>NC_134543.1:30669119-31347723 GCF_050624435.1 Tenrec ecaudatus | reverse complement strand
CCGCCGCTCTCTCCCCCCCACCGCCGCTCTCTCCCCCCCACCGCCGCTCTCTCCCCCCCACCGCCGCTCTCTCCCCCCCACCGCCGCTCTCTCCCCCCCACCGCCGCTCTCTCCCCCCCCCCGCCGCTCTCTCTCCCCCCCCCGCCGCTCTCCCCCCCCCGCCGCTCTCCCCCCCCCGCCGCTCTCTCCCCCCCCCCCGCCGCTCTCTCCCCCCCCCCCCCGCCGCTCTCTCCCCCCCCCGCCGCTCTCTCCCCCCCCCGCCGCTCTCTCCCCCCCCGCCGCTCTCTCCCCCCCCGCCGCTCTCTCCCCCCCCCCGCCGCTCTCTCCCCCCCCGCCGCTCTCTCCCCCCCCCGCCGCTCTCTCCCCCCCCGCCGCTCTCTCCCCCCCCCCGCCGCTCTCTCCCCCCCCCCGCCGCTCTCTCCCCCCCCCCGCCGCTCTCTCCCCCCCCCCGCCGCTCTCTCCCCCCCCCCCGCCGCTCTCTCCCCCCCCCGCCGCTCTCTCCCCCCCCCCCGCCGCTCTCTCCCCCCCCCCGCCGCTCTCTCCCCCCCACCGCCGCTCTCCCCCCCACCGCCGCTCTCCCCCCACCGCCGCTCTCCCCCCCACCGCCGCTCTCCCCCCACCGCCGCTCTCTCCCCCCACCGCCGCTCTCTCCCCCCCACCGCCGCTCTCTCCCCCCACCGCCGCTCTCTCCCCCCACCGCCGCTCTCTCCCCCCACCGCCGCTCTCTCCCCCCACCGCCGCTCTCTCCCCCCCACCGCCGCTCTCTCCCCCCCCACCGCTCTCTCCCCCCCACCACCGCTCTCTCCCCCCCACCACCGCTCTCTCCCCCCCACCACCGCTCTCTCCCCCCCACCACCGCTCTCCCCCCACCACCGCTCTCTCCCCCCCACCACCGCTCTCTCCCCCCCACCACCGCTCTCTCCCCCCCACCACCGCTCTCTCCCCCCCACCACCGCTCTCTCCCCCCCACCACCGCTCTCTCCCCCCCACCACCGCTCTCTCCCCCCACCACCGCTCTCTCCCCCCACCACCGCTCTCTCCCCCCCACCACCGCTCTCTCCCCCCACCACGCCTCTCTCCCCCCCACCACGCCTCTCTCTCCCCCCACCACGCCTCTCTCTCCCCCCCACCACGCCTCTCTCTCCCCCCCACCACGCCTCTCTCTCCCCCCCACCACGCCTCTCTCTCCCCCCCACCACGCCTCTCTCTCCCCCCCACCACGCCTCTCTCTCCCCCCCACCACGCCTCTCTCTCCCCCCCACCACGCCTCTCTCTCCCCCCCACCACGCCTCTCTCTCCCCCCCACCACGCCTCTCTCTCCCCCCCACCACGCCTCTCTCTCCCCCCCACCACGCCTCTCTCTCCCCCCCACCACGCCTCTCTCTCCCCCCCACCACGCCTCTCTCTCCCCCCCACCACGCCTCTCTCTCCCCCCCACCACGCCTCTCTCCCCCCCCACCACGCCTCTCTCCCCCCCCACCACGCCTCTCTCCCCCCCCACCACGCCTCTCTCCCCCCCCACCACGCCTCTCTCCCCCCCCACCACGCCTCTCTCCCCCCCACCACGCCTCTCTCCCCCCCCACCACGCCTCTCTCCCCCCCACCACGCCTCTCTCCCCCCCCACACGCCTCTCTCCCCCCACCACGCCTCTCTCCCCCCCACACACACACCTCTCTCCCCCCCACACACACACCTCTCTCCCCCACACACACACACCTCTCTCCCCCACACACACACACCTCTCTCCCCCCCACACACACACCTCTCTCCCCCACACACACACACCTCTCTCCCCCCCACACACACACACCTCTCTCCCCCCCACACACACACCTCTCTCCCCCCCACACACACACCTCTCTCCCCCCCACACACACACCTCTCTCTCCCCCCCCACGTCTCCCCCCCCACGTCTCCCGCCCCGTCTCCCCCCCCACGTCTCTCTCCCCCCCACGTCTCTCTCCCCCCTCACACGTCTCTCTCCCCCCTCACACGTCTCTCTCCCCCCTCACACGTCTCTCTCCCCCCTCACAAGTCTCTCTCTCCCCCCATCTCTCTGTTTCCTGCCACCTCTCCCCTCACCTTTCTCCCCACCTCTTCCTCTCCCCTCCAGTCCTCCCCTTCCATCCAACTCTCCCTCGGCTGCCAGCAGCCAGCACTTGTTTGGAGACCTGTGCCTGTGCTGTCAGCACCTCACTGACACGCCCCTCATCTGTCTGCTGGACTCTCCCATCCATGAAGCCCAGCACATGGGCCACCTTGCAGGCCATCCCTCTGTGCACTAGCTCCTCACCCCCCACCCCCCAATCATGTGCAGTAACTATAGGAATTTCCAGTTTACAGCGGGCCTCCGTTCCAATAACTTCATCATACATCGGTTCTGGTGTAAGTTGGGTATCTTGTAGTTCCCCCAGTTCCATGATTCTTGCCATGTCTGACCAGTATCTTTATAACTGATTTGTCTTTCTCTTTGGGGGTTGAACACAGAACCTCCAAACCAACCGGTGTGGTGACATCAGCACTGACGTGCTACAGCACGTGGGCATCACCCAGGACGAACGACCCCAAACCAAAGCTAGGCGGTCCTACGGGCTGCCTGTCTCACACCATCAGCCGGCACTGCCTATGTCGCGGCGTCTGTCTGTCTGTTGGTGGAGTATACAGAACTTGTTAGGCCTGCTAGCTGTGAGCCTCCCCTTCATTCCCCCACAGACCTCCCTATTGTGGGTACTCAGTACAGGGCGCCCTGGAAAGATGGTCCCCCAAGATGCGACCCCCCCTTGTCTTCCCTCTGTCCTGGGCCTGAGGGTCCATCACAAGGAGGGCACAAACCCAGGAGCTGCTTGGTTTGACGATGTGTTGCCTGGGAAAGCTGTGCTCGAAGGCTGGGGTGGGGTGGGGGCTTGGTCTTCATATACTACAGAGAGAGAGAGAGAGAGAGAGAGAGAGAGAGAGAGAGAGAGAGAGAGAGAGAGAGAGAGAGAGAGAGAGAGAGCGAGAGCGTGTGTCCGTCTGTCTGTGGTTGGTGAGGAGGCCTGTGTACCTTGTGAGAATCAACAGGTCTTCAGGATGTCTGCAGAGCAGCTAAGAATGATGTCGAGAGTGCACTCCAGGACTGGGAGGCGCTAGGCACGCTGCTCTGCTTTCTGCTCATTGGAACACGGGCTCATGAGAGGGACTCTCTGGCTTGTGCCAAATCACAAGGCGCTGTGCCTGAGTCCTTGCCCTGTGTGACTCTGTGTGCACAGGGCAGCTGGTGGAGGGGAGAGCCAAGGAACCACCTGGAAGGCTGCTGGCCATGGGGGGCGGTTGGGGGGGGCAGTGGGACTGGCACCCGGGACACATTTGCAGCAAGACCCTTGCCTCGGGAGCCTGCAGGCTGCCAGCCCCCTGGGTGAGTAGGACTCAGGTCAAAAAGTAGGAAGGACCATATCAGCACAGATTGTGTTGTTATAAAAGAATCTATCCTGCTGTTTGTATGATTAGAACAGGCGTCCTCAAACTATGCTTCTTTGTAGGTAGATATTTTCCGGTCAAGGGTTCCATGCATGTCCTTGATGGATCGTTATTTGAACTTGCAGGTGACCTGTCTCTGGTTCTTTGTACTCTCACTCATGTTGCGGTGCAGGAATGTGAATGGCTGGGAGGAGTGTGTAGTTGTCTGTGGGGAGCTGGAGCCAATCTGTAGACACATCCACCACTCAGAACTTTCTAGTGGCCTCAGATACCAACTCGAGGTGACTCGGACCTGTAACAACCCTACAAGATGGACACGACTGCCCCGCCACTCACTCTTACGCTGCGGTCACATGGAAGCTGCTTCCTGTCGGCCCTGGAGAACGGAGTGGGACAAGTCCCTGTGGGGTTTGGAGACTGTAAGTCTTTACAGGAGCAGGCAGCCTCCTCTTTGTCCTGCTGAGTGGCTGGTAGGTTTGTACTGCCAACCTCGTGGTTAGCACACTGAGTAACAGTCCACTGTGCCACCAGAGCACTTTCTACTGCCCCATGGGATTTCTGGGGATTTCTTGTTCCCCCTGACCCCCTTGGCAATGTTTGCTTGTGTCTTATCGGCCACTTGAAGTGACTGGACTGTATGGACCACATGCCTCATAGGGAGGCAGTCTGCTGGGCAGCAGAGGGTCAGGCCTTTCTCCCACCGCTCACTTGTTCAGTCAGGAGGGCTCCCTTGTGGCCAGGGATAAAGCTCCCTGCCATCGAGTCGTGCTGACTCAGCACCCCTGCAGGACAGGGCGCTGTCCCACGGAGTTTCAGAGACTGTCACTCTTCACGTGTGTGGAGAGTATCCTGCGAGCGGCAAGTGCTTTCGAACTGCTGACCTTGCCGTTAGCAGGCCCCTGTGTAGCCCCGGGCCAGCAGGGCTCCGTGGAAGAAATAGGTGAAATTATACTTATAAGCACATTTTATTTAACTGGATATAAAGTTCTTTTTTTTGTACTAAATTTTTGAAAACTTTTTTTTTATTGATTACATCCCCAGACTACTGTGGATGTACCAGGTTCGCTACAATGTAATTTCACCCGTGTCTGTCTTCCAAGGAGCGCTGGTGGTGGTGCTGTTTCTACATGTGGGGCTGCAGACTGCACCGGCAGCAGTCCGGAAGCACTTGCCGCTCCGCAGGAGAGTGACTTTGTAAAGAGCTAGTCATGGAAAATCTTTGAACTCCAGTTTGTAGTTCATGCTTTCATTAGCACATGTCAATCTGGGTGCTGTATTTGCATTGTGATACTTGAGTTATCTTTAGATTTCATAGCATGTTGCCAGTTGAAACCTGATTTACATAGCCGAGTTATTCCAAATGTACCTACCTTTTTCCAGGAAGTGTATGAGGCATCTGCTTTTAAACTTAGCATTCAATGAATTACAATTAAGTAACATTTAAAGTTCTATTCCAAGTTGGACAGAGATCTGCTGTGGTCCTGGCCCTCAGTCCCGGGCTCGGTGCAGGTGGGGAGAGGTCTTTCCAGGGGTGTTGGGCTCATGGTTGGGGGGGAGGGGTGGATCCCAGATGGTCTGGATCCCAGATGGTCTGGGGTATGGAGAACCCAGGGGGCGCCATCGAATGCAGTGGTGCTAGAGAGAGACACCATTTAGGAGGGCAGGGTTGGGACAGGTGGGGAGCAAGCAGGGAGCAGCAACCCAGTGCTTGAAAAGGCAGCAGGAGTGAGGTGGGAGCCAGTCAAGGTGGGAGGAGTTTGTGCTGAAGAAATGGCAGCGTCTCGTCTTGGGAAGGTGGGCTTGGCCTTTAGTTTTTGATACTTTAAATGTGAAGTTACAGGAGCCAAACCAAACTAAATCAAACTTAGGTAGAACTGCCCGGTGGGTTTCCAAGACTAATTTTTTATGGGGAGTAGAAAGTCTTCTCTTTCGCCTGTGGCCTGGGTGGTGGTTTTGAAATGCTGACCTTGGGGTTTGCAGCACACGAAGTAACCCACACCACCCCCAGGGCTCCTACAATGCTGTGGGAACCTGAGTGGCACTGGGCATACAGAAGGGAGGGAAAGTCCCACGAGACAGAGACCTGGCAGTTCTGTGGGCATTTGGAGCTTTCCCAGTGAGTCCTCTGCTACACATCACTAAACAAAGCCTTAGCAACGTTCTCCAATATCTTATGATGGAAAATAACTACAGAGATATCATTTGCACCGTGAAATTCACCCATTTTAAAATGTTTAAAACTTAATTTATTGGGGGGGGGCTCTTACAAAGCTTATGACAATCCATCATTCAATTGTATTAAGCACACTTGCACATATGTTGCCATCAACATTTCCAAAACATTTTCTTTCTATTTGAGCCCCTGGTATCAGCTCCCACTCTGGTGAATCCTTGATCATTTATATATCGTTGTTTTGTGTCTTATACGACGTTGTCTCCCTTCACCCACATTTCTGTTATTTGTCCCCCTGGCGGGTGGGCTATGTATATCCAACCTTGTGGCGGGTTCCCCTTTCTCTCCCTGTCCCCCTCCATCTCCCCCATCCTCATGATATCGCTACTCACACTACTGTTCCTGAGGGTTTTATCTGTCCTGAATTCCATGTGCTGAAAGCTCTTATCCGGACCAATGTGTGTACTCCGGTCTAGCCAGATTTGTAAGGTAGAACTGGGTCATAGTAGTGGATGGGCGGGGGTTAGGGGGAGGAGAGGAGAGGAAGCATTCAGGAACCAGAGGAATGATGTGTGTTTTACCGGTGCTCTACTGCCCCCTGGTTGAATTGTCCCTTCCTTGTAACCCTTCTGTGGGAGCATGTCCAATTGTCTACAGATGGGCTTTCGGTCTCCACTCTAACTCCCCATCTTTTATATAATTGGATCTTTTTTATTTCTAGTAATTTTATTGGAGGCTTATAAAGCTCTTATCACAATCTATAGTACATTCATTGTGTAGAGCACATTTGTACATTTGTTACCAACATTTTCAAAATATATTCTTTCTACTTGAACCCTTGATATCACCACCTTATTTTCCCCCTCCTTTCCCTTCTCTGTCCCTCATGAACCCTTGATAATTTATAAATTATTAGTTTTTCATATCTTACACTGACTGCTGTCTCCCTTCACCCACTTTTTGGTTGTCCATCCCCCTAGGAAGGGATTTTATATAGATCATTGTGATCGGTTCTCCCTTTCTCCCACCACCTTCCCCTTTCCCTCCTGGTATTTCTACTCTCAATATTGGTCCTGAGGGGGTTATCTGTCCTGGATTCCCTGTGTTTTCAGCTCTTATCTGTACCAGTAACATGGTCTGGTTTAGCCAGATTTTAAAGGTAGAATTGGGGTCATGATAGTGGGGAGGGAGGGAAGCATTAAAAAACCAGAGGAAAGTTGTATGTTTCATCGGTGCTATACTGCACCCTGACTGGTTCGTCTCTTCCTTGTGACCCTTCTGTAAGGGGATGTTGTTTGGATCTTTTGATGCCTAATACTGGATCCCATCGGCACCTCATAACACAGGCTGGTGTGCTTCTTCCATGTGGGCTTATTTGCTTCCTTGCTAGATGGCTGCTTGTTTGTCTTCAAGCCTTTAAGACCCCAGACACTTTATCTTTTGATAGCCAGGCACCATCCACTTTACCACATTTGCTTATGCACCCTTTTTGTCTTCAATCATGTTGGGAAAGTGAATATGAGAGTTCCAGGTTATTTGAACAAAGTGTCCTTATGTGTTATTTTTTGTTATTTTTAGGGAGGCCTGAGTAGAGCCCCAAAGTCTGTCTGCTATCTTAATACTTACCATATATAGATATATGTGCATTGGCCTCTATTCCTTTCATTGTAAATTAATATATACACATATACATGCCTGTAGCTATACTTCTATAAATAGTTTTTGCCTCCTAGTTCTTTCCTCTATTTCCTCTCACCTTCCTGCTGTCCCACTATCCTGCTCACCCTCCATTTGGCTCTCAGTAATTCCTCTTGGATACATTGCACTTGATCAAGCCTCACCAGGCATTATACCCCCTCTTCACCATCAATTTTAGATATCTTGTTCCTTTATCCCTGGGTTTGTTGACTCTCCACTCCTCCTCCCTCCTCCTCTCCCATGTCCCTACCCCACCCTGCCCTGACCGCTGGTTTCATTGTTTTCTCCTTGAGATTGTCCTGCCTATCCTTTTTTAAAAACATTTTAGTAGGGGCTCATACAACTCTTATCACAATCCATGCATATACATACATCAATTGTATAAAGCATATCTGTACATTCTTTGCCCTAATCATTTTCTTTTCTTTTTTTACATTTTATTAGGGGCTCATACAACTCTTATCACAATCCACACATATACATACATCAATTGTATAAAGCACATCAGTACATTCTTTGCCCTAATCACTCTCAAAGCATTTGCTCTCCACTTAAGCCCTCAGCATCAGGTCCTCTTTTTTTTTTTACCCCTCCCTCCCCGCTCCCCCCTCTGTCCTGCCTATCTTATATAGATAGAGGGAGGGCGAAGAAAGAAAAAAAAAAACCAACACCATCCCCCCAGCTCCCCCAAGTAGATAGTTCCAGGTCTGTCTGCTGACCCTTATGAATGTTTTCCAATCCGGTCTGATGAGGTGCCAAGCCCTGTCCCCAAGTCAGAAGTCTATGTTCAGGATTCCTCGGGGACTTGGTGACTTTGCTCCCCTCCCCTTGCTGTCCTGTTGCGCTCCCGTTGTGTTTCACCCCGCTGTGTGTGGGGCAGGCCGGGCACACTTTCCACCCAGTGTGTCCAGTGCTGTCCCCTGTAGCGCTATGGGTCAGTGAGAGAATGTCTCCTGGTGGCGCCGGCCCTCTAGTCCTCTCTGTGCATTGGCTGCTCCGAGCAGGGATGTCGTCCCTGGGGCTTGGGCCGCAATGAGGTTCTCTCCCTCCCTCTTTCCCTCTCAGTTTGCACCCATGTGGTCTGGACAGATTTGCCACTCTCCCCGGGCTCTATCTTCGGTGCTGCCCTCTGTATTATACATTCTTCTGGGGAGAGGGGTTAACGCGGCTCAGCTTGGGCCGGGCCTGCGTCCTCCCTGTTAGTTGGCTGCTCTGTGCTAGTGTGCTGCCCTCCAGGCTTGGCGCTGCGATGGAAATTCACCCATTGTAAGGGCACAGTTTGTGATTTCCAGTAAACTGACAAGATAACATTCAAACCTCCAGGAAAGCTGGAACAGTTCTGTAGTGGGCAGTCGTGAGCCCACATCAACAGTCTCCAAGGGATGCGTGGCTGTCTCTGCTTTGTGGCTATCAGTTCTCTGTCCCTTTGTCTACCAGTCTAGTGGAAAAACCTAGGTATTTTGGCTTTGTTTTGAGTTGGTCTGTGTGCAGCAGAGTGAAACACCGCCTGGTCCTGCACCGTCCTCACCATTGTTCCTGTGCGCTGTGGTGACTGCTGTGTCCGTCCACCTCCTCGATGACCCTCCTCCTCTTCCGCAGCCCCGCTCCCAAGCATGAAGAACGTCTCTCCCGATGAGCCCAAAGCGCGTCAGACAAAAGCTTGCCGTCCTTCTCTGGAAGGAGCCTCTGGCGGTCCTCCTTCCAGGACGGGTCTGTTTCCCCGCTTCCATGGGGTGGACTTGACTTCCAGTATTCAGCAGCACCGTGGTTTGGAGGGTCTCCATCTTCAGGGCCTTACTTTCACTTGCCTTGGGGGGTCGTGCGGGGTGGGGGTGGGGGCGGTGGTGTCCATTTTGGTGACCCTGTGCCCAGCAGAGGGATCGGTGCTCCGGCCTGTGCCAGCTGCCCCACATTGTTTCTGCCTTCAAGTCCATCTTTGCAGCCACACTGCGATCTATCTGCAGGGCCTTCCTTTTTCTCGCTGCCGCTCCGCTTTCCCAAGCATGACGTCCTTCTCCAGGGACTGGTCTCTCCTGACAGCACGTCCAAAGCACATGAGATGAAGTGTCCCATACTGTCCTCTAAGGAGCAGCTCCTCCAGGGACTGGTCTCTCCTGACAGCACGTCCAAAGCACATGAGACGAAGTGTCCCATACTGTCCTCTAAGGAGCAGCTCGGCTGGTCTCTAGCAGTCCATAATGCTTTTAACGTTCTTCACCAGCACTGCCGTTCAAATGCATCCGTTTTCCCATGGTCTCCCCTAGTCCATGTCCAACTTTCACGTGCATGGGATGCATGGGGGAATGCCATGGCTTGCGTCAGGCGCATCCTTGCTTTTCAAGACTTTGCAAGAGGTCTTGTACAGCAGATTTGTCCAGTGCACACGTCTTTTGATCTCTTGACTACTGGTTCCACGAAGATTGATTGTGGGTCCAAGCAAGATAAAATCCTCGACAGCTTCAGCATTTTCTCCTTTATCATGATGTTGATCATGATGTTACCTATTGGTCTGGTGAGGATTCTGGTCTTTCTCTGTTCATGTAACCCGTTCTGAAGGCTGCACTCCGAGAGCTTTATCAGCAGGCGCTTCAAGTCCTCACTTTCAGCAAACAGCCTCGTGTCACTGCAGATTGTTAAGCCTTCATCCAATCCGGATGTTGCGTTCCTCTTCAGCGGATCCGGCTTCTCTGATGATTTGTTCAGCAGACAGATCGAACAAGTACGGTGAGAGGATACAGCCCTGACGCACACCTTTCCTGATTTTAGACCGTGCAGTCTGCCCTTGTTCTGTTCACACGACTGCCTCTTGACCCAGTCCCAGTTCTGCCCGAGCACAATGAACTGTTCGGGATTCCCATTTTTCTTTGATTTGATGTGACCCACACAGTCGAATGCATAGTCAATAAAACACAAAAACATTTTTCTGATCTTTTCTGCTTTCAGTCCGGAACCATCTGATATCCCTTCTTCTCCGTCCTCTCCTGGAGCTGAGCTGATCCTCTGACAGCGCCCTGTCAATCAGTATAGGGCTGCACCCATTACTGCATGTGATAGCAGTTATGTTCTGTAATTTGAGCATTCGGTTGGGTCACTTCTCTTTGGAATGGATACAAACCTGGATCTCTTGTCAGTTGGCCAAGTCGCTGTCTTCTAAATTTGCAGGCATAGACGAGTAAGTGCTTCCAGTGCTGTATTGTTAAGACATTTCCATGGGCTTTCCATTGATTCCTGGAGCCTGATTTTTGGCCAGTGCCTTCAGTGCAGCGTGAACACCTTCCTGCAGGACCGCTGGTTCTTGCTCACAGGCCACCATGGCACTCTCCTTTCCATCTTCCCTTGGCGCTTCTCGCTCCACTCAGTATGTTGCCCATAAATCACGATTGCAGCTCGAGACTAGAATGTTTTTAAAACTAAAAAATCCATTTGTTCAGTTTAAGATGTGCTGCGTGTGTTCTTCCTTTTTGGTTTTCTACCTCTAGGTCTTTGCACATTATTTATTATAATATTTGACTCTCTGTTCTTGAGCTGCCCATTGAAGTGTTCCATTCAGCCCTTTGACTTCATTCTCTCTTCCATTGGCCGTACTTACTCTACGATGGAGGGCAGGCTTCGGTCTCTTCTGACATCCATGCTGATCTTGTCTGTCCTGTCTTTTGAATGACTTTTTGGGCTTTTTTTGTGCATGACAGTCTTGCTGTCCTCCAACAGCTCCTCAGGTCTTCTGTCATTAGTGTTCAGTGCATCAGGTCTGTTCTTGAGATGTTCTGGAATTTTAGGTGGGTAGATTCAAGGTTGTGTTTTGGCTTTTGTGGACTTGTTTGAATTTTCTTCAGTTTCAACCTGAACTTATGAGGATACCCTCCCCCCAAACTGGATTTTTTTCAAAGCTATGTATTCAAAAAAATTTTAACTAAACAACTTCATCACATTCAAAGTATTCTCCATTACACTTAAGCAATTGGTCACATCTGCAATTCCATTCTTGGAAACATTTTTCAAACTCGTGTTTGGATGGCTGACAGCACCTCTTATACCTTGTCATGTCCCTCTGCATTCATGGAAGCAGAGAGAAGTCCGATGGAGTGAGGTCAGGTGAGTAAGTTACTGGGGCAAGAGAAGCATGCTGGTTTTTTGTCTTTTTTTTGCCAAAAACTGGCACACTGAGATGGCTGCTGAGGTGCATTGTTGTGGTGGCAAAACCAATCCCCCATCTGCCACAATCAGGCCTTTTCTGGTCTCACAATGTTATGTAATCTTTTCAGAACCTCTAAATAGAAAGCTTGATTAACAGTCTGACCTGGTAGAACGAACTCCAAATACACTATCCCCCTCACATAAAAAAAAAAGCATTGTTTTGATCTTTGATTTCTCTTGAGCTTTTTGGGGGTGAGGTGATGGTGGCATCTTCCACTGGCTTACCTGATGTTTGACTTGGGGGTTGTAAGAATAACATCATGTCTTGTCACCAGCAATGACCTTGGAAAAAAAGACTGGGTCGCTTTGGAGCTGTTCTTTCAAAGCACGGCATGTTTCCACTTGATGTTCTCTTTCCTGGCCATTCAGAACCCGAGGCACAAATTTTTCACCTACCGTTTTCATTCCCATAGCTTCTGTTAAAATTTGCTGACTAAGCTTCAAGGTCATCCAGATAACTCTGCCATCTCTTCAGTGGTCCATCATTGGTCTTGAAGCACAAGTGCACAAATTTTGTTGACAATTTTGTCTGTTGGGGAGGTTGATGGACATCCAGAACGAGGTTTGTCATCATCGACATTTCACCTGTTTCACTGTTCTCTTAAATCGCTCATAATTAAAAGCAAGGTTCGAGTCAAACTTTTCACGAAAAAATTCACTTCCCAGGCAGTGCCACTGGGTACACTAACTCAGAGTGAGTTGCTCAATGCTTGCTTGGTGGTGGAACTTTCTTTTGGGGGGTCGGGGGGTTCCCTCTCGTACATATAAGCAATTGATGGTCTGGTTCCATGGCCAGTCCTTGGCCAACTTTTAGCTGTTGATCTCAAACCCCTCCTCCATCTTTTGTCACGGATGTATTCAATTTGTGTATCTTTATGAAGAAGTCCAAATGTATAGTCACTTGTGCGCTGTTGAAAAAAGTGTTGGGAGCAAGTCGTGATCTTGCAAAATTCTATCGTGTGATCGCTAGCTTCATTTTTTATCACCAAGCCCATGTTGTATGGCTTTTCTTTCTTGTTTCTAACTTCTTCATTCCATTTACCAGTGATTATCATGTGTCTCGATTGCATGTTTGATCCGTTTCTGAAGGAAGATGTTTGTAAAATTCTTTTAATTGCTCCATCACTAGCTTTCGTGGTGGTAAGTTTGAATAATAGCTGTATTGACAGGGTGACACGCACCTGCCTTGAGGTGATCCAATCACAGCATTGCACTTTAAGATCTTGAAATGCCCTTTCTGACAGTGAATCCAATGCCGTTCTTCTTGCGCGTGGCTCTCAGTGTAGCCAATGCCCGTCCATCTTAGCTCACGGTGCCCAGGATATCGGTCTTTATGTTCCATTTCATTTTTGATGACTCCGTGCACGTCAGCAGAAAGCAGCTCCCCCGCAGTCACCTTTGAGCGCCTCCCGACCCAAAGGCCCCGTCCTGCGGCACGCTCTCGGACAGAGCCCTGCTTCCATTCGTGAGGCCGACAGGATCTCTGTTCGAAGCTGCGCACAGGGTTCCATCCGCTCGTTCCTCCGTAGTGGGCAGCCACTTCCTTCTTTGTAGTCCGCGCTCGGTCTGGGAGCTCGGCGGAAACCTGTTCACGTTGGGGGACCCTGCCGGCATTTGAAACACCAGCGACAGGCTTCCAGCATCTCAGCGATACCGCCAGTGTGACAACACACTGACAATTGGTGGGCACGGGGGCAAGTCGATTGGGGTCACGTCAGAAATATTCATATCCGGTTCTTTTGGCTGAAATGCAATAGAGCATTTTCTGTGTGATCCAAGAGGCTTTTAAATAGGGGCAGGGACTTCTTATTAATCCTGTGCGGAGGGAGAAGGTTTACCGAGCAGACCCGTTTCCCATCCAACAGTTCCTAGCGCGTGTTGTTTCACGGTGTCACCCTCCCCACCCACAAGGTGACCTGTTCTCACTGTTTCCTGCTTCCACTCTGCCTCGGAACCCTCTGCACGTCTGTCTGTGGGTGAATTGCCGAACTTGGCCGCCAGAGGCCGGTTAGTCTGCAGTGTGTGCCGCTCCTGCTGCTCTTCCTCTAGACCTGTCTGCTCCTTGCAGTTCCCTTCTCGACCACAAGGGGGTGACTAAGGGCCACAATTTCCGGGGCTTTTGCCAGTTTGTGTTGTTCTGTCCACACCTCCTGATAGTGACCCCTTTCAGTGGTTCTGGTCTTGGGTCCATTAGTACATGGACCCTCTTCTCTGCTCCAGGTGGGGAGAGTTTTAAGAAACCCTGCTGAGTCCCACTTCTGTCCTCGGTCCCCAGGCTCTGCCTAAGTAGTGGACAGGGAGATGCTGTCCAAGACTGGTCACCCCTGGGACCCACTCCTCTCCTTCCCTCTGCACCCTGGCTGTCCACTGACTGCCCCACTCTCTTCAGAGGCTCTCAGCCAGCAGGAAGTGCACACCGGCCCCAGGGACCCCAGGACATCTTTGGGTATTTGGGAGTCCCCTGACTCCGGTGAGTAGCTCAGGCATGAGCCCTGTGCTGTTCTCTGTTCTCCCTCCCACTGTGTCTTCTCCCCCACCCCCCCACCCCCGTGTACCTGAGTGGAGGGGGCCAGGTGATGGGGGTCAAGGGACTAATGATGACCAAGGGGGCTGGGGATGGGCAGGGGTCTGTGTGGACACTGATGGCAGGTGAGGAGGGGGACAGATCCATGCATCTTCTGGGCCCTTTCCTCTAGAATCCAGAGGCCAGCGGCGGGTCGCCCAGGGGCAACCCTCTGCCTGGAGTAACCCCAGAGGAGACCGGGGGCCACACTTTGCGGCCCTGGGCCCAGCCCTATCGGACTTGGGGCCCAAAGACTGCAGGCACAGCCCCCATGGGTGCTGCCCCGACGGCCACACTGCCTCTCTTGGGCCTCAGTGGCAGGGCTGCCCTGAGGTCTCATGTCAACACAGTAGGTAGGTGCTGGAGACACCCCCCCCAACACCCAACACCCAACACCCAACCAATCAGATTGGCAGGGGAGTGCAGAATTGGTGCCTGGTGGGGTGGGGGTGGCAGAGGTCAGGATGGGCTGCGGGCTCTTAAGTCTCGGAGCTGCCCTAGCTATGCCACCTCAGCACCCGTGTCATTTCACTCAGCTTCCGGGTGTCATGATGCCCGATCTTGGTTCTGTGACGCCGGCACAGCAGCCCCATGTGTGTCTGAGCGACAGTGCACCCTGGGGTTTTCAGCAGGTCACCAGGCCTTTCTTTGGAGTCACCTCTGGGTCAGCAGCGAGGGTGTGTGTCCCCTGGGGGCACCCCTCAGAGGCTCCGGAGGAGAGTGCCCGTTTGTTGGGTCCCTTCCAACTGGAGGGCCTGTGTGTGGGCTGGAAGGGCGCCGCAGGGTCAGGAGCCTCATCAGACCTTTCTACCCAGGGGCCTCTGGGTGGGTTTGAACTGCCAACCTGTTGGGTCGGAGTGGAGTCCCTAACTCTCACCCAGTGTTGCTGCCTCGGTGGGGACGTGCCCTGGCGATGTGGCCAAGAGGGTTCCGTGAGCCAGTGCTGAGGGGGCCGTGGGGAGGGATCCCAATGTTCCCACCAGGCTCTCAGGGAGCCAGGGTAAAGGGTGGGCCGAGGGTGGGTCCCAGTCTGTCCCTTCTATTCCTGCCAGCCTCCCTGACTCCCTGCAGGGCGTGGGCTGTGGGGCAGCAGCCTGGTGTGCTCAGCTCCCTCACTTAGCACTTGGGCGGGTGGCAGAACCTCTGGGACCCGTGGTGCCGGGCGGGGTGCCTGGGAGGGTAAAATGAATGGCCTCCTCACCTGATTGGCAGATGCGATGCAGATGGCAGGCCCCTCCGAACCCCCTTGTTGCCTTTGGGAGGGAGGTGTGGGCACAGTGGGCTCAGGGTGTGGCATCTCCTAGGTATGGGTGCTGCCCTGACGGGGTGTCGGAGGCTCGCGGGCCCCAGCAGACTGGCTGTGCAAGGCCACCTGGCACTGATGGCGCTGGGAATGGGCTGGACTTGGGAGCTGTGCGGGCCACAGTGAGTGTCTGCTTCACGTGGGTGGGTGGGGGCAGGAGGCCAGCCCCGAGGCTGCTGAGTGTCATTGGGCCCTCAAGCCTCTTCTGGGCTGGCCGGAGGTGGGGGAAGGCTCTGTTCTTGGGGCTGGGGGTACGCCCCTTGGGCTCCTAATTCTGTTCCTCTTCCTGCCAGCCTCCCTGAGACAGCCTGGCCCTCTTACCAGTTCCCCAATCCTGGGCTCCCTCCTAGGTTCCCCAGGCCCACCGGCCTCAGGCCCAGCAGAATGAGGCCAGTGAGTGCCGGGGCTCACAGTTCGGCTGCTGCTATGACAACGTGGTCACAGCGGCTGGCCCCCTGGGCGAAGGTTGTGTGGGCCAGCCCAGCTACGGTGAGTGGGCGCCCACCATGCCCAGCCCCCTTTCCTGGTGCTTCGGCTTTTGCTTCCACAACACTGGGGTACGTAAACACCTAGAAGGTTCCAGGTGGGACAGTGTCCCCTCGGACCTTCCAGCTGCTTGGGGTGTCGAAGGTTTGTCCAGGAAGGCTGCCTGCCCCTGGGAAGTTGTCCCCCTTCCGTGACAGGGCCAGCACAGGCAGTCACTGCTAGGACCAGGAATGTGTCCCGACTTGGCTGGGACATGGGCAGCAGATGTTGGACTGGAGGGGCCTCCAGAGGCCGTGGGTGGGGGTGTTTCCAGTTGAGGAGGTTGGTGCCAGGTGCCATAATGTGTGTTACACTTGAGCTGGCCTGGAAGCACCTGGCTGTGGGGCACTGACGCAGTGACCAGGCAGAGTTTGGGGGCAAAGGCAGCTTATTGCTGGGCCCTCCTTCTAAGTACCACCCTACGGGTGGAGTCTGTGCCACCTGCAGGCCTCAGTTCTGGGGGTGGAGGTGGGCAGGTGATTCCTGACTGCTGGGCCCCCAGCCAGGGACCTGCATTCTGTCCAGTCACCAGCTCGGACAGCGAGCAGGGCCTGGCTGGGCAGTGCGTGACGCGTGTCCCTTCCACGGCAGCTTATCCGGTACGGTGCCTGCTGCCCAGCGCCCATGGCTCCTGCGCAGATTGGGCTGCCCGCTGGTACTTCATCGCCACTGTGGGCCGGTGTAACCGCTTCTGGTATGGTGGCTGTCACGGCAATGCCAATAACTTCGCCTCGGAGGAGGCGTGCATGAGCAGCTGCCGGGGCTCCCAGCCCGGCGCCTCCGTCCAGAGCAGTGCCCCAGGCGGGGGCCAGCAGGAGGCCAACCGGCACAGGCTTGGGGCCACAGGCCAGGGCCAGCGAGACCACGAGCCTGGCATAGGTGGCAATGCTGGGCAGCCAGCACCAGCGTCCCGGAGGCCCTCTCACAGGTGTGTGGCCCGCCCTCCCCCGGGCTGGTGACAGGTGCAAACCTGAGGCCAGCAGCCTGCCTCCCCGCTCCCCCCGGCTGCTAGCACCCCAGCAGTTCTGCCCTGTGTTCCGAGGTGGCCTGGCTGCAGGCCGGGCCGTCCATGGTGGTGGTCTTGAAGCCTGTGGACATGGTGGCCTTTGGCGACAGCCACTTCCCCAAGGTTTCCCAACTGCAGTGGGGGTGGTGTCTCCTGGCCGGCGTGGCTGTCGGGTGTTCTTGTCACGTGAATGAGGGATTTAGGTTGTTTAAAAGCACAGTTTGAAAGAACCCAAACTTGACACCTTTACATTCCAGAGGCGCCAGGCGAGTCCTTTCATCCACCACCCCCGCCCCCGCAGTGCATGAATTCAGTGTGCCCTTTAACTGACTCCCCGTCTCCTCTCACCCGCCCTGTTGCTGAAGGGCCAGGATGTGGCAGCAACACCTGGAGGGCGGTGGGAGGTTAGGGACCCACTCGCGAGTTCACAGACATCTGGAGCTTGGCCTCCAGGTCCCTCTGATGCCAGCCTGGGGTGGGCATCCCGCCACAGGGCTGGGCCCGGTCTGTCCGGGCACTCACTCGGCTCTTTCCCAGGGTTAGCTTGACCGTCTCCCAGCCCAGCCTGGTGCAAGCTGCCCTGGGGCAATTTGTGCAGCTCTTCTGCCCAGAGGACACCCCCCTGACCGCCGGTGCTGGGTGGCACAAGGACGGTCAGCCTGTCTCCTCTGACAGGTGTGTGAGGGTCCTTCCCAGGCAGCAGCCCTTGGCTCTCCCCGGGGGCAGGAGGGAGTTTCTGTGAGGGTTCTCCCCCACCAAGTCTCTGGTAGAAGCCCAACTCTTCCCTGCTCTCCCAACTCAGGCACAAGCTGCAGGCAGACGGCTCCCTGGTCATCAGCTACCTGCAGGCAGAGGATGCCGGCGCCTACAGTTGTGGCAGCACCAGGCCTGGCCGAGGTGTCCAGCTGCGCATCACAGGTTTCCCACCCCCCCCCCCTGCCGCCCCAGCTCTCCTGGGACTGGGTGGGAGAGCCAGCTCCCCTCATGCTTCTGTGGGCTTGGACACCTTGGTGGCAGGTGGCACACTCCCCAGGAGGGCTGGGTGAATGCCTGACCCAGTGGTCCTCATGCCTCTGAGCCACCTCTGTCAGCCCCATGACCCGTCCTGCCCCTCTGTTCCTCACAGCCCCCTTCTCCCTGCCTCACGACAGGGGGTAGCGTGGCAGTGCAGTCTGAGACAGAGCTGAGGCACTCCCCCCAGGCCAAGGACCCCGCCCAGAGCCATGGCGTGGCTGGAGGCCTGGGGGATTTGTCATCCTCACACCCACGGCCCATGGCCAGGTACTGACCCAGGGGCAACATCTCACTCTCGGCTTCCCACCCTGGGCCAGCACCATGACAGTGGGTGGGAGAGGGGAGGGTGAGCGGCCCCCAGCAGGTGGGATTGGTGTGGACCCGGGGACTGACGGGAGGACAGTGGCTGCTTGGAGCTGGCCTTGCTTACAGAGGGACCGGTGGGGTAGCCATTAAGGGCCTGAGGTCAACCTGCAGGGAGAATTGTGTCAGGGGCTGGGGGCAGGAAGCTTCTAGGTTTTACTACTGGTGGTCGGGGTGGGGCTCCCCGGAACACAGGGTGGCTGTAGAGGAATTGACCACAGCACCACGCTAGTGACGGCCAGTCCCCGGCCTGTGGAGGAGGCCCTTTCATGACTGGCGTCTGCTGTCTAGGCTGCGCCTGGACCAGAACCAGCCTGGGGTGGTGGACACCAGCCCAGGCCAGAGGACCCGCTTGACCTGCCGTGCAGACAGCTTCCCACCCCCGACTATTGAGTGGCAGAAAGATGGGCAGCCCCTCTCTTCTCCCAGGTAGGCGCTGTCCCTCAATCCCAGCTCCAGCCCAGCATGGGGACTGTTGGGAGATGGGCTAGGGTCTCCTTGGACAGCAGCTGTGGGGCTTCACCTCTAGAGTAGATTAGCTGACAGCAGTCACAGGTCGTGCCAGTGGGGCTCAGGAGGAGATGAGCGCCGGTCTTACCAGCAACTGTGGAGCATACCTCCGTGGGGCATAGCCCAAGTGACTTGGGCATTTGAAGTGATCTGTCTGTGGCTAGCCTGCAAGGAAGGAGCCTGGTCGGCACAGTGGGTTTTGCACAGCACAGCGACCTGGAGGTCAGCCGTTCAAAACTCTCAGTTGCTTTGTGGGAGAAAGAGGCAGCTTTCTACTCCTGTAAAGAGTTACAGCCTCCGCAAGTCATAGGGGGCAGTTGAGTTGACTCTGGCAATGAGGTTTTTTGGGTTTTGTTTTAAATTTGAATGTTAGCTGTAAAAGCCAGGTGTTTCCAAGTCAGGAAAGGATGTAGTGGCATAAGGCAGACAAGCCCTTTGCACCCCACTGAGGGATGTGCAGCCTCTCCCCAGAGCCTGGAAGAGCCTGTCTCCCTTCCTCTGCCACACCTGATCCCCTCCCCCTGCCTGCCCTTTGGGCTGGAGCTTCTGACAGTCCTTGTCCTCAGGCACCAGCAGCAGCCCGACGGCTCGCTGGTGATCAGCCCCGTGGTGGAGGAAGATGGCGGCTTCTATGCTTGTGTTGCCTTCAACGGGCAGGACCGAGACCAGCGGTGGGTCCAGCTCAGAGTCCTGGGTAAGCTGGGCATCCTGAGCACTGCAGGCCGTGGCCTTTGCAGTCGGGGGGCCAGGGAAGGGCTGGTAATGTGGCTAACTTGCACCCTCCTTGTGCCCAGGGGAGCTGACCATCACACGGCTGTCTCCTACCGTGACAGTGTCAGAGGGGGACACTGCTAGGCTGCTGTGTGAGGTGGCAGGAGAAAGCGTGAACATCAGATGGTCCAGGTAAGGCCATCCTGGCCCCGGAACCTTCCCTCATGAAGTTGGGGGCCTGGCTGGGTGGGTGGCCTTTCTTCAGCATCACTGCTACCCCCTCCAGGGCTGGTGCCCGGGGAGGAACAGTGCCTACCCCTACCCCCTACCTCATCCCTACAGCAGGAGCTGTTGCCCCTCCTTCTGTGGGTGGGGGGCTGCCCTAGGGCTGTGTGGAGCTGCCCTGTGCTGCCTGGGTTGTGGAAGCACCCCGGGGCTCCGCTGCCACAGCTGTGACAATCTTGTCTCTTGGGGGGACAAGAGCACCCAGGACTGAGAACCACAGTGCTGCACTCTGCTTTGGAAACCCAGACACACAGCCCCTTTGTTCAGGAGATATTTCGATCCCTCCCTGCTTGCAGTGTCAGGCCTAGGCTGGACCCTGGGAGCCAAGCCTAGGGCACCCCCAGGGAGTAGTGGGGTGATCTAGGTTGCAGGGTATCCCTGGGGACAATGGGGCAATTGGAGCCCATGGTGTGATCTAGGCTGGAGGGGCACCCCCAGGGACAGTGGTGCTATCAGAGCCCAGAGAACTCCTAGGGAAGAGTAGGGTGATCCGAGCCCAGGGCACCCCTGGGGAGCAGTGGGGTGAGCTATGCTGCAAGGCACCCCTGGGGGAGAATGAAGCAATCTGAGCTCGAGCACCTCTAGGGGACAGTGGGGGGTGAGCTAGGCTACAGGGCAGCCCCAGCTGGGAGCGGGTGCTGGGTCCCTAGCCCACACAGGCCTGTTCTGTCATCTGCAGGGAGTAGTGTGAGGCTGACGCTGCTCTGTGCAGCCAAGGGAGGGAAGGGCTGGCCGGCAGGGACTGCTGGGTCTCGGAGGAGGCTGTTCAAGCCCAGGGAGTATCAGGTCCCAAGGTGGATCCTGGTGGTATTATGGCGTGTGGAATGGGCCTGCACACTGGCTGGTGAGTGGTGGCCGAGGTGGGCACAGGCACTGGCTGTGGGCAGCTGGGAGCCCCACAGCGTTCAGCTGGTGCCATGGACATTGGGCCTCTGCTTGCCCTGCTGCCTCTCCCTGCCCTGCTGCCTCTCTCTGCCCTGCTGCCTCTCTGGATCCTCCCAGCCTGCTGAGGCGGACAACCTTGCAGCCCCTCTCCCATGCCCCGTCCAGCTGTCCACATGGATGGTTGTCAGCTGCTTACCTGCTCACATCTCCACCCCCCAGCTCCCCACCGCCCCCACCCCAGTGGCCTCTGCTTCTCCCTCCACTGGACACATCCGCCCTCACTGCCCTGCTGACCACCGCCCCTTCTCCCAGCATTCCTCACTCCTGGAGCTGCACAGGCTGAGGGATGTTCCCGGTCAGCTCTTCTTTCCTGGTCCTTAGGTTCTACACGGGGTCCTGGTGTCAGGCCTGATGACTTCCCCTTGGGCCACTCCAGAGCAGGGCTGTTTCTGAGACAGCTCCACTCCCCAACACCTCCCCCATGTCCTCCCAGCTGTTAACATGATCTGGGTCTACATGCTTTTCTTGAGCTCCACACCTGGATTCCAGCCCCTTCCAGGACCCTACAGGTACCCCAGAGTCCAAGTGGCAGACAGTGACCTCACCTGACCCCTGACCGGAGTCCCTTATTGGCAGCACTGCCACCCAGTTGCCTCAGTTGGAAATGTGTCACCCTTGAGTTCCTCCCCGATATCTGACCTCCCCCAGGTTCCTTTGGCCCTCTCTCCTCTTGGCGTGTCCTCCAGTAGCCCCCACCCCACTGAGCCTTGCAGCGTGCACTGCTCACCACGCCTGGCCCGTGGGCTCCAGTTCAAGTTCCCAACAGCCCAAGCCCTGCTGTCGGTCTCATCTCCAGGATTTCCTCTGCTACCCCCGTGTTTGTGCACCCCCACCCCCACCTTCACACCCAGTCCTGCCTCCTCTACCCCCCCCCCTCCTTCTCTGAGGGGGCACCTGAAGACATGCACCCA
Source organism: Tenrec ecaudatus (assembly GCF_050624435.1). NCBI lineage: Eukaryota > Metazoa > Chordata > Mammalia > Afrosoricida > Tenrecidae > Tenrec > Tenrec ecaudatus. The sequence continues at coordinate 31,326,065 of NC_134543.1, read as the reverse complement.
GGGCCCGGGTCCTGCCACAGCTCAAAGACCTCTGCCAATGAGAAGCCAGACGGGGACTCCTTTGGGGGAGGGGGCGTGACCAGCCCGTGGGGTTCATGGGGTGCTGCTTTGCCGATATTCCGTCGTCTTGGGTGCGCACCCACCTCTTCCTTGAGGCCTACCATCCTCAAAAGGAGCGGAGGGAGTTGGTTGACTCTGGGTGACCTTTGACCCCCACCGGCCTCTCCTGGCCTGGGAACAGCAGAACAGCCCCCCTGGGCCCGCAAAGCCGGTTGCCCCAGTGCCCCTTTCCTCACAGGAACGGGCTGCCCGTGCGGGCTGACGGGGATCGTGTCCACCAGTCCCCAGACGGCACCCTAGTCATCTACAACTCGCAGGCCAGGGACGAGGGCTCCTACACCTGCAGTGCATACCGTGGGAGCCAGGCCGTCAGCCGCAGCACCGAGGTGAAGGTGGTGGCTCCAGGTAAGAGGCCCCTTAGTTGGCGGGCAGTGTGTGCACGTTTAGGATACCTTGTCCTTCTGGAGGGTGAGAGGGTGCAGGCTCTGTGGACTGAGGGACGTGGGTTTTAATCCTGCTTCCCTCTGCTCGTGACTTGATGTGCAACTTGGGGCAAGGGTCTCCCTTGTCCTCATCTGAACAATGGACTACTCTACCACCTGATGGGACCATCGGGGGCGGGGGAGGAAGTCATGCTTTTTGTTGGGGAGCTGGTGCTCAATTGCTGTTAGTTGCCGTCGGGTCTATGGCCGACTCATGGTGTTGCTTGACTCAGTGCTGACTTAGATGGTTGGTCTTTTTGAGCCTATTGTTTCAGGTGCTGTCTAGTACATCCTGACCGAGGAGGTGCGTGTTCTAGCTATACAATTCAGGGGTTTGCTGGCTAATTTTGAGCTCACCAGGCCTTTCTTCCTGGTCTTAGGCTGGCAGTGCTGCTGAGACCTGTGACCGTGGCATACTTGAAATACTGATGCTGGCAATAGCTTCCAGCATCATAACACACAAATGGTGGAAGTGCTTAATAGCTCTTTAGAATCATAGTTTAGACTGCTTTTATTTGGATAAATGATTGACTGGGACTTATCATCTTGAAGGTGGTGGTGGTAGTGATGAAGGCGTGTGTTGTTGTTGACTCATGGCGAGCCTGTACACCACAGAACAAAACACTGCCCAGTTCTGCACCATCCTCAGTCGTTGGAGCTCACAGTTGTACCCACAGTGCCCCCTTTTCCCTGACCTGCTACTTCATCCAGCATGATATCCTTGTCCACGGATGGGCGTCTCGGGATGACCTGTCCAAAGAACAGGGGATGACGTCTCCCACACTCACTTTGAGGGGGTGGTTTGGTTGTACTTCCCACACAGCTTTGTTCGTTCTCCTGACAGTCCACGCGCTAGGGCAGCGGTTCTCCACCTTCCTCATGCTCCTCATGTGGTGGTGACCCCCAACCATAAAATTATTTTCATTGCTACTTCATTACAGTCATTTGGCCAGTTATGAATTGGGCAACCCCTGTGAAAGGGTCGCGACTCACAGGTTGAGGACCGCTGTTCTAATATTGTTTACCAACACCATAATTCAAAGGCATCGTCTCTGGTCTCCCTTACTCAGTGTCCAGCCTCCACAGGCATATGAAGTGGTTGAGGATTTTGTGGCTTGGGTCAGGCTACCTGAGTCCTCAAAGCAACATCTCTGTTTTTAACACTTGAAAAGAGGTCTTGTGCAGCAGATGTGTATAATCCCATCAATCATGTGTTTCCTGGATGGCTGCTTCCATGAGGGTTCCTGGCAGGCCCTGGTAAAAGGAAACACCTGGGAATGGTATGCTTCTCCATTTATCATGTTGTTGCTCTCCTTGGTCCACTGTGAGGACCTTTGTCTACGCGGAGATGTAATCTGCATTGAAGGCAGTGTAGTCTCTGATCTTCATCATCAAGTCTTCTTCATTCTTAGCAAGCAAGGCTACATACTCTGCCTCTCTTACGCTGCTGATGAGCTCTCCTCCAATCCCACTCATGTATGAATTCTAATGGAGGTGGCCAAAAGTGGCCCTATGATGGGAAAGTGGCTTTGTGGCCATTTGATCGTAGACGCCGAGAGGGGGAAGGGTAGGTAGGGATTGTCACCACCATTTTACAACCGACACGGCTATCACGGAAGCTTAGGGGACCACCGTGCATGTCGGAGCTAGCACCGAAGGGACGCCCTGAGGTTTCCTTTGTCACTGCGCGGAAATCCACCTGCAGTATTCCGTCACTTGATATGTCTGTACTCTCAAGCTCCTGCTCTGAGTCAGCGCTGTGTCCCATTTCAGCATGTGGAAATACCGCCCTGTGAGAGGCATTGTTCTTGTGCCAGCAGAAGGATGGATCTGCCAGCAAAGACCCATTTTAAGACCAATGAGGACAGCAGTCTATTTGGATGTTAAAATGTGAAGCCAAGTGCATCTTAAGAGTTGATAAACTATCGGTTGGCTTTGCGCTCAGACTCCGATGAGTTCTGTTCAGATAAGTCAGAGGGCTGGGTGGGTAGATGTCACCTCACCTGCCCGCTTTTCTCTGTTCCTGCATCCTTGTTACTGTCCCTGGCACTGCACCTGCAGATGCAGGTCTTGGGGAGCCAGAGGGTGGCAGGGCCCTGTGGGGCTGTCTGCCCAGAGGTCAGGCCTATAGCACGGGCGCACTTGGACTAAGTGTTGGATTGGGTGTTGTCATTCAGCTGAGGGGTGAGGCTGGAGGTGGAGGTCCTGTTCAAAGGTTGCTTTCTGAGTGCAGCTGAGCTCAAGGCGGTGACTGGGTCCTGGAGCAGGTGCTCAGATACTTGGTGAGGGAGAGTACGAATGAATGAATGAGAGGGATGAATGATGGCACTACTCTGAGACAACATCAGATAGCAGGGGCTACTTTCCACCTATCATGCCTAAAACTTTGATCTTGTCTACATATCAAACTGAGTTAGCAAACAACCCACCCCCAACCAATACCAACACACAGCATCCAAACCCAAAGGTGTGGAGACTGCAGCAGACTGCAGATGTACTGAGAGAGGGAGAGCGGATAAGCCAGTTTTGTGTCTGAGGAGCCCTGACGGCACAGTGATGAAATGCTTGAGTGCTGACAGGAAGGCTGGTGGATCACCCCCGACTGCTCGGGGACAAGCTGAGGCAGGCAGTCAGTTGGCTTCTAGAGAGATGTACAGCCTTAGACATCCTATGGGGCAGTTCTCTGCTGTTCTGTAGGGGTCATTATGAGTCAGACCTGACTCAGATGCAGTGGGTTTTTATTTGTGTTATGTACATGTGTACACGGGAAGCCAAACTGATCAGAAACTTGCCTACCACGAGGCTTATGAGATGCGTCACTTTGATTTCCTTAAAGATTACAGAACCCCTTACATGGACCTTTTACCTTTTATGTTGACTTTTATCCATTTCACGAGACAAATGTATATCCAAGTTAATTTTCTTCTAAGCCTTCTAATTGCTAAATTCTCTGGTATATACATAGCTCTATAGATAATGCATCAGTTGCATGTGAACGCAGTGTGTGTTAATCCCAGTAAATCTGCTTCATTCATGAAAACATTACTTCAGTAATAAAAGCATCAACAAGAATCTCTTAGAAGGTAAACATCACAAGTAAAGACAGACAATGCAGTGGAGATTGTCATACTGACCAAAGTGACTCTTATGATATGTTAAATATTGTAATTTTATATCAATATGTTGTTATCACAGTTTCACATGATAGTGTATAATGTTGTTAAAGGGAAACGTGTGGTTTTGTTCACGTGTCAATTTGACGAATGCCCGTAGAGAGGTGGAGGAGAAATGGCCATAAACTAGCATTAATGACCATGTTTGTAGTGTTGTTAATGACCATGATGCCCACTGGAGCACCGTGGTGTGTTGGTGCCAAGCTGCCAGGACACCCGTGGCCTCAGTCTTCCTTCTCCAGGCTTCCTTTTCTTCCTTGATTGGTTCCATTCCTGCAATTAGGCTGCAGAGAACTCCTCTTGATGCGTGTGTGCATGTTTTGGGGGTGCAGAACCTGAGGGTACCTCACGTGGGCCTATTCATGGATTGGATGCATTGTAGAATTAGTGTTTGTGGGCATGCACATGTGCAGTCTTGGACTAGTCATGCCCTGCTATAGGGGACTTGTATTGTGACTTCTCAACCTTCTTGCCTGAAAGACGACAGGGGTGAGGAACAGACAACATTGCAAGACTACAGCACAGGCCACCCCTATGGCTTAGTTCCATTTTTAAACAGTAGGGAACTATGGTCTATCAGAGGGAGCCCTGGTGCTGTAGGGGTTACCTGTGGGGCTAACTTCAAGGCCAACATTTCAAAACCACCAACCGCTCCGCGGCAGAAACAAGGGGCTTTCTATTCCCATGAGTTTATCGTCTCAGAAACTCACAGGGGCAGTTCTACCCTGTCCTAGAGGGCATTGCTGACCCCTGCTGTGAGTATGGGATGTGGGCAAACAAGTACTAAATTCAGCACTCCAATGTTCTTTGTGGTGACCATGGGCCCAAGTGCTCATTTACTGCTTACCCTATGAAGTCGATCCTATTAACTCCATGTAGCAGAAAAGCAAAGACAGAGCACTTACATAAGTAACTTGCCCAAGCCAGTCACCTAGCTGGTATGAGGCAGAGCCAGGTCACTCTGGTCCTTGAGTTGCTGTGTTTAACCTACCTTATGATCACCTGCTAACTGCCTACCCTGCAACAGCTGAGGTCAAGTTAGTAGGAGTGTCATTAATGTTTTAAACTATGCATGTTTATCACACAAGTAGTACTCATCAGTCCTTTAATCCTCCTGCTATGCTGATCTCGCAGACCTCCAAAGGGCAGTCATGGGTGGGCACAGTCTGGGAGGGAGTAGCTGGCCTGAGTTAAACCAAGTTCTAAGAGCCCCTTCCAAAAAGAAAAAAAATGCGACATTAGGCAACCTCTGACTTACAACAAAGCAGCAAGAGGCATCTCTGACAGGGTTGGTAAGATAAAGAATCTTCTAGAAGCTGACAGGTAAATTCAGAGAGGGAGACTCCAGACTGTTTCCCTAACATCTTGTTGAAAATTTATGGCCTTCTCTGGGGCAAAGATGGGAAGCCAAGTGGCTAAGGTAAGCTGGGGGCTTACCTCAGGTCATGTTGGGGGCTGGAGAAAGAGCAGCAAGGGAAGGGAGGCCAACAGTTTTACATGGGGACACTCTTCCTCTCCCTCCTAATGCAGAAGCCCAAGCAATTGTCCTGAAGTTTCTCAAGCCTCAATAGTACGGAGAGAGAGTGCCTGGTCACGCAGTTAACAACTCTGCTGTGGGTTGTGCACTGGGTTGCAAGTAAGACTAGAGGGGGAGGGAGGGGACTCTGTAGGCTAGGCAGGTCGCTATGGTGGTAGAACAATGCATCCTTTTGAACCCAGCAGTCACAACTACTGCTCTTGGCTGAAGGAAATGCAGTGGTGAACGAGAAAGTTCCCTCTGTGCTTCTACAGACCCCAAGCTTCCTCACTGCATTCTGTTGTTTTGCAGCGCCAGCTATCCAGCCAAGGGACCCTGGCAAGAGAGAGTGTATCGACCAGCCTGAGCTGGCCAACTGTGAGCTCATCCTGCAGGCCCAGCTCTGTGGCAATGAATATTACTCCAGCTTCTGCTGTGCCAGCTGCTCCCGTTTCCAGCCGCACGCGCAACCCATCTGGCAGTAGGGGCGATGGCTATGAAGGCCAGCCCCGACAGTTCTTGGGGCTGGGAGACTCACTCTCGGCCTCTCCTCTCTGGTGGATAAAGAAAAACTTCTGGAGACACTTTCCTTCCCCAAGCCCTCCGCAAGGACCAGCCTTCCACCGGGGTCTTCAGAACCACCAGATGTTTGCCAGAACCACCAGATGCTGCCGAGTTGTCCAGAAGAGGATTCTATTTGGCTAAGGACCACCTTTACTTACAAAGTTCCCTCCACAAGTTCTCTCTCAGGAGCAATTCATTGTGTTTCAAAGCGTTTTCTGGCCTCTCACTTGAATTAAAGCTGGGGAGAGAGGTACGTACGTACTGGCTTCAGTTGTTGTTAGTTGCCATCAAGTTGGCAGGCACTGATGGCCATCCCACGTGTGACAGAAGGAAACGGAGCCTGGACTGGTGCGTTGGGTGTTCTTCAAAATCATTGGTATGTTTGAGTTCGCTGTGGCTGTTGTGTCGATCCATCTCTTTGAAGGTTCCTTACTGACCCTCCACTTGACCAAGCATGATGGCCTTTGCCAGAGATTGGGCTTTCTGATGATGAGTATGTAGTACATATGGCCAAGTCCCATCATCCTCCCTTTCAGGAGAGCTCGTGACTGTACTTTTTTTTTTTTTTCCTATAAAGCATTTATTGAAGATATTCTTTCACTGACTATTAATACAAAAATATACATATAAAATAGATGTAATGTATAGAAATAACACTACAGCATATTTACAAAATCCCCTAAATGCCCATCTCTAATCCCATTCCAATTTCATTGACTGTACACTCTAAGATTGACTCATCCATTCTTCTGGTAGCCCATGGGATATTCAATATTCTTTGTGCACACCACAGTTCTATTTCATTGTCCAGCTTTTGTTTTCATATGAAGTAATTAAAGCACACCTGACCCAAGCCATGGTCTGTTTAATCATCAAAGTGACAGCGTGGCTTTTAGAATTTTGAGGTTTTTTGCCATAGATTGCAATAAGTCTTTTGATTTCTTGACTGCTCTTTCCATGGACACTTTTGTTGGTCCTCATAGAACAAAGCTGCTGACTTCATTTTTCGTCTTATAAAGATGTCTATCGGTTCAGTTGTGAAGGTTTTCCTTTTTTTTAATGCTTATTTATAATTCATTTTGAAGAAGGCCCTGTAGTCTTTGACTTTCATCAGTAAGTGCTTCAAGTCTTCATTTTTTGGGTAGGCAAAGTTGTATTATTTGCATACTGCAGGTTAAGTTGCCCTCCAAATGCAATGCCAAGTTCTTCATATAGCCCAGCTTCAGAGTATTTGCTCAATGTACAGACAAACAGATAACCTGATAGGATACAACCCTGCCACACACCTTTTCCAATTTTGAACTTCGAGTTGAATGACTTCCTCTTAATCCATGTATTGGTTCTACATGAGCATACTCTACGTGGCCTAGAGTTTCAGTATTTTTCATGGAATCCATATTTTACCTAAAGTTGAGTCTTCGCATAGTCAATAGAACAGTTAAAACATCATTATGGTATTCTGTTCTTTCAGCCAGATGCACCTGATGTCAGCATTAATATCCCTCATTCCACATTCTCTTCTGAATCTAGTGTAAACTTCCAGTAGACTCCTGTAGCTATATGGATGCAGTAATTTTTATATTTAACAACTTTTTGGGTATCATTTGATAATGATTTGGCCAGTAATTTCACCACTCATTTTGATGGCCACTTTTAAAAGGTGCATGAGTAACGATCAGTTGGCTGGCCAGGTAGAGGTTGGCTGCTTCTTGGCACAGGTCAGAGTGTTTCTGGCCTTGCATGTGTTTGTGGAAGCATCTCAGTTGGTGTTCTGTCCGGGCCTGGAGCCTTGTGCTCTTTGGCTCATGCCTTCTGTATAGTTTCCACTCCTCCCTTCACTGCTGTGCAGGCTTATGCTACCTCCTGCCCCACTCAATGTCAACTTAATTCTTTTTGATAGTGATTCTGTGTATTCTATCTTCTTTTGATAATCCTGGTGTCATTCAGTATTTTTCTCCTGTAGAATAATTCGGTAATGCAATCCGAGACTTGAATTTTCCCTTTCAGCCTTAGAAAGGCCAGGTGTATTCTCCCCCCACTTCCCCTCCCCCCCAACTCCAGGTCTTTGCATATTTCATACCTTTACTGTGACCTTTCAAATCTTTTCAAATTCTCCCATTTGCTTTTTAATATCTCTGCTTCATTCTCTTTGAGATAGCCATGTTGGCCTTCTCCTTTGCTGTCTTTTTAAATGAGCTTTTACTTTGTGTATGGTGTCTTCCTATGACTCTTCCTTCTGGTCTTTAAAGATTAAAAAAGACCATTCTATTGCTATAGGTGCAAGTATATGCAGCACATTAGTTTCCCATTCAATAGTAATTTATTTCACCATGTTGGTGCCTCCCCCGTGTGTCAGCACTCTTCTATGTAAACTCGCCTTCTATTTCCCACTTTCCTCAGAGTTGGTGTTTACTTTGTAGGCCAATCTATTATTTGGCTAAAAGGTGACCTCTGGGAACCTTCAGATCCAGGCTAAAAGGGTCTTCTCAGGGTGACAGAGATGGAGGACCCTTTGAGACTATCAGTCCAGTAAGTCTGGTCTTTTTGTTATTTTTTTAAAATGGAGTTTTGCTCTGCATTTTTCTCCCATTCTGAGACCTTTTGTTGTGTACCTGGTCAGAATTGTCAGTAGTGGTAGCTAGGAACCACCTAGTTCTTCTGGTGTAAGGCTGTAGGAGGCTGTACTTTGTGGGGGTTGTTAGTCTTGTGGAGTAATTGCTTCCTCGAATCTTTGGATTCCTTTGTTCTCTTCTGCTTCAGATGGAAAGAGACCAATGGTTATATCTTACATGGCCACTCACAAGCTTTTAACCATTGATGCTACTTTAACAGTCTAGGACGTAGATTATCTTTATTAACTATGTGATGCCAATTGTCCTAGCTATCCCAAGAGACTATGGTCTGGTCAAGTCTTTTTTTTTTTTCCAAGAAAGAAAAACTTGTAGTTAGTTCAAGGATCGTTTGTTGGCCTTTAAGAGTGTTTTCCAGTCGTCTGTTGGGGCACCATGCCCTGGCCCCAAAGTCCACTTTAAGCATTCCCTGGGGACCTTGCCGCTCCATTCCCTTGTGGTTCCGCTGCACTCCCCCAGTGCTGTGCCTCGGTGTGGTGGGATCAAGTCAGGTGCAATTCGCACACTGTGTCTCCAGTGCTGTCCCTGTAGCGCCATTGGTCCCTGAGGGGCATCATGTCTCATAGTGGGGCCAGCCATGTTGTCCTCTCTGGACTGGCTGCTCTAATCCGGAACATCATCCTCATGGCCTGGTGGGCCAGGCTGTGCTCCACTCTCCTTCTCCTCCCCCTTCATCTGCTCCCGTGTGCTCTGATCAGATATGTCCCTCTCTTGGAGCTGCAGAATCAATGTCGTCCTTTGAAACAAATTCTTCTCGGGGGCCGGTCAAGTCTTTAGATGAGTAATTAATTTTTAGGCAGTATCAGATACCTAGTATATTTTCTCTGCTTTTGGTACATTTTAAATGTTTTGCAGTATATTTATGTTGTAGAGTGTGACCTCTATTTTTGTCCCTGTGCTATTTTCCAAGAAATTTATAGTTTTGGGTTTAACATTTATGTCTCTTGATCCATTTTGAGTTTTTCCTGTATAAGGTGTGATGTATGCCTCCAGTTTGATTTTCTTGTATGCGGACAACCAATGTTGCCTACATTGTTTGTTACAGAGATGATCTCTTTGCCCATTTGTTGATGATCAGGTGTCCATAGGTGGCTGGATTTAATTCCAGCTCAACAATCCCATTCGTGCTTTGTTACACCAGGACCAGACTGTTCTGACCCTTGTCACTAATACGTTCTGAAGTTGGGCGTGTGAGGCTGCCTACTTTGTTCTTCAATAATACATTAGCTATTTGGGACCTCTTTCCTCTCCATATAAAGTTGGAAATTTTTTCCCCTTACCTGGGAAGACACATCCAAGACTCTGTGGAAACCTGTATATTGTTTTTCTTAAATATATATGTACTTACAGAAAAATGTAATTTACAGACACGAGATTCTCACCACCACCACATTGTGATATGAAAACAGTTGCTAATAACTGTGCTGACTTAGACGTGACTAACTGAAAGGTAGTCTATACAACATGGATATGGCCAAAGGGAGGATTCACATCTTAGGTGGGATGGAGGAGTTGTTCATGCTACTGAAAATGGTGTGCAATTTAAAACTTAAGAATTGCCTATTTGTGGAATTTTCTATTTAATATTTTGGATTGTGGTTCACTGCACGCTAACTAAAATTGCAGATAAAGGGAAGCTACTGTATCTGTATACTGTTGTTTCACAATGTTAAGTCTTCAGCTCTGACAGCATGGCTTGTTTTTTCCACTTCATGTCCATCTCTCTTACTTGCTTTACTGCAACCCCTTTTACAGGGGTTGATTGATTCATTAACAATAGCAAAATTAGTGATGAAGTAGCAATGAAAATAATTTTATGGTTGGAGTAGTCACCATCACCTGAGGAACTGTCTTAGAGTCATGTGCCTAACAAGGAAGGTGGCGAACCGCTGGTCTGGAGGCTGCTGTGGACGGTACTGTGTTGATTTCCTTGTCATAGTCTTCTGTGCTCATGTAGACTTACTTGGCCCACACTTTTCCGAAAACAAGACTACTCAGCGCCTCCATGGCAATGAAAAACTTTTGTACTACAGTCCATAATCCAGGATAAAATATAGATACTTGCATTTGCAGCCCCACTGGATCATTCCAGCACCACCTAAAGGGGTGGTATTGCTTACTTTGGGAGAAATGGGGGGTAGAGGAATCCAACTAATTTTTGCCTATTAATCCTACAACTCTGCTAAAACTCTTATTAGTTCCAGTAGATTTTTGTAAAGTCTCTGGGAATCTCTGTGTAGGATGTCATTTGTGAATAGGGTTTATTTGATTTCTTCCTTGCCAATTCTGATGCCATTTCTTATCTCAATGCTCGAGCCAGTTCTAATACAATACTGAAGAGGGGTGGTGATGATGGGCATCTGTGTTTCATTCCCAGTCTCCTTTTAATCTCTTTTGAGAATAAAGTTGGCTGCTGGGTTTGTAGATATGCTTTTAATTATGTTGAGGGATTACCCTTCTATTTCCATTTTGATGAGAAAGGGTGTTGAATTTTATCAAAGATATTTTCTACATTGATTTAATGACCATGATTCTTACCCTCTTAAACAGTAGATTACACCTGGTTGGTTTTCTAACACTGAATCACCACCCTTGCACCCCTGGTATGGATCCGTGTGTGTCTGTGTATAATTTGATGTGTTCATGATGGAAAATTGGTTTGAAATATTCTTTCTGGGTGTGATCTGTGCCTGGCTTTGATAATCCAGGTTGTGTGCTGGCTTCATGAAAGGTATGGGGGAAAATTCCTTTTGTGTGTACTGGAATAGAATCTGTATCAACACTTTTCTAAATCTGAGCTGGAGCTCCCCTCCCCAGCCCCCACCCCTCCCCTGCGTCGAGTGCGAGTGGTTGCAATCTCCCTAATATGTTAGCCCTTCTGTCCTGGATCCCAGTCTCCAGCAATGTAGCCATCCTGCATTTTACTTCTGGGCAAAGGCTGCTCGTTTGCCCCCATAGTTGAATGCTCTGGGGAACACATTCAATTCCTCACAAGTGTTATTGTTCTATATTCTGTATAGGCTGTTTGGCTGTAAGATAGACTTTGGGAGTGGGTTCAGGTCTAAGTATGAAGGGTTTTGAATGGCCACGGTATTGGGCCTCCAAGTTGGTCTTTATGAATCTGAATTTTCATAAAGATCTGTTTAAAATCTATCTTTGAGATGGCCTTTAAACTCAGGTGAATGTATTCAAAATCATACTCTGGCTCCCATAGACTTGCTTTGATTTTCCTGAGCTATACTTAGAACTAGCGCATGAACAAATTGGTCAATTTCCCTTGGCTTTGTCCTGGCCTATTCTGAGCACCACCTCCTTCCACAGATGCAGTAGATCTGTTCTGTGTGTAAATCCATGTGCATTGTCACTGGCCATCAGTATTCTTGGCTAGAAATGAATTTTATTAATCAGATGTCAAACAGTGGGCCATTGTTCTCGTCTCTCACCGTTTCCAGATGGTGCAGCAACATCTTCAAAGTCCTCTCTGTGCTGCACCAGGCAGTATGATGTTTGTGAAAGCTCCCAAGTCTGAGGATTTGTGATGAAAAGGGAGCAGTCGGCACAGTTATCTGAGCATAAAAGGAGTGGAAAGGCTTCTGCTGTTTGGAAGCTGACTCTAAAGCCTTTTGAGGTTGACATGTATAGGCTGTTTGGCTGTAAGATAAGACTGTGGGAGTGGTTGACCCTGACTGAGGGTGAAAAAAATCTTTAGCCTAGATTGCTGATAGGCCTGCTTTGTACAGTACCCAACAAGGAGCTTCTCCTCAAGCAGAAAACTCTGGAAATGTTTCCTGAAGTCAGACTGTCATTGAAAATAACTAATTTAATGGGATACTAATGAGGGTGGGTGTGGCAATGTGACAGCAGAGAAGTTAGTTCAGAAGGGACATTTATCCTCCTCTAGAACCTCCAATACAGTGAAGCATGGAGTTGATGAGTTTCCAAGTCCCTGTCCACTTTAACCTCCTACAAGTCCTCCAGATGACAAGCTGGGAAAAGACAGGCCATGGTCTCTGAACGGTGCCTCTACCACCCCACGGTGGCTGGCACTTGAGACAAACTGCATCATGAGTCTTACCTCTTACTCTCGGGAAGAGGAGGGTTTCCCTTTCAATTTAAAATATAGTGCAGTGGTTATGTATTGGCGTGAGTTGCCCAGTTCAAAACCACCAACAGTTCTGTGGGAGAAAGAATGAGGTCGCTGAGTCAGCACTGACACCTGGCAGTGAGTTTTAAAATATAGAGGGTCATTTACATGGCTGGCGTTGCCATAGAGATCAGAAGATAATGGTTTCACTGGATCAGAATTTAAGCCTATTGGAATGCATTTCAAAGGTAAGACTGATGTTATTTTGTTGTTGTTTTTTTGGAATTAGCCTAGAGTGAGGTGAGAATAAAACTCATCCTAGACCCGTGGCTCTCAACCAAAGGTTTGGGTATGAGCATTCATACTGGAAAAGTTCTCCCGGTGCTTTTCTAAGGTTGAGGATCACTGCTCCAGGCTGAAGTGCATGTGAATCAATGAGGCATCTGCCTTTCTAACAAGCTCCAGGTGATGCCCATGCAAAAAAGAATTTGCTTTAGTGGTTGGGACATTTTTCAGTGGTGACCGTGTATTTCTAAACTACAGTGCAGCAGCATGGGGTGAGACGACCATAAAAGACACATCTGCTAACACAGAAAAGGGAAGAGAATAGCCCCCATGGGCAAAGGCTTCTACCACGAACATTTATTCTTGTTAAAGCAGATTATAAATTTTCATCAGTACAAATATATATATATATATATATAACTTACATTTGATTGTAAGGCCAACGTTTAAAAGTAAAAATGAGATGGGATCTCTCTTGTTACTAGAGGTCAAGTGGCTGCAACTGGCAATGGGATTTTTGCTAGCCAAAACGGGGGAACACAGAGCTAGTAAAACCAGGACCCCTACAAAACTCAGGGAAACAACCCCATAAAGTAAGACCCAACGTTACAAACGGACACAGAAAACCTGTATTCCTTTCTGTGGATATACAATTATGTAATTGTCACCTTAGTGTTAAAAAAAGCATTAACTTAAGGAAAATACATATTCTCTATAGAGCATATTTAGATTGAGTCCATTAAAATGACATTAGAATTTTATCATAGGTTCAAAACCAGGACAAATACTGCTCTTTCATTTACAACTACAACCTAGTGACTGAATTGGTCTTAAGCATGATTGTTGTTGCAATGTGCTACTTACAATGAATGATACTGCACAAGCTAGGGATCCCATTGGCTACCTCCCTTTCCTCTTTTTACTTTAATAGGCATCAATGATAAATCAATCTTATGTACAATTTTACAGCTAACCCTTTTACCTTTGGCAAGATTACTTACAACTCATACAACTTTTTAATATTGAGAACTATTTAAAATATTCTAACTGCATAAAAATAAAGATTTTGGCTTTTTTGATATATTTATATTTATTCTGTTACTCAAAATGGAAGCTCAACTTTTCCCCAAAATATAGCTCTGCTGTACCTGCCTGGGAGTGCGGGCCATGCCACCTGCCCCTCTCATCCAGCTGGAGCACACGCCAGGGCTGAGGAGGCAGGCGGCCGGCCTGGAATATGAAGGTAGACTGTTTTACTTTCCGTTGTATTTTGTATTCCAGTAAATGTGCTTGGAATACAGATTCCGGTTTAGATATTTCTGCCTCTCCGTTTCTAGAGACCTGTAAGATGAGGGAGACAGAGAGGAGAGGCACCATTTCTGACTTCTTCAGGCTAACTGCAAGGCAGCTCTTCTTTCAAAACCACCCCTTCATTGCACTCTGACTGGATTTATTCCTGGGGACCTTTGGGATTACTGAAAAGTATTTCGATCAGGAAGACAAAATCCCCTTTCAGCCTCTGACCACCACCCCCAACCTGGTCTAGGTACGAGCAAGATAGATAAGCCTTAGAGTTCAATTTCAAATGTCTTCTGTAAGTCACTGGAGAAAGGGTTGGTGGGGGATGGGTTAGCACGTTGCTTGGACTTGCTTTCTAATGCGGCCCACTGGACTTCGAAAGCATCCACGGGGCCCGTACCTGCAGGAACCTCTCTGTGCTTGTCTCGTGAGGCCAATCTGCCATCGTCTACACCATTGAAAGCTGCAGAGCCGTTGATGTGCTGAGTAGGCGGCTTCACGAAGGGGCTGGCGGTCGCACTGCTCGTCTCATACTGATGGAACGTCTGCTCCTGGACCAGGCTGGGTGACTGATGGGGGTGGGCAGCCTGAGGATGGCCTGCGGTGCCAAACACGTTGGCCACCATCTGGGAAGGAGTAATGCCCACCACAGGCACATTAGGGGCTGGATAGGACATCCCGTTGGCCACAGGATAGGACTGGGTGGGGACAAAGGCTGGCTGCAGGGGTGGGACCACACCAACTGGCACAGGCTGAGAAGTGAGGAATGCGTTCCCTTGGAAAGGCAGTGCTGGCTGGGAGATGGCAGTGGGTGGAGGTGGCTGGAGAACTGGCTGCAGAGGAGCAGCTGGAGCCTGGGGCTGCTGAACGCCGCGGATGCTCTTGGACACTTCTTCTAACCAGCGGTCTGCCTCAGAGGGAGTACGTCTGTGACCAGCCTGGAAGAGACCTGGAGAGGCAGCACCAGAAGAATGACCCCACTCGGTCCCTGGAACCAACAAGCATGAACAGCGACAAAAGAATCAGTCATAGGAATTTGATTATTTGAATGATGCTAATGGATACTTTTGTGCTTTGGGTAGATGGAAGAAAAGTCTCTACTGGAGAAAAAACCTCGGACACGCTGCTGACTCTGAAAGCCATGTACACCAAGGAGCAGTGGGCAGTCAGAGGCTTTCACCTACAGCCTACTCACAAGCCCAAGGGGATTCCCCTCCTGCTTTGCCAGGGCAGAAAGCAATTAACTAGGGACCTTGTGCTGTAGCTTGCTGGGCCCTGGAAAACTGCCTTTATTAGTAAACTTTAGAAAGCAAAAGCCAAGTGCCAGTGACTTACTGTAGGCCTGCCACTGAGGGGGCACTTTCCCACAGGCATGTCCACATATCACTAACTCCAGTGATGGAATCTCTCATAAGCTTCGGGTGGTTCTGTTCCATAGTCCTAGTTAAGAACCACCAATCTATCTGCTGGTCCCTCTTCTCAGAGCAGTTGACTTTCAGGAGGGGACACATTTTTCCTAAAGAGATTCCTCCTTGATTAGTACTCAGGTGAATGGCTGATCCCAGATCCTCACCACTGTTTGTGGCCACCTTACCCGGATGTGAGGCTGCAATTTCCTTGTTAGCATCAGGGGCATGGGCCCAGGGGTTGGTTTCACGCACAGGCATTGCTACAGGTGCTAGGGCAGTATGGGCTGGCTTAGCAAGCACATGGAAGGCAGAGTCAGTGCCATTAGCTACAATGGGAGCAGACAACATCAATGGTGTTAATTCATGCAGTGCATACCAGGGACCCCTTGGAGTCAGGCCAATGGGCACCACTGGTGCAACAGATAAACATAGGACAAACTGGTGTAAGGATACCATGTCCTCTTACAATGGATTTACATGCCTTACAACAAAAAAGTTATTAGAAACTGTCAAAACAATAGGTACACTAGTAAAGTCAAAACGGTTCTAGAAGAGGGGAAAACAAAGCCTCCCTATTCAAGTCAGGTTGAAGAGCAGTAAGGCGCTAACCATTCTAGATGTGGCTCGACATTAGGTAGAATGCAGGTGGCCACCTCTGTCGGTCAAAAGGTAGTACTAACGGGTGAGCTTCAGGTGCCGTGCTCATAGGACTTTACAGGCAAGATTTGATTCAATCAATCTAGGTGTGTTTCAGTTTGCTTAAAGAATCCCTTTTAAAAAATATAAAGTACCATTCTCCTTCAACAATAGTCCTACTATCTCCTTATGAAAACTTACTTGCTCTTTTTACTCTAGATATGTGACACCTAAAAAAATTTGTGGAAAATTCCAGGATCTTTCTATTTCATTTTCCCACAAACTCTTGGAAGCCCCCCCATATCTAGTCCACCAGCTTCTGTAGAACCCCAGGCCTCTACTGGTTAGGACGGAGCAGACAGGAGGCATCTTTCCACCTTATAGGTGAGTATCCCCTTGGAATTGCACACCTGCTTATGGGGCGGTGGTATTTCCCCAGGCAGGACTAGTTGAATAGTCAAGGATCCCCTTAAAGGAAAGGAAGAGGCAAAATTCTGTTGCATTTAGTCCACCCAGGGACTAGTCAATTGGATTTCTTATTGAGAAAGACCTGGGTTTAACTCCTGATGGACTTTGGGGAAATGACATCTCTTTGAGGCTCACTTATCTGTAATGCCTATTTCAAAGGATTATTGTGGAGATGAAATAATACATGTTTTTACCGTATGTGACAGGCATTGCTAAGTGATCAGTAAGTTGTACCTTATTAAATTATAAAAGTTTGGTGAAAAGAGAAACCATTTCATTTCAAAAATGGAATTCCCTGGAGAGAAACCTCGTAGCAGTTTTCCTCCAACCTGAGTGGGCTGGTGTCTCCAGTGCCATGGGAATGGCCTGAGCTTTTTCTCTCCAAAGAAATGAAGCTCAAATTCTACAGGAAGACTAAAAGCCTATAATTTAAGTTACAGAAATGCTTTGCTGACCTCTAAGTTAATACCAACTGTTAATATCAACTCTGTAAACAATTTCGAATGACTCTTCACCTCCACAAAGGCAAGCTGTGGGCCATGAGCTGTGGGAGAGATGAACTGAAGAGCCCACAGAGGTGCCTTCTCTTTATGCCCAGCCTCCTGTGGCAGGGCAGAGACTAGGTGAGCCCAGCATTTCTCTGGACTACTGACAATTTGGGCAGGAGAAATCACTTGGGGGGAGGTGTGTGCTGTGCACTGGAAGATGTTTAGCATTATCCCTGGCCTCCACACCTAACTAGATGGGTAGAAAAGCAATGCTCCAAAATATTCCCAAATAATTCCTGGGGGGCTGGGTGGGGAGGAGGATTCATGACATGCAAAGTCACCCTAGTTAAGAATCAATGCCTTAGAGAACCATGACACTAAAACCCATTCTGATGACTGTTGCTTCTGGAAAACTGACTCAAAATAGGCAGATAAGGCAGTGCGTTGGGACTACAGAAGCTTATAGAATGGGATAAAAGAAATGTTACATACATGCAAAATGTAGGAAGCATGATGGAGAAAACAGTACAAAGACACTGAAGTCTATAACACGAAATGGAAATTAATGGATCTGGCAAGTTCTTGGGATGCTCAGGATGCCAACTTACAGCGAGTGAACAGCACTACACAAGAAAATGACTACTTTCAGTAAGAACAGCTAGGGAAGCCAGCAGGGTACCAACCTTGAAAGACAGGAGATTGTGGTGCCACCACGGTCCCTGGCTTGGTCATTGGGGCGGATGAGAAGGGATCCTCAGAGGGTGTGCTGAAGGCATTAGTGATCTGTGAGCACAGGGAGCTGATGCTCTCTGCTTCCCCTTCCACCTCTGGCACTGCAAGACAAATGGAGCCAGGCTCTGGACAGAACTGAAGAATTAATCCTATGACCTTGGTGACATTTTACACTGAATTTTCTTATTTGTGGCAGAAAATGTATCCATTACCAGGTAGGACTACAAAAGCAGCTTTAGGAAATTAATGGACAATTCTCATTAGATTTTTAGAGGCGAAAATACAAAATGTCAACAATTCGTGCAGAGGTACAAGCTTCTTCCCTTACAAATCCCCACATCTCTCTAGTCTTCTCCCCTGTGACAATGTTGAGAGCTTCATTCTCTCTTTTTGTACCAAGATGTTGCTAGATCTCCAGAAGACAGCTGCAACCTGTGTGCCTTCCAAGCAGTGTCCAAAGCTGTGGCCCACGTTCAGTTCTTCTTCACTGAGGGATCCCATCGGAAAACTGGATGAAAGGAAGGAGCACAGCGGGTGCTCAGTGCTCTTCTTTGTAACGACCACTGACCCGCCATCGCCATCTTCTCCAAGGTCTCTAGTGCCAAATACAGAAACTCTAGGCCGTGGCCAGGTGCACTGAGGTTGGGGACTCTAATAAAGAGACTACTCAATCCTCATTCTGGGATACTTTTGTGTCACTGAGAAAGTGGATTATGCAGCTGAGTTTTGCTTGCTCCTCTATAAAAGGTTAGTTTTTTTAATTTTCCATCTGCCGCAGGGGGGAGATTGAAAATGGGGGTACTTGAAGCATCGGAGTTTTAGTTTTTATAGAAGTTGAAGCCAAAAAGATCCTTGGTAGTCATCTGGTCCACGAGCCTCGTGCCATTTATCAAAAGAATTTTATTCTCTTTTCTGGGTCCTCTTGAAACAGTGCTTCCTTGTGTTCTGTTATAGCACTGAGTGAACATGCCTTAGAGGAAGTAAAACGGCTCAATAAAAGCAATGACCAGATTTTATGAGGATAGGCTACTGAGGCTGGTCCAGCTGTGCAGGGGTCACATAAAAGCCTGTGTGGCAGCTCTGAAAGGCAATGAGCATGTGTGAGCAAGCCCACTGTCTGCTAAGAAGATCTTCGATTCACACAGGAGGCCCGTTTAGAGTTTCCTTACTATAGCGCAAACCAGTCACAAGGACAATGGGCATTTATCCATTTCTTCTGGTACGTCTGGCAGTAGTGCTATTTAACTCTGTGCTTCGAAAGCCTGTTTAATGTCCTGCTGGGTCCCAAGTGGAAGGATAAGAATGGAAACTTGAGACTCTTTGATGTTTGGAAGCAAGTTAGCTAAGATGTAGTACACTCACACCAGGACAAACCACAGACAGAACTGGAAGCAGCTCACGCTAGAAATCTGCCACACTGGCTCTGCCACATCTGAGGGAATACCCCCCAAACCTAGAATTACGCTGGGTGAAGTGGAACTTTCATGGGACGCATTTGAGCAACTTGCTCTGAGTTAGTGCACCCAGTGGCTTCGCCTGCGAAGGTTCTTTCTAGTCACAGTGAATTTTTTCATAGAAGCAGTTTCATTCAAACCTCGATATTTGTGATGGCCGATTTAAGAGAACAGAGAGCTTCTGTGAAATTTTGTTTCCTTTTTTGGGAAAAATGCTGTAGAAATTGTGATGTTGAACACAGCTTATAAGGATAGCGATATGGGAAAAACTCAGGTGTACGAGTGGTTTTCTCGTTTCAAAAAAGATGAACTGTCAATGGGTGACAAACCTTGTTCTGGGCGTCCATCAACTTCCCAAACGTACGAAAATGTCAACTTGTGACTGCATTTGGGAGTTTGTTCTACCAGGCCAGACTGTTAATCAAGCTTTTCAGAAAGATTGTGTAACAGTAAGTGACAAAAAAGGCCTGATTTGTGGCAGACGGGGGACTGGTTTTGCCACCATGACACTGGACCTGCTCACACAGCCATCTCAGTGCGCCAATTTTTGGCAAAAAACAACATGCCTCTCTTGCCCCACTTACCTTACTCACCTGACCTCGCTCCATGTGACTTTTTGTTTCCTTGAAAGCAAGGAACATGAAAGGACAGTGACTTGATGACATAGAAGAGGTGAAGAAAAAATGAGGGAGGGGAGGTGCTATCAACCATCCAAACAGATGAGTTTGAAAAATGTTTCCAAGAATGGAATCACAGATTTGACAAATGTATTAAGTGTAAAGGAGAGTACTTTGAAGGTGCTAAAGTTGTTTTGTAAAAAAATTTAAATACATAGCTTTGGGGAAAAAAAAATCTTTTTTTTGACTCAAATACTTTGTATTTGTTGAATAGAAATAATAAGGGATTTACACACCCCCATCCATGGACTGGGGATTTCTTTCACTGGGAAATGGCACAAGCTACTACCTCCAACCAGCCTCAGTGAGGGAGGAGTGGATAGTTTAGCAGAAGCCATGGTAATGCTTCATTGCTAGAGCATCCGGGGAGTTGGGCGGATGTTGGATTACCTGCATTTTTGATGGGGAAATCAGTCTTCCTCTGCATTGTGGAAGGCAACTCGTTGATGCGCAGTGATAGCTGGCGTTTAAACGGTGACATCTTCTGGCTAAGAGCAGGAAATCCCCGGAAAGAGCCTTGGCGGGCAAGTTGTTCAATTGGTGCATGCCGGCGTGGGATGGCATGAGGGTTATTCATCTCCAGAGAGGCAGTGGCATCCGCAGTGGGAGAGGTGGGAGAGGACGGGGATGGGCCAGTGTTGCCAGGGGCCACCGATGAGCCAACAACTGCCTTATCTGTTTCAGCTCAAGAAAATCAAGAGAACAAGGATTCTTAGCAATGTTTTCAATTAACTTCTTCATATAACTTGAGTTTACATAGCCAAAGGACTCATAAACCCTCCTCGGTATATCCCTCCTTCTCCCCAATGTCTTCAAAAAGACAGTTTAGAAGCCCTAATTAGTTAAGACATCTACCCAAGCCAACTGTAGAAAACAGACTCCTGAATCACTTGGGGACGTGTACAGGCATTTCTGCTGCAGTGCTACATGTACCTGAAACCAGCAGCTATGGGAAAAGAAGTAGGGCAGACCTCTTAAAAATCCATGGGCCTGTATAACTAAAGCACTTTAAAAGATTGAAACAACACCATGAAACCTGCTAGGAGATACTTCCCAGGCCTAAACCCTGAGCCTCTTTCCTTCAAGATGGATCATATAGCTCAGATGCATCTGAAAACAGAACTTAATTCTGCAGCTAGAGTTTGAAATCTGCTCCAGGTTGTATGTAGATACCCCCGGTTTTGTTTTTAAGTGCACAGAATGTCTTTGCAGCTTCTTTCTCTAAACTCTCAGCTCGCCCAGCTAGCAGAACATAATGGAGAGCACAGACATCTTGAAGCTGCTCAAGCAGGCTGTGAAGGAGGGGGCTTTGGTGAGATTTTCAGCTTTGTTAAGGTCCTCAAACATTGTTAACGCTTTCTCTGACTGTGAGAAAGCTTGTGTCTGACAGCTTCAAAATATTCAAAAACTTGCTGGGAAATTCATATGAAACACATAGTATAGAACAGATTGTACCTTTCTTGGCATCTTGGATCTGTTTCATGATTTCTTCTCGTTCTGCCTGTTCAGTGGCTGTTGTGACACGGAATGACCCTTCTCTTGTGAACGTGGTCCGACTTGCATCAAATGTAGCTGTCACCCCACATTCCTTTTCCCGCTTCTGCTTCCGTTCTAAACAGGCTGCAAAAGCACAGCCTACTGCGTGGCTCAATCTTTCCCCCTGTACACAGCAGAGGGTTTTAAAGATGGTCTTAAGATACAGTACCAACCAACATGTGTTTGCATGGATAGCAAGTCAGTCAGTTTTTACACAAGGCAAAATAAAATGTTAGGAACTCTAGCTCAAAATTACATGTGAATTCATGCCAAATTGATGAAAATGAATATAAAGTACCTTAGGTGGTGCTTATGATGCTATACAAACTGCAGCAGGCCTACGTAAAGTCGCCATCAACATCCTGTGTTTTTGAGAGCACCCACTGACACCCTGTCACGCTTACGAGACACTTCTCAAGCTTCTAAGCCTCAGCCTTGACTGCAAGCCTTTTTCTTTAGTGGGAACAATATGTACTGAGCATTTCTAGGAAATCGCTGAAAAGGCAGTGAAATTTTAGGTGTTTAAGTACATTGTCCAAATAGAAAATGTACCACATGTTTAGAAAAAAAGGCACCAAGTTAGAATTTCTGATAGACAATTCCCAGGATGAGAAAGAAGCCTTCTTACAGGCTCTTCCAGGAACGGTGTGTCAGGCCCTCAGTACGTACATAAGTGCATACGTATGTACGTACACACATGCAAAATTTAGAGCCAGTTTTATACCCTTATAAAGTGATTCATTTGTGTGTCGTACACATTGCTTTACACTGGATAATTTTAGGGTACATTTTAAAATTAAATGATGTATTCATACAATAGTCATTTGTATTTTAAACCACATTCCTAGTGGCGGGCTAAAAAAGTTATAGGGAGTAACTGATGGCACCAGTAATGCTCAGAGAGATACTGGCAACGAGGAGACCTCTGAGGTCTCCTCAAAAATCACACCACGTAGGCAGTCACTCCCATACGATTAAGTACCGTATATGCTCAAGTATAAGCCGGGTTTCCCAGCACATTTTAATGCAGTTTTGGTGGTAAAATTAGGTGCCTCGGCTGATATTCAGGTCAGTTTATACAGTCATTTCACAGCATCGACTACCACAATGTGAGGTTGCTTTAAAAAAAAATTTTTTTTGTCTCTAAAATTTCACAAGACTACAACTCTTGAATGCTTAAAGACAGACTCTATGAATCCAAAGGAGTTCCTTCTAACTTCCGAGGAGGCTGCTGTAAAAACACGAAATAGGAAGATACTGAGATGCTTGAAGCATTTGAACATAGCTCAATTATAACAGCGGCAGGCAAAAGGAAGCTTATTATTTCACCTGGGCCTAGGATAGTGGTTCTCAGAATGATCTCCCAACCAGATCACCTAGGTCCTTACTGGAATGCAAGCTCTCAAGTGCCACCTCACACCTCCCGAGTCAAAACTCTAGGGGTGGGACCCAGCAATCAGGACTTTAACAAGCTCTCCAGGTGCTTCTGAAATCTGAGACCCACTGGCCTTGTCAATCCAAACATCTAGAAAGCCATGATTTGCATTAAAGTGAGCACAAGGATGCTCTTGAACTTTTCAAATTTTGAGCACCCCACTGCTAGCTATTGAGTCAATGCCAACTCTTGGTGTCCCTGTAGGACAGAGCTGCTCCTGTGAGTTTCTGAGTCTCTTAACTCTACTGGAGTAGAAAGCCCTGTCTTTCTCTTGTGGAGAGGTTGGTGGCTTGGAACTGCTGACCTTCTACTTAGCAGTCCAATGCATCACCACTATGCCACAGAGAGAGCAAGACACCGTCTTTGGAGCTTTCTTAGGGTCTGAAACACAAGCACTCTGTCTCTAAGTACCAGTAGAAATAGCTTTCACAGTATTAGCTACTATTTCTACAATAGGTATCATGGGCCAGGGTCGACATTAATTTAGTCTTCACAACAATTGCTTCCACTAAGTAGACACCAAGACTTAGAACTTTTAAAACAAGTTGCAACTCCCACAGCAAGTTAGAGCCAGAGCCACACGTGGCACCCAGCTCTGACCCGGGAGCCTCTCGCCGGGCCCCAGGCTCACAAGGCTTCAAGAACCACCTTGGTCATGTTGGAGCACCACCACTTTCCTTCCAGGTAAAGCTCTGGCAGAATGTCCGGGCTTGCTGTCCTGGAGGGGCCTGAAACCAGCTATTTGTGACCTAGAAGGGATCCCAAGAGTTCCTCTGCCAGACTTAATTATTGAGTTGTACTTTTCATGAGCAAGCTACACTGCCTGGTTCCATCTGCACTTGAAAATTATTTATTTTTAAAACAAAACAAAAAATACAAGTGCTATGCAATGATTTCCAACATAATTCAATTTACTATACTTTAGTATTTTTGTTTTAATTAATTAAAAACATAATCCAGGTCAATTCCTTCATTTGTAACAGAAGCTCTTGGCAAATAAAATGATAATCACCTTCTCAATGTCAACGTCTCCTACCCAGAACATTTAATAATTCTGAACATAGTTTCAATTATGAAAGCTTTAAAATAATGTTTAACCCTGCTATAATCAGTCTACTTATACTTTTCTCTAATTTCAGCCAGTCATCTTGCTCTGTGAATTGCAGTGTCACCCACAGTGTGATGACTTGAATAAAAGGAGTTGGAAGTAAGGTAGCTTAACCACTTCCCGAGGGCAGCTGCAACAGCACATACTTGTAAGAGCGACACTGTTGCGAGCTCTTATGTGTACCAGTGTCTGTGATTTATATGGTAGAATTGGGCTGCTAAGAGTTCACACCACAGGGAATCCAGGACAGATAAACCACTCAGGACCAATAATAGGGTAGTGATACTAGGAGGGTAAGGGAAAGGGTTGAGTGGGTGAAGTAAGGGGGAACTCAATCACAATGATTGATGTATGGCCTCCTCCCAGGGGGATGGACAACAGAAGGGAGTGGGTGGGTGAAGGGAGACAGTGGTTGGTGTAAGACATGAAAAAATTTAAAAATAAATTATCAAGGGTTCATGGGGGAGGGAGGGTGGAGGAGGGAGGAAAAAAATGAGCTGATACCAAGGGCTCAAGTAGAAAGTAAACGTTTTGTAAAAGATGATGGCAACATATGTACAGATGTGCTTGACACAATGGCTATATGTATAGATTGTGATAAGAGCTGTAAGAGCCCCAATAAAATAATTTAAAAAAAACCTGTAGTGGAAACTGCTTGGCTGAGCCAACCCTGAAGAAGCTCTGCTAACTGATGATGGTCGTGAAGAAAATGCATGTTGGACTTACTGTGTCCTTGACAGCCATGAAGCAATGACAGATCCAGCGCCGAGTGGTGCCATCACGACATATGTAAGAGAAGGCCCTATCAAAGTTCCTATCTGGTGCACAGAAAGAAACTTTTTCTATCGTCTGATCAACTATGAGGTCCTGAAAGAGAGAAAACACAAAATAAAAGGACTTATGAAGCTATTCAGGCTTATAAGAAGAAACATAAGATTCTCATTCCACAACAAAGAATGTCCAGGTTTGCTATCCTGGAGGGGGCGGGCTGAGACCAGCTGTTTGTGACCTGGGAGGGATCCCAAGAGGCCCTCTACTCGGAGACATCCTTCACCAAATCCACTGCTTGCCAACATTTACTTGTTGATTTTAACTCCAAAAGATCTCTCTTTATGGTAGATTCTATTCATATTCAATTTCATATGTATAGTCAATATATTTCCACGTACCTTTATATTAACTTATTTTGAGTCTGGCTTTCTTTTTATATACTACTGAATGTGACATAGTTACAACAAAATGTTTTTTAAAATCTTGTGGTTTGAAGGCTCTGTGTCATTTTCCCATGACTTTCTCCCTCCTAGTGGGTGGTAGTTTTGAACTATGAACCTTGGGTGTCTCAGCCCAATGTGTAACCACTATGCCTCAAGGGCTCCTTTCAATATGCTGAGGTGGGGCTAAATATGCTAAATCAATAAAATCAAATGGACTTTATAAAGTATGACCTATAGACCCCCTTTGGACACTTCACAATATTCTGGCATTCTGTGAAATTAGAGTGTACTATATGGTAGTGAGGATGGCACAGGACTTGGCAGTATTTCATTTTTTGTATATAGGGACACTGAATCGGAACCAAATGCATAGCACCTAACAACAACATAGGGTAGAACTATGTTATATTTCTAGAATTTCCGACTATTAACAGGAGGGGAAAGCCCCATGTTTCTCCTTCGGAGCAGTTGTTTTTGAACTGCTAACCTTGAGTACTGCTGCCCAACTCGTAATAGAAATTCCATTTTATGTTCACTTCAATCACATTTTCCATCTGAAACTACATTTTTTGTTTTTCTGAGAAACTTGTGAGTCATTTAAAAGAATAGAAGTTTATTTTCTTGCAGTTCAGGAAGGAAAAAAATTCAAATTCAGGGCACTGGTTCTAGGGGCAGGCCGGTCCAGCTCTCTGTAGGCTATGGGGAAGGATTTCTGTCCCCTTCTCTACAGCCCTGGCATCCCATGGTCCCAGGGAGGTCTCCGTGGGGCATCTCTCTGTTCCATTTGTGTGTGCTTGTCTTTGTGCCTGCCCACACTAACCCTATTCCCAACTAAGATTCCATGTAAAACTATAGGGATTAGAGTTCTGTGTCTCTCTACTGAACCCTGTCTAACACAAGTTCCAACATGGGGTGGGGGTGGCAGACCACAATTCAATCTGTAATAGGTGTGGACAGCAAAACAATTTGCTATGGTTTTTTTGGTCATAGCTTCTTGTTCAAGGAAGGAGCCTTGTTCAAGAAAGGAGTTAATTAGTAGTTCAAACCAGAATTTGAATCATAAGGTCAAGCAGTTCAAACCAACCAGCTGCTCTGAGGGAGAAAGATGAGGCATTCTGCTCCTGTGAAGATTCACATTCTCAGAAACCCTAGATAGCATAGGTTCCTAAACTTATTTGGCTTACTGCCCCCTTTTCAGACAGACAGACAGACACACACACACACACACACACACACACACACACACACTCTCTCTCTCTCTCTCTCTCTCTCCTCTCTCTCTCTCTCCCTCTCTGACTCAGCTCCCTCTGGAAATTACTATATAGGTCGCAATCCAAGAAAAAGTGTATGTATCTGCTTTTGCTCCCCCCACCCCAGATCCTTTCAGCACTCCCATATCCTCCAGAGTAATATCTCTCACTCTGGGAAACACTTTATGGGGTCACTACAAATCAGAATCCACTCAATGGCAGTGGGTCTTGTTTAAGGAGTCACTGCTACTGAGTAGATTCCAACTCAGAATGACCCTTTAGACCAATGATTCTCAACCTTCCTAAATAACTGTCAGGGAGTAAATCAACTTACTGCTACTGAAGATACTTAGGCAGGAATTTGAGTGAAGTTATCAGAGCAGATCCTTTTTTTTTTTTTTGACAAAGAACAAAACAAAACACTTCACAAGAGAAAAGCTTGTAGTTAGTTCTGGGATCGTTTGGAGCAGATCCTTTTCATCTGTGGTCTCTTCCGACCCTGTTGATGTTGGTCTTAAATGTCTATAATTTTTTTTTGCATAGTAAATAGTCTCCACTATGATGGAAGCCTATCGTATCTTTCTTTATTTTCAAATTTATCATTTGCCCTGTATGATAAGCACTGTATTCAGTAGCAGTAAGTTAGGACTAGGGGATACTATTTAAATAAGACACAGCCTACCATTAAGGGAATAGACCAGTGGTTCTCAACCTGCCTAAGGCTGCGATCCTTTAATACGGTTCCTCATGATGTGGTGAACCCCCAACCATAAAATTATTTTATTTTTTTCCTTCTCAATCAGATAGCTTTTTATTTATTTGCTCTTTTGAATTAGCTTAAACATTAACAATAAGTGGTACTAGTTATCACTATTTTCAAAAGAGAAAGTGACAAATTTTATGGCACAGGTAGCAAAAGTTTCATGAAAAAAAGTCAAACTTCAAGAGATCATTGACTTCCTCGGCTAATTACCACCACAGATTCTTACTTTGCTTATCTTGGTCGACTTACATAAAATTATTTTCGTTTTTTTTTAATGCCCCCCCACCCCACTCACATCAAATTATTTTCATTGCTATTTCATAACTGTCATTTTACCACTGTTATGAATCAGGTGACCCCTGTGAAAGGGTCATTCGACCCACAAAGGGGTCATGACCTACAGGTTGAGAACTGCTGCTTTAGACAGCGTAGAACTTCCCCTGTGGGTTTCAAAGGCTGTACATTGTTACAAAAGTCAACAGCTCATTTTTCTCCTGAGGAGAGACTGTTAGTCTAAACTGCCATTGGCAGTCCAAAGCTGGACTCTACTCCACCACCAGGCCTCTTCTGGTTAAGCAGGATGGAGGCAGGTCTGCCCCATGGGTGATATGAAGACTGCAAACTCATCGATACAAGCTAACATCACATGCCATCACATTAGGGTGAGTTAATGAAATGCTCAATCAGCATATGGCCTGCCAATGATGTTATAAATATCTAAAGGGACTCTGGCAGAAAAGAGGTTCCATATCCTTTTTAAGGGAGAAGGTACTCAAATTTTGGCTTCTTTTACGGGGTGTATTTGTGCAGGTTATGGCATGACTTTAAGACAAATTATGTTCCAATTAATTTTGGTAGTTCCTGCTTCTAGTTAAATATAAAGGCAGAATTATATGGCTAAAGGAGCCCTGGTGGTGTAGTGGTTATGAGTTGGGCTGTGATTCACAAGGTCTGCAGTTGGAAACCATTAGCTGCTCCTTGAGAGAAAAGTGGGGCTTTCTACTTCTGTAAGTAGTTACAGTCTTGGAAACTCAGAGGCAGGTATACCCTTAGCTCTAGAGTATCTATGAGTGAGTTTGTTTTTTTGGTTTATTGTTTCAAAAATGACAAGCCACCAATTACCATTAACATTCATTGTGTAAAGAACTGAACTAATGAATGCCAATACTGTAAGTGGCCACCAGAGGGCAACTTAACTTGCCAACTATGTATTGCATAAAACAAATATGGTATATACCTTGAAAGGACAATCAGTAAACTTCATTCAAAATACGAATGACAAATATATTTTCTTAAAAATTAGCTATCTTAGATCATTATAATTTACATTTAGGGCAATTGCTTCTCTTTCACTTTAAAAAAATAGGGGGAAGTTTTAGATAAGGTCAAAAGGACTAAAGTACAGTTTATTTAAATCACTTGAAAATTTATCAAGCAAGTTAATTACTCATCAAAACTATTCCTTATCTGCCAGGTTTTCCCCTCTCCCAAAGACATCTAAGTTGTTTTTTTTTAAACGACCCCCCATCCCTCAATTTCCTGACTTTAGGTCTTACAGGAAATTTTAAATCAATCACTAAATGCACTATCTTTATATCTATAATGGGGGTAAGTATGTGTTGAAATCATCTCCTTCGCCCCTAACAAAAGCAACAAATGCCTTATGCTCTCTGTGTGTTTGTGTCTCTCTATCCTGTCTTAGGTATTTAGGATCATGTTCTCTCATATGAAAAATGCTACTTGTGAGTTGAAAACTGAATGGAATTTACATAAATGTTAGTCACATAAGCCATTTATTAGTCCGTAGACTTATAATACAAAATTAGTCCTTCAAATACAATATTTTAGTAAGAAACAAGAAAAAATTTCTTAAGCTACCATCTGTTACATCAAATTTGTGGGAGTACAAAAATTTCTTAAATATGTAAAAATAAAATGTAATTCATTTTAACATTAAATGAAATGTTTATTACATTAAACATGTTGTATCATGTAGAAATGTTGAGAAAACACCCTTCTAATTTTCATAATGTAAATGAATAACTGATTTACTGAACATTAAACAGGCCCTTAGAAAATTGCACTTTGGACCAAGTGGAAGGATATAGAGCAGCGGTTCTCAACCTGTGGGTCACGACCCCTTTGGAGGTTGAAAGACCCTTTCACAAGGGTTGCTGGATTCATAACAGTAGTAAAATTACAGTTATGAGGTAGCAACGAAAATCATTTTTTGGTTGGGGGGGTCACCACAACATGAGGAACTGTAGTAAAGGGTCACAGCATGAGGAAGGTTGAGAACCACTGATATAGAGTAACTACAACAATTTAATGTCATATATTTGTTCATGGCACACAAAAATATGCACGTGGTCCTATTTAAGCTTATAAACATCTTACCTTAGTTTTTTCATCCACCACTCTGAGTCCATCTGCTGATACCCACAGGACTGCTTTCACAGCTTTCTTTCCAGTCTTTCAAGAGAAACCAAGGGGGGTGGGGTTGGGAGTGGGGGAGACACACACACACAGAAATTAAAAAAAAAATTATCTTCCATCGAAAGCATTGACGTCTATCTTTCAAAAGTCACAAGTACAGATGAAGTCCAAGTTGAGGAAGGGTGCCCAAAGCCAGATACTCAAACCAAACTGCAGAAACATTCAGGAGAAAACAAGCCAAAGCCGTTGTTTTAGAAACACAACGCAAAACAAGATCAAATTAAGGGGATGGGACTGATACCACATTCCAGAAAGGGCAAAGAATTTATAACTAGATTCTTCACCCATTTAAAAACCCGAGTCAGATAAATATACACATAAGGAGTTACACCACAAGTAGCTTCTACAAGCATATTCAGAGAATGAAATAAGTCACAAGTCTAAATTGAGATGTTGACCATGCCACTCTCCTCTGATCCTGATGAACAAAACAAGATCGTTGGCCCCCTGAAATTGTCACATTAAAAGTCAAGGAATTGTCATTATTCTGTTAACAATCATTATTTCTCCTTTCAGGGTTACCACAGAACTGGCTTGGTTTTTAATTTGGCATTAAATATGTAGACAGTTTGGAGACCTAGGAGAATTTTAAAACTTGGGGGAAAAATTCTATTACATTTCTTTTCATTGAGTGAGTTAAAGATATCTTTTGGTACCACCAAAAGAAGAGGCTAGTGTATGATTTCTCCCGTGATAGAATGAAAAAGGGGCAGTGGGAGTTTGTAATTATAATGCAAAGGCTTCTTTTCTAATTAACTGCTCCAATTACAAGTGAAATAAAAGGAAAACAAAGGCTGAGAACAGGTATCAGAATATTATATTAAGCAGTATAGATCCAAAAGAATATGGCACTAAAGACTGGGGCAATCTCTTCCAGAAGTGACAAGTGAGTGTGACATGAATACCTGCCATCCTCATTTGCAAGTTTCCAAGCCCACTAGTCCCCAACATGGGAGGCGTGGCCTTTCAAAAAATGAATCACCAGGATTGATCATGTCTACTGCCACCACATATTTGATCAGTGTCTATAAAATGCTACATAGTGGAACTACTTGGAAGAGTCGATCCACTGAAAGGCTAAACTCAGCTGAACAAAAAATAAATACGTTAATAAGCTGTAACAGACCTGAGAACAAAGTACAATGATGTCATAAAGAAGGCCTGGTCATATCTATTTGTAAAATCAGGGAAAGTTATATAAAGATTAAATTGGATCCTGAAATAATTTTTCTATAGGTGGGACTCGAGGGACAGAGAAGTGATAAAAAGACAGTGGCTTTGCCAGGCACTACAAACAGCAGAGTAAGACAGGGAGCACACAACATGGCAAAGGAGAGCCCTGAACATAACTATCTCAGTGTGGTAGAGAGCAAGGAACCGTGTGCGACAGAGGATGAAAGGCCTGGTCATGGAAGACCAGATGTGTCTGTTAAGAAATTTAATCTTAATCTGTGGGCAACTAAGAGCTACTGAAGAAATTGAAGAGATCTGCATGGTAAAGACACTACACTCGTGCTACTATAGAGGGGCTAGAAAGAGGCAGACAGGAGGTCAGACAAACTGAAGGCTGAGTTTCCTTGGCTGAAATTTCACCTATGCTAACTAAGTGAAATGCTCATAAATAATAGGGGTGGAGATGAGATGGCTTTCAAATAGCAAAGGTAAGGGAGGAGGAGTTGGAAGATATCTCTGGTTCCTAGCGTGAGTAACCGCGTGGAGAAGGTGGGTCCAAGTAAGATAGAGAAGAGCGAATGGGAAAGAACAAGTTTGCGAGGGGAAGGATAGGATTTCAGTTTGAAATAAGCAAGGTTTGAGATGTGCAACAATCAGTAGAGATGTCAAAAAGGCAATTGAATACAGGAATTTGTAGCTCTAAGATGGAATTTTCTATTTGGAAGACATTAATCATAGCTGTAAACAGAAAAAATGGCCAATCATTAAAGAATTGACAGAAAATTATTAAATCCTTGAATATCAGTAAAGGAAAAGGCAGAGTGTCAGGAGAATCAGGTGAGAGTAGGAGCAGTGAAACTATGAAGTCCAAGAAGTAATGAGTGGTCCAAAATGCCCCGTGTCATAGGATGTTCACGTATGGAAGGAGGCGACTGGATTCACTGGATTTAGCTATGAAGAAGGCATAGAAGAGTAACAGAGGTGGATATCAGACTAGAACTGGTGGAGGTGTAAGAAAGGTAAAACGATTTAAATATCATTTAAAAAGCTTTGCTATATAAAATGTGGATGATTATCCACTATATGAATGTAACCTCAAACATCTCTTCATACCTGCCTTCAAGAAATCTGTCACTTTCTTAGGAAGAAAGAGACTAGTGTTCACCTAAGCATAAGTCAGTCTTCTTCAAGGGCTATAGAATGCTGATGCTTCAATGTTATGTATAAAATTTGTTGGCCATTGGTATGGGATCAATATTCTTTATAATATTTTATTTATTGTATAATTTATATTTGTAGTCCTAGCATACTAGGTTTTAAAAAATGGGAATAGATATTGAAATGTCTCAAGCAGTGTCAGAATATATTGTAACAATTATTTTTGCATCTTTCACTTATGTAAATGCCTAATTATAACATTTTAAATACTAAAATATCCTTTTAAAATGTGGATGAGCCTTGAAAGCACTATGCCAAGTGAAAGAAGCTAGTCCCCAAAAGTCATATGGCTACAATTATAGAAAGCAAACAAACTAGGTCAATTAAGACATAAAGTATATTGAAGATTGTGAGGACTGGCGGTGAGGGTGGGGTGGGAATGGGGCTAACAGGATACAAATGCTTCAAATGGGTTTCCTTTACGCGTGATCAAAATGTCATGGAATGAGGAGGTGGTTAACAACAATGTAAATGAGCTAGATGACACTAAATGGTTTTCTTTAAAATTCCAAAATTTGCTTTAAAAATCCATATTATGTGAATTTTACCTTAATTTTTTTAAAAAAGCTTTGTTATAAAAGGAAGGAGTCTTTGGCAATGAAGAGTTAAGCAGAGGATCAAGAAGGGTTTTAAGAATTGTGATACTCCAATGCGAACAAGGGGGTTCGGAGAAGAGACCCAGAGCCCATCTACAGACAATTGGACCTCCCCTCACAGAAGGGTCACAAGGAAAGGAAGAGCCAGCCAGGGTGCAGCATAGCACCGATGAAACACTCAACATGCTTCTATTTCTTTAATGCTTCCTGTCCGCCCACCCCACCCAACTATCATGACCCCAGTTCTACCTTACAAATCCGGCTAGACTGGAACATGTACACTGGTACAGATAGGAGCAAGGTAAGGGGAAAAAGGGGAAAGTGATAGCAATGATCATTGTGTAACTCTGCCTCCACCCCAGGGGGACGAACCACAGAAATGTGGGTGAAGGGAGACAGCAGACAGTGAAAAATAAGAAAATAATTAATAAACTATCAAGGGTTCACGAAGGTGGGAGGGTAAGGGAGGAAAAGAAGAGCAGCTGATACCAAAGACTCAAGTAGAAAGAAAATGTTTTGAAAATGATGATGGCAACATATGCATAACTGCGCTTTATACAATTGATATATGGATTGTTTTAAAAGCTGTATCAGAACCCCATAAGCTAATCTTACACAATTTACTTAGCCCCCAACTGTGGAATATTTGTGAGTTGTTAAAGCATTAGAGATTATACATGGTATCTAGAGACTAAAAAGGAAAACAATTGGTAGCGAGTTATCATGCCTCAGGAGACAGGATGGGATAGGGCTAGGAACAGTCTTATAATAATGACAGATACCCTTTCTTCTGAAATGGAGGAATGAAGATGAGGCTGAGTAAAATGAAGATAGATTTGTAAATCTGTCTAAATGAAGGGAAGTGGTGAGTTAAGTTCTGTGAATTTCTCTGGGGAGAAGAGTTACTATTTGCTTTACTTTGTTGGTGTGACATCAGGGCTGTTTCAGCACACTGGGACATACTCCACCAACTATCATGAGTGTTCACATATAACTAACACCAATGTTGCTAGGTGCCATCAAGTTGGTTCTGACTCCTAGCAACCATGTGTGCAATAGAATGAAATACAATCTAGTCTCCAGCCATCTTCACACAGTTATGTCTGGGCCCACTAGTGTAGCCACAATGGCAATCTAGCTTGTTGAGGGTCTTCCTCTTCTTCCGTGATTCTCTCTCAGTGATCAAGCATGTGTCATTTTCCAGGGATAATTCTCCACTGGAAATGGGAGAAAGGATGAAGTCAGAGTTGAACAGAAAAGTTCAAAGGGCAGCTTGAGAAGGCAAAGTAAAAATATTATAATGAAATGTGCAAAGACCTAGAGTCAGAAAACAAAAAAAGAACACACACAGCGTATCTTAAACTGAAAGAACTCAAGTAAATTCAAACCTTGAGTTGCAATTTTTAAAGATTCGAATGGGCAAAACATTGAATGATGCAGGAAGCATCAAAAGAAGATGGCAAAAATAAAGTAGAGTCACTGTGCCAAAAAACTAGGCAACCTTCCACCATTTCAGGAAGTAGCACATGAACAAGAACCAATGGTAAGGAAGGAAGAAAATGAAGCCACACTGAAAGCATAAGCCAAAAAGAAGACTCTAAGAATTAGTAAAATACCCAGTGAAATGTTGCAGCAAGCTGACGAAGCTCTGGGAGCACTCACTCATCTATGCCAGGAAATTTGGAGGGCAGGTACTTGGCCAATGGACTGGGAGATCCATATATGTACCCCTTCCAAAGAAAGGGACCCAACAATTACAGAACAATATAATTGATACCACATGCACGAAAAATTTTGCTGAAGATCAACAGAGATTTCAGAGCATATTAAGAGAGAGCTGATAGAGGCTCAGGCCACACTCAGGAATATCACTGTTGATGCCAGATGGAACTTGGCTGAAAGCAGAGTATACAAAAAAGATGTTTACTTGTGTCTTATTAACTATGCAAAGGCATTTGACTGTGTGGACCAGAACAAACTATAGATAGCCTTGAGAAGAATGAGAACCTTAGAATATTACATTGTGCTCATGAAGAACTTGTACATGGATCAAGAGTCAGCCATTCAAACAGAACAAGGGAATACTACATAGTTTAAAATCAGGAAAGATGTGCATGAGCGCTGTATCCGCTCAAGATCCTTATTCAATCAGTATCAGAGAAGCTGAATTATATAAATAATTCGGCAACAGGATAGGGGGAAGGCTTATTACCAACCTGTAATATGCAGATGACACACCTTGCTGAAAGTGAGGACTTGCACTTGCTGAAGAAGATCAAAGATTGTAGCCTTCAGGATGGATTTCAATTCAATGTAAAGAAGCCCCAAATCTTCACAACTGGACCAGTAGGTTACATTATGATAAATGAAGAGAAGATTGAAGTTGTCAAGGATTTTATCTTGCTTGGATCCATAATCAATGCTCAAGGAAGCAGCAGTCAAGGAACCAAATGATACACTGCATCGGGTAAATCTGCTGCACAAGATCTTTTTAAAGTTTTGAAAAGCAAAGCGTTTACTTTGAGGGCTAAGGTGCCCCTGGCTGAAGCCATGATATTTTCAATTGCCTCATATGCAATGGAAAGTTGGACACTGAGTAAGAAGATGGAAGAAAAATCAATGCCTTTGAATTATGGTGCTTTTGAAGAATATTCAAAGTACCCTGGACTGTCAAAAGAACAAATAACTCTGTTTTGAAAGTAGTACAGCCAGAGTGGTCCTTTGTCTTGCATATTTTGGATATGCTGTAGAGAGAGACCAGTTCCTGGAGAAGGACATCATGCTTGGTAAAGCAGAGAAACAGTTAAAAAAAAAAAAAAAAGGATGTCCTCAAGGAGATGGATTGACACAGTGGCTACAACACTGGGCCCAAACATCACAATTGCGAGGATGGCACAGGACTGGGCAGTGTTTTGTTCTGTAGTACATGGGTCTCTATGATTTGGAACCAAGTTGATGGCGCGCACATTTTAGTGGAAAAAAAGATGAACAAACAAGTAAAATGCCTAGTAAACAAGTGGTGTGATATGGTCAGACCTTCAGTGAATTAGGGTTTTAACTGGAGAATTCTGAGCAGAATGACTATGTGTTAAATATCAAATGTACTTTGTAAACATTCACCTTGTTGTTGCTAGTTGCCACTGAGGTGATTCCAATTTATGCCACCCACATGTGCAGAGTAGAATTGCTCTAGAGGGGTTTCAAGGCTGTGACTGGTAACCTTTTGACTAGTAGTCATACTGTTTTCACCACCTACAGACTAAATATCCAGGTTGGAATTTTAAAATTAACACCTGCATTAAACATCTTTGTTTATGAGTTGATATAACAGAAAGCAAACAGGTTCTGACACTGGTAATGGATGTATTACAATTACCTGGAAACCTGTACTGAAAATAAGAGAAATTCATAGGCATTTTTAACATGAAAGCTAAAGAAATAGTTTCTAAGTATTAATGGAACTAATCATATTAACATCTATATTAGGTGCAGCGAACAAAAGGAAGACCCTTGATCAGAGAGAGATTGACACAGTAGTTGCAAAAGTAGGCTTAAACATAACAATTTTGAGGATAGTGAAGGACAAGATAATGTTACCCAGTGTAGCTTGAGTTTGAACCAACTCAAAGGCATCTGACCACCCCCCACCAACTGAAATAACCAATTATAATAAACAAATGCCCACTACCTACTTACTTATTTCCAGGGTATAGTTTAACATAAACCACTTAAAAAATAAATTTAGAAGGGATGAAGATGACAAATTGGTGATATTTTTGGCAGGCTAAAATACCCTTTCAGTTACTCCTCTTTATATACTGATGTCTTCCTGGGGAAGTAATTTAGATTTTCAATTGAAGAAATGAGGCTTTAAACTGCTTAAAGTTGAGATTGGCAAACAATTTTTAAAGGACCAGACAGCATATTTTAGGGTCTGGGAGCCATATGGTCTCTGTAGCAACTAGTAACTCTGCTGCTATAGCACAGAAACCGCCATACACCATAGCTAAACAATTGTGAGAGGTAGCCTTGTTTCAATAAAACTTCATTACAAAAACAGGTGGTGGGTTAGATTTGGCTTGAGGGTCATCATTTGCTGATCTCTGATTTAAATGATCAGAATCCTGAAAAGTGATTAATTAAATCTTCGGAAAGACAATTCATTACACAGAAATACTCAATCTGTTTGAAATAAGTAAGTAGGTAGTGTCCTTTTTTTGGACAAAAGTAGTGGTCAATTTTTTTTAAACTGAGAAATAGATCTTTAGTGATGTCCAACTTTAAAATTCTACAATTTCCAAGATTACCAATGAGATAATGCACACAATTTTTTGTGCACCATCAGGTCAAATGTGACTCATAGCCACTGCATGTATTTCAGAGTAGAACTGGTCCATGGCGTTTTCTTGGCTGTAATCTTTTTGGAAGCAGTTTGACAGGCCTTTCTTCCATGGTGCTGTTTGGTAGATTTGAACTACCAACTTGCTGGTTTGTAGCTAAGTGCTTAATTGTTTGTGCCACCTGAGTTCCTCAACATGAAATGAATGAACTTAAAACGGACATGATATTTTCTAGTACTACAAGGCTGCTAGGGCACAGTACATAGAACTAAAAGGTTAAGCAGATTCTCTAATGTAAGCTGAAGCAGAGAAATGGAAGTCTAATTTGGCATTGCTATGAAATATTAAGCAACAACAGCAAATAAACCAATTTGGGCAAGCAAGTGCAGAGCGATTCACCCTACCTAAGAAACAGTGACTGCAGATTTCAGTTACAAACCAAAGATATTCAAGGGTACCCTGTCTTTACACACACACAGATAACTCAATATAGAATAATAATGACATAATAAGAAACTATTGATCTAGTATACCTTGTAATAATTTAACGAAAGGCTTTCTTGAATACGAGGTAAGGCTTGATTTTGTTATCTGTAAAATGGGACTGAGAAAAAGGACAAGGAAAAGGAACTCTCTTTCTCCTGGGGTCTCGGTCTCAAAAACTCAAAACTCAATGCCCATCAAGTCAATGCCGACTCATAGTGACCCTACAGAACAGGGTATAACTGCCCTGGTGAATTTCTGAGACTATAACTGTCTAGAAAGATGGAGTGGAAAGCCCCATCTTTCTCGTGCAGAGCAGCTGGTGGTTTTGAACTGCTGACCTTGTGGGTAAAAATTTGTTTTTCTGGGGACAATAACAAACAAACTGTTCTGAAATTCTGAAATAGTGAATGATCTCCGAAGGACAAAGCAGTGAAAGGAAAGAAATACAATCTTCTGCAAGATTTGAGACTGGGACTACTACTTCAAAGTGCTGTTTCACTGAAAGTACCAAACCAAACTTACTGACAATGAATTAATTCTCATAGTAAACCTATAGAACAGAGTAGAACTGCCTGGTGAATTTCTGAGACGGTGGACCTTAGTGGGAGTTCAAAGCCTCATCTTTCTCCCACTAAATGTACAGTAACTTTTAATTTAGGATATTATGAAACAATATTTCCTGTACCTTCTGAAGTGATAGAGGTACTTAAAGGCTTCTGAAAAATCTAGGGATAGTAGCATGCTACAAAACAAATAGAAAAGGAGAGATTTCTCGGAGCAGCTTAATTCTTCTAGTTTATCAAATAGTGTTCATCGTATGTGTGGGGAGCCCTAAAGGATACTCTAATGTAAGTTCATATTTCATATGTATATAAAAGCTGAAGTGAAAACTACTATAAGCCTTTCACATTTAACCTATTTAAACCAAATCCACTTTACTCCCCTTTCACTATGGGAGAGTCCCCCATTCCCTTGGTCATTCATGTCTGAAATTTGGGCTTGACCTCATGTTTTCTTCCCCACTTCCCTAAGTTTAAGGAAGGCATAAATGAGTGTCAAGCAGGTTCCCTCTCATCCTAGTGCCTAAGTACAGTTCCCTCTGCCTGAAATGCCTTTTCCTTCCACTTTAGTTTCACTGGAACTTGTTCTTTTTTAAACTTTAGTTGTAGGAGTCATCTTTTCCCAGAAGCCTCATCACAAATCCTCACATGCATTTTTCCTCTCTGCTCCAATAACATCTGTTATTCTTATGGTTTGGTAACCATTTCTTTACCTGTTTCCTTGCACTACAGGTTAAGCTTGAGAGTAGTGCATTTGCCTTTCATTGATTTATTCAGTCACCAACTCTGGTAACTTTGGAGCCAAGCTGATACTATATACCAGATACTATTCTAGGCCCTGAGAATTCAGCAAGAACAAAATAGGCGAAGATACCTGGTTTCAGAGAGTTATGCTTTAGCAACTAGGGAAGAGATGGACAAACAAGTACAATGTATCAATATAACAAATGGTGATAGACTCTATTATAGAAACAAAGTCAGGAAAGGGATTAGGGAGCTTGTATATACAGAGGTGTTTGGAATTTAAATTTTAAAGTTATGTATATCAAGGTTGGTTTCAATAAGGATGGGGCTTTGAAATGAAGAATAAAGAGGATTTATTTAAGCCATGTGTTGTTTCTGATAGGATGAAGTTTCAGATCAGATTAAAGGTCACAGCACGGGGAGGTCTCTGCTCTGACACACACACCCCTGTTTTAAACAATATGTTGTGTATTTTGTTTTGTATCTTCTAGTGCCGGTTACCTGATTCTGTCGACACCTCATGATCACACAGGCTGGTGTGCTTCTTCCAAGTGGGCTTGTTGCTTCTCTGCTAGATGGACGCTTGTTTAACTTCCTTTAAGACCCCAGATGCTATATCTTTTGATAGTCTGGCACCATCAGCTTTTTTCATCACATTTGCTATACACCCATTTTGTCTTCAGCGATCATGTTGGGAGGGTGAGCATCACAGAATGCCAGGTTGTTAGAACAGTGTTCTTGTGTTGAAGGAGGGCTTGAGCAGAGGCCCAAAGTCCATCCACTTCCTCAATGTATTGCCATATATGTACATAGACCAATAACTCTATTTTATGAATTTATATATTTACAAAAGTGCACACCTATGCTTATACTTCTATCCACAGCGTTGCTTCCTAGATTTTTCCTGTTTCTTTTTACCTTCCTCTTGAAAGTTGGCTTGTTTTTATGCTACTTGATCAACTAGAGATAGAAAAAAACTGATTATAAGGAGAAGAGGGATGGAATGCCAGACTAAGTAAGAAGTTGAATAATAAAAATGGAATGGATGACTTCAGCTAGGAGCAGAGAGTCCATCCCTTGAATAGAAGGGAGGGAAAACAGTATTCGGGCACAGATGCCGGTAAATGAGTAGATATGGTAGTTGGCACATGTGAAAATTTCTTCTGATTAATTCTATCTTCTTAGTGAAGTAGGAAGCAAGGACATCAACTGAAAGAGAAAACCAAGTAAGAAATACTGGAAGTGTAAGGAAAAAAGAGGCATGAAATAGAGGCCTAAAAATGTGGGGGTGAATGTGCTAAAAATGTAGTTTGACTTGTTCATCTTCGTGCCTGAACAAGACTTGCACATGTTTCAAAGAAAAACCCAACCACTATCAGATCACTATGAGTCGGCACCAACTCTATGGCGGCATCTATGGTTAGAAAACTAATATATAATTATTTCTATAGAATATATCCTCTGCCTTGGTGGAGACGAAGGTTTACTACCACTATGTATACATGGTTTCATGTAATGTAACTCATAGAACCAATGATCTTTGTTTCTGAATGTCTAAAGCAATGTTAATCAAATCATGTAAATTTTCTTCTGAGGTAAAGCTTGAGAACCATTAGGTTTTCATGAAGAAATCCTTGTGGCACAGTGGTTAAGCACTTGGCTGCCAACCCAACAAATGGCTGGCAGTTTGACAAGTGACTTCAGTCTGTTTCCCTAAACATTACAGCTTTGGAAACCCTCTAGGGTGGCCCTGCCTTGTCCTGTCAGGTCACTTTGAGTTGGAATTGAGTCAATAGCAATGGGTGGTAGTGGTGTGTTTTGTTTTTCCTGGGGGGGGGGGGCAGAGTTAGGTTTTTCATGAATACAAATAAAAAAGCTAACACTGAGGAGGTTTGGTTTTTTTAATTTAGAAAAGGTCAGTGACCAAGGCATTTTAACATACCAGTTGATCATGTCACAGGAAACAATGAAACCAAGGTTGAATATGAATGTTCTAATTATTCTTAGGTTTCTTTTCAGGAATTTGTTGTTATAAGGCATTTGAAACAAAACCAAATTTTGAAAAATGCATTTAATAAAATACAAGAGAAGGGAAAATGCACACAAGCAAAGACACAGAAATTTCAAGAGGAGGAAAAAGGAAGAGACAGCATATACTCCTGACTTTAAGAGTAGGATCTAGAATCAAGACAAATACTAGGTATGATTTGTTATAGAGCTGAGAATTTGGGAACTCTAAAATAAAATGTAAATATAAGTATACTGATTTAAGAGTATCGTAAATCTCATGAAATGTTTTAACTCTTGAGAATTAGATGGAAACAGTCTAACCATGTTAATATTAATAACAATTATAAAAAACATATATATTTTGAATATATTTGGCAGCGTATTAACAGGATAAACTAGAACAGATATTGAAATACTTTTGGTGATTTAAAAATTATTTTATTGGGGGCTCTCAC
The DNA here is from genome assembly GCF_050624435.1 of Tenrec ecaudatus. NCBI lineage: Eukaryota > Metazoa > Chordata > Mammalia > Afrosoricida > Tenrecidae > Tenrec > Tenrec ecaudatus. The sequence goes on along the minus strand of NC_134543.1, from coordinate 31,284,724 downwards.
AGTACTTATAACACTCCATACATCTATTGTATCAAGCATATTTGTAGATATGTTGCCATCATAATTTATTTTGGGTGATTTTTACACCACCAGAAATGGTTAGACCAAAGACAAAGATGAGAGTGGTGGCCTTTTGATAGCTCAGAGAGTTAATAAACTTGAATGCCTATAGTGTATAGGCAGTTAAAAATTTTAAAAATGAGTGAAGTAGCTGAGTGTAAGGGACAGCTGCTACTCAGCTCAAGCCACACATTCTCAAAAGATTTGTGTGTGTGTGTGTGTGTGTGTGAAAACTCTCAATATTTAAATTACTGTCAAACTCAAATTTGTAAACTGTGCAGGTCAAACAGTATCCTCTGCGTTAGTTAAGACACTTTTCCATGCATTAGAATTAAGGGAGACCTGAAAAAAGCAGATGTCAATACTGTTGAGTGAGAAAATCACACAGAGCAGATGAAAGAATGTGTACCAAGTTTCAGACAACTCTGGTTTCAGGGCCGGCTCTGCCATGTACACTTGGGTGACCTCTCTCAACTTCAATTTATTCTGTAAAATGAACTTTCATGAACTATCCTAACTTGCTGAGGTGTTATGAGTAGCATATTAGAAAGTAGGCCAAAGCACATCAACTATAAAGCAGTACATAAATACAAGTAAATGGCTTTTTAAATAGATTGTGTAGCCTCGTAACATTTTTATATCTTTATGTGGAGACAGTTACCTCACGAAATGGGAATATAGATTACTAACTTAGTTCATGGGGTTCCCCAAATACATTAAAATTATAAAATTATTTTAAAATGTTAAGTGCCATGCACATAATACTTGGTAATACAGTATTTGCCTTGCATGGCCAGGTTCACTAATGAAGCCACATATAAAAATTTCTTTAGAAGTTGAGTACATTATTGGTTCACCTAAAGGATGAGCAATTTAATGTAGCTAGTTGGAAAAAGTTGTTCCAGGTCCTCAATTTCTTCCTCCTCCTCTTTTAAAATGTGAAGCTTACAATGGATTTAAAATAAAACCAGCTACAAACCCAGGTTTATCCACTGCCAACTGTTAAGCTTCTGGAAGCACTGTTCCCTTCAGAGGGGATGTAGGGAATAAGGAAGTGGGCAGGACAAGTAGATAGCTTAGGGAAAAGAGGAAGCAGTCCTCCTGGGTACCTTTTGTATTCAGAATCAGGGTTAGTAATTCCTCCAATGACCTGCTCTGATGTAAAAGTATTTGATGGAAATATTTTTGATAACTGTTGTTCTCTTTACCTCAGATCAATAAAGTACACATGATGTGAAGCCAAAATTTATGAGGAACTGTACTAGATTAAAAACTTCCCATCATACATCACACTCTATGAGATGTTGTACTTTTAGTTTTCATTAAACCACAATTAACCCAGCAAACTTAACAAATATTGTCTTTTTCACAAGATTAAAGTGGAGGTGAGGTGAATGACAGTACTTAAAAGATTTTAAAAGTTCCATATGAAACTCTTTAAATGCACATTTCTGGTGAGGTTGCAATGTTTCCACATTATCTGTTTTCAAGCACTGCCAATAACCCATTTAAATTAAAAATTTTATGGCAGAATAAAATTACCCTGACTGAAAACAGTTTTCCCAAATTTGGTTCCTGGATGCCATTATGGGATCACAGCCGGGTCTTTTAAGGAAACCTCTGGGAGTCAAGCTTAGTAGTAGGATTCATGTGTCTCCAAGTAAAATCATATTACTCTGAACCACTGAAAAGAGATGAACCTTTTTATCTTTTCAATAAAAAGGTAAACTGACTAGAAGTAAAATACAAAGTTGAATTACCACTTTTTAAAAGACAGTAAGAAAGAGCTTCAAGGAAGCTGAAAGTAGACATTAAAATCCGGTCAGTCAGAAGATAACTGAATTGTATAAATATTGTAGTGATGTGTCGTCATTTTGAAAAATTCCACTTGAGAAAGAATATTCCATAAAAAGTTTCTTTAACAATTATAGTGTTTAACTATAATGGTGTAAATGTCTGTAAGATTAATTCTTTTAGATAGGGAGATAACCCAAAATGTCTACTAAATTTTTAACTTTTACATGTGTGGGTACTTTGCTTGAATTTTTATTTTTGATTGATAGCAACCATTAACCCATTCAAATTCTTCTAAAAATTTTTACATTGGTTCAAAAGTAGAGTAGTATACTGTAGAGTAATATACTGTGAAAACAAGTTACAGCCAGAAGTTTAAGAATTGAAAACTATATTCTTTAGAGCAAATTTCCAAAATAACAAGCCACCCAGTAAAGAAATTTTATATCCACACAAACTTTAGTAATTCATACTGTCATTCAATGACAGTTTTCTCTTACACAGTCTAAACTACTTTGAAGCCCTCCTCAAAACTGAAAGAAAATATACCAGTACTTAGCATACAAAAATTGTTAGAAATATATCTATTTGTGAACAGTGATCTATATATTCTAAATTCTAAGGAGACCTAAATATTAAGTAGTCATTACCTAAAATCTATTTGCATAAGGAACATTTCACATATGATAAATATTTGGTGGGCTAAAAATTAATATTTTTCTTAGATTAGCAACCCAAGTTAACAATCATAGCAGTATCTTGAATAATAGGTTCATGTAATTTAATTTACCTCACCAGAAATTTAACTTAGAATTTGAAAAGGTAATAACATTAAATGCAAAGTTTGGTATATACTTAATTTTCATTTGAATTTAGTATTTCTTCCCATTTCTCTGTCAAAATTACACACACAGCAATATCCACTTGTTAAAAATTCACTTAAAATATTAATAGAAGCAGTTTTGCAAGACTAGCTGAAAATTATTTTAATACCCAAAGCTTGAAGAGAGAATTCTCTTTTCACCTATTGGATTCATTTATTGTACTTTCCTAGAATCATCAGCCAGCTTTAGAACCAACAGAACACAACTTATACCATAGATGTTAACTTTTCAATTAATTTCCGTATAGTTAAGTCAGTTCCTGTATTATAAAGAAATCACAGCTGTATTTGTTTTGCTTTGTTTTCTAATATGTCAGTGCTATACTAGGGGTGTAACTCCTTATAAAGCAAGCACAAATGTGGCATCAAACTTACTTTTGCAAAGAAGCCTTTGAAGAACTTCCTTTCCTGGAGGAACAGGGGGACAAGTCGAGCGCTATTATTGTATGGGCTACATGTCCCAGGATTTCACACCAATAAGCACATACAGAAGTTGGGGAAGGAGCAAGGTGGGAGAAGGGGAGGAAGTGAGAGTTTTAAAGAGTTATCCATACCAAGAGTGACAGAGGAAAACAGAAGGGTGCATGAAAACTCAAGGAAGTAAACACTGTATGACCTAAGAAGCCATGGAAAGAGTGAGAAAAAATCAGAACCTGTCACCATGCAGCGCAACTAGTTAGTTTAGTAGTCTCTATTTCTGTTTCAAAATCAACATTACCCAAATTTGACAGCAGAGTAAAAGATTAGGATGGACTTCCTGGTTTGGTGAGATTTACATTTTAGATTTTATAATTGAGAGTGATCGACAGTGAGAAGGTTTCAACTTAAAAATCAGTGGTCAACTACTGTGGAGGTTGACAATTAAGAAGCCAGTCCATGCTCAGACTGACCACACAACTCCATTAAGAAAAAACACCAACACATAACTTTCAATTATGAGTGTGCATCAAGAATCCTTGTTACACAGTTTACTTGGCAAATTCTAGATATCACTTATAGAATCTGCCATACTAGTTAAGGGGAGCCTGACCATTGGTTTTCCAATTTGTATTTATGTGTGTGTACATCAAAAATATAGGATTCTTCCCCCATCAGAAAGTAGAATTTTCCTATAAAAACCCTCTGTAAACAAATGGCATAGACAGAAGCAATTATCATTCATTAATGTATATGGGGAAAATTTTGAGCAGTCCTAGACCCCAAAACAACCAACCAAATCATATAAAAATAGCACGTGAAACCTAAAATAACACTGGCACAAGTGTTCACTGAGCTAAAAATTATGGTGGCTTGGTTCTCTGAGTGTATTTGCTGGGAAGGAGCGTCACAACACCAACCTCACTCTTTAGGGGCACGTGACCTCCTTAACGGTAAAACCAATGTCAAATGCTAGCTTTGTTTATCACCTATCTTTGGATATAAGTGAAAATCCTCTTTGGATTTCTTTCAGTTAACAAAACAGGTACTGAATCCTAGCAAAATCAACAAAAATAGGTACTGGATCCTAGCATAAACACAGTAGATATTTTGTAAAAGTTAAGTGAGATAAAGCGAACTTTCCATAAGTGTAGCTAATTTATTAGACGCACATATAGGGGAATGATAGATATATTTTACTCTTGATACAAAATAAACCTTCTCTAAAGAACAGAGGGTTAATGTTTACAACAGATCTTGGAAGTAGATATTGCTGAGAATGAACCATGTCTGTAGGCTTCATTTAAAATGTAGGGAATGGGATTCTGTTTCCAAATGCTGTTGCTTTATATAAAATTGCACTGACTTTTATAAGTAAACATTTTATACATACTCTCTTCTCTGAACAAGAGAAACAAAGCTATCTATGACCCCTGAACCAATTTTTAAGTAAATAAAAAGCAGCCAACAATTTAAAATTTGCAGAGCTTATGTCAGATGATGGGTTTTAACTCACCAATGCTAGCTGAACTGTGTGTTTCCAACCCTTGGTTGCTTTTACTTTTTCATCCTCATCAGTTTTTAATATTGGACTAACTTTAGAACAAGACATCTCTCTACTAAAATTTGACTTTCTCAGATAATTTATCAGCTCAAACATTGACAAGCTAGTTTTAAAAATCACAAGCAGCATCAAATACATCCACAGAATATTTTTAATTTAATCTGGAAAAATAATACAGTAATCCATGAAAGTTATCACAATAAAACCAAGATTATTTCTGCTGCCAAGTTTGGTGACCTAGTTTTGTTAAGACAGTTAAGTAATAATTAGCTTTCAAGAATGCAGCCAATATTAAAGAGATTCACCATTCCCGAGGGGTGGAGAGATGAAGGTAGGAGGAGATCAGTTAATATTTAATTTAGTTCTGTGAAAGGCTCTTGTTACATATGGAGTTTTCCCTCTGTTTACAAAAGTTCTCAGACGTTAATGAAATAGTTCACGTGCAAAATGCATAAAAAGAAATTTTAGGTTAGAAAATAATATTAACGTTGTTTAAAAAACCTAACAAACTAAGTTATGATTCTTCTACCTGCTAAAACAAGAACATATATTAAAACAAATATATCAAATAGTGAATAAAAAACATTAGGAACTAACTGATAGTATAATGAAAGTACTCTAAAACCAAGACAGAGAGGGAGACACATCTTAAGAGACAATGGGAAGAAAAGACCTTTGAAAATGAAGAATAACTTGGACAAGAGTCAAGCAAAATAACCAAAGGTCTGATAAACACACAATTAATTTTAAAAGGGTCATAGTCCTTAGCTATCACCCTGAAACTACCATGCTATAAGATTTATGGTACAGAATCTAGTCTTTTTTGGTCCAATAGGTCTGGCCTTTTTAAGCAATTCATAGTTTTCTTCTGTATTTTTCTTCCATTCTATCTGGGACATTCCACTGCGTCCTTGGTCAGAACATTCGGTAGTGGTAGTCAATAAAGTGGCATATTTTAAAAACCATACTATCTTGCTTAGTTATGATATCTCATTGAGAATGGATAACTTCCAAATTAAGTTAAATTCTAAATTATAAGGCACTTGTTAGAGAGATGGGTGGCAACAACTCTAATATTTGAAAATTATAGGAGCCTCGTTAGTGCAGTAGGTAGCGCGTCAGTCTCATATTTGAAAATTATTCAGCTTTCTCAATTCTATACAAATTAAAAAAGCACTGGAATGCTAAATTTTTCACTTAAAGATCATTTAAGTGACAGCTTTCAGCTATTTGTTTGCTACTTAACTGGGAGATTATATATATATATATATATATATATATATATATATATATATATGGTCAAAAACAAAACAAAAACCAATGAAATTTTTTCTCCAAAGCTATATATTTAAATTTTTAAAAAACGAAACAGCCTTAGCATTTTCAAAGTACTCTTCATTACACTTAATACATTTGTCAAATCTAAAATTCCATTCTTGAAAACATTTTTCAAACTCATTTGTTTGGATGGCTGACAGCACCTCCCTCATTTTTTTCTTCACCTCTTCTATGTTGTCAAATCACCGTCCTTTAATGTCCCGCTTCATTCGCAGAAACAAAAAGAAGTCACTCAGAGTGAGGTCAGGTGAGTAAGGTGCTTGGGGCAGGCATGCTGCTTTTTACCAAGTCTGGCACACTGAGATGGCTGCGTGAGCAGGTGCATTTCCATGGTGGCAAAACCAGTCCCCCGGCTGTCACAAATCAAGCCTTTTTGGTTGCACACTGTTATGCAATCTTTTCAGAACCTCTAAATAAAAAAGCTTGACTTGGTAGAATGAACTCCAAATACACTATGAGTTGATATTTTCATCCATTTGGGAAGGTGATGGATGTCCAGAATGAGGTTTGTCATCAATTGACAATTTCACCTTTTTTTGATGAGAGAACCATTTGTATACTTCATTTTTTCCCATACTGCTGTCCTTCTAAGCTGTATTCAATATTCAATGCTGTGGCATTTTCCCCAAAAGGAACAAAATTTCACAGCCTCATGCTGTTCTCCTAAATCAGCCATCACAAAAAAAATTGGCTCTAGAGAAACTGCTTTCGCAAATAAATTCACTGTGACCAGAAAGAACTCTCTCAGGTGATGCCACTGGGTGCACTAACTCAGAGCAAGTTCCTTCATGCTCACCTAGTAGGAAAAATGCGTACTATGAAAGCTCTGCCTAGCAGAGCCTTTTCTGTTTTTTTGGGGGGGGGTACCCCCTTGCATATTTTAACTTTAGCATTCAAATTGGTTTCAAAGGCTTGAGCTATGTCTTCCTTAATCCTCTTTAGGCTTGTGCACTTCCAACATTGGCTTATATTTTATGATAATAACAAAAGTAACTAGGTAAAAAGATAACAGGGCCTTTACAAAAAAAGTAGTAGATGTTTGTTAGATAATCGTTTGGTCAGAGAGCATAAAAAGCACTAGAAATTTCTGTGCAGTGAATATATAAAAGACAAAATTCATAAATTAGTGTAGACTAATGATCTGAGATGAACATCCTAAAGATCTGCAAGCTTCCTTGTAGAGTATTAGAGGGTATAGAAATTAGGAAACTGATGACAGTTATCCGATAACTCAATCATATTTAAAAAAAAATAATGTTTGCCATACAAAATGATATATAACATTTACTCCAAATCTCCAGGATAGTTAACTTGTTGCATATGTGAAACTTTAAGTCAATTTCCCCCCAAAGTTCAATGTTTTATATTCAGAAAAGTAGTCATCAGTATACATGAAATATTATTTTAAGTTATAGAGATGTGAAGACCTTTAGCGATAGGCAAAGGATTTTTGTAAACTTTAAATATAAGATATAGCTATGATGATTAATATGTGATTCAATCTGACCACACATTGAGGTGGACTAGGTTGTTCTTTGTATATATTTTGAATGAATACTATGTGCCAGACCCTGGTTCTAGACATAGGAGATATATATATATATATAAAATGGCAATTTGATTCCTTTAGCTGGTGAAAGCAAAATCTCAAAATTTTACTATCTGAATGGCCCTACTCCTCAAATAATTGTGCTTATAGTTTATAATCTTCTTGATTAAAAAACAATCACAAGTTTACTAAAAAAGTAACTTTTGCAACTGAACTGTTACTAGTTGCATCTCAGGGAAAGCATGAGATTTTGTCTATTTACTAACTTTTCTGGGTTCATTTGTACTTTATGCCATGAATAGGTATTACTTATAAAATAGAGATGTGATGTTTCCAGTCAAAAGAAGGTAAGAATTTTAAACTAGACAGCCAAGACCAAGTTATTGCATCACTCTTCATTTTAAAAATACATCTTGATTACAAACTACAAAATGTAAAAAATCTTTAGTTTACAAAGTAATTCCATTTTAAAATAGTTATAAAATTAAAACAGATGTGTATAATTGGGTGATGCTTTCATGTACCATAATATGCTGCTATAAATCCCCTTAATGATGAATTAGAGAATAGAGAGAGCAGGAAGGTTTTCAATCATGTAAGACTTTAAATGATCAACACCTGATTTACAGTATATAAATAGCATGTGTGTATGTGCACATATATATCATATAAATACTGTGTGTATATATTGAATGCATAAATATATGTATATACGTTAAATTTGTATATATCTGTGTATATACATATGTATCTACGTGTGTATACACATACACATATATGCTATTGTTTACTATAATCAGGTATATTTCCCTTCCTTTATCTTCTACAACAGATTTAGGCATTTGTTCCAAAATAAACCCCGCCTCTCTCTGGTAAGTTGTTTGATTTTATATCTTATTTAAAGACTTATAGATAAGAGATCATATAGAAGGCAATGAGAAGCAGAAAAATATTGATTACCAAGCAAATTGAAAAAAAGCAGTCATTAGTAGCCAATCTTGTGGCAGCCCATCATACCAGCAAACCCAAAGCAACAAGTATTTAAGGCTGTTTGGGGCAAGGGCGTGCATAAGTAATGCTAAAAGCTTTCATAGCCAAGAAGGAAAAGGGCCACCTAGTGGAGGGGAGGGAGGTTGTAAAAAGGCTATCAGAGTCTAAGAAACATTCTTTAAACCTATCTAAAATAGGAAATTAAGGTTTTCATCTGAACTTTAAAGAATAATTAATAATTCTCTTTTATTAAATGCACAGGTGCATGGCTAGTGTGTGCTCTATAGATAATTCACCCTGGAAAAGGTTCTTCCATTTAAATTAAGCTGGAGTTTGTGCAAAAGGTAGTAAAAAAATGTTTATGTTAGAAGAACAACCAGAAGAAAACTGGGGTGAATGTATATGGGAAGTCAGGAATCAAGATAACAGTGAGATAGGAGTCCCCACCTAAATCTCAAACATTCCCAGCTACTGATACAGATATCGCCATCTTCTACATCTTCCTGGAAAGCTGCTTCTTATGGGAGATTTAAAAATCAGTGAATGATAATCCAGTTATCACAGGTTAAGACACTACCTAGGACAGTTTTATAGTGCCATTAGAATTTTATTATTCTATCTACCACTTATTCAATGTGGTTCCAAATCAACAGTAAAATAGTTTATGGATAATGTCTGACCTAACTGGAAAAGGCTGGTTTTTATAAATTATGTCTTTAAATGAATCATATGAGATGTTCTTTATTGTTGAACTTACACGTTTGCCTTAAGAAAAAACACTGTTCTTACTGGATACTGTGTTATTGAAAAAAAGAATATTTTACTGCATTTTAGTTATAAGTTTGCCCAGCAAATGATATGAGTTACTAAGATTTACTGAGCAAAATCTTTTAAGAAAGGATTGACAACACAGATATCAACACTGGCAACCAGAAATACATACAGCTTTCAATCTTTTTACAGCATCTTCACAGATGTGCATTCCTCTTGATTCATCAACTTCTACATGGCCAAGGTACTGTGGAAAGAAGAAAGATGTTAGGGCTAATGATGTGTACCGAATAGTTCCTATGAGGTAAGTATTAAACCCAACCCATCATCAATGAGTCTATTTCAACTCATAGCACCTCTATAGAATAGAGTAGAACAGTTCCATAGTTTCCAATGCAAACTGTCACATCTACTTCTCACAGAGTAGCTGCTGGGTTCAAACTGCCAACTTTTCAGTTAGCAACCAAGTGCTCGGTACATTGTACATTCAAAATTCACAGCCATTGTAGAAAAGTTAATAAAACATTTCTTATTTTTGGGGTCCTCAAATCGGGTGACTGAAAATATCATGTACACCTTAGTTCTCAAAGTGACATCCTTGCTCTTCAATACTTTAAAGAAATCTTGTACAGCTTAACTGCTGTTTCTATTAGCATCGAGATTGTGGATCCAAGGAAGACAAAATCCTTGACAACTTTCATCTTATAACAGCCTGTGCAAAACACAGTTACTATATGTCTACGTACAACAGTAATTCTGACAAAGTACATCTTTAAAGGAACAAATGACAGTTATTTAAAGGTTGAAGGAACCACAAACTCTTTTAATGAGGAGCACATAAGACTAGCGCCAAAAGTTAGAAGTTAAGGAAGTAGTATGTGTTAAACAATATTATAAAATTTCAACAGGCAGAAATGGAAAGATTGGGAACTCTTTTACACCGAAAAATCACATAAATTTATGGATGTGGGCTAGGATAACTGTATATCAGCAAGTATTCCTTTTTGGCTGAAAATTCTATGAAGCTGGGAATGAGAATATTGAATTAAAGAGTCTGTACTTAAAGCTAGAGGCATGGGAGAACCAATAAAAGTACTTTTTGTAAGGCCGTCAGAATTGTATTTCAGTGGGAATGGTGCCTGCCGAGTTAGAAAAGAGATGAGGCGAGAGAGAGAGAGAGAAAAGGGATAAGACCCAGAGTATTATAAATCCTCTCTTTTAAATGGAAATTCTGGGTTATAGCTTTGGGAAAGACGGATTATACAACATTCTACCTTGTGCTTCCTACTGAATAAACAAGAAAACCGAGATTGGCTGTATGGAGGAGTTATTTGAGGTCTCTGAAATGTAAGTGAAATGGTGTTGGGTAAGCACTGGACTGCTAAACTCAAGGCCAGCAGTTCAAACCCACCAGTTGCTTCTTGGGAGAAAGATATCTGCTCCAGTAAAGATTTATAGCCTCGTAAACCCTATTTAGGGTTGCAATGAGTTGGAGTTCATTGGATGGCTGTGGGTGGGTGGCGGAAGTTTTGTGGAAGGCTATGATTTACAGTAGGAGCTCTAAATCCATTTTGAGTCCCTACATACATTCTGCTTGCACTGAGTTCTTTCTGACCAATAACCAGCAAATCAAAAAACTTTGTCTTCAGGCAGTGTTTGTCTGATAGTTGATGGCAACAATTCCCTTGGCCAGTTGAAGGAGAGGCACTTTTTCCCTCAGGGACTTGCCTCAGTATGCCTTGGAAAGGAATTTGGGGTACTAGGGTTGCATGGTCATGAGTTATATACCAACATGATCTGAGGGCTCTGAATCAATCTTGTGTTTTTAATTGGTAATAGTATACATAGCCTAATCATGGTTCCAGGAGCTCTGGTGGTATAATGGCTACAAGTTGGGTTGTGATCCACTTGGTCGGCAGTTTGAAATCACCAGATCCCCTCAGAAGAAAGACTGGACTTTCTACGCCCTGTAAACAGTTACAGTCTTGGAAAACTACAGGATGGGTCACTATGAGTAAGCGTTGACTCAGTGGCAGTGAGTTTGGTTTTTCAGCTTCCATGGTCTTGCCAAAGACTATGATGAAATAATCTACCATCAGTCATGATCTTGTGATGATTTCCTTTGCTCACCAAAGTTGACAATGTAGCCACATGACTGTGAATTCTTTGGAGACTATGGTCTTCTTCATTCAAGATGATTCATTTTTTTTCTTTGTCTTGTCTTTCTCCTATGTAAGATTTAATAAAATGTATTTGTATAAAATGTTTGTATTTGGGGACCTTTCCCCCCAGGACATCATCTTCTTTGGTATCCTGCAGGCCAAATTCAACACCACCAGAAACCAGAAGTGAACGCGGAAAGAAATCTCTATAAAGCCCTCCAGCTCTGGCTTGAGGACTAGTAAAGGGAACTAGGCTTAAAGTAGAGGATTCTCCATCCCTCGCCTTTCTTTTTCATTTTTTGAGGGGTGAGGGGAAGTCTCTTAGTCCAGCTTCCACGAAATCCTGTGTTGAAGGATGTGATGGCCACAATGGAAAACTACAAGAGTCACAGCTGTGAAGAAAGGGAATCTCCGCCTCTGTTTAATGGAACTACAGTTCCAGGAGAGTAGGGCCAACCCTTCTTTCACTCCCTCCTCTTCTACTGTCTCCTACCATTTATTTAGCCCTTGACACAGGTGAAACTGTGGATACATGGCAGAGCAAAGTAAATATAGTTTCAAGTTCCTGGTAGATGATCAAAAAGGGGAGCTCTGTGGAAGCAGAAAGTACTGAGGAAAATGAGCAACCCTCTAGAGCTCTTTATGTGGGTGCATAAGAAAATGTGGTAAAGTATAGATCAATGTGCATATATTTATAGGTTTAGTATTAATGTAGCAGAAGGACATTGGGCCTCCACTCAAGAACTCCCTCAGTGCGAGAATACTTTCATCTATTAAACTGGCATTCTATGATGCTCACCTTCCTGACACAGCTGCTGAAGACAAAGCAGTTGAATAAGCAAAGGTGGTGATGAAAGCTGATGGTGCCCGGCTATCAAAGGATATAGTAGCATCTGAGGTCTTAAAGGCTTGAAGGTAAACAAGTGGCCATCTAGCTCAGAAGCAACAAACCCCACATGGAAGAAGCACACCAGCCTGTGTGATCACAAGGTGCCGAAGGGAGCAGTTATCAGGCATCAAAGAACAAAAAATCATATCATTGTGTGCTCACCGCCATGATACCACTGCTGAAGACAAATGGATGCATAAGCAAATGTGGCGAAGAAAGCTGATGGTGCCTGGCTATCAAAAGATATAGCATCTGGGGTCTTAAAGGCTTGAAGGTAAGCAAGCGGCCATCCAGCTCAGAAGCAACAAAGCCCACGTGCAAGAAGCACACCACCACGAGGTGTCGAAGTGATCAGGCATCTTCAGAACAAAAAATCATATCATTGTGAATGAGGGGGGGGAGTGTATAGTAGAGACCCAAAGCCCGTTTGTAGGCCATTGGACATCCCCTTACAGAAGGGTCTCGGGGAGGAGATGAGCCAGTCAGGGTATGATGTAGTAACAATGAAACATACAACTTTCCTCTAGTTCCTAAATGCTTCCTCCTCCCCCACTATCATAATCCCAATTCTACGTGACAAATATGGCTAGACCAGAGGATGTACACTGGTACAGATAGGAACTGGAAACACAGGGAATCCAGGGCGGGTGATCCCTTCAGGACCAGTAGTGTGAATGGCGATACTGGGAGGGCAGAGGGAGGGTGGGTTGGAAAGAGGGAACTGATTACAAGGATCTACATGTGACCTCCTCCCTGGGGGATGGATAACAGAAAAGTGGGTGAAGGGAGATGTCGGACAGGGCAAGATATGACAAAATACCAATTTATAAATTTTCAAGGGTTTATGGGGGAGGAGGGAGCAGGGAGGGAGAGGAAAAATGAGGAGCTGATGCCAGGGGCTTAGGTGGAGAGGAAATGTTTTGAGAATGAGGGCAATGAATGTACAGATGTGCTTTACACAATTGATGTATGTATGGATTGTGATAAGAGTAGTATGAGCCCCTAATAAAACAATTTAAAAAAAAAGAAAATGTGGTAAAGAAGAAAGCTGATGGTTCCCGGCTATCAAAACATATAGTGTTTGGAGTCTTAAAGGCTTGTCATCTAGCAGGAAAACAACAGAACCCACATGGAAAAAGCATGCCAGCCTGTGTGATCACGGGGTGTTGATGGGAAGAAGTATCAGACGTTCCAAAACATGGAACCAACTCAGTGTGAAAGGGCATGGATGCAATAGAGACCCAAAATTCACCTTCAAGTTAATTGGACATTCTCTATCAGAAGGGTCACATGGAAAGGATTATAAATCCAGGGTGCGGTATGGCACTGATGAAACACATAATTATCTGCTAGTTCATAAATATTTCCTCCCCTTACTATTAAGGTTATTTGATTTATTTCATTAATCATGTTAGATTTGCATATGCTCATTTGTATATTTAAGATTGTTCAGTACATGAAAGACTAGATAATCTGCAGAAACAGTAACAGGAGTATGGTTCCCTTAGGGTATTGGAAGAGGGAGGGTGGTGGGGGAATGGGGAACTGATAGCATTGATGATTGTATAACTCCACTTGATGGGACTGAACAACAGAATTGTATGTAATGGATATATTGGATTGTGTAAGGTATGTCGATAAAACAATTACAAAAATAAAACTGTTTATGTACTTGATGAGTCAGCAAGGGCTGAATGGCAGTAAGTTCAGTGTTTTTTTTAGTTCATCTTAGAACTATACAAGTGAGGATTTGATCCTAATTAGCATATCAAAGATGTTATAAACGGAACTAACCAAACTGACCACTGGCTGATGTACATATCTCAATAATATATTAGTGTGAGCCACTGTAGGAATTCTGGTGGCACAGTGGTGACAGATTGGGCTGCAATGCAAAAGGTCAGCAGTTTGAAACCAAGACATGACTTTCTAGTCCTGTAAAGAATTAAGAGTCTTGGAAACCCACAGGGGCAGTTCTACTCAGTCCTATAGGATCACTATGATTTGGCATCAACTTGATGGCAGTGAGTGTGCTATTGTGGCAATTCTGATTCGTAATGTCCCTCTACGTCAAAACAGAAGAAGGAATTTTTGCTGGGTGGGTTTGAACCACCAACCTTTTGGTTAGCAGCTGAATGCCTTAACCATCGGTTCACCGGGCTTCTCAGAATAACATGAGGAGGAGGAAATCATTTTCTGAGTATCTGTTGTGTGCCAATAACTGTGCTGGTGCTTTATACATTTTCATTATCTTGAATCACTAAGAAAGGCAAGAACTACAAATTAGTTTTACAAGCTAGTAAAGGAAATGGAGTTCAGGGATATAGAATAACTTGTCCAAGGTCACATACTTTCTAGCATGCAGAGTATGATTTATTTTGATAATTCTGAAGTCCAATGGAACTCCCAAGTGATTAAACCACAGTTTAAGAAAATGATTCCCAGTCTATTACAAAGAAACAAAAGGATGACATATATACACACAACCACTTAAGGGGTCTTCAAAAAGTTTTGGGGAAAATAGAATTAAAAGAAAATGTAGAATTTTACCACAAACTTTTTGAAAGCGCTCCCGCGCACGCGCGCGCGCATGTGTGTATAACAAGTATTGCTACTACAGTTGAACCCTAATGGTGCAGTGGGTTAAGTGTTAGGCTGCTAACACCACAGCTGTCTGTTCAAACCCACTTTGAGAGAAAAATGAAGTTATATACTCCCAGAAAGCGTTAGTCTCAGAAACTTCATGAAGCAGTTCTATTTAGTCTATACAATCATTATGAGTTGAAATCAGAAAGCTGATGTCTTCAAGCCACCCAGAGCAACTCGGAGGACAGACCTTGTGATCTGCTTCAAAAAGGACACACAGTTTAAAATCCTTAGTTTTACTAAGAAAATCATTAGTTCTACTTGAAAGTCCTATAAATCCTATCATCTGCACATAGAATTGCCATGTGTCAGAATCCACTTGAAGGCAATTAACAAGGATTATATATATATATATATATATATATATATATATATATATATATATATATATATATATATAAAATCTGGTCTGGTCATCTAAACGGTTAACTTTTTTTCTTCTAGCTTTGTTATCTTCTAAATATTTGTAAGCTGCTGATAAAATGTTGAAAAGTATTTCACTATTTATAAAGAAGTGCTCCTTAGAGGCAAGGATGGCAAGACTTCATCTTACATACTTTGGACATATTGTCAGAAGAGACCAGTCCCTGGAGAAAGACTTCATATTTGGCAAAGTGGAAAGGCAGAGAAAAAGAGGAAGGCCCTCAATGAGATGGACTGACACAGTGGCTGCATCAATGAGCTCAGGCACAGAACAATGGTAAGGATGGCCAGGATCCTGCAGTGTTTTGTTCTGTTGTGCATAGGATCACTATGGGTTGTAGATGACTTCATGATGCCTAACGAAAACATAGTCCCTTGAGGAGCCGTGGTGGTGTACTGGGTTAACACATTAAATGGCTAACTGAAAGGTCGGCAGTTTGAATCCACCATCCATCCCACAGGAGAAAGATGAAGTCTTCTACTCCCATAAAGATTTACAGCCTCAGAAACCCCAAGGGCAGGTCTAGTAATAGAAACACTGTTGTACAGGGTGACTAAGAGTGACTAATACTACCATTAAGTATTTTGGATAGTCCCTTGACAAGATTTTCTTCCTCTCCCTTTCTTAAACACACAAGCACATGGCTATCCATAGTTTTTTACGGTCCACACAGTTGAATGTTTCACAGTCAATAAAACACAAGTAAACACCTGTTCTCTGTTTTAGCTAAGATCCATCTAACATAAGTAACGGTATCCCTATTCCCTGTCCTCTTCTGAATCTGACCTGAAACTTGATACTAATGTGTTTTGGTCTAGTTCCTTCTATACTTTTTCTCCCCAACTCAATGCATCTCATACTGTGTTTACATAATGATAAATTGCCTTTTTTCCCCCTTCACTAACAGTGTAACATTTCTTCGACATCATGAAAAAATTATTCTTATTTGGAGTAATGTGGCCACAAGTCAACAAATGTCAACAACCACCAGAAGCCTGGAAGGGGCAAGAAAAGAATCTTTTCTAGAGCTTTCAGTAAGAATGTAGGCCTGTCAACACTTTGATTTTACACTTATAACCTCCAAAACTGTGAAAGAATACATTTCTGTTGAAGTATCCCCATCTTCCACCTCCTGTTACCCATTCAAAAGGATCCTGCTTTTAAAAAATCACTTTATACAACTCTTACCACAATCCATCCACCCATCCTTTGTGTCAAGCACATCTGTACACTTGTTGCCATCATCATTCTCAAAACCTTTTTCTACTTGACGGACCCTCCTTCTTGAGACTCGGAGTTCTAAGAAAAAGCACCTATGGCGGCATCATTCTCTGGTCTAGATCTTCATTATGTTTCTTAGCCTCTTGGAATTTCTATTTCCTGGTTTGACAAATGGGCATCAGATTTCTTCATGATTAAGAATTCTAAGATTTAAAAAGCAGATGCCCACTCTCTTGCTCTGTCAATTAGGAAGTATATTCCACTGAAAAGAATAATTAATTCAGGATCGTTAGGTAATTTTGGATTAGTATTCACCAGGGTGGCCTGGTGAAACAACAGTTAGCTTGGCTCTGGCTGCTAACCAAAAAGTTGGTGGTCTGAACCCATCCAGCAGTTTTGTGGGAGAAAGACCTGCTGATCATCTGCTTTACATATGACAGTCAAGAAAACGCTACGGACAGTTCTACTCTGTCATATGGGGTTGCTGTGCGCTAGAAATGACTCAGTATACAACAATTCTCATCCTCAATGATCTTAGTTGTACTGATCCCTGAATATATGCTAGAAATTATTATTTGAACATAATATCACAAATTATAATCTAGTTTTCTTTTAATTCATTTATATCACTGAGGCAGAATATGAGGGGACTAGTTTTTGTAGGGTTCTCTTTAAACTGACTTAACTAGTAGGATTTCACATACTCCTACTGTCAGTCTTCCACTTAAGTATTTATAGAAATACCAGCTTTTACCTTAACTGGAAAGCTACATTTCCCAGTACGAACTCCTTCTTCATCCGTCTGCCACTGATGTGGGCGACTGGCTTCTGGAACATAGACATCTTTCTTTCTTCTAAAACTTTGCCGTAGTTTGTTCATTTTAATTTTTACAACCTGAAAACAGACAAAAGAAAAATGAATGAAAACTTCTTACTTTCTCACATAACAACTTCAGATTACTAGACTAATAGAAAGTCTATGCCCCAAGTTAAAGTTTTTGGTTTAGGGAAAGTAACAAATTAATACACTTTCACTAGAATAACAGTAAGTTAAAGCAAACAATTGCGTTTTTGAGAAGATAATTATAACACTAGTCCTTGAAGACAAACAACAATAACCTCTAGCTGGATTATAGGGCATGTTATTCTAACAACGAAGAGCTCTAGTGGTGTAGTGGCTTAAGTGTTAGGCTGCTGCTAACCACAGGGTATGTAGATCAAACGTGCCAATTGTACACCAAGGAAGAAAAATAAAGTTTTCTGTACCTGTAAAGATTTACAACCTTGGAAATCCTATGGAGTTCTTCTCTGCCCTATAGAGTCAATATCAGTCATAACTAACTCAGTGAATTTTCTTTTGTTCTTGGGTTCTAAGAATATTCAAGCATTTTAATAGTAATTATTTGTAGTGATACAAAGAAAATTCACACTGATCTATGCCTCAAAATCTTTCCAACTCCCCAAAAGGGAAATATGCACACATAGGCCAAATTATAGACTGCTAGCATTTTCTAAATGCATTCCAAGACTTTTATACTAAATAGGAAGAAACTCATTCTGAAATACCAAGTGCTGGAGATTCCTTTTTAAAAGATTTACAGTAAGAATATACTACACCTTTTTATTAAATGTTCTACAAAGAAGAATAAAGTTTCCTTTTTTGTTGTTAGGTTCCATTGAGTCAATTCTGACTCATAGGGCCCTTATGTACAACAGAATGATACCCCACCAGGTTCTGTGCCATCCTCACAATGGTTCTTAATTTTGAGCCCACAGTGCCAATCCACCTTGTCAAGGGCCTTCTTTTTTTGTTGCCCCTCTACTTTACCAAGAGTGATGTCCTTTTTCAAGGGACTGGTCTCTCCTGACATGTCCAACATGTTGAAATTCAAGTGGGATATACTCAAGGTCATATTTTGGCTCTTGTGGACTTGTTTTCATTTTCTTTAGAAAATTTCAGTTAATCATACTTAAAATTTTAAAAGTTCCATTAAGAGTAAATTAGTGCAAAGAAATTTCTTGCTTGAAGTAGAACACAGCAGAATGTGCTTTCATATTTATAATTATCTTAGTCTAATAATTTTCAATGTCAAAGTATAAATTTCATCTTCAACTCTGTAAATTAAAGAGAAATGTTACACTATAGCCAGTTCTTTGTTTTGCTACTGGAAGAAGCACTTTCTAATGCATTCAAATGTGCAATAGAAATTACAAAGCTATAAGAAAGTAAGACCTAATAAAGAAACAACAAAACATTCAAGAGCCAGTGGCAAAACATACTGGAATAAGTGCTCTTTAAATAGTAAAATCTCAAAATCTGAAATCAACATAGCCAGTTCTATGTAAAGGAGCATGGCTCGTTTTTCATTCTTTCCCTGAAAGATTTAAACACCTCAACCATCTGAAAAGTGATCTTAACTGAAAATGATGTGACAATGCTATAAAAGGAAACATTCTGGCAGGAGTGTTAAATAGCAAGGGATGGAACACTATTTCCCACATGACACCAGTGATAGACTTGAAAATCAAAGTATGCACTCCGAGGGAAAGCACTTTGTATTTTAAAATGCATAATGCCATAACTATTATCAAATTAGTTAATTTACACAGACAAGCCAATCTTACCACACAGCTTTTTTTAAATGTTTAATTTCTGACAGAGGAATGGCAGTGTAAAAATGTCTGGATTCTCTAAAGTGAATTTATTATTTCTCAATTCAAGCTTAATTCAGAGTTATGAAGTAGATATTAAATCAAAGGATTGAACAAAAACGGTAGTATATTCTTCTAGCTTCATGCAGATCATTCATGCCTCCTGTTGTTGCCAGGCTGCTGCCATTGAGCGGGCTCTTACTCATAGTGACCTTTTGTACCACAGAATCACACAATCCAGTTCTGTACCATCCTCACAAGTGCTCCTATGTTTGAGCCCATTGTTGCAACCACTGTGTAAATCCATCTTGTGTAGGGTCTTCTACTTGTCGAGGGCTTTACCAAGCATGATGGGTGTCTTTTTCTAGGGACTTGTCCCTCATGATATTATGTCCAAAACTACATGAAATGAAGTCTTGCCATCCTTACCTCTAAGGAGTATTCTGTCTATACTTCTTTCAAAACAGATTTGCTTGTTCTTTTGGTAGTTCACGGTACTTTCAATCTTCTTCTATGCATTCATTCTTCTTTGGTCTTTTTAATTCAGTGTCAATTTCCACATGCATATGAGGTGATTGAGAATACCATGGCTTGGGTCAGCCACACCTTAGTCCCCAAGGTAACATTCTTGCTTTACAACATTTGAAGGAGGTCTTGTGCAGATTTACCCAACACAATGTGTTATTTGATATCTTGACTGCTGTTTCAATGAGCATTGATTGTGGATCCAAGGGAGACAAAATCCTTGACATCTTCAATCTTTTCTCCATTTATCATCTTACCTACTGGTCTAGTTGTGAGGATTTTAGATTTCTTCACATTGCATTGTAATTCATATTGAAGATTGCAATCCATGATCTTCAAAAACATGTGCTTCAGATCATTCTCATTTTCAGCAAGCAAAGTTGTGTCATCTGTGTATCAAAGGTTGCTAATAAGCCTTCCCCCAATACTGAAGCTGCATTCTCCTTCATATAATCCAGCTTCTCTGATGATTTGCTCTGCATTTAATCTGCTCAGATTGAATAAGTAAGAGGAAAGGATAAACCCCTGACTAAACTACCCTAAATGAGAGTCTACTTTAATCTAAGAATTCCATAAATCTTCTTTGATCATACAACTGTATTATCACATTACCTTCCACATCACATAAAACAAAACATGAATGCAAATATAAGAGAATAAAAGCTTCTATATCTGTTATGGATTGAACTATTTCTGGCCCTCCCAAATATGTTTTATATTTCCTAACCCCTATGCCTGTTGTTGAAGAGTAGTGGTGATGAGCTGTGTTGCTAAATTGCAAGGTTAGCAGTTGGAAGTCAACAGCTACTCCTCAGGAGAAAGATGGGGCTTTCCACTCCTGTAAAGAACAACAGCCTATGAAAATCACAGGGCAGTTCTATCCTATCCTATAGTGACTCTAAATTGGCATGGACTTGATGTCAGTGAGCTCTGAGCTGCTTGTGATTATGCCATTTGGGAATAGGATGTCTTTATTATGTTAATGAGGCGAGATTAGTGTAGGGTACATTTAAAAATCAATCACTTTTGAACTATCAAAGAGATTAAACATCCAAGTCAGGGAAGGAGAGATGAAAGAAAAAAGATGCCACACCACATGAAGATGGCCCAGAAGCAGACATTCAAAAAAGACAAGAACCTTCTTCCAGAACTGACAGAGAAGCCTTCCCCTAGAGCCAGTGCCCTGGATTCAAACTGCTAGCTTCTTGAACTGTTTGTTATAGCCATCTGCTTGTGATATTTCTGTTACAGAAGCACCAGATGACCACGACAATAAGTATCCTTGTTCAAATTGGCACCCTAAGAACCGTGAGGGAAAAAGCCTATTTGATTTTTCATTTTCCAGTATCTTTCACTTAGCAAAGATAACTACCCACCTACCCAATTGATGTCATTCTCACAGTTATTCTTTTTTTATTTAATTTTTTAAAAAAACATTTTATTAGGGGCTCATACAATTCTTATCACAATCCATACATGCATCAATTGTGTAAAGCACATCTGTACATTCTTTAATCTCATCATTTTCAAAGCATTTGCTCTCCACTTAAGCCCTTTGCATCAGGTCCTCTTTTTTCCCCTATTCTTCGCACCCCCCCACCCTCAGTTACTTTCTTATGGCTAGTAATTTTACTGGATTTTTATCTCCAACATTTTTAATATCCTAGTTTTGAATTCAGTTCCCAATTGCATTATACCAGTCTCATCCTTAGACAGTTTTGCTTAAATCACCATAAAGTCTATTACTTGGTCTCAATTCTAGTCTGTTCAATTAACTTACCACAGTGGACCTTCGAAATCACAAATCTGACAATGCAACCATTCTGCTTAAAATCTTCATTGATTTTACATCACCTTCAAGATTAACATGGCAAACATATACCTTTTTCATGTAGCTTCTCTCATCAGTAGCCCATTTACATACTAAGTTCCCATCACAGACTACACCATTTACAGTTCTCCAAGTAAGATAAGCTTTTTTCAGAGCCTCTGTACATTCCACCCGCTCTGCCTAGAAAGAAATACAAACAAAAAAACCCTTTCCCAATCAGCCTCTTGTTAAGGCAGTAGATGCTATTAAAGACTTAACTCAAGAGTATTTTTGTTCTGAAATGCCCCTTTCTGGTTTGTGGTAGGTCTTCATACCTCACGTGATTCCCACTGACACCTTCTGCTGTTTACTTCTATCATTAAACCCATAAATTTTAACAAACCTGTATCACCAGTTCTCAACCTGTGGGTCATGACCCCTTTGGAGGTCAACCCTTTCATAGGAGTCCCCAATTTGTGACAGTAGCAAAATTACAGTGATGAAGTAGCAACTAAAATAATTTTATGGTTGGGGGGGGTGTCACCACAACATGAGGAACCGTATTAAAAGATTGCGAAATTAGGCAGGTTGAGAACCACTGGTTTATTCCCTTAATGGTAGGCTGTGTCTTATTTAAATAGTATCCCCTAGTCCTAACTTACCGCTACTGAATACAGTGCTTATCATACAGGACAAATAATAAATTTGAAAATAAAGAAAGATATGATAGGCTTCCATCATAGTGGAAACTATTTACTATGTGCAAAATTTTTTTTAGACATTTAAGACCAACATCAACAGGGTCGGAAGAGACCACAGATGAAATAAATAGTACTTCAACCTCCAATTGGCAAATGATCTGCTCTGATAACTTCACTCAAATTTTTGCCTAAGTATCTTCAGTAACAGTAAGTTCATCTACTCCCTGACAGTTACTTACTGTTGTACTCTGTTAACAATAACAGAACAGATTGAAAATGTACATCAACTTTAGGTTCTAAATCTTTTCACTTTCAGTATTCAAAACATTTTGCCATCCACATTTCTGCATTGTACTGTTTGAATAGTCCTAGGATTTCCATGGAGAAGTCCCAAGGGCCATTGAGGAGTAAGGAGAAAAGACACAAAAATTACAGTGAAAAGACAAAAATTTAACTCCTGTTTTCTTCTTTGAAGGCCTCATTTTCTTCCTCTCATCTATTGAAGGCATCACCCAAACATCACTCCTTAGTCTATGAATTTTAAAGAATATGGGAAATATTTCAAGAAACAACAAACCTAAAAAGTCCAAGGAATGAAATAAAAATTACCTGTAAAACTACTAACCAGAAATGACTTTCACTGTCATTTTAGAATATTTGTCTCTCTTTCTTCATCTATACTTTTATTTCTCTTTTAATAAAACTGAGATTATATGGCACCTGGGGTTAAGAGAAGATTAGGAAGCAAACCCCTCATGTACTACTTTCTTTCTCTCAGTGAGGTAAACTGAAAAAAACCTCTCACTTTCAGAACAATATGCTTTTATTTACAATTTCCAGATCTAGCAATTCAGAGAAACAAGATACTTATGCTAGTCTTATAATCAAAACATTTTTTAATATAGAGATGACTTACATTTCCTTGAAAACAATCTATATGCTGAGAAAATAATTAAGCAAACCTGGATTACATGAAGAAGAATGTGGCATCAGGATTAGAGGAAGGTTTATTAACAAATTATGATTATGAAGATGACACAAGCTTACTTGCTGAAAGTGAGGAGAACTTGAATCCCTTGCTGATGAAGATCTAGTGGTATTGAAGGAAGTCTGAGCTACATCGAAAGCATTAGCAAGAAACAAGGCTCCAGGAATTTATAGAATATCAACTGAAATGTTTCAACAAGCTGTTGAAGCACTGGAAGTACTTCATCTATGCCAAGAAATCTGGAAGACAGTTGCTTGGCAATTGACTGGAAGATATATATGTACGCGTGTACGCCTATTCCAAAATCTTGCTATCCTTATCTCTATGGAGCATTCTGGCTATACTTCTTTCACGACAGGTGTTTGTTCTTTTGTCAGTCCAGGGTATCAATGGTATTTTCAATATTCTTCTCCAACATCATAGTTCAAATGTTTTAGTTTTTCCTTGGTCTTATTAAATATCCAACTTTCATAGGCATAGGCTACAGAAAATATGGATAGAATTGAGAAAAATGAAAATTCCAAAACACTTCACAGTGCTCATGTGGAACCTACGCATGGACTAAGAGGCTGTGGTTTTAAAAGAAAAGGGGAACATTGTGTGGCTTAAAATCAGGAAAGATGTATATCAGGATCATATAATTTCAGCATATTTATTCTATCTGCATGCTCAGAAAATAATCCAAGAATCTAGACTAAATGAAGAATACAGCATTAAGATTTGAGGCAGGTTTTTTTTTTTAACATTCTGTGAAATGCAGATGGCACAACCTTGCTTGCTGAAAGGGAGGAGAACATGAAGCACTTGCTTATGAAAATCAAGGACAGTATCCTTCAGTATGGATTACAATTTAATGTAAAAAAAACAACTCCTAAAATCCTCACAGGTGGACCAATAGGTAGCATTATGAAAAATGGAGAAAGATCTAAGTTTTCAAAGATTTCTTGTTTGGAGCCACATCAATGCTTGTGGAAGAAGCAGTTAAGAAATCAAATGACATCTTGCATTGGGCAAATCTACTACAAAGACCTTTGTAAGGTATTGAAGACCAAGGATGTCACTTTGAGGACTAAAGTGAGCCTGATCAAAGCCATGGTATTCTGAATTGTTTTATATGCATGTGACAGTTGGACACTGAATAAAGAAGACAGAAGAAAAATGGATGTATGTGAATTGTGGTGCTGATGAAGAATACTGAAAATAACAAAAAAATAACCATGGACAGCGAGAAAAACAAATAAATCTGTCTTGGAAGAAGTATAGTTAGAATGCTTCTTAGAAGTAAGGATGGTGTGGCAGTTACATAATCTCC
Organism: Tenrec ecaudatus; assembly: GCF_050624435.1. Taxonomy (NCBI): domain Eukaryota; kingdom Metazoa; phylum Chordata; class Mammalia; order Afrosoricida; family Tenrecidae; genus Tenrec; species Tenrec ecaudatus. The sequence continues at coordinate 31,260,028 of NC_134543.1, read as the reverse complement.
TGCAAACTTGAGCAAAGAGGTGGAGTTTAGGTTGTCAATCAGGTCACAGCCAATCCTGTCTCTGAGTGGACATGGCCTTCTTCTGAGGATTCTGGGAATTCCTGTCTTCCTCCCTGGAAGTTGGACATACACTATCTCTCTGCTACACATTCTGTTGGCAAGTCACATGAAGCTATGCTGATGGAAGTCCAAGCCCTGGAGCTGGAGGCGCCACATACAGAGAGCTGCGCTAGCGCTGAGATTCTTCCACAAGACTTTTCATCGACTGGCCTGTGATCTTCCTGCTTTCTGCATCATTGCAAGTGCTGTGTGAGTCTGCAGCAGAATGTATGGAATACTATCAGACAGATAGGCTAAGATCGGATGTATAGGCTAATATAGAACTTATGGACTTAATCTGGACTGGGGTGGGATGTTTTCTTAATATACAATTACTCTTGTGTATAAAACTCTCTCTTACACAAATATGAGCATCTCTGGATTTGTTTCTCCAGTCAACCCAGACTAACACAGATGGCAAGACTTCATCTCCCATACTTTAGACATTTAATTAAGGAAGACCAGTCTATGGAAACGACATCATGCTTGGTAAAGTCAGCAAAAAAAGAGGAAACCGTTTGACAAGATGGACTGACACAGTGGCTGCAACAAGGGGCTCAGACATAATAATTGTGAGGATCACTGGGACTGGGAAGTGTTTAGTTCTGGTGTACTGTGAGTCACTGTGAGTCGGAATTGACTTTATGGCAACTAACAACAATAGCACATGGTGTAACAAAAGCAATACAGACAAAAACCCCTACACCTCTATGAAATAAAGAAGTAAACTCTTTACAGTGGTGTGCTACGCCTATTCATACTGGTTTACAAGAGTCAAGTGTCAAAATTTTCAACAATTTTGCAAGCTTAATATTAAAGTCTTTTATTAAGGATTAGGCTATGTAAATTTATAATTATTCTAATACAAAAGTAACAAATACGCAAAATTCATCACTTGCTAGTTACTACATTTTACTAATGTCTATAATCTTGGCTTTCTTTTGACTAATTATGTGTATGTGAGCACACCACATAAATATGTGCTCGTATACATTCGTGGGCTACTGTTCATCTCTTCCTAACACTAGAAACTTGAAATCAGCCATGGTGGTATAGTGGGTTGCATTGGGCTAACTGCAAGGTTAAGTAGTTCAGATCACCAGCTGGCTCCATGGGAAAAACACAGGACTTTCTACTCCCATAAAAATTTACAATCTTGGAAATGCATAAAGGCAGTTCTATTCTTTCCTATGGGGTTGCTATGAGTGGGAATCAAGTTGATGGCACCGAGTTTTTAGTTTATTATCCAATTTAGCAAAGTCATTTACATCACTGGCAAAAGAGTGGATTTTTGGCACATATCTTTCCCTCTACATTTATGTCTTATTCATTATGCAAACAAAAATATAAACCAATATCCTTATTAGAACCCCAATGCAAACAGGCTGTTGTGAAACATTTACCACAGATTACAAGTTCTATAGTGTTTTGTTGTGTCTCACCCTCATAGCAATCCCACAGGACAGTGTAGAATTGCCCACTAGAGTTTCCCAAACTGAAATTTTTATGTAATCAGATTTCCAGGTCTCGAACAAAAAGCCAAACCCATTGTTACTGAGTTGATTCCAACTCAGAGTGACCCTATAAGAAAGAGAATTGCCCAATGGGGTTTCCAAAGGTGTAATTCTCCCCCCCCCCCGCCCCTTTTCAAGGCCGCAGTCATTACAGGAGTAGACTGCCATATCATCTCTCCCTTGGAGATACTGGTGGATTTGAACCTTCTGTCTAGCTGCCAAAAGTTTAACTACTTCAACACTAGGCTCTTCCAGGTCTTAAAAAAAAACAAAACAGACAAATAACCACCACCAACAAAAAACCTACTGCTCCTGCCATAAAGTTTATTTTGACTCATAGTGACCCTACTTAGGACTTCTGAAGTTGTAAATTTTTACAGTAGTAGATACTTTCAACTTTCTTCTGAGGAACTGTTGGTGAGTTTGAATTGCCAACCTTGCAGTTAATAGCCCAACACCTAAACCAAAGAACCACTAGGGCTTCTTCAAATCTTACAAGGTGGTAAACAATGTTAGTCCATCCCCCAATACAAAAGCACCTCGCCCTGCTAAACAGTCATTGCAGGATACCCACCTTCCCGACATGATCACTGAAGACAGACGTGTGTAAGCAAATGTGGTGAAGAAAGCTGATGGTGCCCGGCTATCAAAAAGATATAGCATCTGGGGTCTTAAAGGCTTGAAGGCAAATAAGCAGCCATCTAGCTCAGAAGCAACAAAGCCCACAGAGAAGAAGCACACGGCCTAAGCGAATACAAGGTGTTGAATAGACCATGTAGCAGATACAAAGGAACAAAAACAATCATTGTGTGATCACCTTCCTCACATAATGGCTGAAGACGAAAATGTGCATAAGCAAGTGTGGTGAAGAAGGCGGATGGTGCCCGGCTACTGAGAGATATAGCGTCTGGGGACTTAAAGGCTTGAAAGCAAACAAGCGACCATCTAGCCCAGAAGCAACCGAGCCCACACAGAAGCAGCACACCAACATAGGTGACCGTGTAGGACAGAGGAGACCAGGTCTCCAACAACAAAGGTGGGGTGGTGGTGAGAATCACATCACCGTGAAAGAGGGGGAGTGCATGATGGGGACCCAATGCCCACCTGTAGACAGCTGGACACCCCTTCCAGAGGGGTAGTGAGGAGGAGATGGGCCACTCAGGGTTCAGTGTAGCAACAATGAAACTCAAAACCTTCCTCTAGTTCCTGAACGCTTCCTCCCCTCCCAGTCATCATGACCCCAATTCTACCTTGCCTTGCGGACCTGGTTATACCAGAGGATGTACAGCGGTGCAGTGGGGATCTGGAGGCACAGGGAATCTAGGACAGACGAACCCCTCAACACCAGCGGTGGGAGTGGCGACACCAGGAGGGAAGGGCGTGTAGAAAGGGAGAACCGATCTTGGAGATCTATGTGTAACCTCCTCTCTGGGAGATGGGCAATGGGGAGGCGGGTGAGGGGAGACGCCAGGGAGTGTAAGATAAGATATAATAATTATTTATAAACTATCAAGGGACCAGGGGTGGGATCGGGGAGGGAGGGGGATGGGGGGAAAAAAAGGGAAACTGAGCTGATTCCAGGAACCCAAGTGGAAGGTGAATTATGAGAATGACGAGTGCAATGAATGTATAAGGGTGCTTTGCTCAATTGATATATGTACAGATTGTGATAAAAGCCTTATGAGCCCCAATAAAAAGATTAAAAAAACAAAAACAATGTTAGTCCAAATTTAAAAAAAAACAAAATTTTAGAGAGAATGTAGAGATATTAGAACTCATATACACTATTTGTGGACTTGTAAATACATACAGCCACTGTGGAAAACAATATGGTGATACTTAAAGCAACTGGAAATTGAAATCCCAAATGATCCAGCAATACCACTATTAGGCATATGCCCTAATGAAATAAGAGACACAACAAGAGTAGATATATATTTTTCCATGTTCATAGCAGCACAGTTCACAATAGCAAGAAACTGGAAGCAGCCCAAATGCCCAACAGTGGAAGAATAAAGAAACTATGGCACATACACACAACGAAATACTATGCATGCCTAAAAAACAGTGATGAAGCATGAAACACTGCATGGTATGGAACGACCTGGAAACCATTATGCTGAGTGAAGTAAGTCAATCACAAACGAACACATTTTGTGTGAATCCACTACTGTAAGAAGAAACACCATTTAAACAAATCTTAGGAACAAATTCCTGAACACAAGGAGAGAAGGCTACCTACTGACCAGGAACCATACATCACCTAACTCTGTGCACTTCACAAAAGCCAACTTGGAAGGAGGAGGCCTTAAATTGTTTGGGATCATTCCTTCAGGAGGGGGGTAATGGGAGATGACCATCCACTTGAGGCTATACAACATCGAGACAAGGCTGGAGCCAGTCAATGAACCCCCCACCCTCCAACCCCCCCACCCCCACGGAATGGAAGGAGAACCTTGCCAGAAAATCAAGCTAAGATCAGGGGAGGGGAGCATCTACATTTTGATAATTCTGTTGGTGAGTATGGTGGGTGACTGGGAAGAAGTAACCTCATATAAGGATGGGATGCTAAAAAAAGATTGTAGGGAACCTAGGAGGATAATGGACCAGATTTTATGTTCCTGGGTAGACACTAGGAATATGTTTCTACTCAACTCTCAGTGAACCATACCATGGACTAAGCACCATGATGACCTTGGATGCTGACCTTGTCAGTAGCATGGCATAATTCAGGGGCTACACCAGAAGGACTTAACATAGTGGCCTGGCAGAATGAACTGATCCCTGCCTCAAAGTTGCCTGCACCCTTGGACTGAGAATTGGGGTACTTAGATGGGAGAAAAATCAGACAGTAGCTCCGCCAGGACTTTGGAAGTGTTGGTCATTGGACCGTGGTGGGAATCCAATGGAAAGGGACCCAGAATCACTATATATTTAGTACCTTGATGCCCACCTCGCAGTGACATCACAAGTTTTGATCTGTTGGGCAGGACTCGGCACTTGGAAGAATTGATCCAGAAAGTTCCTCCCTGCCACCAATCCCATATTTAGGGTAAAAAGAGCTCAATGGAATGGGAGATGGAACTGTGTAAGGCAACAACTCATGAATTGCGGCTCAAGGTGGAGCTGTACTCTCATAGACTCCTCATAATGACAGTGTCCTGAGTGTTGGTTGCATCATTAGGAAAACTGATTGACAATGTTGTCCTTTTTCTGTTTTTATGATTTGTTGTTTTCCTGCCTTTAGCATGTTGTTGTTTTTTTCCCCTCCATGCTTGTTTGCTGGCTTGTTGCTGTTGGTTTAGTTGGTCTTACGGGGTTTTGATTTTGTCATAATATGACCGCCAAAATAAACCTGAGTTATAAATATCCCATGGACAAATAGATGGATTCTGGGATTCTACTTAACTCTAGTCCCAATCCAAGAACCATTGGTTCTGATAACATGGCCCTGCTCGATACTCCATGAAGTGAACACTGAAGATAAGAGTGCTACAGTCAAGTGTGGTGAAGAAAGAAGATGGTGCCCGGCTACCAATAAGAATAGCGTCTGGGGTCTTAAAGGCTTATATTCAAACTAGTAGCTATCTAAGTGATGAGTCAACTAGTCCACATGGAAGAAGCACACCAGCTTGGGTGATACAAAGATGACAATAACAAAATCCAATTATGATGAAAGGAAAAGTATCAGAGCTAAAATTATGAACAGCCAATTTGTAGAAGGCTACTGGAGACAGTGGGAGCCCAAAACCCATCTGCAGAGTATTTTGTCAGATTCATCTGCTGGCAGATCCTAGCTAGTCACAGACAAGTGTCTTGAAAAGCCTATGAAGAGACAATGATCACTGTAATCTTGATTATGCTGTATCGAACTTGATACTTGGTCAGATGACCTCCTTATTGACCTAACCTAAATTTGTTCTAGGTGCAAGTATTTCTTGCTTGTTCTAAATCAAAAATGTCTTCCCTGGCTCTTTAAATATTGATCTTTTCCTTCTTACTCATTATTTGTATCTTATCTTTATGTTATTATTACTTTATCTTTACTTTTTTTTTTGCTTTTGTTTTTTGTTCCTGTTGGGTTTTCCAGTTTGCAAAGCACAGAAGGCGTGGATGCATACAGATAACAGGTGCAAGGGTTTATGAGGGATGTAGAGGTGGTGGGGGGAGATAAGAGGGTGGGGGAATTTCGTGAGTAAACAATGAATATTTTAGGAGGAAGTGAGCACTAGAACTGATTGTGATCACACAATTCATATTAAAGGTGATTTAACCATAAAAAAAGACAATGTTCTAAAATTGATTGTGATAATGACTGTACTATTTTTCTTGATATGATTGAACTATTCAGTTGTATGTTATGTGGATTATGTATCAATTAGGCTGAGTTGATTCTGGGGAAAAAAGGTGGCAAATATTGTTTTTTTAAAAAGACAAAGAGCAGGTCTGGGGGGGCTGGAATTCAAAGAACTGAGTTTTGAAACAACATCTAAAAATTAAGAGTATTACATTTAAGCAAAAATTTGAAGGGAGTAAAGGAGTGAGCCACACATGCAGGATAAGACTTAAAGGGGGAAAAAAATCAAGGCAAAGCTCCTGAGAGTAAAGTATGCCTAGAGATCCATGTGTCCGGAAAAAAAGAAGCAAAAGAGTCCCAGAGATGAGACCAGTGGGGTTACAGACGGAAAGGTTACATGAGCTTTGACTTTCCTTTAGAGAAATGAGGAGCTACTTGGAGTTCTAAATGGAAGAGGGTCTTGACCTAATCTATGTTTTACCTTTGGCTGCTGAGTTAAGATAGAAGAGAAACAAGAAGGAGAACAGGGAGAAATGATCAGGTTATGCAATAACCTAATAATAGATGGTGGTAAATGAACAAAAGTTATCCTGAAACGTGCTCTAGAAAATGCAGATTTCACTAGTATATGCATTATATTTCACGAGTATAATATCAGTTGAAATCAAATATAAAATATTTAAATGGGATAAAGGTGTATTAGATTCCATTTATCCTGAAATTAAAGGTAGCATTTTCAAATATAAAGCCACAGTCCAATTGTTTCAAATGAAGTCATGTTTAGAATATCAAGTCAGCTGAATTATTATCTTTTTCATGGTAATTAACCTACACACACACACACACACACACACACACACACAAAACTTGGTCTACCCAATTAAGAATATGGAGAAAAAAGGCAATAAACATAACGCATCCACCAAGTGAACAGTAGTTGCTTCATGTAGTTTAGACTGCTAAAAACAGCAGTCTCTGACCACAGGAAACCCACAATAAAGGGAAGAAACAAACTAATTGCAAAATCAGTTCTTAAGTGCCCCCTATGAAAAATAATATACAGCGAATGACCCCCCCCTCAACAAAAAGAATAACCAAGAACAAAAATCTCCAAATAAAATATTCAAAATAAGATAATCGATCAGCAAAGTTTTACTGGATTTGTTAGATTTACCAATAAAGGAGGTCAAAATTCTAAAAGAATCTGTTATGGCCGCATTTGTTATGTAATGGGTATGACTAGTCAATGCCTCTGAACAAACCAAAGTTCTGTAACAGGAAATGAATATCAAGAAAGATGCTTCATACAGCAACTGCAAGCTCGAAATACAGCACATATAAAAAGAATTTCTAACAATGGCAACATTTCAACACTGTATATGTGCTCAGTTGTATAGCTTCAAAGTTTGATTATTTTATTAAAAAGATAAGCTATTGGTCAGTGACTCTATAATCATAGCAGATTATTCTTCCATAGTGCTTAGTTACACTAAAATGGATTAAAGATGAAAAGAGTTAAAGTCTCACTTTTGGGGTATGATTTAAAGGCTCTGAGAACTACTTCTTATACATCTCAAACAAGATAACTGGTTTAACATTTTAACATGATTTAACAAAGTAATTTCTTCTCATCCAGAAATATAGCAAAAAATTATCCACCTTAAAGTTCCACAAACATGATGCATATGTAAATAGTAAAATATTACTTATTCATAAGGTTTAACAAGTTTGTAAGAATCAATAGGCAAATATGAGTTTAAGAGAACAGGAGCCATGGTGGCGCTTTAAGTTAAGCGTGGAGCACAAAGGTCAGTTCTAATCCAGCAGTCATTTCATGGGGAAAAGATGAGGCTGTCTGAGGTATTGATGGGATCAGGTATCAGGCATCAAAGACCCAGAACAAAAAAATCACATCAATGTGAATGAGGGTGAGTGCGGAGTGGAGACCCAAAGCTCATCTATAGGTAATTGGACATTCCCTTACACAAGGGTCATAAGGAAGAGATGAGCCATTCCGTGTACAGTACAGCACCAATGAAACATTCAACTTTCCTCTAGTTCTTTAATGCTTCCTCCCCTGCATTATCATGAACCCAATTTTACCTTACAATTCCAGCTAGACCAGAGCATGTACACTGGTACAGATAAGAGCTGGAAACACAGAGAATCCAGCCAGGACTGATAAAATTAAATCATGACATTAGCTACAGTAGAAAATTACACTACAAACTTAACATAAATCACTTTTGAATTTTCCTTTCTTACAGTCTACTACTACTTATGATGTAGAACTTTCAACATTTAGAGGGAAGAAAGAATCCTTTTATTTGATCAAGTAAGTGGAAAAAATCTAAGGAATCCCAGTCTCTCAACATGGCCAAAGGATTTAGAGGTAGGTCACATAGTCAAATCCCTGCTCAATCAATGAATCCTAAGAATTCCAGAGTACACTAGATACTGGTCTAACTGGCATAACTCGTATAATAGGAAAGAATTTTTAATTTATCGAGTTGCATCATTGGTTCAGTGTTCCATTTAGGCACTGAGCCAATGAAGCAGAAACAAAGTACAGCTTTATCACCAACAGTTAAATGAATGCATGCAATGCAATTTACAGGACTAAGAAAATTCACTTTTAAATCAATTTTGAGATACAGCAAAGTTGACTTACCAATAGATTCATGGGAAGGTACAGAGTATAATAGGTTAGTATTAAAAACAGAAACAAAAACCGCTTCTCAAGGAAAATGTACACTCAGTTCCTTTATAAAACTAGGTTTCATTAAATTCATTAATAATTTTGCTTCTATTTTTTAAAAAGTCTAAACATCTTAAGGACCTTAAGTATTGTATTATATCAGAAAACCTTTGAATTCTAAAGCATTTTCAAGGGAAAATTTCAATGAGGTTATTCTAATTTTTAAACAGCTAAAATTAAAAATTGCATTTTCTCATCAGTTGTTACACCAGAGGCTTTAAAAAACAAAAACAACAAATTCAGTCCTGGCTGTCCTAAAGATTGGAATTTGAGAACAGAACACTGTCAGAGTTTGAAAGTGACAGTTGACTAGTCTCTAGGCTCCTCAGAACTTTAATTACCATTTAGGTGTTTCCCAAAGTGGATGATACTGTACCATTCAGGGCTCTGGAATAATAGGGAGGTGGAGTAGGGGGTTGCAAAAGGAGATATCTACACCTTATCCTGCATTATGGGTTGTCTTAACAATTATTTTTAATTGCCCAGGTGGTGCTAAGTAATTTTTTTTTTTGAGAAGGGGGTAAAAACAAGCCAAATACGCTTAGAAACCTAATGATTTAGATAATATGTTCACAATCAGAGAGGATCATGCATGCTATAGGTTTTTGAGTTCCAACATCCTAAGACACTGTACAAATTGATTTGTAAATGTGCCTATGTACTTTTTACAGGCAAAATCTTCTGTTTTGACCTGAGCTTTAAAGGATAAAGCAACTCTCCCATATGTAAGAGCCATTCATTTAAATATCATTCCATGATTTTTTATCTATTATCTATCTGGTTTTAACTCCATGTTTCTGTATGATTAATTCTCATCTTACCATTTATCTTGTCATAAAATTCTTTTGTTTTGATCATATGATTTTCCAAATTTTCACTCCTTAAATAATGAAAAAATTAAGAGTTTTACAAAATAAAAAAGAACTCTGGTGTACTTAAGTCTGCAGTCAAAGGTGGCTTCAATGAACCGGAGTGTCTCTAAGAAACAGAAAGCTAGAGCTTTCTTTTGTTAGTTGTTCCTTTTTCTGTACTACAAAATTTTATCATTAATTTCATCACTTCATTTGAAAGATGAAACAAATGATGGACTGAATTTATTCAGTTCTTTTAAGGCATATACTACTTTACAGATAAAAATACAAATGACCACTTCCTCCAATTCCACAACGCATACACGCACAGACTATTAGGATGATGCTACATCAAGGATTAAATCTTTACTTATAGAACAAAATGAAACTGCTCTAATTTAGCAAGGACTGATTTAGCAAGGAACATCTTGATGAAAAAGGGCAGAATTGCTGAGAATGCTAGCCTACTTTTTACACCGACTTGCCTCCTCTAAGCATCTGTCAAGTGTGGGATGAGAAAAAGGTGTTGGAATCTGGAAAGTCATACTAGAATAAAACTATATTTGGTTCCAAGAACTGACGAGAACGAGAAATACCATTGGAAAGCTTATAGAACTAAGATTTAAAAACAACTCTGCTCCCCTTTTCTGACAAGTAATTTTGAAAATTATCAACACGTCATCTGATAAACTCATTAACTCTCTCCAACATAATTCCTCCACTTGCCACACTCCTCTATCAACAAATGACTTCTAAAACATCTCAAATTTGTCCCTTGCTCTTCATATCCAGCATCAGAACCTTGATACACAAGACAACTTTACCTCTGACTTAAAATAGTATAACTCATCAACTAGTATTATTTCTATTTCTTCTACTGTCCCCCTTAGTCAACTGGGTAATCTTTAAATATGTAAACTAGATCTAAGCACTGTTTAATACTTCTCAGACTTCCCAATCCATCTTAAAATTGAGTCCAAAACTTGACATTTCAGTATTCGGGAAGTCATTATGGCATAAAACGTAAAGATCATATTTTTTGCAGTTAATTATAAGCCCTAATCTATTTTCAATTAGATTGTATGATGTGGTCCTGCTCAACACTTGCTCCCATGAAGTGAACACTAGATATGGGTGTGTGGTGAAGAAATCAGATGGTGCCTGGCTATCAGAAAGAATAGCATCTGGGATCATTAAAGGCTTTTCTTAAAACAAGCAGCCAACTAAGTGAGGTGCTACCTAGGTACACATGAAAGCAACATAGTAGCCCCATCATTATAAATAATCAAATCTAAAATCAGAGGAGGGAATTGTATTAGAATTTAAGTTTTGAGCATCCACTTTGCAGAATGTTTTGGATGATAGTTGTGTTAGTCTGGGTTAACTAGGGAAAGATACTCATGTGTATAAGAAAGAGTTTTATATAAAGAGTAACTGTATATTAAACTATAGAACATTATTACAAGAAACCAAGAGCGACCTCAACAAATGGAAGAATATCCAATGTTCGTGGATTGGAAGACTCAATATAGTTAAGATGTCAGTACTGCCAAAGCACTATATAAGTTTAATGCCATCCCGATACAATTACCCTCATCTTTCTTAAAGAAATGGAAAAACTGATTACCAACTTCATATGGAGAGGGAAGAAGCCCAGAATTAGCAGAGAACTCCTCAAGAAGGACACAGTGGGAGGGCTTGCTTTACTTGACATTGGCACATACTAAACAACCACAGTGCTCAAAACTGCATGGTATTGGTACAATGACAGATACTCAGACCAATGGAAAAGAATTGAAAACCCAGAAATAAAGTCATCAGCATACAGACAGCTGATCTTTGATAAGGGCCCCAAAAAGATCAAATGGAAAAAATGGATATTTACCTGCAGAATAATGAAGCAAGACCCTTATCTCACTCCATGCACAAGAATAAACTCAAGGTGGATCACAGACCTTGAAGTTAAACCCCAAACTATTAGGGCCATCAATGAGGGAATTGGGACCAACTAGAAAACTTTGGCACAGGGAATACACAGGCTATCAGAAATAGGGAAGGACACACACACACAGAGGAGGCACAAATTGACAAATGGGATATACTGAAGAGAAAACACTTGTGTACATCGAAAGAATTCACCAAGAGAGTAATAAGAGAGTCCACAGACTGGGAAAACATCTTTAGCAATGACATATCAGACAAAGGCCTTATTACTAAAATCTACAGTACTCTGCTAGCTTCCAAAAAGAAAAAAACTAATTGCCCACTTGAGAGGTGGGCAAAGGACTTGAACAGAAGTTTCACAGGGGCAGAAATCTGAATGGCCAACAAACAAATGAGAAAATGTTCCCGATCTTTAGCCAAAAGAGAAATGCAAATTAAAACAACAACGAGGTACTATCTGACACCCTCAAAGGTAGCCCAATTCAAAAAATCAGAAAGCAACAAGGATTGAGGGGCTGTGGGGAGACAGGAACTCTCATCCACTGCTGGTGGACCTGTAAATATGTACAGCCACTATGGAATTCAATCTGGCGATATCTAAAACAGATGGAAATAGAGTTACCATATGACCCAGCAATCCCCCTACTGGGCATATAACCAGAAGAGGCAAGAAACAAACCAAGGTCAGACATCTGTGCTCCAACGTTCATTGCGGCACAGTTCACAAGTGCAAGGAGCTGGAAGCAACCCAAATTTCCATCAACTGACGATTGGATTAAAAACTGTGGTATATACATACAATGGAGTACTATGCATCACTAAAAAGCAGTGATGAACGTATGAGGCACATAGCGGCATGGGAAGAACTGGAGGAAATCATGCTAAGCGAAGTAAGTAAGGCACAAAAGGACAAGTACAACATGAACCCGCTGAGGTAAGTATTAAAAAAAATGCAAAAGGGGCATAGGGAAAAAGCTACTGTACAACAGTAGAAACAAACATTTTTGGGGTGAGGACTGTGTAGTATGGCAGAGACCAGATTAAATCCAGGGATGCACATGGTAGACAACTGGGGAGGAGGTGGGGAAAGGGAAAAAAAGGATGAATATAAGAAAAGTGGAGGAGGGGCATGGGGCACTAACCCACCCAAGGGGAGGGTATTGTTTATATCTCTACAAGGAAAGAGGGACCAGACTTCTACCCAGTGCCTCAAGGTGTGCATGCAACATTCCAGCGTGGAGTAGGGAACCAGTGGAGAGGTCTGGGAGGCTGGCTCCAGCACCAAATATTAAGTGGATGTCTGCCCCTCCCCCCAGAAGAATTTGTTTCAAAGGACGACATTGATTCTGCAGCTCCAGGAGAGGGGCATATCTGATCAGATCACACGGGAGCAGATGAAGGGGGAGGAGGAGAGAGTGGAGCACAGCCTGGCCCACCAGGCCAAGAGGATGATGTTCCTGAGTAGAGCAGCCAGTCCACAGAGAGGCCAACATGGCTGGCCCCACTATGAGACATGATGCCTCTCACGGACCCATGGCGCTACAGGCGACAGCACCGGAGAAACACTGTGGGAATTGCGCCTGACCTAATCCCACCACACCGAGGCAAAGCACTGGGGGAGTGCAGCGGAACAGCAAGGGAATGGAGCGGCAAGGTCCCCAGGGAATGCTGAAAGTGGACTTTGGGGCCAGGGCATGGTGCCCCAACAGACTGGACTGGAAAACACTCCTAAAGGCCAACAAACGAAACTTGAACTACAAGCTTCTCTTTCTTGATGTGTTTTGTTTTGTTCTTTGTCAGTGGTTTGTTGTTGTTGTTTTGTTGCATACTGTTGCTTTATTTTCCTGTCCTGTTTTTGTGCATACTATTATCTCCACAGGTCTGTCTAAATAAGATAGGCTGGATGAACTATCTGGAGGAAAAACAACAGGACCGACAGTTTTGGGGGGACTTGGGATAGAGGGAGGTGTGGGGTAAGGAAGTGGTGTTAACAAACCCAGGGACAAGGGAACAACATGGGATCCAAATTGGTGGTGAGGTGAGAGTGGCAGGCCTGGTAGGGCATGATCAAGGGTAAGGTAACGTAATGAAGAGGTATAGCTGTAACCCAGGTGGGGACGGAGCATGATAGTGGGGCAGGAAGAAAGTCAAGGGAAATAGAGGAAAGAGCTAGGAGGCAAAGGGCATTTATGGAGGTCTAGACAAAGACATGTTCATGCAAATATATATATGAGGATGGGGAAATAGATCTATGTGTCTATATTTATAGGTTTAGTATTAAGGTGGCGGAAGGACCTTGGGCCTCTACTCAAGCACTCCCTCAATGCATGAATACTTTCTTCTATTAAATTGGCATTCTATGATACTCACTCACCCTCCCGACACACTGCTGAAGCCAAAGCGGGCGAAAAAGCAAATGTGATGAAGAAAGCTGATGGTGCCTGGCTATCAAAAGAGATAGCGTCTGGGGTCTTAAAGGCTTAAAGATAAACAAGCGGCCATCTAGCTCAGAAGCAACAAAGTCCAAATGGAAGAACACACCAGCCTGTGTGATCACGTGGTTCCGAAGGGATCAGTTATCAGGCATCAAAGAATAAAAAATCTTATCATTGGCTGCACACCTCCATGATACGATTGCTGAGGACAAATGGGTGCATAAGCAAATGTGGCGAAGAAAGCTGATGGTGCCCGGCTGCTGGGGTCTTAAAGGCTTGAAGGTGAACAAGTGGCCATCTAGCTCAGAAGTAACAAAGCCCACATGGAAGAAGCACACCAGCCTGTGCGATCACAAGGTGTCGGGATCAGGTACAAGGCATCGTCCAAAAAAAAAAAAAAATCCTACCTTAGTGAATGAAGGGGGAGGTGCAGAGTGGAAATCCAAAGCTCAGTTGTTGACCACTGGAGATCCCTTCACAGAGGGATCTAGAGGAGGAGATGAGTCAGTCAGGGTGCAATGTAGCACCGATGAAGAATACAGCTTTCCTCCAGTACCTAAATGCTTCCTCCCCCCCACCTCCCCACTACCATGATCTGAATTCTATCTTACAAGTCTGGATAGAGCAGAGGTTGTACACTGGTGCAGATATGAGCTGGAGGCACAGGGAATCCAGGGTGGATGATATCTTCAGGACCAGGGCTGTGAGGGGTGATACTGGGAGGGTAGAGGGTGAGTGGATTGGAAAGAGGGAACTGATTACAAGGATCTACATGTGACCTCCTCCCTAGGGGACAGACAACAGACAAGGGGGTGAAGGGAGACGCCGGATAGGGCAAGATATGACAAAATAATAATTTATAATTTATCAAGGGCTCACAAGGGAGGGGGGAGCGGGGAGGGAAAAAAGAAGACTTGATGCCAAGGGCTTAAGTGGAGAGCAAATGCTTTGAAAATGATGAGGGCAAAGAATGTGCAGATGTGCTTTATACAATTGATGTATGCATGGATTGTGATAAGAATTGTATGAGTTCCTAATAAAATGTTTAAAAAAAGAGTAACTGTATATTAATAAAATATCCCAGCTCAGTTCAGATCAAGTTCATAAGTCTGATATTACCCCATATGTCAATACTAGTCCTTAAATTCCTCATTAGACTCACACAACCATGCAATGATGCTGAATGCCGGCACAGGCCAGTGGATGAAAAGTCTTGTGGATCCAGTGGTAGTGGAAGCATCTCAGCTCTGGCGTGAGACATCTCCACTCGGTTCCTCCAGTTCCAGGGTTCTGGCTGCATTAGTGCAGCTTCATGTGGCTTGTCAGCAGGAAGATGAAGCAGAGAGTCTGTATGTATCTGGTCGCCAGTGAGCTACTTATCATCTCTGTGTCCCCTCCAAATGAGGTCGTCAAGGTGTGACCTGATTGACAGACTAGACTAGACCCCTTTGCAAGCTGACACAAGATTATTTAATTACCACAATAGTGAAAACCCAAAATCCATTTGCAGAGCCCCTGTATGGATTAAGCTTTCATTGAGTTCCCTATGACCACTGACCAGGGATGTGAATAGTCCTGCCCCCAGAGTGCACTGGAAAGTGAATTACCTGCAGATATTAAAAACAAACACATGGAGTCAATGCTGACTCGTTGTGATCCCCCGTGGGTTTCCAAGACTGTAACTATTTATGCGAGTAGAAAGCCTAGTCTTTCTCCAGTTTTCCTTTTTAACTCACTTTTAATTTGCTCTAGCTTCTATTATCTTCTGCTTTCTTTTGGATTAAGGTTTTTCTGTTTTATTTTGTTGTTGTTTTGTTTTTTTTGACATGTTTTCTTTATATGAAAACAATGATAAATAAATCTATAGGGACAGTGTATAAGTCTGGGTAGACTAGAGAAACTCATAGACACTCATATGTGTAAGGGTAAGAGCTTTAGATACAAGAGCAATTGAATATTAAGAAAACATCCCAGCCCAGTCAAGATCAAGTCTATAAGTCCGTTATTAACCCATATGTCCAATACCAATCAGTAAAGTCCTCTTCACACTCATGAAACACATGCAATGATGCCGAATGCACGAAGATCACAGGCCAGTAGGTGAGATGTCTTGTGGATCCAGTAGCATTGTAAGCATCTCAGTGCTGGCAGAGGTCTGTCTCTATGTGGCTTCTCCAACTCTCAGGCCTCTGACTATATTAGGGTAGGTCCTTGTGGCTTCTTCTTAGGAAGATCTTGTAGGGAGTCTGAGAGTGTCTCACTTCAAGTAAGCTATTTATCTCCTCTTAGAGCCTCCAAATGAGGTCATCAAGCTGTGACCTGATTGATAGGTAAACTCCACCCTTTCACTAGAAAAATCTCAAATTGACAACAGATTATGTAACTACCACATACAGTAACTAGATTAATAGCTTTTTTAGGTTATGGCAGGGGATGTTGAGGGCATAATGGGGAGCTAACAGTAATGAGTACAAGAATGAAGAAAATGCCCTACAATTGATTGTGGTAATGATTACACAACCCCTTAAATATATTTAAACCATTTACTTGTATGATATGTGAATTATGTGTCAATAAAACTTCTTTTAAAAATAAAGACTGTACTCTCAATTCACTCTCAAATCAATTGCCATGGAGTCAGTTTTGCCTCCTGGCGACCTCCTTTGTGTCTGATTAAAACTGCGTTTCACAGGGTTTTCAAAGGCTAATTTTTTTGGAGTTGTTAGGCCTTTCTTCCAAGGTACTTCTGGGTGAACCTGAATCTCCAACCTTTTGGTTACAAACCCAGAGACTCCTAATTCACAATGCCCAGGTTTAAATCCTGGCTCGGCACTTACTGTGTAACCCTACATTACTGTTGTATGTATCCTTTTAGCCTCATTTGTAATACCAAAACAAAACTAAACTCACCGCTAAAGAACTGTTTCTAACTCATAGCAACTATACATTTTTAAAAGTACCTACTTTGCTGTAAAGGTTAAATGGTAAAGTGCTTGGAACAGTACCCTAGAACATTGCAAATGCTCAGTAAATGTTAGCATATTGTGGTATAGTCCCTGCCTGTCTGCATGATCCTTTAAGTTATCTGTGAACTCCTTACACTTTGGGCCTGTCTTTTCCCTTGCCTGCAATGTTTGCACCCCACCCCTCACCCACCTCTCACCCCAAGATACTTCCAGTACTTCTATCTTTTTTTTTTTTTTAACAATTTATTGGGGCTGATACAATTCTTTTCACAGTTCATACATATACATACATCAATTGTATAAAGCACATCTGTACAGTCTTTGCCCTAATCATTTTTTTCTCCTCTTTTCTTCTTTTACATTTTATTAGGGACTCCAACAACTCTTACCACAATCCATACATATACATACATCAATTGTATAAAGCACACCCATACATTCCCTGTCCCAATCATTCTCAAGGCATTTGCTCTTCACTTAAGCCCCTTGCATCAGGTCCTCTTTTTTTTCCCCCCCTCCCTCCCTTTTCCCCCCTCTCATATGCCCTTGGTAGTTTATACCTCGTTATTTTGTCATATCTTGCCCTATTCGGGGTCTCCCTTCCCCCCTTCTCTGCTGTCCCTCTCCCAGGGAAGAGGTCACATGTGGCTCCTTGTAATCAGTTCCCCCTTTCCAACCCACTCACCCTCCACTCTCCCAGCATCGTCCCTCACGCCCTTGGTCCTGGAGGTATCATCCACCCTGGATTCCCTCTATCTCCAACCCTCATATGTACCAGTGCACAGCCTCTGTCCTATCCAGCCCTGCAAGGTAGAATTCGGATCATGGTAGTTGGGGGGAGGAAGCATCCAGGATCTGGGGGAAAGCTGTGTTCTTCATCGATACTACCTCACACCCTAATTAACCCATCTCCTCTCCTAAGCCCCTCTATGAGGGGATCTCCATTGGCCGACACTTGGGCCTTGGGTCTCCACTCTGCACTTCCCCCTTCATTTAATATAATATATATATACACATACATATATACATATACACATAAATACACATACATACACACACTTATATCTTTTTTTTTTTTTTGCATGATGCCTTATATCTGGTCCCGTGGGCACCTCGTGATCGCACTGGCCGGTGTGCTTCTTCCATGTGGGCTTATTTGTTTCTGAGCGAGATGGCCGCTTGTTCACCTTCAAGCCTTTAAGACCCCAGACACTATCTCTTTTGATAGCCGGGCACCATCAGCTTTCTTCACCACATTTGCTTGTGCACCCATTTGTCTTCAGCGATCCTATCATGGAGGTGTGCAGTCAATGATATGATTTTTTGTTCTTTGATGCCTGGTAACTGATCCCTTTGGGACCACTCGATCACACAGGCTGGTGTGTTCTTCCATGTGGACTTTGTTGCTTCTGAGCTAGATGGCCGCTTGTTTATCTTCAAGCCTTTAAGACCCCAGTCACTATCTCTTTTGATAGCCGGGCACCATCAGCTTTCTTCACCACATTTACTTGTTCACCCATTTTGGCTCCAGCTGTTGTGTCGGGAGAGTGAGCATCATAGAGTTCCAATTTAATAAAAGAAGGTATTCATGCATAGAGGGAGTGTTTGAGTAGAGGCCCAAGGTCCTTCCGCCACCTTAATACTTGACCTATAAATATAGACACAAAGATCTATTTCCCCAACCTCCTATATATATTTGCATGTACATGTCTTTGTCTAGACCTCCATGAATGCCCTTTGACTCCTAGCTCTTTCCTCCATCTCCCTTGACCTTCCTCCTGCCCTACTACCATGCTTCATTGCCACCTGGGCTAGAGTATACCTCTTCTCTAAGCAACCTTACCCTTGATCATTTCCCACCAGGCCTGCCACTCCCCCTTCTCTACCCTTTGGGATCCCATGTTTTTCCCTTGTCCCTGGGTTTGTTAACACCACTTCCTTACCCCCCCTACCCCCCACCCCAAGTCCCCCCGGAACTGTTGGTCCCGTTGTTTTTCATCCAGATAGTTCATCCAGCCTGTCCTATTCAGACAGACCTGTGGAGTCACTAACATGCTCGAAAACTAGACAGAGGAACACAAAGCAACAGTATACAACCAGACAACAAAACAACCAAAACAAACCACTGAAAAAGAACAGAACAAAACAGTTCACAAGAGAAAAGCTTGTAGTTAGTTCAGGGATCTTTGCTGGCCCTTAGGAGCGTTTTCCAGTCCAGTCTGTTGGGGCACCACGCCCTGGCCCCAAAGTCCACTTTCAGCATTCCCTGGGGACCTTGCCACTCCATTCCCTTGCTGTTCCGCTGCACTCCCCCAGTGCATTGCCTCGGTGTGGTGGGATCAGGTCAGGTGCAATTCCCACACTGTGTCTCAGGTGCTGTCCCCTGTATCGCCCTTAGTCACTGAGGGGCATCATGTCTCATAGTAGGGCCAGCCATGTTGTTCTCTCTGTGGACTGGCTGCTCTACTCAGGAACATCATCATCACGGCCTGGTGGGCCAGGCTGTGCTCCACTCTCTCCTCCTGCCCCTTCATCTGCTCCCGTGTGCTCTGATCAAATATGTCCATCTCCCATAGCTGCAGGGTCAATCCAGTACTTCTATCTTACTCACTTACTTAAAATTCTCAACCAAAAATCCATTTCACTGGTAAGGCCAACTTTTTATTCTGCAATTCTTTATTTCTTTTCATTTCCTTCACAATGCTATGTATTTTGTAACCACTTTGCATTGTTAATGCAACTCTTTATAAAAACACCATCAGATGTTCTACTAGTCATCCAATAAATTCACTAATATTCTTAAAGTAAGGAGCACTGGTTTCTGTTTTATCCAAACTAACCTTAACTAATGTAACAGGTTAAATAAACAAATGGCCACCAATATAAACATACTTCAGCCTGTGCTATGATTCAATATATCTAGCCATTTCCCTTAATTGTTCATTAAAAAGCACCTGGTGTCAACAAAGTATTAAGCATTATGTAAGTGCTGGAAAAAAGAGCCAAAAAGAGAAATAAAGGCAGTCCCTGGGTTACAAATGAAATCTGTTTCTGTCTCTTTAAAAATTTGGTAGCTAAGTTGAAATAGGTGCATATAGTTCCTATTTAACCTTATATTAATATAAGAAAAGGCTCAAAACCTTTGTGGGAAAAAGATGAAGCTTTCTACACCTGTAAAGAGTGAGCCTCAGAAATCCACAGGAGCAGTACTACCCTAGCTTATAGAGTCACTGTACATCAGAATTAACTGGATGGCAGTAAGTTTTTTGTATACATAGCCCAGGAAATTACATCTAGCTAATAAAAAGGACAAGAAATCTCCAAACTCATGCATTACTTACAGTTATTGCTTTAAAAACTTAAAAATCAGGCTAATAATTAAGTTACACATATATCCTAAGAAAATATAAAAAGAAAAACCAAAGAAATTGAAAGAAGATTCCACTTCCATTAATAATAGGCTAGATTATACACCCAATCTTCTGCTGGAAATAATTAAAAGTGATGAAAAATGTTTATTTCAGAAAAACAGAGCTACTGATCTCTCCCCATCTAGAACAAATAAATGATGCAAAGAAATAATTTAGTCCAAAGAACTAAGAGACCACATGAACCTCAGCTTTCACTATCCTAAGAGCAGAACTAGATGGTGCCCTGCTAACCATTATCAACCACTCTAATTGGGATCACAATAGAAGGCTCTAGAAACAAACCTCACAATCATAACAACACCTGATTTATTGGTCTGACAGAGACTGATTGAATCATTGAGTCAATGGCTCATAGACAACCTTCAAGCTTGGAAGTGAGCTTACCCCCATGGCTCAACTTTCAG
The DNA here is from genome assembly GCF_050624435.1 of Tenrec ecaudatus. Lineage (NCBI taxonomy): Eukaryota > Metazoa > Chordata > Mammalia > Afrosoricida > Tenrecidae > Tenrec > Tenrec ecaudatus. Next base: position 31,239,329 of record NC_134543.1, on the reverse strand, counting down.
CCAAACAACAGTCCTATAAGGTAAACAACAACATCAGGGAGAAACATACTCCTTAGAAGAACCAACCATGTAAGACTAAAAAAGCAGCATTTCTCAAAAAATGAAGTTCAGAAGACAGGAAAGAGGGATAAATGGAAACAGGAACACAAGGAAGAAGTGGAAGAGTTCTGTTACACTGTGGGGATTGCAATGTGTCAGGAAACAAAAGGTATATAAAACTGTTCTATGGAAAACCAATACACTCTCACCTAAATCACAATAAAATAAATACAATAAAGAAAGCATATATTGTGAATTTAAAAAAATCATGAAAGCATTGAAGAACCAAATAGAAAGTAAAGGAATTGCCAGACCAAAATCTATGAGAACCAAAAGATTATGTGATATAATGAAACTGCCTTTGCTTGGAGACTCATGCCTCTCAAACTTGAGCTTTCGTATATCCCTTGGTTTTTTACTTCACCTCTTCAATGGTAAAAATCGCTGTCATTTCATGTCCCTCTTCATTCATGGAAACAAAAAAAAGTTACACAGAGTGAGGTCAGGTGAGTAAGGTGTGTGGGGCAACAACAGAAGCATTCTGTTTTCTGCCAAAAACTGGTGCACTGAGATCACTTCCTAAGCAGGTCAAGTGTCATGGTGGCAAAACCAATGCCCCATCTGTCACAAATCAGGCCTTTTTTGCCATGCACTGTTATGCTATCTTTTAAGAACCTCTAAATAGAAAGCTTAGTTAACAGTCTGACCTGGTGAAATGAACTCCAAATGCACTGTGAGTCAACATTTTGTCCATTCAGGAAGCTGACGGACGTCTAGAACATGATTTGTCATCAATTGGCATTTCGCTTGGGTTTTTCCCATAGTGCTGTCCTTATAATCTGTGTTCAACATCTCAACAGTTTATGCGGCATTTTTCCCAAGCAGAAACATAATTTCACAGATGCACAATGTTCTCTTAAATCAGCCATCATAAAAAACAAGGTTTGAGCAAAACAGCTTTTACAAAAAATTCACTAGACTAGAGTTCAGAGATGCCACTGGGTGCACTAACTCAAAGTGAGTTGCTTGGTGATCATGCTTGCCTAGAGGGGAAAATGCGTACTATTAAAGTTCTGCCATTAGAACTTCTTCCATTTTTTTCTTCATACCTCTGCATATTATCCACAACAAACAATAATGAAGGAAACCAACTAGGGGAGAAATCAGTCTAAAGAACAGTTCATTAAAAATCATGCCCCTATGTACCCTTATATCAAAGAAATTAGATGTGCCCAGCTACCCTTACAAACTATTCTCATTAGGGCACTTGGATTTTGATAACCAAAAACCAAACGCACTGCCATCAAGTCTATTCTGACTCATAGTAACCCCACAGGACTGAGTAGAAGTAATTTTTTATGGGAGTAGGAAGCTTTATGGATCTTCAGACAATTGAAAAATGTGAAACAGAACTTAACACATTTAAAATATCTAGACTTAACTGAATTAATTGAGATAAATTAATTCCCAAGATTATCACCCTAATACTCCATAAACTTTAAGCCAAAACTAATCCTCCGAGGGCACCTTTTAGCTAAATAATAGATTAACTTATAAAATAAAGAATATTACCAATGAGTATTGTACTCCTTTAAAAATCGTCTCAATGATTACTCTAAAGCAAAGATAAAAAGCTAAGGGAACAGGGAGATCAGTTTATTGGTAGCAAAACATCTAGCGGGCAATTAATGAGCCTTAATACATTGTGAAGAATGTAGAATGTCTCTGAACAATTTGTGTAATAACAGTTAAACAAGGACCTAATTTACTATGCAAACTTTCCCTGAAAACACAGTAAAATACTATTTTTAGAAAATTAAACTCATCCCCTCCCCATACCTTCTCTCTAAAGGACTACAAGGAAATATGCCTTCCTGTGACAGAACAGAGAATAGAATCTTAAGCAGTTATAACCACAGCAGTCTACGTACGTATTGCAATCCAAATTCATACCATTTGGGTGGTCCAAAACACTGAATTAATGGAATTAAAGCGTCCCTAAATTGTAATGCCCTGAGGCACTTGGGGGAAAGCAGATACATTTCTATCTTAGGGCTCAGATAATACAAAGAAATTTTCCTAGGGAAAATAAACAGTACACAGTCAAAATGTCTCAACGAATAAATTGAAAGAAAACACAACCCCTCCCACACCTTAGCGAAAGAGTTCAAAAGTAACCAGAGGTGAAAAAGGCATATTCACTTACAATAATTAACTATTATGCAGTTGATTTATTAACAGCAACAATGGAAATCAGAATTGAGAGTAAAATTATTTCTTTCAAGGGATTACAAAATTTATTGCCAGTGAAATGAAATGACTTTCAAAAATGAAGGTGTGGTATCTACTCCCTAGAACAACCAAGCCAAGGAGATCAAAGGGCTGCATGTGCCCAGGGATAAAGAGAGGCTGGAAATACAAGAAGGAAGTAGGAAGGGTGCTGTTATACATTGTGAGGGTTGCAATCAATGTCAAAACAAAACAAATAAACTAAAAGACCTCCTTGCCATATAGACAGTTCTGACTCACAGCTAGCCTATAAATAGGATAGAACTACCACTTTTAGTTTTATAGGCTGTATATCAAGTGTGCAGAATGTCAGATCCACAGGCCATTTATCATCATATATCATCAACACCAGCTAACATCACAGCCTCATCAAAGAGAAGTAGTGCCAGTCATCACATCAGGGTTAAGATAATTAAATGTGTGACCATATAGCAGGCTAATTTTTAAGTCGATAATTTCATGTGGCTCAAAAATGGTGTTAAATATCCACAGGGTTGTTGGCAGAGGAAATGGTGCCCCATTCCTGCTGTAAATCTTTATGGGAGCAGAAAGTCTCATCTTTCCCCAAAAAGCAACTGGTGGATTGGAACTGCTGACCTTGAGGCTAGCAGTCCAATACATAACCCCAACATCACAAGGGCTTCTGCAATCACTATAGCAAATCAAAATGTGTATGAATTGTTGACTGAAAAGCCAATTTGCTTTCACCAAATCACAATAAAAATGAGAAAAAATGAAGGTGAAATAATTCACTTATCAGTAGAAATAGAGCTCATCACACAGTCTCATGATTCTTTTTAAAAAAGAAAATTCCAGAAAGAAAGAAAGTGATCTAGATGGAAAAATTTGAGACCCATGGACGAATCAAAAGCAGAGAAAATTGAAACTGACCTTAAAATTCAGAGGCTACCATTTCTTGCCATACAGGCTGAAGGGCAGAGAAGCAAATTGACTGCAAAAAAAAAGAATGAAGAAGTACGTAAGGGCCTAACAACAGCATTGCAAGCTCCTGTTTTCAAAAGCTTTTAAGTTTTTTTAAAATAATATTTTATTGTATCTTTGGTGAAAGTTTACACAGCAAATTAGGTTCCCCTTTAACCTATTCAGGGCCTGCGGTTTAGACCCACCAGCAGCTCCAAGGGAGAATGGTGCTGTCTGTTCCCAGAGAGAAGTACTGTGTCAGAAACCCAATGAATTGGAATCAACTTGATGGTAGTAGGTTTTAACATTTTTTATAGAAATTGTTTTGTCACTGGATACAAATTTGCAGTGTGTCAACATTCTTTATTATTTCTATTCTGTTTGCTCTGATTCCCTTGATTTAGCTTCCCTTCCCACTCCTTGCCTTCAAATCTTTGCTTTTGGGTAAATGTTGACCATTGTTTAAGCAAACACATTACTCATGGTGTGACATTTTTTTATTTTATGAGCTAATCTATCATTTGGTTGAAAGATAATCTGCAGAAACTGTTTTAATTCTACAATAAAAGATTATTGTGGGGCAATGGTCTCAAGGGATTTTCTAGTCTTTATCAGTCCAGTAGGCATTGGTCCCCTTTCCTCATTCCCCCAGCTTTTTAAAAGAAATTTCTAAACTTGCTTCACATTTTTCTTCCACTCTACTTGAGACCTATTGTGCCCTTCATCAGAATGGTAGTTATATGAAGAAGAATGTAGTTACTAGGATTGGAGGAAGACTTATTAACAACTGTTGATATTCAGGTACAACCTTGCTTGTTGAAAGTGAGGAGTTGACACACTTTCTGGATAAAGAAGCATTGATGCATTTGAATTGTTGAAAGTACCATGGATTTCCAAAAAGGACAAACCAATCTGTATTGGAAGAAGTACAACCAGAATGCTCCTTAGAGGCAAGGATTGTGAGACTTCATCTCATGTACTTTGACAATGTTGTCAGGAGACATTAGTCTCTCGAGAAGGAAAACATGCTTGGTAAAGTGGAGGGGCAATGAAAAAGAAGGTTCTTGATGAAAAATAGACTTGACACACTGGCTGTAACAATGGGCCCAATCATAAGAACAATTGTGAGGATGGTGTAGGACTGAGTGGTGTTTCATTCTGTTAATGTAAGGTCACTGTGAGTCAGAACTGACTTGATAGCACCTAACAACACAACAACAATGTATCACATTTGAAAAAATCTGGGGCACAAGACTTCCTTAAAGTGGTTAAAGAACAAACATGTCCCTTTGAGAATTAAGGTGTGCCTGACATAAGCCATGGTATTTTCAATCATCTCATGTGTGTGTTAAAATTGGACCCTGAATAAAGAAAACTGAAGAATTGATCTGCTTGAATTATGATGCTGCAAAGAATACAGAAAATACGATGGACTGCAGAAGAAAAAAACTAATCTGTCTTGGAAGTACAGCCAGAACACTCCTTAGAAGCAAGGATGGTGAGTCTGTGTATCGTGTACTTTGGACATGCTATCAAGAAGACCAGTCCCTACAAAAGGACATTATGCTTGGTAAAGTAGAGGGTCTGTGAAAAAGAAAAAAACTTTCAATGAAATGGACAAAACGGCTCAAACGTCACAGTGAGGATGGCACAGGATTGGATAGTTTCATTCTGTTGTACATATGGTTGTTTTGAATCAAAGCCAATCTAAAAGAATGGCTAATGATTAGAAGCATCCTTTCATGTATTTGTTGGCTGCTTGAATGTCTTCTTTGGTGAAGCATCTTCATGTCCTTTAATTTTCTATTGGATTTTATTGTCTTATTATTGTTGAGATGTTGACATTTTCTATGTATTTTAGAGGTTAGATCCTAGACCCTTATCAGACACCTTTGCCAAAGTATTTTTCCCCTTATTGTATTTTCTCTTTTTCTTCTCCTAGTAAAGGCTTTTGAAGAACATATGTCATATTTGTCAGGCAGCCTCGATTATATAAGTTATCTTCTGTCATTTGTGTATTTTTAGTTTGGTTAGGTAGGTCAAAAGCTAGGTCCCCTAGTTACGGCTTTATTTTCTAGGAATTTGATAGTGCTAGTTTTAGCATTTAGGTCTTTGAGCTAATATGATGACGTAAGGAGCTTAATACATTTTTCTGCTTATGAATATACTGTTTTGTCGCACCACTAAATTAAAAAAAATCATTTTATTAGGGGCTCATACAACTATTAACACAAGCCATACATACATCAATTGTGTAAAGCGTTTTTGTACATTCATTGCCCTCATCATTCTCAAAACATTTGCTCTCCACTTAAGTTCATTTTTCCCCCTTCATCCCTAACCCCCATGAGCCCTTGATAATTTAGAAATTATTACTTTGTCATATTTTTCACTGTCTGACATCTCCCTTCACCCATTTTTGTGTTGTCCATCCCCCAGGGAGGAGGTTATATGTAGAGCCCTGTAATTGGTTCTTCCTTTCCAACCCACCCTTCCGCCACCCTCCCAGTATGGTCACTCACACCACTGGTCCTGAAGGGATCATCTGCCCAGGATTCCCTGTTTCCAGTTCCTATCTGTACCAGTGTACATCCTTTGGACTAGCCATATTTGTAAGGTAGAATTGGGATCATGATAGGGGGGAGAAAGCATTTAGGGACTAGAGGGAAAGTTGTATGTGTCATCATTGCTACATTGCATCCTGACTGGCTCGTCTCCTCCCCAAGATCTTTCTGTAAGGGATGTCCAGTGGCCTACAAATGGGCTTTGGGTCTCCACTCTGCACTGCCCCCCTCATTCACAATGATACGATTTTTTGTTCTGATGATGCCTGATACCTGATCCCTTCGACACCTCGTGATCACACAGGCTGTTGTGCTTCTTCCCTGTGGACTTTGTTGCCTCTGAGCTAGATGGCTGCTTGTTTACCTTCAAGCCTTTAAGACCCCAGACACTGTTATCTTTTGATAGCAGGGCACCAGCAGCTTTCTTCACATTTGCTTTTCACCCACTTTGTCTTCAGCAATTGTTTTGGGAAGGTGAGCATCACAGAACAGCCGGTACCATTTATTAAAGAGACTGTTCCTTCTCCATGAAAAAGATTTTGACTTTCTGTCAAAGATCAGCTGTCCACAGATGGATGGATTTACCTCTGGATTCTAAATCCTATTTCATTCGCCTATGTTTCTATCATTGTACCAGAACTGAGCTGTTTTTATTACTGTGGCAAAGGGGCAGTTTTACTGTGACTTATCAAATCCTTATGAGCTGGAATAGACTTGGTGGCACTAGGTTCTGGGATTTGGGGAATCTAACCATGACATTACAATGTTATTTACAGTATCAACTGAAATACAAAAACAAGTCCGTAGGAGGCAAATAAAGACTGTAAAATGGATACTTTATGATTTCTCTTAGCAATGCTCACAAAATTGCCCTTGTTTGATGAGAAGGATAAGTAAAAGCATTGACGTGATGGAAAAGGACTCTCTGGTGAAACTTTCCTGGGCATTTTCCTGCTAAAGCTTTGATTTTCTTAACCATTTTCATAGTAAGCAGATATCATTGTACTTTGGCTCTCCAGGAAGTCAAGTAAAATTCCTTAAACATACACAAAAAAACTGTCATTACCTTTGCTCTTTTGCTTTTAATTAATCATAGGCATGCTACCCCTTTTTGCCAAAGGAAAAAATATTCAGCACTCTCTTGGCAATTATAAATTTTCATACTATAGACTATAATCTAGGATAAAGTGTCTCACTGCCATCTAGTTGATTCTGACTCATAGAGACCCTATAGGGCAGTGGTTCTCAACCTTCCTAATGCTGTGGCCCTTTAATACAGTTCCTCATATTGTGGTGACCTCCCCAACCTTAAAATTATTTTCATTGCTACTTCATAACTGTAATTTTGCTAATGTTATGAATCGGGCGATCACTGTGAAAGGGTAATTCAACCTCCAAGGGGGTCTGACCCACAGGTTGAGAAATGTTGCTACAGGGCAAGGCGGATTTAGTCCTGTGGGTTTCCGAGACTGTAACTCTACGGGAGTAGAAAGCCTCAACTTTCTCCCACTTTAAGAAACACTAGACTAGAAAGACTACTTTCACTTCTTGGTAGATAATGCTCTGATTGGGCTTTGTCTTCAGCATTATATTGGTAAAGCCATTTCATCTCCTATTACAGTTCTTCAAAGAAATATTCAGGATCTTGATCCCACTTGTTTGAAATTTTCGTTGAAAGCTCCACTCTTGTCTACAATTGACCCAAGCACAACAGTTTAGGCAACCATTGACCAGAAAGTTTGCTCAAATTTAATTTTTCATTAAAAATTGTATAAATTGAGCCACTTGAGACATTTATGGTATTGGCTATTGTTTCTGTTGGTCCTCTTCAAACAAGATCGTTTCCATAACAAAGAATGGGGAGGGAGGGAGGGGAAAAAAAGAGGACCTGATGCAAGGGGCTTAAGTGGAGAGCAAATGCCTTGAGAATGATTGGGGCAGGGAATGTATGGATGTGCTTTATACAATTGATGTATGTATATGTATGGATTGTGGTAAGAGTTGTTTGAGTCCCTAATAAAATGTAAAAGAAGAAAAGAGAAAAAAATGATTAGGGCAAAGACTGTACAGATGTGCTTTATACAATTGATGTATGTATATGTATGAACTGTGAAAAGAATTGTATCAGCCCCAATAAATTGTTAAAAAAAATTTTTTTTAAATAGCTTTATCTTCAAAATTGTCCATCTCTTCTGAAAATGAGTTATCCATTTGTAAACTACTAATTTTATTGCAGCTTTGTCCTCATAAACTTATTATAAAACATAAGTGATTTCAACCTTTTTCCACCCAAGTTTCACCACAAATTTGATTTAATTTTAGCTGAATTTCACACTGCTCTGTTAAGGAATCTTTTCAAACTGAAATTCTCCTTAGACCCTCAAACATATTATAGCATGTCCTGTTCAGATATGTTTTAACAAATTAATACAAGTTTATTTTCATGCCAGGAAAAAATTAAAGTTCATGCATAGTTTTCCATAATACACATTTTCCATGAACTTTTAGAAGACCCATGGAATAGCATGTTCAAGGATAGGAAAGCTCAGTAACATAAAATAAAGGAATTAATGCACATGTAAAATAAAGCTATATAACCCTTAAACTTATTATATACAAGGCAAATGCTACTGTTTGGAAATAATGTCTCTTAATTTTTATATAACTTAAATTATCTTCTACACACAGACATTTTGTAATTGATATAAACATATTATTAGTCACTAACAGCAGATGTTTTATTTTAATTGCATTGTAGTAATAGTTTTTTTTTTTTTTGACAAAGAACAGAACAAAACAGTTCACAAGAGAAAAGCTTGTAGTTAGTTCAGGGATCGTATGCTGGCCCTTAGGAGCGTTTTCCAGTCCAGTCTGTTGGGGCACCACGCCCTGGCCCCAAAGTCCACTTTCAGCATTCCCTGGGGACCTTGCCACTCCATTCCCTTGCTGTTCTGGTAGTAATAGTTTTTATGGCACTTTAGAATCTGAATGAAAAGCAAATGACTACTACATGGTTGAATTCTAACTAGTTTAAATATTTCATTGGTTCAAAGGTCAGTGATATACATTCACCACAGTATAAAATCTGAGATCTATTCCTGCAAGTGGTGAAATGTTGCCAATGTTTTACATGACACACAAACTTTTTGATTATTGGTAATAATATGTCACCATTACCAAAAAACCATCTCCTTAAATACTACTTGGAATGGCAAGGGTTTGTAAGGGAGGGGTGTGGGGTGGGAGGAGAAAAATGAGGGCTGATACCAAGGGCTCAAATAGAAAGAAAATATTTTGAAAATGGTGATGGCAAAAAACGTACAATTGTGCTTGACACAGTGGATAGATGAATGGAATGTGAAAAGAGTTGTACAAGCCCCTAATAAAATGATTTAAAAATAAAACAAAAAAAACCTACTTGAAAAATGTAGATATTTATTGGGTGCATAAGCAAATGTGAAGAAAGTTGATGGTACCCAGCTATCAAAAGATACAGTGTCTGGGGTCTTAAAGGCTTGAAGATAAACAAGCGGCCATCTAGCTGAGAAGCAACAAACCCACAAAGAAGAAGCACACCAGCCTATGTGATCATGAGGTGTCGAAGGGAGCAGGTATCAGGCATCAAAGTACCAAAAAAATCATATCATTGTGAATGAGGGTGATTGTGGAGTGCCCAAAGCCCATCTGGAGGCAACTGGACATCCCCTTACAGAAGGTTCGCAGGGACGAGATGCCAGTCAGGGTGCAGTGTAGCAACGATGAAACATACTGCTTTCTCTGGTTCTTTAATGCTTCCTCTCCCCCTGCACCACCACTATCATGACCCTAATTCAACCTTACAAATCTGGCTAGACCAGAGCATGTACACGGATACTGATAAGAGCTGGAAACACAGGGAATATAGGATGGATAAACTCCTAATAACCAATATTGAAAGTCGCTATACCAGGGGGGTAAGGAGAGGTGAGGGGAGAAAGGGGGAACCTATCACAATGACCTACCTATAGCCCCCTCCAAGGAGGAGGGACAAAAGACAAGGGGTGGGGGGAGACATCGGACAGTGCAAGATATGACAAAATAATAACTTGCAAACTATCAAGGGTTCATGAGGGAGGGAGCAAGGGGGGGAGGGGAAAATGAGGAGCTGATACTAAGGGCTCAAGTAGAAAGAAAATGCTTTGAAAAAGATGGTGGCAACATATGTACAAATGTGCCTGACACAATGGATGGATGGATGTATGGATTATGATAAGAGTTCTACGAGCCCCCAATAAAATGATTTTTTTTAAGTTGTTGGCATCACAATTATTGCTGTATTACGCTGATATAACTCTAAGCAAAACACTGGTATACAAAAAGTAGAGGTTCTCAACTTCCAGGAAAACAGAACTTTATAACAATGAAATAAGGAAGATGATTGTTTCCAATCACTACAGCAACTGTAAGGGTCACAACTGAATGCAGAACCACAATTTCCCTAGTACACAACAACAAATTTCCTCTAGATAAAAGTCAAATGACTAGTGCTTTGTGCTTATATCCAGTTGGATGATATAATAAATATGTTGTTCTTATTATATGAAAAAGTCAAATGACTATAGGTAAATTACTATGTCTGAAAGATAAAGTACTGAATGTACTCATCACACATAAGCAGACATTGCTATTTGCTGAGAATAACTCCAACAAATCCCACTCTACCCATATCCCTTGTAAGACTAGCAGCACTCAGAGGGCTGAAGAGGAAGTGTTGAGTTGAAAAGAAGCATTTCCTGACAAGGGTAGGAAAGAAAATAAAAAAAGAAAAACTGTAAGAAAGGGGCATATCATTAAAGTAGGTAGGGTGGAAAATGGAGCCATAGGTCACTAGAAAACCAGGGAAACTTATTCAAAACAACCTACAGCATTTCCACATTTAACTACAAAATCATATACATCATATGGCATCACTGCATTAATTTCTATCATGCTGAAAGTCTATTGGGTCTTGATGGTGCCCAAGATTGTCTTCAGATCCATGCTAGCTGATCTAACCACAATGCATTTGGCACTCACTGAGCCAAAAACTTGCTGAGGCCAAGATGTCCATTTAAAATTGAAAATGTTATATAAGATCCCAACTTCAGTAGCTATTGCATCCATGGTAATTCTATGGTCTGTCTTCTTCCACCAATTGCTAGACTTCAGTTATTGTTTCTTCATTCATTGATGCTGCGATAGTTTATTGTGCCAGCCTGGCTGATAAACACAAGTAGGATTAATTGAAGGGCGGAGGGAAAATAGCTCGGTGAGTCTCGCCTTGCTTGTTCTGTACACTACCTGTACACTACCTGTGGGATGCCTAGCCTGTGGACTGTGTCGCTGTAAGTTGAGGTCCCTCCAATCCCACAGGATTGGAATGTTCGTCTCTGGAGCTGGGGACCAACAGTTGGTGACAGTTGGTGAACTGCCTTGCTGTTTGCTGCCTGGGTATATACAGCCCAGCTCTCTCTACAGAAGGAGACTGGCAATTGGCGGCTCTCAAGCCTTAAAGGACTGCTAGTGTCTCACTGCTTTATAATTTAACTGTTAATTTCTTGTATCATCTATCTGTATATAATTTAACAGTTCATTTCTTGTATTATATATCTATCTTTATAAATATATTTATATATAATTACTAGCAAGCTGGTTTGTCTCTCTAGAGGACCCTGTCCAACACACATGCTGAAAGTCTTCCCTCTCGTGGCTCATCTTAAAGTCATCCAGACCTTCCTTAAACTGCTTTTGTAACTATAGCCCATATTTAAATTTCATCAATTGGCTTACAAATTTCCTTTAAAGCTATTTTTTTCTTCAGTCCAGAATTTAATTCAGGCTCATACATTGCATTATTTAATTTCATGTTCCTTTAGTCTTAAAAGGGGGCCCTGCCAGTGCAGAGGTTAAGCCTTTGACTGCTAATCTGGAAGGTTGGCAGTTTAAATTGTTCTTCTACAGGTGAAAAATATGACAGCCTGTTTCATAGAGATTTATAGTCTTGAAACCCTATGCGACAATTCAATTCTGTCCTATAGGGTTGCTATGAGTCAGAATAGACTAGATGGCAATGTTTGTTTTTCATACTTCTATTATCTAGATTTGAATTATGGTGCTGGCAAATAATATTGAAATTATTATAGTCTTACGGAAGAACAAATAACTCTATCTTGGAAGAAGTACAACTAGAATGTTCTTTATAAGTGAGGATGTAAAACTTTGTCTCACACACTTCGGGCATGCTATCAAGGAAGACTAGGCCCTGGAAAAGGACATCAGGCTTGGTAAAATAGAGAGTAGCAACTCTCAACAAAACGGGATGACATGGTAGCTGCAATAATGGCTTCAAGCATAACAACTGTAAGGAAGGTTCAGCACTAGGGAGAGTTTCATCTTGTACACAGGGTTCCCATGAGTTGGAATCAACTCAATGGCATGTTAACAATAAAGAAAATTGGAAGCAACTTGATGGAAGTAGACTCAGGTTGTTTTTTTTGTATCACCTAGAAAGTTCATTACTCTTTGTATGTCTTTTATGGCTGAAATTTTTTAAGAAGGCAGACAGACAGGTTATTTTATAGAATGACCCTCATTTTAGACTTATCTGGTGGATTCTTGTTTTAAAATTAAGATTAAGCATTTTTGGTAAGAATATGACAAAGTACCATATCCCACTCACTGGATCACATCAAAAGAAAAGATGCTAGTTGGTCCCAATAACAGTGATACCATGTTTGATCAGTTCTTTAAAGTCATATTTTCCCAGCTTCTCCATTGTACAGTTACTAATTTTCTCTAAGTAAATATTTTTTAAGGAACTGTCTTGAAACTATCTACAGATAATATAGATAGTGTGAATCTGGCTTTATTACAATTGCTTCCACATGGTAATTTTCTAACTCCAAAAGTTCTATATTTATTGCTATTCTACTGGAAATAATAATTTTTCCTTCTCCCTCATTCATTCATTCATTCATATTTGTATGGATCCATGGGTTTTTATTTTTGTGACTTATAACCTTTGACTGTCATTATTTATTTAAGTACAAATTCCTTTAGATCTGCCCAGTGGAATTCTCTTCAAACTGGTTTTGTTCCTTTGATATAGCCCCATTATTCTTGGAGGAATTTCCAGCACAATAAGATGTTCCAGGCTCATTTTCTATTTTCTCTGACCTAGCTCTTCTTGAGATTAGCCATTTCTCCAATAGGTTCTGGTTTCATATAGTGGAGAATAATAACATAGAAACTCAGATATGAGCATTGAGTATGCTCTTTGCTACTGGAGAATAATGGCTTCTAGGCTTTCTTTGCAAGTAAAATGGGAACATACATATATGCATATACCTATATACACATGTATACCTACAAACATGTACATACATTCATGTGTGAAAGATACATATGCAAGATATGACAAAGTAATCATTTGTAGATTATCAAGGGCTCATGAGGGAGGGGGGAGCGGGGAGAGGGGGAAAAAAAAAAGAGGACCTGATGCAAAGGGCTTAAGTGGAGAGCAAATGCTTTGAAAATGATGAGGGCAAAGAATGTACAGATGTGCTTTATATAATTCATGTATGTATGGATTGTGATAAGAGTTGTATGAGTCCCTAATAAAATGTTTTTTTAAAAAAAGATCTGTAAGAGCCTCCAATAAAATGATCTCTAGATAAAAAAAATTTAAAACTATACACACACACACACACACACACAGAGACATGACAGCATAGTCGGTTATTCATTGGGCTGCTAACTGCAAGGTCAGCAGTTTGAAACCACCAGCTGCTCTGCATGAGTAAGATGACACTTTCTACTCTCATAAAGAATCGCAGTTGCAGACCGGAACATGTACACAGGTATAGAAAGGGATGGGAGCTCATAATACACAGAACCCAGAAATAGGAGTGGGAACAGTGATAAGAGAAGGGTAGGAGGAAGAGGAAGGGAGAAAGGGGGAACCGATCACAATGATCGACACATAACCATACTCCCCTCTACAGGGGGAAGAACAACAGAAAACATGGGGGAAGGGAGACAGTGGCCGGTGTGAGAGCTGAAAATAATAACAATGTACCATCTATCGGGGTTCTGAAGGTGGGGGGCATAGGGAGAGGTGAGGGTGGGGAAAGAGCTGATACCAAGGGCTCAATAGTAAGTAAATGTCTAGAAAAGAATGAAGGCAACGTATGTACAAACATGCCTGATTCAACTAATGTATGGATTGTGATAGGAGTTGTACGAGTCCCCAATAAAATGATTTACAAAAATTTTTAAAAAAGAATCACAGTCTCAGAAATCCATGGGGGGCAATTGTTCTACTTTGTCTAATAGGATCGCTACGAGACAACATCAACTCAATGGCAGTGAGTTTAAAAAAAATAAATCTATATTAAAAACCATGAGTTCATATACTGATAACTTCCAATTCAAAGGCAACATTACAGGGCTTATTCTAGATTGCTCTTTGCATATATAAAAAGGCTCCCTTCTTCCACAATGAAAAACTTGTGTTAGAGAAACACGACTGAGTAAACTCTAGGTCTCTACTCTGACGTAAAAGTTGTTATACTTTTCTTGGCCAAAATTAAGCTTTACATTTTTTGTTTGTTTGTAAGATCATTTTATTGGGGGCTCTTACAGCTGTTATAAAATCCATCCACAATTTTATAAAACATATTTGTACATATGGTGATATCATTATTTCTAAACATTTACTTTATTTTTGAGCCCTTGGTATCAGTTCTTCTTTTTTTATCATTTTACTGGGAGCTTGCACAACTCTTATCACAATCCATCCATACATACATACATTGTGTCAAGTACATCTATACATTTGTTGTCATCTCAAAACATTTGCTTTCTACTTGAGCCCTTGGTATAGGCTCCTCATTTTTTCCCTCCCTCATGAACCCCTTGATAATTTATAAATTATTATTTTGTCATATTTTACACTGTCTGATGTCTCTCTTTACCCACTTTTCTGCTATCTGTACCCCAGGGAGGAGGTTATATGTAGATCCTTGTAATCGGTTCCTTCTTTCTACGCCACCTTCCCTCTACCCTCCTGGTATTGTCACTCTCACCACTGGTCCTGAAGGGATCATCTGTCCTGGATTCCCTGTGTTTCCAGTTCCTATCTGTACCAGTGTACATCCTCTGGTCTAGCCAGATTTGTAAGGTAAAATTGGGATCATGATAGTGAGGTGATGGAAACATTTAAGAACTAGAGAAAGTTGTCATTTTCATCATTTCTACATGGCACCCTGACTGGCTCATCTCCTCCCAGTGACCCTTCTGTAAGGGGATGTCCCCAATCTGCACTCCCCCCTCATTCACAATGATATGAATTTTTGTTTTTTGATGCCTGATAACTGATCCCTTCGACACCTCGAGATCATACAAGCTGGTGTGCTTCTTCCATGTGGGTTTTGTTGCTGCTGAGCTAGATGGCTGCTAGTTTACCTTGAAGTCTTTAAGACCTCAGATGCTACTATATCTTTTGATAGCCGGGCACCATCAGCTTTCTTCACCACATTTGCTTATGACCCGCTTTGTCTTCAGTGATCGTATCAGGAAGCGGAGCACACAATATGATTTTTTGTTCTTTGATGAAGCATTTAGGAACTAGAGGAGAGTTGTATTTTCCATCATTGCTACATCTTACTTTGACTGACTCGTCTTCTTCCCTAGAGCCCTCTGCAAGGGGATCTCCAGTGGCTGACAAATGGGCTTTGGGTCTCCACTCTGCACTCCCACCCCCACCCCCCCTCATTCACTATGGCAATATTTTTTTGTTCTGATGATGCATGAGACCTTATCTCTTCGACACCTTGTGATCACACAGGCTGGTGCACTTCTTCCATGTGGGCTTTGTTGCTTCTGAGCTAGATGGCTCTTGTTTACCTTCAATCCTTTAAGACCCCAGATGCTACTATATCTTTTGATAGCCTGGCACCATCAGCTTTCTTCACCATATTTGCTTATGCACACATATGTCTTCAGAGATCATGTCTGGAAGGTGAGCATCATGGAATGCCAATTTAATAGAAATTGTTCTTGCGTTGAGGGAGTAACTTGAGTGGAGGACCAATGTCCATCTGCTACCTGAATACTAAACCTATAAATATATGCACACAGATCTCTTTCCCCATCACCATATATATATTTACCTATGTACATACCTATATTTAGACCTCTATAAATGCCTTTGCCTCCTAGTTCTTTCCTCTATTTCCTTTTACTTTCCTCTTGTCCCACTATCATGCTCAGCCTTCATTTGGATTTCAGTAATTCTTCTTGGTTACACTGCCCTTGATCAAGCCCTACCAGTCCTCTTACACCCTCCTCACCACTGATTTTGGTTCACTTGTTGTTTCCTTGTTCCTGGGTTTGTTAACACTACTTCCTTTCCCCCACCCCACCTTCTCTGCCATGTTCCCCTGGAACTGCCGGTCCCTTTGTTTTCTCCTCTGGACGGTTTATCCCACCTATCTTATCTAGATAGACCTGCAGAGATAATAATATGCACAAAAAACAAGACAGAGCAAAAAACAACAACAAAACAACAATAAAAGAAAGACACACACAAAAAAGAAAAGCTTGTACATAGTTCAAGGTCTGTTTCTTGACCTTTAGGAGTGTAGTCTGGAGTCTAACGGAGTGCCACACCCTGGCCCCGAAGTCTATTTTTGCTATTCCCTTGGGACTTCCTTGCTCTGCTCCCTTTGCTATTCTGTTCCACGCCCTTAGAATTTTCTCCAGTGTGGTGGGGTCAGATGGGCACAATTCCCACAATGTGTCTCCAGTGTTGTCCCCTGTAGGGCTTTGGGTCAGTGAGGGATGTCGTGTCTTCTAGTGGAGTTGGCCATATGGTCCTCTCTGTGCATTGGCTACTCTAAGCAGGGATATCATCCTCAAGCCTTGGTGGTGCTCCACTCTCTCTTCCTCCCCCTTCATTTGCTCCCATGTGCTCTGATCAAACATGTCCCTCTCCCTGAGCTGTAGCTTCAGTGCTGTCTTCTGAAGTAAATTCTTCTGGGGGAGGGGAGGCTGTCCATGTAGTTGGGATTGGGGCAAGCCCCTTAAGTTGTTATACTTTTAATAGTAAAATATATTAGGATTTAGTCAAACATTTTCTGAATCATTCAACTCATTCAACAAACATTTACTGAGGGTCTATGCTGCGCCAGGTACTGTTCTATGTGCTTGGAATACTTCAGTGAATACTTCTCATAGGCTTACATTATAACTGTGGGAAAGCAAACTATAAATGTAATTCATCAACTACCAATATAATAAGTTCTTATATATCCTATAAGTTTCCTATAATGCTTATCATAATTTAAATTAAATTAATGTACAAATAATACCTCAAATCCCTAAAAAATATACAAGTTCAATGTGGATAGAACCTTTCGATGTCAGGTTCACTGTAAGATTAATATATTCTTAAAAATACTTTTTAATAAATGATTTCCAGTAACAAATAGAAACATCCTTTAACAGCTATTATATAGCAGTCTGTTTCTTATTAATTGTCCAAGCAAGAAAAGCTATAAAAACTGAATTAAAAAAGCAAATAGGCAAATAAGGCAGCCAGAACTTGAGAAAATTAAAAGATGCAAGGAAGCCAGGTAGAGACGAACATTTTCGAAAACTTTTTCCTCATATGATAGCATGCTGCAGACTACAGCTTCAGACGGTCACACAAGGTTGCAGAGACAAAAATTTGAGTTCAGGACTATCAAAATGAACAGGACTAATATTCCACAGAAATGGAGAGCACAGAAAAGTGAGTTTTACAGCCTGTACTGCTTTTGCCTAATCTGATGGGGCAAAAGGCCAAGATCCAAGCAAAGTGCCTATTTTAAGGCAAAAATGGTAAACAGATCTTTTGGTAGACTTGTGTGCATGAAAAGGAAAAATTAAGAGTGTTGGACTTGCCAAAGAAAAGTATTAGCCAATACCATAGACTTCCATTTGATACCTCTGAAGGACAATACTTTGGGAGGCAGGAGAAACTGGATTTATGTCAGTCCCTGAGACACTGAAACAAAGCTTTAATCATCTCAAGTCCATATTAAATCAAGGTCATCTGTTCTACCAGAAGAAAATCCAGTCCTCTCTAGAAGAAAATACCCATCAAGACCCACTATAATTTCTCAAACACAATGCCTGGCATTCATTTTTAAAACTTCCAGTCATATAGGATACAAAGCCAAATGACTGAAAATCAAAAGAAAAAGACCGATACACAATAAAAGAAAAGACCTTCTAGGGGTGTAGATATTATACAACTTTAAAATTACTGTTAATAATATGATGGGATTTTTAAACATATAGAAAAATTCCATTATCTTTTTATTCAATTTTCCCACATCTTTTTTTAATTTAATAAATCATTTTATTGGGGCTCATACAACTCTTATCACAATCCATACATACATACATCAATTGAGTAAAGCACCCTTATATATTCATTGCCTTCGTCATTCTCAAAATTCACCTTCCACTTGGGTTCCTGGAATCAGCTTGTTTTCCTTTTTTTCCCTCTCCCTCCCTCCCCACTCTCCCTCCCCCATGAACCCTGAATAGTTTATAAATTATTATTTTATCTTATCTTACACTGCCTGGTGTCTCCCCTCACCCACCTTCCCATTGCCCATCCCCCAGAGAGTAGGTTACACATAGATCCCCGAGATTGTTTCTCCATTTCTACACCCCCTTCCCTCCCGGTTTCGCCACTCTCACCGCTGGTCCTGAGGGGTTCATCCGTCCTAGATTCCCTGTGTTTCCAGATCCCTACTGCACCACTGTGCATCCTCTGGTCTAACCAGGTCCACAAGGCAGAATTTGGATCATGATAATTAGGGGGGAAGAAGCGTTCAAGAACCAGAGGAAGGTTTTGAGTTTCATTGTTGCTACACTGAACCCTGAGTGACTCATCTCCTCCCCACTACCCCTCTGCAAGGGATGTCCAGCTGTCTACAGATGGGCATTGGGTCCCCATCACGCACTCCCCTCATTCACGGGGATGTGATTTTTTTTTTTCACCCTGCCTCCTTTGTTTGTAACCTGGTCCCATCAGTCCTTCATGATCACACATGTTGGTGTGCAGCTTCCATGTGGGCTTTGTTGCTTCTGGGCTAGATGGCTGCTTGTTTACTTTCAAGCCTTTAAGTCCCTGGATGCTTTATCTCTCAATAGCTGGGCACCATCAGCCTTCTTCACCACACTTGCTGATGCACACATTCGTCTTCAGCGTTTATGTGAGGAAGGTGATCACACAATGATGGTTTTTGTTCCTTGATGTCTGCTACCTGGTCCGTTCAACACCTTGTATTCACTTAGGCTGTGTGCTTCTTCTCTGTGGGCTTTGTTGCTTCCGAGCTTTATGGCCGCTTGTTTGCCTTCAAGCCTTTAAGACCCCAGATGCTACTATATCTTTTGATAGCCTGGCACCATCAGTTTTCTTCACCATGTTTGCTTATACACATGTCTGTCTTCAGTGATCATGTCGGGAAGGTGGGTATCATGGAATGACCGTTTAGCTGGGCAAGGTGCTATTGTATTGAGGAAGTGTGCACGAGGAGGCCCAATGTCCACCTGCTACCCTACTACTGAACCTATAAATATATGTACATAGGTCTAACCTCTTAAAAGCTCTCATATGTTTAGGACAATATATAACATGACAAATTTTACAAGGTTAACTTAAATATAAAAAATTAAATTTAAATTCTATCTAAACATGAAAAATATATGAACTGAAATAAACAATAAAACATATTTTTAACAGATTTGACTGAAAAAATAGCTAGAAAAAATCCTGAAGCACTGAAAGTTAAAAAAAAGAAAGAAAATATTGAAGAGCAGGAGAGCAATATTGGACACAGAGGAACATCAAACATATGGATTATTTTAAGATACCATATGGAAAGAAGTGAAATAGCTCAGAAGAGAGATTTCAAAATTGACAAAAAAAGTATTAAACTACAGATTCAAGAGGATCTATGACCTTCAGGTAATTTAAATACAAAGAAAACCACATAAGTATATTACTGAAAATCAAAGGCACTGTTTCTCTAACAAAAACAATGAAGTCATAAGACAGTTATATAAAGAAAATAACTCAATCTAAATTTTCTGCCCAGTGAACCTATCATTCAAAAATGAAAACAAAATGAAATATTTTCAGACAAAAACAAAACATTAACTACTAGTAAATGCACACTGAAAAAAAAATTAAGTTGTCTATGAATAAAGAAAATGATCCAAGATGGAAGTGGAGTAACACAAAAAGAAATCAAGAATATCAGGATGAGCAAATATGGGAATAAAATTAAATAATTATGGATCATTTAAAATAACATTTCTATAAATAACAAAAAGGGAGCTAGTAAATTGAATGAAAGGTCTTATATTGTCTTGTTTGCAAAACAGTCTGGATATTCCTCCCTATCCGTATGCATACTCCTGCAGAATGTGACTTTGCTACTCTTTCTTATCCAATGGTGAAATCTATTTCTCCACTCCTTGAATTTGGCTGTGGGAGTCTGTGACTTGCTTTGGCCAACAACACAGTAGAAAATTTGACAGAGCAGCGATATGAAAAGTACTTAAAACACTGAATCCTAATGCCACCAAGGGAATGAACCCAAACTAGCCTGCTAGAGAAGCCACAGGGAAAACAGATTCCAACTACCAGGGTCAAATGTTAGATCACCCAACAAACTTGAGAATATATCTCCCCCAAAAAGTGGGAAATTTTTCCCCCCAAAGCTCTGTATTTAATTTTTTTCCCTACAAAACAATCTTAGCACTTTTAAAGTATTCTTCATTATAGTCAAAACATTTGTCAAATATGTGATTCCAGTCTTGGAAACATTTTCCAAATTTATCTGTGTGGATGGCTGATAGCATCTCCCTCATTTTTTTCTTCACTTCTTCAATGTCATTAAATCGATCGACATGTCACCTTTTTTGAAATGAGAAAACCACTTGTACACTTGAGTTTTTCCCATATCACTGTCCTTGTAAAGCTGTGTTCAACATCACAACAGTTTCAGTGGCATTTTTCCTGAGCAGGAAACAAAATTCCATAGCCACACTCTGTTCTCTTAAAGCAGCTATCACAAAAAAACAAGGTTCGAGAAAAACTGCTTTCATGAAAAATTCACTGTGACCAGAGAGACCCAGAACTTTCCCAGGCGACTCCACTGGGAACACTAACTCAGAGCAAGTTGCTTGATGCTCGCCTAGTGGGAAAATGTGTACTGTGAAAGCTTCCTAGCGGAGTTTTCCAGTTTTTGGAGGGCTACCCTCTTGTATGGGAGGTTATTTAATATCATCTGGCCCCGATCAAACCACAAAAATCAGCTAAGCTCGAGAAAAATGTCAATTCACAAAGTCATGATCAGATAAATGATGTAAAGTCACTGTGTTTTTTATGCAGAAAAAATTAACTGATACAGAATATTATTTAAAAAACTGGTTTGCAAGCAGACGCAGCACTGTTTCTAAGGGGCCATTTGGCAATGTCTAGAGACAGTTTTGTTGTCACAAGTGAGTGGATCATTAGAAGTTGCTACACAAGTTTTGACATTAGAAGTTGTTACACAAGTTTGAGTAATAGTCATGTTAGCTGGTCTTCCTCAGACTAATGAATATTATGTGATCACTGGCAGTTATACTTTATGCTAGAGGTTGGGATGCAATGTCATACTTCATTGGCTATTTCTAGAATAGTACACCATATGATTGTCTGATTCAAAATGTCAGTATCAGTCCATTTCAGCTCACTATTGCCTAGGATATTAATCCTGGTGCATTCTATTTCAGTTTTTGACAATTCCAATTTTCCTAGACTCATACTTTGTATATTCCATGTTCTGATTATTAATAGATGTTTACTGCTGTTTCTTCTCATTTTGAATCATGCTACAGCAGTCAGTGTAGATCCCAAAAGCTCTACTCTAACCACATCATTAATGTCAATTTTACTTGAAAAGGCAGTTATTCCCTAGTCATATTTTGAGTGCATTCTCACCTGAGGGGCCTATATTCCAGTATTTATCAATGTTCTACTCCTATTTAAAGGTTTTCAACTGGCCAATTTTTTCATAAGTACATCACCAGATCCTTATTCCTAAGCTCCACGGAGACCTGCCCACCATGGGTGACCAGATGGTATTTGAAATATTGATGCCATAGCTTCTAGGATGATAGCAATATGTAAGCCACTACATTACAAAATAACTGGACAAACTGATAGGAAAAAACAAAAGACAAAGAAAAATAAAGCCCTAAATTCCCATGATTAGCTTTGCAACAAACTCATACATACAATAAGCTGTATCAAATAATGCCAAGATTAAATGTGGCTCAAAGTACAAAATCAATTATTTTTCTCAACTTCTGAAATTGATCAAA
The DNA here is from genome assembly GCF_050624435.1 of Tenrec ecaudatus. NCBI lineage: Eukaryota > Metazoa > Chordata > Mammalia > Afrosoricida > Tenrecidae > Tenrec > Tenrec ecaudatus. The sequence goes on along the minus strand of NC_134543.1, from coordinate 31,217,064 downwards.
CAAAGTCAAGATTCATGATTAATTTTTGATAAATGGAATGAGAAAACTGGAAACAGAAGGACTGGTAGTGGAAAATATGGACTTAATTATAGAAAAGATACCTGTGACTTACTCATTCAAATACCTTTTCTCAGTAAAATAAAAATTGACTATTGACATGGATATCACCATATGGGATGAATAGGTATTAAATAAACAATAGTTATGGAAAAATATAATGGAGAAACTCATTGTCATCAGTTAGAACAGGCCAAGGACAGACTGTGGAACAGGAATATGAGCCCTTCAGGGTGGAAGGCATTCATAATATGACTGGCAGAGAACTGCCTTCTCAAGAAGCTTTGGCATTAATGACACAGAGGGAGTAGAGCTTTGGGGAACTTCATTTACTGATGAGGCATGATTCAAATTGAAAAGAAACAGCTGTAAATAAGCATTAATAATCATATGCATGTTCAAGTTGAAGCTGAAGAAAATTAGAACAAGTCAATGGAGAGCCAAGGTATGGCCTTGAGTGTATTTCACCTGAATTTAAGGACCATCTATCTCAAGAATAGGTTTGATGTATTGAGCATTAATGACTGACCACCAAACAAGTTGGTGTTGTGGAATAGCATCACAGACATTGTAATGAAGGAGGAAAAAGGTCATTAAAAAGGAGGAAAAGACCAAACGGATGTCAGACAAGAATCTGAAACTTGCTATTGAATGCACAGCAACTAAAACAACCTGAAGAAATGATGATGTAAGAAGGTGAACAAAAGATTTCAAGAGCAGCTTGAGAGCAGAAAGTCAAATATTATAATTAAATTTACAAAAACCAGAAGAGAATTTATGAAGCTGGAAGAAATTAAGGAAAAATTCGGGCCTTAAGTTGAAATACTGAAGGAGTCTATGGGCAAAATACTGAGTAACATAGGAAACACCAAAATAAGACGGAGTCAGTACACCAAAAATAATTAGTCAATGTGTAACCATTCCAGGAGGTAGAATATGACTAAGAAACAATGTTATTGAGATAAATCCAAGCTACAGAAGCAGAAAGTCTCATCTTATTCCTTCAGAGCAGCTGGTGTGTTTGAACTGCCTACCTTGCGATTGGCAGTCCAACGCATAACTTATGCTACCAGAGTTCCTTTATACACAATACAACCTCCTAAAACAAAGAACTATCCAGCCTAAAATGAAAGTGCCAAAGCAGAGAAACTCTGAAGTAGAATATGACAGTTGGGACAGCCTAAACAATTAAATTTTCTGCAATGATAAAAGTGCTATAGATCTGCAGTCTAATATGCATATGCCTACTCAGCACTTGTAATGTGGCTAGTGTGACTGAGAAACTGGATTTTTAATTTTATTATATTTTATTCATTGAAATAGCACCACATGGCTAGTGGTTTATGACAATATGTGACAAATACTATAAGGAGGTAGAGTTCCTCTTTAAGAAAAAATAAAAACATCAATAGTTATGAGATTTTTTTATTTTTCCATTTAAATATGCGTAGAGAAGAGGTATACCTGTAGCTCAGGTAGGGAAGGAGCATGGTAGTAGGGCAGGAGGAAAGTCAAGGGAGATGGAGGAAAGAGCTAGTAGTCAAAGGGCACTTATGGAGGTCTAGACAAAGACATGTACATGCAAATATATATAGGAGGATGGGGAAATAGATCTATGTGTCTATATTTATAGGTTAAGTATTAAGGTGGCAGAAGGACCTTGGGCCTCTACTCAAGCACTCCCTCAATGCATGAATACTTTCTTTTATTAAATTGGCACTCTATGATGCTCACTCTCCCGACACAACTGCAGAAGCCAAAGTGGGTGAACAAGTAAATGTGGTGCAGAAAGTTGATGGTGCCCGGCTATCAAAAGAGATAGTGACTGGGGTCTTAAAGACTTGAAGATAAACAAGCGGCCATCTAGCTCAGAAGCAACGAAGTCCACATGGAAGAACACAACAGCCTGTGTGATCGAGTGGTCCCGAAGGGATCAGTTATCAGGCATCAAAGAAAAAAAATCATATCATTGGCTGCACACCTCCATGATACGATCGCTGAAGACAAATGGGTGCATAAGCAAATGTGGTGAAGAAAGCTGATGGTGCCAGGCTATCAAAAGAGATAGTGTCTGGGGTCTTAAAGGCTTGAAGGTGAACAAACGGCCATCTAGCTAAGAAGCAAAAAAGCCCACATGGAAAAGCACATCAGCCAGTGCGATCACGAGGTGCCAAAGGGACCAGGTATAAGGCATCATGCAAAAAAAAAAAAAGGATATGTATATATGTGTGTGTGTGTGTGTGTGTGTGTATACCATATTGAATGAAGGGGGAAGTGCAGAGTGGAGACCGAAGGCCCAAGTGTTGGCCACTGGAGATCCCCTCACAGAGGGGTTTAGGAGAGGAGATGGGTCAGTCAGGGTACGAAGTAGTACCGATGAACACAGCTTTCCCCCAGATCCTGGATGCTTCCTTCCCCCAACTACCATGATCTGAATTCTACCTTGCAAGGCTGGATATGGCAGAGGTTGTACACTGGTACATAGGGGGGCTGTAGGCACAGGGAATCCAGGGTGGATGATACCTTCAGGACCAAGGGTGTGAGGGGCGATGCTGGAGAGTGGAGGGTGAGTGGGTTGGAAAGGGGGAACTGATTACAAGGATCCACATGTGACCTCCTCCCTGGGAGATGGAAGGCAGAGAAGGGGGGGAAGGGAGACTCCGGATAGGGCAAGATATGACAAAATAACAATGTATAAATTACCAAGGGCACATGAGGGAGGGGGAAAAAAAGAGGATCTGATGCAAAGGGCTTAAGTGGAGAACAAATGCTTTGAGAATGATTGGGGCAGGGAATGTGCAGGTGTGCTTTATACAATTGATGTATGTATATGTATGGATTGTAATAAGAGTTGTATGAGCCCCTAATAAAATGTTTAAATTCAAAATAAATAAATAAATAAATATGAAACAGTTGAATATAACAGAATGACTAAATTGCTATTAATTACTTTGCTCCATTCTACCAATTAGTTCAATTCTTACTATTTCTGGTCTGAATAAAGTCCTCAAGATAACCAGGATTCCTTTAAAAACCAGATTAATTACTCTGGAGCTAGTAAGCCAAATAGCCCATTAAGAAAATAGATTCAAGTATACACCCTTATTTCCATCCTCATCCTAAAATTACATTTAAAAAGTTTATCACCAAATGAATAAAACAATACTGTGAGTTTGATACTGTAATTTTTTATGAAAGCATAAAATTCCTTCACTCTTTTCTACTTCACACAACTGTGAGCACTGATGGCGCTCAGTGATCCTCAAACTCTAGCACACGTTAGAATCATATGGAGTTTCACATTCAGATGTTGGGCCCACCTGTGTTAGGCTGGAATGTCTAGGGATACAATACTAGAGACACTCAGATATGTAAAGAAAGAGCTTTATATCAGAAAATAATCATATCAGGAAGACATCCCAACCCAGTCCAACTTAAGTCCATGGGTCCTACCCCACACCACACAAGTTCTTGAAATCCTGGATGACAATGTTAACTACTAGATTTTTCTAAATAACATAAAAGCCCTACTAATTTGCTATTATATAGATATATATACACACACACATATACATGAACACACCCACATCTTAAATTAATTAAAATAGAGTTTAAGAACTGTTTTATTCCAAAAGAATGGTGGTTAAAATGCTCAGCTGCTAACAAAAATTCAGTGATTTGAACCCGTTATCTACTCCATGGGAGAAGATATGGCAGTCTGCTTCTATAAAGATTATAAACCTTATAGGATAATTAGAAACCTTATTGGGAAATTTTACTCTGTCTTACAAGGTCTTTATTAGTGAAAATCAACTCACCATCAGTAGGCTGCATTTTGGTTTTTAGAGGTCTTGAAATGGCACCAAATGAGTTAGATTCATACTCAAATCCATTTCAGGTGTTAATTAATTTACTGTATTACATAATTCCCTGCAACAGTTCAATATCCTTTTCCATCCTCTTTTCCTCTCCTGTTTTCCTCCCCAGTCCATTTACCACAAGAGAAGGAAAAGGGTGATTCAATGCTGGTACAATTCCACAGATTTTCCTTTCCTGAAAAAAACCTGTCAGCATTAAGTAGGTCAGTTTTCTGCTCTACTGAGTGTTTTGGCAATAGATTTTCTTACTAGAATAGTGTGGCTACTCTGCCTGGTAAGCACATACCACAAAGAAAAAAGGTTATTAATGATTCTTAAGCTGCATGATTTCTAGAAGAAAATTCTTAGTGACCTAACAGAAAACTCTCAAGAAAATCTGACAAAAACTCAAAACAATACTAAATAGAATCCAATTAAAATATTTGCTCTAGATAACAAAGGATAATAAATATTTTTAAGGCCCTTGGTATTCAGTAACTCAAAAAGATTTCAACAATCAAGGAAATCAAGGAAATCAAGGGAAAAGTAAGCAAAAGCACTCAATCTATCATGTGCTTTGTTATTTCTAATGAAAGAAACCTTATCATTGTAAGTAAAATTCTGGAAAATCTCCTGCTTTTTTTTTTTTAGGTATTAACTTCCTTGTGTGGGAATAGTTTTAAAATAATTAAAAGGTACAGTTAGGAATAGCTTAAAACTGTTTATGATTGTATTATGGATGAAAGAAATTTGCTAGCAGTTTATGAGAATAAATTACTTTTACACAATTTGATAGTTCTTTTACAAGGAAGTTTTTATATTATTTATAGGTCAAATACTAAAACTGAGACCTAACCGTTATCCTTTCAACCAGTAAGTTTATTTCCTATCACAAAGTTCCTGTGAAATGGTGTTAACAAACCCAGGGACAAGGGAACAACAAGTGATCCAAATTGGTGGTGAGGTGGGTATGGCAGGCCTGGTAGGGCATGATTAAGGGTAATGTAACCAAGAGGAATTGCTGAAACCCAGGTGGGGACTGAGCATGCTAGTGGGACAGGAGGAAAGTCAAGGGAAATAGAGGAAAGAGCTGGGAGGCAAAGGGCATTTATAGAGGTCTAGATAAAGACATGCAAATATATTTATATATAAGGATGGGGAAGTAGATCTATGTGCATATATTTATAGGTTTAATATTAAGGTAGCAGAAGGACATTGGGCCTCCACTCAAGTACTTCCTTAATGCAAGAATACTTCTACTAAATTGGCATTCTATGATGCTCATCTTCCCAACACAACCACTGAAGACAAAGCAGGTGAATAAGCAAATATGGTGCAGAGAGCTGATGGTGCCCGGCTATCAAAAGATATAGCATCTGGGGTCTTAAAAGCTTGAGGGTAAACAAGCAGCCATCTAGCTCAGAAGCAACAAAGTCCACATGGAAGAACACACCAGCCTGTGTGATCACAAGGTGCTGAAGGATCAGTATCAGGCATCAAAGAACAAAAAAATCATATCATTGGGTGCACACCTCCATCATACGATCACTGAGGACAAATGGGTGTATAAACAAATGTGGTGAAGAAAGCTGATGGTGCCTGGCTATCACAAAATTTAGCAACTGGGGTCTTAAAGGCTTGAAGGTAAACAAGCGGCCATCTAGCTTATAGGCAACAAAGGCCACATGGAAGAAGCACACCAGCCTGTGCGATAACAAGGTGTCGAAGGGATCAGGTATAAGGCATCATCAGAACAAAAAAATTTTACCATAGTGAATGGGGGGGGGGGGAGTGCAGAGTGGAGACCCAAAGCCCATTTGTCAGCCACTGAAGATCCCCTTGCAGAGGGGTCTAGGGAAGGAGACGAGTCAGTCAAAGTACGATGTAGGTACGATGAAAAATACAACTTTCCTCTAGTTCCTAAATGCTTCCTTCCCCTCCCCGCCACTATCATGATCTGAATTCTACCTTGCAAGTCTGGCTAGACCAGAGGATGTACACTAGTACAGATAGGAACTGGAAACACAGGGAATCCAGGGCTGATGATCCCTTCGGGGCCAGTGGTATGAGTGGCAATACTGGGAGGGTAGAGGGAGAGTGGGTTGGGTATAGGGAGAGTGGGTTGGAAAGAGGGAACGGATTAGAAGGATCTACATGTGACCTTCTCCCTGGGGGACGGACAGCAGAAAAGTGGGTAAAGGGAGACGTTAGACAGGGCAAGATATGACATAATAATAATTTATAAATTATCAAGGGCTCATGAGGGAGAGGGGAGAGGGGAGTGGGAAGGGAGGGGAAAAAATGAGGAGCTGATGCCAGGGGCTTAAGTGGAGAGGAAATGTTTTGAGAATGATGAGGGCAATGAATGTACAGATGTGCTTTACACAATTGATGTATGTATGGATTGTGATAAGAGTTGTATGAGTTTCAGTCTGTTGGCTAAGGCAGCGGGTAGTAAAGTGACTCCAGGCCTTGCCCTCTCCGGTAGCCGCCGCAGCTTGAAGAACGAGCGGGCACCATGGACGCGATCACGTTCTTCACTTTAGACAACGACGCAGAGGAAGTGGGCTCTGGAGAAGATGACTCCACAAAGGAGCCCTGCTTCTGAAAAGGAAACGCTCAATTCAATCGAGTCTTTCTGCCTACCATCTACACCATCATTTTCTTGACCGGTATCGTTGGCAGTGGAATGGTCATCCTGGTCATGAGTTACCAGAAGAAACGGTGAAGCATGACGGACAAATACAGGCTGCAGCTGTCCATGGCGGACCTGCTCTTTGTGCTCATGCTTCCCTTGTGGGCGGTGGATGCCATGGTGGGCTGGTACTTTGGGCAGTTCTCGTGCCAGGTGGTCCACGTGATCTACACCGTCAACCTCTACAGCAGTGTCCTCCTGCTAGCCTTCATCAGCCTGCACAGCTACCTCGCCATTGTCCATGCCACCAACAGCGATCGGCCAAGGAAGCTGTTGGCTGAGAAGGTGGTTTATGGTGACGTCTGGATCCCCGCCCTGCTGTTGACTATTCTCGATTTTATCTTTGTCAACGTCAGCAAATCTGAGGGGAAATGGATCTGTGACCGCTTCTACCCCAATGACTTGTGGGTGGTCGTCTTCCAGTTTCAGCATGTCATGGTTGGCCTCATCCTGCCAGGGATCGTCATCCTATCCTGCCATTGCATCAACATCTCCAAGCTGTCACACTCTAAGGGCCACCAGAAGCGCAAGGCTCTCAAGACCACAGTCATTCTCATCTTGGTGTTCTTCGCCTGCTGGCTGCCCTACTACACATTGGGATCAGCATCCACTCCTTCATCCTCCTGGAAATCCTCAAGCAAGGTTGTGCATTTCAGGACATGGTGCACAAGTAGATTTCCATCACCGAGGCCCTTGCCTTTTTTCACTGTTGCCTGAACCCCATCCTCTATGCCTTCCTCGGGGCCAAATTTAAGACCTCTGCCCTGCATGCCCTGACGTCAGTGAGCACAGGATCCAGCCTCAAGATCCTCTCCAAAGGAAAGTGAGGTGGACACTCTTCTCTTTCAACTGAGTCGGAATCTTCAAGTTTTCACTCCAGCTAACATAGATTTTTAAAAGACTTTTAAAAAATTACTTTTCAAAGGGACTTTTTTTAAGTTGCACATGTTTTCAGCTATAAAAGACTGACCAATTCTGTACAGTTTTTTGAAAGAAATTAAGTTTTATTTGAAATAATTCCCCCCCCACACATATCTTCTAAAGACTATACAATAACCATTACTCCAATACCAAAATTTCTAACAGCAAATTATACAATTGTTCTAGTTAATAAAAAAAAGAGTTGTATGAGCTTCTAATAAAACGATTAAAAAAAGAAAGAAAATACTCATATCTACATCCTTATCTCCATCCTCAGACTGATAATTACCTTATGATAGTTTCCCACCCAATGAAAGAGGGTAGGGTGGATGGGGGGTAGTTTGTTTAGAGAGTCACTGAAACAATTTATATTCCCTAATTTTTCCGTATCTATTTGTCTTCCCATATCCCATATTGTAGTTTCTTCCAAGATGATACTGCTTTTCTACCTCTCTTCTATTATACCTCTATCAGTTTCTCAGGGTTCCATAGAGACAATAATCATGTAGAAATTTAAACAGAGGAAAACAATTTCCAGTTGTGTTTTCCACATAGTGCCTCTAATTGTTCTAACAGTGAAAAATCCTTCACTCTTTTCTACTCTAGATAACTGTGAGCACTGGCGGAACTTAGTGGTTCTAAAACTTCAGCATACATGAGAATCACCTGGAGAGTTGAGCATTCAGCTTGTTGCGCCCACCTATGTTCAGATGGATAATAGAGCAAGGGTTGGCAAACTTTTGAGAGAAGAGCCAATCCTGTCCCACACATTTTAAAAATTATTTGAGAGCCATAAATATATTTTTACAAACACATGAAATCACCATTATCTGAGTAATATCCTTTGAAATTTTTCAATTTTAATTTAGAACCATACTGAAAAAGCCACATATAGCTCAGGAGCCATGGCTTACTACCCCCTGGTCTAGATAAACAAAAGCAGTGACACTCACATATGTAAAAAGCTTTATATCAAGAAGTTATTTTACATCAAAAAAGCATCCCAGGCCAGTCCAACTTAAATCTGTGGATCCAATGTTAGCCAAAGCCCACTTTAGACTCACATAGCTGCAGGAAGATCACAGGATGCAGGGCCCATAGTCCCATGGACACAAGGTCAGTGGAAACATGGCAGGGAGTTGTCAGCTCTCTGGGTTGGGCAGTCCACTTGGGGCAGATACAGTACCAAGGACTGCTAAATGGACAAACTGATGTCTTGCAAGAAGTACAGTCAGAGTCTACCTTAGAGGCAAGGATGGTGAGACTTTATTTTACATACTTTGGACATGCTGTCAGGAGAGACCAGTCCCTAGAGAAGGACATCATATTTGGTAGAGGGGCAGCACAAAAAGGAAGGCCCTCAAGGAGATGGACTGACACAGTGGCTGCCTCAATGGGCTCAGGCATTGGAATAATTGTGAGGATGGTGCAGTACTGGGCAGTGTTTTGTTCTGTTGTGCGTAAGGTCAGTATGGGCTGGAAGCAACTAGATGGCATCTAACAACAACAACAACAATAACAACAAATGCTTAATTACACTAAATGGTTTCCAAGGCTTTATAATAAGGAAGCTCAGCATTCAATTTGGCAGACTATTTACCAATAACACCATAAAATCAATAGTTTGTTTCCAAAATACTATCTTCACAAACACACATGAATCACTATAAAATGAAGATTGGTTTAAGGCCCAATGTTAATGTTTGGAATAGTTCACTAACAAATCTAAAAATATTAAAAACATTAGGTGCCAATTATCAAGTCTAATGAAATATAATAAATGTGCCTTAATTATCCTTGTTCCCAGCAATACTTTTAAATTCTGGCTCCTAAACCAACAAAAGCCTTTTAGATAAAATTCTTCCATGAGTTATAAGTACTTCATTTATATAAACTAAAAGTTCTTGCTGACATTTTCCCCTTTTAAAAGCTTGGCATCAATAGCAAATTTTATAACAAGGTCTTAATATATTTTATTATGATGATTTCAAAAATCACTTTATTGGGGGCCCTTACAGCTCTTATCACAACCTATGCATCCATCCATTGTTTCAAGCACATTTGTACATATGTTGCCATCATTGTCATAAAAAAATTTCTTTCTACTTGAGCCCTTGGTATCAGCTCATTTTCCCCTCCTCCCTCCCTTAAGGTCCCTTGATAATTTATAAATTATTATTTTTTTCATGTCTTACATGGACCACTGTCTCCCCCCTCAACCACACTTTTCTGTTGTCCATCCCCCTGGGGGAGGTTATATGTCAATCATTGTGAACGGTTCCCCCTCTCTCCCCCACTTTCCCCTTACCCTCCTTAATATATTTTAAAGTGGTGTTTCAGAATGATGTTATGTACCAGAAATAAGAATAAAGCATCGTTAAATCATTGATACAGGGATCAAAAGTAAATACCTACAAGACCAAAGAAGAGGAGATCAAAAAGATAGTACCCTTCATAAGAGCAAAGCACAAATTAAAGTATCTAGGAATATACCTTACCAAAAAAAAAAAAAAGATTTGTACGAGGAAAACTACAGAACACTACAAGAAACCAAAAGTGACCTCCACAAATGGAAGAATATTACATGCTTGTGGATTAGATGACTTACCATATGTACTCGTGTATAAGCTGAGTTTTTCAGCATTTTTAATGCAGTTTTTGTGGTAAAATTAGGGGCCTTGGCTGATATTTGGGTCAACTTACACTCAAGTACATGCAGTAACAAAAATGTCAGTCCTACCCAAGGCACTATATAAGTTTAATGCTATCCCGATATAAATACCAACACCTTTCTTCAAAGAATTGGAAAAACTGACTACCAACTTCATATGGAGAAGGAAGAAACCCAAAATTAGTAGAGAACTCCTCATTGAGAAGTATAAAATCAGAGGGCTTGCTTTACCAGACTTTAGCACCTATTATACAGTCACAGTGGTCAAAACAGCATAGTACTGGTAATAATGATAGGTACTCTGACAATGGAAAAGACTTGAAAACCCAGAAATGAAATCATTATCAGAGACACATCTGATCTTCAATAAGGGCCCCAAAAATATCAAATGGAAAGTGGATGTCCTCAACAAGTGGTGCTGGAAAAAATGGATATCTACCTGCAGAAAAATGAAGCAAGAACCTTACCTCACACCTCCATGCACAAGAATAAATTCAAGGTGGGTGACAGACCTCGAGGTAAAACCCCAAACTATTAGGGCCATCAATGAGGGAACTGGAACAAACCTAAGTAAGGACTTTGGGGCAGGAAATATATAGGCTATTGGAAATAGGGAAGGACACAAACACAGAGGAAACACAACAAGTGGGATATACTGAAGATAAAACACCTGTGAACATCTTAAGCATTTGCCAAGAGAATAAGAAATCCCACAGACTGGAAAAACATCTTTAGCAATGACACATCAGACAAAGTCCTTATTACTAAAATTTATAATATTCTGCTAGCCTACAATAAGACAAAACAAATAACCCATTGAGGAGGTAGGCAAAGACCTGAACAGAAGTTTCACAAGGGCAGAAATCTGAATGGCCAATAAACATATGAGAAAATGTTCCCGGTCATTAGTAATAGGGAAATGTAAATTAAAACAACTATCAGATACCACCTAACACCTTCAAAGATAGCCAATTCAAAAAATCAGAACATAACAAGTGTTGGAGGGGCTGTGGTGAGATAGGTATTCTCAGCCACTGCTGGTGGTCCTGGAGGTATGTGCAGCCATTACGGAAATCAACTGGCAATGCCTAAAACAAATGGAAATCAAACTATCATTATGACCCAGCAATCCCCGTACACGGGATATACCCAGAAGAAGTAAGAAACAGAACATAACCTGACATTTGCGCTCCAATGTTCATCACAGCGTAGTTCACAATCACAAAGAATTAGAAACAACCTAAATTTCCAGCAATGGATGAATAGATTAAAAACTTTGGGAAACATATACAATAGAGTACTATGCATCCCTAAAAAGCAGTGATGAAGGCATGAAGCACATCGTTTCATGGGACCAGTTGGAGGAAATTATGCTAAGTGAAGTAAGACAAGCACAAAAAGAGAAGTATAACATGAGTCCACTGCGGTAAGCTTAAAAAGCACAATAGGCATAGGGGAAAAGCTACTAAATGCATAAATTCCAGGGGCGAGGTCCAGACACTGGCAGGGGTCAGACCCAACCCAGGGATGCATATGACAGCCAACTAAAAAGGAACGGGGGAAAAAAAGATGAGGGTAATGGAAGAACACGGCACTAACCCATAGAGAGAGTATTGTTTATGTCTCCACAGAACAGGGAGAGAGGGACCTCATCCCAGTGTGCGAAGCCTTGAGGGCAACATACTGACATAGAAGTAACAGAGAGGACTGCAGGGTTGGCCCCAATCCCAACTATGCTGACCCCTTCCCAGAAGAATGCACTACAGAGAACAGCAGTGAAGATATAGCCCACGGAGAGTGACTGGTCTGCCCAGACCACACGGGAGCAAACTAATAGAAAGAGAGAGTAAACCACATCCAGGCCCACCAGGCCTCAAGGACAACATTCCTGCATGGAACAACCAATGCATATAAAGAGCAATAGGGCTGACCCCACCACAAGACATGATGTCCCATTACTGACCCACAGTGCTACGGAAGACACACTAGAGACACAGTGAGGAAACTGTGCCGTCTGACTCCCCACATCAGGGTGAAACACTAAGGGCGCACAACAGAGCAGCAAGGGGAGCAAAGCTGTGGTAGTTACATAATCTTGAGACACTAAGGAGATAAATAGCTAGCTGGAGGTGGGACATTCAGACACTCCCTAGGAGACATTCCTGTTAACAAAACACAGGGAGCTATGCTAGAACCCTGGAGCTGAAGGAGCCAGGTGGAGACCCTGCCAGCACCGAGAAGCTTAAACCAACAGTGGATCCACAAGACTTTCAAGTCACTGGTGGGATCGCCCTGTATTCAGCATCCTTGTGTTGCATGAGTCTGAAGAGGTATTTATAGACTAGTTATCGGACATATGGGCTAATATTACTTATGAACTTGATCTGGACTGGGCTAGTATATCTTCTCAATATATAACTGCTCTTGTATATAAAGCTCTTTTTTATACACGAGTGTCTATGAATTTGTTTCTCTAGTAAATCCTGAATAAGATAAAAAGCAAAGCAGTCCTTGAGCAATCCTGAAAACAGACTTCTGACTCAGGGGCATGGTTTGGCACCTCATCAGATCTGATCAGAAAACATATTTAAGGGTTGGCAGACAGACTTGGAACTTTTTTTTTCTCATTTATTTTACTTTCTTTTTCTTTTTTAAAAACATTTTATTAGGGGCTCATACAACTCTTATCACAAGCCATACATATACATACATCAATTGTATAAAGCACATCTGTACATTCTTTGCCCTAATCATTTTCTTTTTCTTTTTTCTCCTTTCTTTTTTTACATTTTATTAGGGACTCATACAACTCTTATCACAATCCATACATATACATACATCAATTGTATAAAGCACATCTGCACATTCCCTGCCCCAATCATTCTCAAAGCATTTGCTCTCCACTTAAGCCCTTTGCATCAGGTCCTCTTTTTTTTCCCCTTCCTCCCCGCTCTCCCCCCCCCCCCCCCCCCCCCCGACTTGGAACTATTTATAGGCTTTTTTTCCCACTTATCTATCTATTATATAAGATAGGCAGGATTGTTTACAATCCCCAGGACAAAACAACAGGACCAACAGCTCTGGGGGACATGGGAGAGGAGGTGGGGGAAAGAGAGGGGAGAGGCAACACACCTAAGGACAAGGGAACAAAAGATCTAAAATCAATGGTGAGGAGGGCACAGAATGCCTGGTGAGGTTTGATCAAGTGCAATGTAGCTGAGATGAACTACTGAGAGCTGAATGAAGATCAAACATGATAGTGGGACAAGAGGAAAGTAAAAGGAAATAAAGGAAAGAACTAGGAGGCAAAGACGTTTATAGAGGTATAAATATAGGTATGTACATATGTAAATATATAACTATAAGGATATATCTACGTATATATATTTATATATAATAAGGTAGCAGACGGACATTGGGCGTCTACTCAAGTCATTCCTCAATGCAAGAACACTTTGTTCTAATAACCTGGCATTCTGTGATGCTCACTTTCCTAACATGATTGCTGAAGACAAAAGGGGTGCATAAGAAAATGTGGTGCAGAAAGCTGATGGTGACCAGCTATTGCAAAATATAGCATTTAGGGTCGTAAAGGTTTGAAGTTAAATAAGCGGCCATCTAGCAGAGAAGCAACAAAGCCAACATGGAAGAAACGCACCAGCCTGTGTGATCACAAGGTATTGATGGGCTCAGGCATCAGGAGACCCAAAACAATCACATCGATGCGAACAAGTGGGGCCAGAGTAGAGACTCAAAGCCTATGTGGAGATAACTGGACATCCCCTGACAGAAGGGTCAGAAGGAAGGGACGAACCAGACAGTGTGCAGTATAGCACCAACAAAACACATATTCCTGCAGTTCTTTAATGCTTCTTCCCAACCACTATCATGACCCCACTTCTAACTTACAAATCCGGTGAGACTGGAGCATGTACACTGGTACAGATAAGACCTCTCGGCACACACAATCCAGGAAAGATAAACCTATCAGGAAGAGGAATGGGAGTAGTGACACCATGAGGGTAGGGGGGAAAGGGAGAGGAAAAAGGAGGAACCAATCACAATGATCAACGTATAACCCTCCTCCAAACAACAGAAACGTGGGTGAGAGTGGTCAGTGTAAGATATGAAATTAATATTAATAATTTAAAATTTATCAAGGGATAACAAGGATGAGAGGGTGGGGGAAGGAGGGGAAAAAACAGGAGTTGATACCAAGGGCTCAAGTAGAAAGAAAATGTTTTGAAAATGATGATGGCAACATATGTACAAATGTGCTTGATATAACTGATGTATGGATTGTTATAAGAGTTGTAGGAGCCCCAATAAAATGATTTATTTTTTAAAATATAACTTAGAAACCTGTACTATCCCATAAATTTAAAAATTATATCTGCTTCTGTATATGTAAAAGAATGGATATTCAGGCATATGAATCAGTAAGACCAGAAAGCTATAGCCAATACGCCTAGCAATTACCTCTATGTTGGAATATAAGTGATCTTTTTTTATTTGCCTCTTTGTATTTTCAAATTAATCTACAACAAATGATTATTTGGATAATTTTTTCTTTAACCAACATGCAACATGTTTGCCCAAATAGTAGGAAGTAAAGAGACTTTAGACTTTAATCTCAATATGAGAAATATAAATGAAAACACGATACTACTTTATACTCAGTATTCGCAAGATTAAACAGATGGCTAAAACTGAATTCTGATCCTTGAGATTGAAGAAAATGGGAACCCTAAAACACTGTTAGTGGTAGCAATAACTGAAAAACTATTTTGGAAAACAATCTGTCATTATTTGGTGAAATTAAGTATATGCATGGCCAAAGTCAGTAATACCTTTCCTCAGTATGTACTACAGAGACACCTTTGTATAATGACGGATATTTTTGACGATACTGACAGCACTATTTGCATAAGCAGTTTTTTTATAAATCATTTTATTGGGGGCTCTTCGATCTCTTATAACAATTCATACATCAATTGTATCAAGCACATTTGTACATATGTTGCCATCATAATTTTCAAAACATTTTCTTTCTACTTGAGCCCTTGATCTACAACAGAATGAAATAGTATCCTGCTCCAATCCTATACACATACACTATTATTTCAACCTACTGAAAAACATCTCGTTTCAAATGCTGAGGTAACAAATAAAAACAACTTTCCAAATTGCTATACCTTTTGAACAAAATATATCATTTTATAAAATCAGTCAATTCTGTTTATTAACAGTTGAAAGTTAACAAACTTCTATGATGACCCATGTTGCCCCACTAGCTAGTTTTAGAGTTACTTTCCATTGTAAAAAAACCTTTTATATGTGGGCATTCAGCTGGATTAGGCTCACTATGTCACTTTGGACTAGGCAAAATCTGGGTAACAAGGACAGTTTCTGAGTCTAGGAGATAGAGATGCTCCACATAGTTTATTTTCCAGTCACTGAGAATGGAACGACACCCATATATAAATGCTTACAAACTAATATAAAAAATATCCTAATACAGCCATAAATTGAATATTTAGTCAAACTTGCCACAGCAATTTATGTAATTGTTAAGTGTAATCAATAAGGTTAAAAAAAATCTAACATTGTCAATTTTATTATCCCACAGAAAAAGTTTAAATTGTTTAGGAGACAAAATTTATAATCTTGAACATTATATAATTTTCTCTAAAAGAAATAATGACAAAACAATGTATAATTGGCACTAGTTTCTCAAATCTATTATATCAGAAACTATTTTCTCAAGTAGTCAAATTATTAATTTAAGAAATGAGCATTTTATTAAAAAATAAAATCCCTAACTATAAAACTTAATTTGCAACTAGTTGATTGCCTCTACTTTTAATTCAAGTATACTGCTTTTTATAAAATTTTTTTTAATTAAAAATCTATTTCACTTCTTTCTGCTATGTATCTTATTTTCCACATTATACAAGAGCAGAGCAAAATTTCTTGCAAGATAGTTCTGTTTTTTGTGTATGTCACATGTTATGTACTTTTATCTTATAAGTAATACAAAATTGTGGCAGATTGTTACAAAAATGGCTGCAACATATAATCCACTAACATGCTCTTCTTACAATGTGACACTGACAAATTCTCTTTGTGATTATTTTAACCATAAATAGAATGGTAATGTTACATGACTTCTAGTTAAATCAAATATGCCATGTACTTTCACCTTGCTCTTTTGAGATGCTCTCTCTTGGAACCTAGCCTCCAAGCTGAGAGTCATGTGTAGGTGTTCTGGCTGACAGCCCAGGTTGAAGTCCCAGCCAAGAGCCGGCATTAAACACTAGACACACACGTGAGGGAGCTTTCAAACGGTTCTTGATCTCAACCACTGAGTCATCTTCATCTACCCTCCAGCCACCTCAACTGATGTCACATGGAACAGAGAAAAGCAGTCCCGACTACGCCACCCAGACTCAAATTGCAGGATCAAGAGCAAAAGAAATAATTGCTATGTATTAAGCCACTAAGTTAGAGATGGTTTGTTATGCAATAGTACATAAATGTAACACATCTCATAATTAGAATTTTGAAAATGAAACAAAAAGAAAAATAAGTGCCCTAAGTTTCACCACTGTTAACATTTTGACACAAATTTTGTACTCAATATTCCAAATGATTTCAGGCTAAACAGTTAATTTCTAAAAACTGTCTACTATTTATATCTGGCTAAAAAGAAGAAGGAAAACCACTAACATTAATTCCATTTTTCTTATTCTCAACTGCTCTTTCACTTACCTATTCTAAGTGAGGCGTCTAGGAATTATTGACCCACTAATATTCCAATCTAGATCTTGGGTTCCAATGACAGCTGCACTGGCTTGTATTTCCTGGAAGGAGTGTCAGTCCCAAATCTGAAATTTTCAAGGACAGAAAATTAAAACCCTAAGTATAGACACCATCTTTTAGTCACTTATAATTTCATCTCTACATTTATGACAGCTGGTTGCAGAGAGGTGAAATTCATAGCAGTGAAACCAAGGTTTCACTAAAAATAGTTGGGTAATGTCTGTGATAAGATTATATCTATCTACATACTAAGAAAACCAATCAATATGAATATTATTCATATTATGCACCAAACACTTAAGACATTGATGAAATTGAAAAATGTTATCAACATTTTCAGTCTGAAATTTTACAAGACCAATGACTTTTTCATCAAAAATAACCCTTTTTTTAAACCGCACATGGACTTCTCCGGATCGAATACATAAAAATCAAATTGGCTATGTATATGGGAAGATATAATGGAGAAGCTCAAAATCAGCAGCTAAAACCAGGCCAGGAGGCAAGTGTGAGAACATGTAAGGTTAGAATAATGATGAAGAAAATTTAAACAAGTCCACGAGAACCAAAATATGACCTTGAGTCATGTCCCACCTGAATTTCAAGATCATCTTACGAACAAATTTGAATGTAACACTAATAACAGAAGATGATACAAGGTATGGGATGAAGAAGCAAAAACGTCATTAAAAGGACAGGAAAGCCCCAGCACCAAAAATTAAGTGGATTCCTGCCTCTCCCCCGAGAATAATTTGTTTCAAAGGACGACACTGATTCTGCAGCTCCAAGTGAAAGACATATCTGATCAGAGCACATGGGAGCAGATGAAGGGGGAGGAGGAGAGAGTGGAACATAGCCTGTCCCACCAGGCCGTGAGGATAATGTTCCTGAGTAGAGCAGCCAGTCCACAGAGAGAACAACATGGCTGGCCCCACTATGAGAAATGATGCCAATCAGTGACTAAGGGCGATACAGGGGACAGCATCAGAGACACAGTGTGGGAATTGCACCTGACCTGATCCCACCACACCGAGGCAAATCACTGGGGGAGTGCAGTAGAACAGCAAGGGAATGGAGTGGCAAGGTCCCCAGGGAATGCTGAAAGTAGACTTTGGGGCCAGGGCATGGTGCCCCAACAGACTGGACTGGAAAACACTCCTAAGGGACAACAAACGATCCTTGAACTAACTACAAGCTTTTCTTTCATGAAATGTTTTGTTTTGTTCTTTGCCAGTGGTTTGTTTTTGTTGTTTTGTTGTCTGGTTGTATACTGTTGCTTATTTTCCTCTGTCTTGTTTTCGTGCATGTTAGTGTCTCCACAGGTCTGTCTGAATAGGACAGGCTGGATGAACTATCTGGAGGAAAAACAATGGGACCGAAAGTTCCGGAGGGACTTGGGGTGAGGGGAGGTAAGGGGGTAAGGAAGTGGTGTTAACAAACAAAGGGACAAGGGAACAACATGGGACCCAAAATGGTAGTGAGGGGGGAGTGGCAGGCCTGGTGGGGAAGGATCAAGGGTAAGGTTGCGTAGAGAAGAGGTATAGCTGTATCCCAGGTGGGGACGGAGCATGGTAGCAGGGCAGGAGGAAAGTCAAGGGAGATGGAGGAAAGAGCTAAGAGTCAAGGGGCATTTATGGAGGTCTAGACAAAGACATGTACATGCAAATATATATATGAGGATGGGGAAATAGATCTATGTGTCTATATTTATAGGTTTAGTATTAAGGTGGCGGAAGGACCTTGGGCCTCTACTCAAGCACTCCCTCAATGCATGAATACTTTCTTGTATTAAATTGGCACTCTACGATGCTCACCCTCTCGACACAACTGCTGAAGCCAAAGCGGGTGAAAAAGTAAATGTGGTGAAGAAAGCTGATGGTGCCCGGTTATCCAAAGAGATAGTGTCTGGGGTCTTAAAGGCTTGAAGGTGAACAAGCGGCCATCTAGCTCAGAAGCAACAAAGCCCACATGGAAGAAGCACACCAGCCTGTGCGATAACAAGGTGTCGAAGGGATCAGGTATAGGCATCATCAGAAAAAAAGAAATCTTACCATAGTGAATGAAGGGGAAAGTGCAGAGTGGAGACCCAAAGCCCATTTGTTGGCCACTGGAGATCCCCTCACAGAGGGTTTATGAGAGGAGATGGGTCAGTCAGGGTGCAATGTAGTACTGATAAAGAACACAGCTTTCCCCCAGATCCTGGATGCTTCCTCCCCCCAACTACCATGATCTGAATTCTACCTTGCAGGACTGGATAGGGTAGAGGTTGTACACTGGTGCATATGGGAGCTGGAGGCACAGGGAATCCAGGGTGGACGATACCTTCAGGACCAGGAGTGTGAGGGGTGATGCTGCGAGAGAGGAGGGTGAGTGGGTTGGAAAAGGGGAAGTGATTATAAGGATCCACATGTGACCTCCTCCCTGGGAGATGGACGGCAGAGAAGTGGGGGAAGGGAGACTCCGGATAGGGCAAGATATGACAAAATAACGATGTATAAATTACCAAGGGCACATGAGGGAGTGGGGAGGGAGGGTAAAAAAAAAAAAAGAGGACCTGATGCAAAGGGCTTAAGTGGAGAGCAAATGCTTTGAGAATGATTGGGGCAGGGAATGTACGGATGTGCTTTATACAATTGATGAATGTATATGTATGGATTGTGATGAGTTGTATGAGCGCCTAATAAAAGGTAAAAAAGAAAAAAAGAAAATGATTAAGGCAATGAATGTACAGATGTGCTATAAACAATTGATGTATGTATATGTATGGATTGTGATAAGAGTTGTATGAGCCCCTAATAAAATGTTTAAAAAAAAAACAAAAACGAAAATTTCCAGTGGGGGGTGGGGGGGGGAAAGGACAGGAAAAAGAGAAAAGATCAGCACTGGTGTTAGAAGAGACAAGAATAGACTCTGAAATTTGCTTTTAATTGTATGTAGCTAAGGGAAATGAAGTAAAGAACTGAAAAGATATTTCAAAGTGCAGCTTGAGAAGACAATAAAGTATTATAATGAAATGTGAAAAGACCTAACGTTAGAAAACTAAAACATAAGAACATACTTAGCATATCTTAAACAGAAAGAACACAAGAAAAAACTTAAGCCTCGAATTGCAATACTGAAAGACCTTATGGGAAAAATGTTGAATGATACAGGAAGCAACAAAAGATGGAAAGAATACACTGTATGAAAAACAACTAGTCAACATTCAAACATTTCAAGAGGTAGCCTATTATCAAGAACTAATGGTACCGAAGGAAGAAGTCCAAACTGTACTGAAGGCATTAATAAAAACAAGGTTCTAGGAATTGACAGAATTCCAATTGAAATGTTTCAAGCAGATGAAGCACTGGAATCACTCACTTTTCTGTGCCAAGAAATTTGGAAGTACTTGGTCGACTGACTGGAAGAGATCCTTATTGTTACACACTCCAAAGAGAGGTGACACAACAAAATGCACTATAATATCATTGATATCACATGCAAGTAAAATTTTGCACAAAATCATCCAACACCCCAAACTATTAGGGCCATCAATGAGGGAATTGGGACAAACCTGAGAACTTTGGTTCAGGGAATACATAGTCTATCGGAAATTGGGAAGGACACAAATACAGGTGAGGCACAAATTGACTAGTGAGATATATTGAAGATAAAACTCCTGTGTACATCGATAAAATTTACCGAGAGTAATTAAAGAGAGCCCACAGACTGGGAAAACATCTTTAGCAATGACACATCAGACAAAGGTCTTATTACTAAAATCTATAGTACTCTGCTACCTTACAATAAGAATTAATTGCCAACCGAAGAGGTGGGAAAAGTACCTGAACAGAAGTTCACTGTAGCAGGGGCCAGACCGAATCCAGGAGTACATATGGAAGACAACTAAAAGGAGAGGAAAAGAAAAAAGAAAAGACATAGGTAGCAGGGAAATGGGGCACTAACCCACCTAAGGGGAAGGTGCTGTTTATATCTCCACAGGAGAGGGAGAAAGGGACAAGACTTTAACCTGGTCCGCCAAGATGTGAATGCAACATACTGGAATGAAGCAGGGAACCAACAGAGAAATCTGCAGGGCAAGCCCCAATCCCAACTACATGGACACGACCACCACCAAAAGAATCCACTTCAGAGGACAGCACTGAAGCGACAGCTCAGGGAGCGGGGGCAGGTCTGATCAGAGCACACAGGAGCAAACAAAGAGGGAAGGAGAGCGAGTGGAACACATCCTGGCCAACCAAGCCCTGAGGACAATATTGCTGCTCATAGCAGCCAATGCAGAGAGGACCGTAGGACCGGCCCCACCACAACACGGCATCCCTCACTGACCATAGCACTACAAGGGACGGAGCTGTGTTTGATCTGACCCCACCACACCTGGGTGAAACCCTAAGGGTGTGCAACAAAGCAGCAAGGGGAGCAAAGCAATGAAGTCTGTGACGAATACCAAAAATAGACTTTGGGGCCAGAGCATGGCACCCCATCAGATTTGATCAGAAAACACTCCTAAAGGTCAACAACAGACCTGAAACTATTTACAGGCTTTTCTTTTTTTGTCGTTGACTTTTGTTTTTTCTTTTGTTGCTTTGTTTTGCTCTGTCCTGTTCTTGTTTTATTATTGTCTCTAAATATATATCTAGAGAAGATAGAAAGGATAAACAATCCAGAGGAGAAAACAATGGGACTGATAATTCCAGTCAGGGGGGGGGGGTCACATGAGATGGGGAGGAGGGGGAAAGGAAGGGGTATGTCAACAAACCCAGGGTAAAGGGAACAACAAGTGATCTAAAATCGATGGCAAGGAGGGAGTAGGATGCCTGATAGGGCTTGTTCAAGGGCGATGTAACCGAGAAGAATTACTGAAACCTGAATGAAGGCTGAACAGGATAGTGGGACAAGAGGAAAGTAAAAGGAAATAGAGGAAAGATCTACAAGGCAAGGACATTTATATAAGTCTACATACAGGCATGTACATATGTAAATATATTTATATATAACAATAGGGAAATAAATCCATGTACATATGTTTATATGTTAAGTATCAAAGTAGGAGACGGACATTGGGCCTCTACTAAATTACTCCCTCAATGTAAGACTACTTTGTTCTAATAACCTGGAATTCCATGATGCTCACCTTCCTGATAGAATTGCTGAAGACAAAATGGGTGCATAAGCAAATGAAATGAAGAAAGCTGATGGTGTCCAGCTATCAAAAGATATAGTGTCTGGGGTTTTAAAGGCTTGAAGATAAACAAGCAGCCATCTAGCTGAGAAGCAACAAAGTCTACATGGCAGAAGCACACGAGTCTGTGTGCTCATGAGGTGTTGATGGTATCAGGTATCAGGCATCAAAGACCCAGAACAAAAAATCTTATCAATGTGAATGAGGGGGAGTGTGGAGACCCAAAGCCCATCTGTACACAACTGGACATCCCATCTGTAGACAACTGGATATCCCCTTACAGTGGGTTGTGGTGAAGAAAGGAGCCAGTCAAGACACAGTGTAGCAACAATTAAACATACAACTAACTTTCCTCTAGTTCTTTAATGCTTCTCCCCCCCACTCCCCACTATCATGATCCCAATTCTACCTTACAAATCTGGCTAGAATAGAGCATGTACACTGCTACAGATAAGAGCTGGAAACACAGGGAATCTAAGACAGATAAACCCCTCAGGACCAAAAATGAGGGTAGTGATGCCAGGAGGGGTAAAGGGAAGGTGGGGGATAAAAGGGGAGCCAATCACAATGATCTACATATAACCCCACCCAGGTGGATGGACAACAGAAAAGTGGGTGAAAGGAGACATCAGTAAGTGTAAGACATGACAAACAATAATAATTTATAAATTTTCAAGGGTTCTAGGGGGAGGGAGGGTGGAGGAGGGAAGGAAAAAAAATGAGCTGATACCATCAAGGGCTCAGGTAGAAAGAAAATGTTTTGAAAATGATAGGAATATATGTACAAATGTGCTGATACAATGGATATGTGTATGGATTGTGATTGGAGCTGTATGCTCCCCCAATAAAATGATAAAAAATAAAATTAAAAAATTATCCAACAAAGACTGCAGCAGAACACTGACAGAGAGTTGTTGTAGAATCAGGCTTGATTCAGAAAAGGAGTGGAACAATGGATATCATTGTTGATGTCAGATGGATCTCAGCTGAAAGCAAAAAATACCAGAAAGATGCTTACTTGTGTTTTATTGTCTATGCAAAGGCATTTGACTATGTGGACCATAACAAACAATTGATACCCTTGAGAGACAGGTATTCCAGAACACTTAATTGTATTCAAGCAGAACCTGTATATGATCAAGAGGCAATAGTGGAAACAGAACAAGGGATAGTGTATAGTTTAAAATCAGATTAAGTATGTGTCAGTGTTGTATCATCTTACCTTATTTATTCAATCTGTATGCTAAGCAAATAATTAGGAAAGCTGAATTATATGAAGGATGTAGTATGAGGATTTGAGAAAGGCTTATTAACAATCTTTGATATGCAGAAAACACAACCTTGCTTACTGAAAGTGAGGACTTGAAACACTTGCTGATGACGCTCAAGGATTAGTTTTCAGAACTCAATGTTTACAGCCTTTAATACAGGTTTGACAGAGGTTAATTCTATATATCTATTTATATGTACTACAACTATCTCCATTTACTATAGTAGTGCATGCATATAGGGGGCAAACTAAGAAAAACTTTGGCCATAACCAAACACTGGAAGGAATAAATCACTGGGCCTGAAATCTCAGGATCATAGCCTCAAGGTCAACTGGCATAACATAATCCACAAAGACAATGATCTCCATTCTATTTTGGAGAGTAGTTGCTGGCATCTTAAAAGCTTGGTTCCAACCACTGGTCCTCAACTTGTCCAAGAAAAGAATAGTGAAGAAAATCAAAGATGCATGAAAAGAGTTGTCCATAGGACTAATGGATCATGAGAACCCCGAGATCAGAAGAGCTGGATGGTGCTTGGCAACCACTTCCAACTTCTTTGAAAAGAAAAATAGGAAGGGATAGAGTGAATAAAAATGTGGAACAAAACTCAAATCATAAATAAAAACAAGGGTTACTGTTGTGATTTAAGAGAATGAAGAAACCGTCAATACTAAGGCCCTTAGACATTGTTCAAATCTGGAATTTAATTCACCCTAGTAATTCTGTTTTCAGCCAAACAACAGAAAGACCTATCAAAAGAATACCAACAACCCAGGTTTGCACTCCTTAGAACAATCAACCATACAAGATGAAAAGACACAGCATTTTCCCGGTAAAAAAGGTGAAAGGATAGAAATGGAGAGGAAAGAAGGACAAATGGGAATGGAAAAACTGAAGTAGGAAGAGTGCTCTTATAATGTGAAGATTGTACTCAATTATATGAAACAAAAAGTGAATGGAAACAAATGTTCTCTGTAAACTTTCACCCAAATCACAATAAAAATTTAAAAATAAGTTAGGGGGGAAAAACCTGATTGAGTAAATTATTGAATGACATCTCCATTTTTATACGAATTAAAATTATAGCTGCAAGTAAAAAATATTTCAATATTCGCTAGCACAATTCAAATATATCAGTTCTTACTTCAGTCTTCCTTTATTAAATGTCCAACTTTCACATGCATATGAGGCAACTGAAAATATCATGGCTTGGAAGAGAATATTGAAATTACCATGGGCTATTGAAAGGACAAGCATCTTCCTTGGAAGAAGTATTATCAAAGTGCACCTTACAGCAAAGATAGTGAGACTATGTCTTACATACTCTGGACATGTTGTCAGGAGAAACCAATTCCTGGAAAAGGACATCATGTTTGTAATGCAAAAAGATGCAAACCCTCAAATAGATGGAGTGACACAGTGGCTGCAACAGTGGGATCAGGCATAGGAACAACTGTGAGGATGGTGCAGAACCACACAGTGTTTCATTCTATTGTACTTAGGTCGCTATGGGTTAGAACGGACTCAATAGCACATAACAACAACAAAGTAAAAATTCTTAAGATTTGTAGTCAAAACTAATTTTAAATGTGTTTCTTTAAGTGGTCCTAGTCATGTTGGAATATGATTATGCATTTATTTAAAAAGAAAAATTAATTCACCATAAGCAATGCAATATTGCTGTTCCTGTGTAAGGAAATGACTGGCAGCAACTAAGATTTACTGAGCACATATTATTTGTTAAAAATTCTCATATATCCGACGGAGGACCGGGGCCGGACAATGGCGGAGAAGACTCCAAAGAGTGTGAAGATTGCTCCTGGAGCAGTAGTGTGTGTAAAAAGTGAGATCAGAGGAGATGTCACTATAGGACCCAGGACAGTAATCCACCCAAAAGCACGAATTATTGCAGAAGCCGGGCCCATAGTGATCGGTGAGGGGAACCTAATTGAAGAGCAGGCCCTCATCATAAATGCTCACCCTGATAATATCACCCCCGATGCTGGAGACGTTGAACCCAAACCTATGATCATTGGAACCAACAACATGTTTGAAGTTGGCTGTTATTCTCAAGCCATGAAAATGGGAGATAATAATATCATTGAATCAAAAGCGTATGTAGGCAGAAATGTAATACTGACGAGTGGCTGCATCATTGATGCCTGTTGCAGTCTGAACACTTTTGAAGTCGTCCCTGAAAACACAGTGATCTACGGGGCCAACTGCCTCCGCCGGGTGCAGACCGAGCGGCCACAGCCCCAGACACTACAGCTGGATTTCCTCATGAAAATCTTGCCAAACTACCACCATTTAAAGAAGACTACAAAAGGAAGCTCAACTCCAGTTAAGAACTAAAAACATGCTAACATTTGTCTGTGACCAGTCCTGTAAAGGCCGCAGCATATATGCAGTCTTAGCTCATAGTAATGCACGTCTGTTCATTGTAGCTGTCTTCTGTAATTTATATCATAAATTCATGTAAAATGCATTGTTTTCTTATTTACTTCTTTTCTGATAATTTACATATTTTATGTCTTTTCCTCTTGTTATATAAAATATTGGCCACAAGTTTTGGTTCTGAAAACACTGGCCTGTGATAAGATAGGGCCTATTGTTATGTATTCATATACTAACATTTATTCACGTGAATAAACGTGCTAATGACAAGCCTTGTAGTGAGCATTCTTTTATTAGTGTTTCCAGTTTGCATTAATATTCCCAAAATAACTGTCTTAATTTTTTGTTATGTACTAGCTATCATAAACCTAATGTGTTTATCTTCACCTCTTGTGGATCTGCAGTCTAAATATTCAGGTAAATTTTCAGCAGCTATCAAAGTAATTTAGGTTTCACTTTGTTTTCAAGAAAAATATTTTTTTAGTAAAACAAAAGTAATCGGGGAAAGATATTCAGTACATTCCTTACTCAAAAGGAATGATGTCTGACCAACGTGACAAGTAAATGATCATTAATTGAATGATATTGCTGGGTTTCTGACAATTAAACTAAGTAAGATTTTAATATCTTTGTAAAGTAATGAAATTATTTTGGTAAACTACTAATTGCTAATTTTTAAACTTATACTTTTAAATTATATAGTAAACAAAACATTGATTTTACTGTTCTAAAGGTTTTTAATAACTCAATTACATACATTTAATGGAATGTACCTCACAACCTCTGAATAGGTATTACTAAGACAATAAAATATTAATATGCATTTTGAAATTTAAAAAAAATTCTCATATAAAGCAGGGAAGAAATATTCTCATCTTATAACTTAGGCACAGAGAGGTAATGTCTAAGGTCACAATCTCTTATGTGATGGGGTTGGAATAATAATACCTGAACCTGGTTCCAGAGGCCTTTCTTTTTCTTAATTTATTTTTAAGTGGACTTGGTAATTTTCTTTTCTTTTTTTTTTTAATTGAGGGTTCTTACAGCTTTTATAAAAGTCCATGTATCACTTGTATCAATCACATTTGTGCATATGTGGCCATCATCATTTTCAAAGTACTTTCTTTCTATTTGAGCCCTTGGTATCAGCTCCTCTTTTTTCCCTCCCTCTTTCACCATCTCACCCAGAGGCTTTTATTTTTAATTTTTAATTAATTTTATTTTAATTTTGATCACAATAAGGGTATTTGCATCTAATGATTTTTTAAACAAAATGAAGACAAATACATATTATATACTTCTCAAAGGCCCCACAAAAATCATGCAGTACTATAATATTAATAAATCATATTATAGCCTTACTGTTTCAAATCTAATTATCACAATGTTAGAATTAGCTTACAGTGTATTCTTCATTTATTTTTTAATTCCAGGTACTATTACTTTGAGTGTTCAGAATACATGGGAAAGGTCTGTATGATAAAAAAAAAAAAAAGAAAGGTCTGTATGGTCTTTATAATGAGTTCTATTATTGAAAGATACTAGGCATTTCTTTGCATAGACATCCACTTCACATTATATTCACAAAAACCAAAGAATAAAAACAGCTGAATTTCATGCCTAATAGATACAACACAGTTTCAGATATAATTTACTAAGCTTGTTTTTAGCTAACAATGTGTTTCATGTCATTTCTACATTAGCCTAATTCTTCAACAGACTAATGCTTTTGATGTTTTACTTCCAGTCAAAACACTTGTGTTAAAAAAGAACTCAGTATCACAAAACACAGAGAAATAATAGGTGTAGCAAATGCTGTTCAGATATGCAAGAAACCATATTAGACATGTTACCAGTGAAAAACTTGACCTGTTTACTAAATGAACAGATGTGGTCAATATAAAAATAATTAAAGGAACATAGGAATTTCTTTCGTAATACATTTCACCTCTTTCCACCACGGTAACAGTATCTCAAACTAAAAGGCTCGTTAATTTTCCCAAGTATAAATTAAATCCTCCTAGGTAGCAGTCCTGGTGGTGCAGTAAATTAGCACTGAGTTGCCAGCCACCGGTCAGCAGTTCAAAACCACTGGCCACTCTCTGGGAGAGAGATTGTTTTCTATTGCTGTAAAGCATTAAAAGTCAGAAACCTACAAGGGCAGTTCTACCCTATCTGATAGGGTCGCTATCAGTCTGAATCAAGACTCAATGACAGTGAGGAGTCTTTTGGATTTTTTTTTTGAAGTAACACTAACTCTGTAAGTTGTTTATTTAGCCAAATATTTCCTTCCATCAGAACTGATGATCTTTGTCTCTTTCACCTCCAAGGTCCAGCCTGCCAGTCCCAATATCTTTCCAAAGGTTTTAAACTATCCACCACTTAAATTCAATGTTGGGTGCTATTAAAAAATTAAGTATTGATATCCTCTATATCCCCTAATATGTGAACAATAACAATTTGTATAATTTAATTTCAATAAGGCTAATTGTGATCTGCAGCTCCTAACTCTATACCAATATTCCCCAAAATGGTAATAAATGTAATTTCTCTTAATTATATCCTAATTCCTTGCTACATCAGTTCAAACCCATCAGCTGCTCCATGAGCTAAAGATAAGACTTTCTGAACCTATAAAGGTTTACAACCTTGAAAACCCACAGGGACAGTTCTTCCCTGCCCTAAAGGATTACTATGAGCTTGAACGGAATTCAATTGGCAGTGAATGAATTGAAGAAATATATTCCAAAATTATTGAAAGCCTAAATGAAATACACCAATTTCTAGAAACACACTATGTATCTAAACTAATACACACTGAACTAACAAAATTTGACGATACCGTATATATTCTAGTATAAGCCAACATGACTATCAACCAAGGCACTTAATTTTACCACAAAAACTGCATTAAAAATGTGCTGAAAAATTCGGATTATACATGAGTATAGATGGTACCTATAATATAAAAAATTGAACAGGTCAGAATTAAAAATAACAACAATAAAAAATGTCTGGGCCCAGGCAGCTTGACTGACAAACTATCTAGTCAGAGAACAGGTGACACCAATTCTATTCAAACTATTCCAGATTATAGGTAAGAATACTCCCAAATTCATTTCAATGAAGTGAACAGAACAAATAATTGAAGTCTAAGCCTAAGAAAATTGAGTTTGTGGTCAAAATAATTAAAGGAAGGAGGTAAATCTGATATGAAAACAAATACCAACAATCAAAAGTTCCAATGAATCTCATTCTGTATCCTCAGAAATGGTCTAACTCTGGCAAACCTAAAATACTTAGGAAGAGTACATGTAGGATAATTCACTCCAACAAGAAATGGTGGGTGACTTTAGTATTAAATTCAGATCTGTTCTGAGCTGAAGCTTCACTGAGCACAAAAATAGATGTTTCCAGGTATTAAGAGGAGTGTGTATCCTGCTTAGCCAGGTATACACTCAACTGGATGCCAATCTATAAGCAAAAGCAATCTTATAAGCAAAGGAAAGCCAAGTCAACACACAACATACCAGCTCTTCAAAGGAAACCAAGACAGCTATTAAACTGTGAAAATCATTTAGTCACAACCAATACCTAGAAACATGGAAAATCTAAGTGCATCACATGTAATAAGGGTAAATGCTGATTCACATTTTATTTTACTTTAACACATGGAAGTATCGTCAAATGTTTAAAAGTCATTGCACACAGAAAACTTTTACACATAATATACTTCTGAAGATGTAGCAAGAATATTTTTAAAAATCAACCAAATAGAAGGGGGTAAAGTCTACTTTCAGGAGGAAGAAAAAATTATAGTATAGTCATACAATTAATACTATCGCTCACTCACTGCCACTAAGTCCATGCCAACTCACAGGGATCCTGTAAGAGGAAAGAACTGCCCTGGTGAGTTTCTGAGACTGTAACTATCTTTTTTGTTGTTGTTGAGGTTTCTCTTTTGCTTTATTTAAAAGTCTAGAAAGGTTCCAAGTCAGCATGAAGAGTATCATCTCCTCATGATCATTCAAAAATGCCAGGTCTTTCTATCTTGTGGTTTGCTATTCTGTAGAGCTCATCACTGTTTGCATTCAACTAATACAAGGGGAAAGCAACTAGGACACTTTGTGTAGGACCAGGTCTGTAAGAGACACAGTTTACTTCTGCTCACATTCCTTCAGAGACAGCTTAGATCACAAGGTTATACTTAAGTACAAGAAAACCTGGGAGGGGTTATCAAGTAATGTGTCCAAACAAAGAGAAAACCAATGTACCAGAAGTTCTTACCAACAATATCTGAACAACAGTGAAAAGCCTGTGTAGTTGTCCACTATTGGTCAGAGACTATAAATCTCTTTTTCCCTTTTTAAAAAAAAATTTATTAGGGGCTCATACAACGCTTATCACAGTCCATACATACACATACATCAATTGTATAAAGCACATCTGCACATTCTTTGCCCTAAACATTTTCTTTTTTTTTCTCCTCTTTTCTTTTTTTACATTTTATTAGGGACTCATACAACTCTTATCACAATCCATACCTATACATACATCAATTGTATAAAGCACATCCATACATTCCCTGCCCCAATCATTCTCAAAGCATTTGCTCTCCACTTAAGCCCTTTGCATCAGGTCCTCTTTTTTTTCCCCCTCCCTCCCCGTTCCCCCCTCCCTCATGTGCCCTTGGTAATTTATACATCGTTATTTTGACTATAAATCTTTACAGCAGTAGAAAGCCCCACTTTTCTCTCAATTAATACCATATATCTCATAAAACAAATCACAGCTACACACACATCAGTATAAGTGAATCTTAAAATATATAATATTGATTAGAATGAAACAAAGATAAGTATATAGTGTGAATCCCCTTTTTTGGAGTAAAACTACACAATATAGTTTTGGAATACATAAAAATGTAGTATATATTTTGAAATACACACAAAATGGAGATACATAAGTGATAAACAAATCTCACCTTTAACCAAGGGCTCAAACAGGATGTAAATGTTTAGAAACTAATGATAACACATATGTACAAATGAGCTTCATACAATTGATGTATGGATTGTTAAAAGAGCTGTTAAGCGCCCCCAACAAAATGATCTTGAAAAATAAACAAAATATTGTTAATCAAAGAGGGAAAAAGTCATGTGTATAGTCACAGTTGTTATAAATGGTATTTACAATAAATAAATTTGGAGTCTTGAAAAAGTTAAAAAAAAAAAAAAAGCTCACCTTAAAGGAGCATGCATAGGTGAATGGAAATCTAGAAGAAACACCAACAACATTAAGTGTCTATTTTTTGAGATGAGTGGTGGGTTCACAGGTTATAAGTTTTATATCTGTTTCATTACTCACATACAAAGTAACAGTTTCCATGTATCACACATTTCATAAGGGGAAAGAAGAAAGGAAAAAAAGTGTAGAGGAAAAAAAGTGCAGAGGAAAAAAAATAAAGCAAGAGCAGAAGGCCAATAGAGACCTATAAGTAGGTGAATAAGGAACTCATTTCTCCCTGAAAAGATAACCTGGTCTTCTGTAAAAATATTCCCTCCACTGGCCCCAGCACCATATATTAAGTGGATTCCTGCCCCTCCCCCGAAAAGAATTTGTTCCAAAGGACGACATTGACTCTGCAGCTCCGGGAGATGGACATATCAGATCAGAGCACACGGGAGAAGATGAAGGGGCAGGAGGAGAGAGTGGAACACAGCCTGGCCCACTAGGCCGTGAGGATGATGTTCCTGAGTAGAGCAGCCAGTCCACAGAGAGAACAACATGGCTGGCCCCACTATGAGAAATGATGCCAATCAGTGACTAAGGGCGATACAGGGGACAGCACCGGAGACACAGTGTGGGAATTGCACCTGACCTGATCCCACCACACCGAGGTAAATCACTGGGGGAGTGCAGCAGAACAGCAAGGGAATGGAGTGGCAAGGTCCCCAGGGAATGCTGAAAGTGGACTTTGGGGTCAGGGCGTGGTGCCCCAACAGACTGGACTGGAAAACGCTCCTAAGGGCCAGCAAATGATCCCTGAACTAACTACAAGCTTTTCTTTCGTGAAGTGTTTTGTTTTGTTCTTTGTCAGTGGTTTGTTTTTGTTTTGTTGTTGTCTGGTTGTATACTGTTGCTTTGTTTTCCTCTGTCTTGTTTTCGTGCATGTTAGTGTCTCCACAGGTCTGTCTGAATAGGACAGGCTGGATGAACTATCTGGAGGAAAAACAACGGGACCGACAGTTCCGGGGGGACATGGGGTGGGGGGGTAGGGGCGGTAAGGAAGTGGTGTTAACAAACACAGGGACAAGGGAACAACATGGGACCCAAAATGGTAGAGAGGGGGGAGTGACAGGCCTGGTGGGAAATGATCAAGGGTAAGGTTGCTTAGAGAAGAGGTATACTCTAGCCCAGGTGGCGATGAAGCATGGTAGTAGGGCAGGAGGAAAGTCAAGGGAGATGGAGGAAAGAGCTAGTAGTCAAAGGGCATTTATGAAGGTCTAGACAAAGGCATGTACATGCAAATATAAATAGGAGGATGGGGAAATAGATCTATGTGTCTATATTTATAGGTTAAGTATTAAGGTGGCGGAAGGACCTTGGGCCTCTACTCAAGCAGTCCCTCAATGCATGAATACTTTCTTTTATTAAATTGGCACTCTATGATGCTCACTCTCCCGACACAACTGCAGAAGCCAAAGTGGGTGAACAAGTAATTGTGGTGAAGAAAGCTGATGGTGCCCGGCTATCAAAAGAGATAGTGACTGGGGTCTTAAAGGCTTAAAGATAAACAAGCGGCCATCTAGCTCAGAAGCAACAAAGTCCACATGGAAGAACACACCAGCCTGTGTGATCAAGTAGTCCCGAAGGGATCAGTTATCAGGCATCAAAGAACAAAAAATCATATCATTGACTGCATACCTCCATGATAAGATCGCTGAAGACAAATGGGTGCATAAGCAAATGTGGTGAAGAAAGCTGATGGTGCCCGGCTATCAAAAGAGATAGTGTCTGGGGTCTTAAAGGCTTGAAGGTGAACAAGCGGCCATCTAGCTCAGAAGCAAAAAAGCCCACATGGAAGAAGCACATCGGCCAGAGCGATCACGAGGTGCCAAAGGGACCAGGTATAAGGCATCATGCAAAAAAAAAAAAGATATATGTGTGTATATGTATATATATGTGTGTGTGTAGGTATATATATATGTGTGTATATGTGTGTGTATATATACCATATTGAATGAAGGGGGAAGTGCAGAGTGGAGACCCAAGGCCCAAGTGTCGGCCAATGGAGATCCCCTCATAGAGGGGTTTAGGAGAGGAGATGGGTCAGTCAGGGTGCGAGGTAGTACCGATGAAGAACACAGCTTTCCCCCAGAACCTGGATGCTTCCTCCCCCCAACTACCATGATCCGAATTCTACCTTGCAGGGCTAGATAGGGCAGAGGTTGTACACTGGTACATGAGGGCTGGAGGCACAGGGAATCCAGAGTGGATGATACCTTCAGGACCAAGGGTGTGAGGGGTGATGCTGGGAGAGTGGAGGGTGAGTGGGTTGGAAAGGGGGAACTGATTACAAGGATCCACATGTGACCTCTTCCCTGGGAGAGGGACAGCAGATAAGGGGGGAAGGGAGACTCCGGATAGGGCAAGATATGACAAAATAACGATGTATAAATTACTAAGGGCACATGAGGGAGGGGGGAAAGTGGAGGGAGGGGGAAAAAAAGAGGACCTGATGCAAGGGGCTTAAGTGGAGAGCAAATGCCTTGAGAATGATTGGGGCAGGGAATGTATGGATGTGCTTTATACAATTGATGTATGTATATGTATGGATGGTGATAAGAGTTGTATGAGTCCCTAATAAAATGTAAAAAAAGAAAAGAGGAGAAAAAATGATTAGGGCAAAGACTGTACTTTATACAATGTGCTTTATACAATTGATATATGTATATGTATGAACTGTGATAAGAATTGTATGAGCCCCAATAAATTGTTAAAAAAAAAATATTCCCTCCATTTGGAAGCCCCTTAAAAAAAAAAAGCTTTTGTTTATTTATTTACAAATCTTAAAAAGCAAAAGCCTGAAATAAAATGCAAATAAACAACCTACCTATTGTCAATTTTAAAATTTAATATAAGGTAAATTAGAAAAAGAAAAGCAAGTAAACTTAATTTTTTAAATATACACACTGAAGTATAGCCATACTAGAATTCATATTAAAGAAATAAATGCACCGACACCTAAAATCATCATGAATGTGACAGCTACAAATGCAGACTGACACTGTGTGTTACATTGGAAAATTAAGTACCTTAAGTGGCAATACCATTGATAATACGATTTCCTGAAATGGTGAACTTTTGACAAAGTTTTAAGCAAAATAAAGTACAATTTTCCCCCAATTCACTCAATATGTACATTCCTGGAAAATTCACTATTAAAATCATGTAAAACTGTGTTTAAAGGTATAACAGAGTTAGCATCAGTTAAGTATAAACAGGCTTTTCATCTACAAGAACATCTGGGAAAATGCTCAAAATCTGTACAGAACTTGTGGGATTGTCTGGTATGTCTGGCTCACTGAATGCCAGTGCCGCCCTCCTCTCTCCTAACCATTGTAGCAACACAAAATGCACCTTTAAAATTCCAAACCCCTAATAGGAACAGGACCGTCATTAGAGAAAACCAATGAATTAAAAAAATGCTAGGTTCCAGTCTGGTAATCAGACAACCCTTGTTTTCATCATGTAAATGTGATAAAATGCCTATCCAAGTTCTACTTTTGACCAAGGAGCAATCCGTATACATTGAGGAAATTTATTATTAATTTCTATTAATAATAAAGGCAGATACAATTTAAGAATGCTCACCCTAAATGAAAGAGATACATCAAATATTGGAAGTCTTTCCACCCTTGATAGCAATCTTGAAAGCAGTTTGAGTATTTTGCTAAGACATAAGAAGTACACAAACGGAAAATCACTGTTAGCAATCAAAGAGCATTTTACACTTCACAAAGCACTTTTATTAATTTTAACTATCTTAGCAATCCTAGAAGCCCTGGTAATGCAATAGGTTAAGCAGTGGGCTGTTCCACTGTAGTGAATTATTAAATATGGCTTTTCTAGTCAGTCTTTGTAACTCCTATCAAATGGCTTTTTCCTGATGGATCTAGGTAAGAGGAAGGAAGACACTGATAGGATTATATGATTCAGCTGTTCGTGATTGTTAAAAAAGTTCATTTTGATTGCCACTATGCTGGGGAGAAAATGAGCCATCTCAGAAGCAGGAAGGGTGAAGGGGGACCTCACTACCATTAAGAGAGAAAAGCCAGGAGTGGAACAATCTTTCGGATCCTTGAAATCCCTGCACATTGAACCTTCTTGATTCAAGAGACAGCTGTGACACTAGAGAAGCAGCAACAAGAACCAGGCTCCAAGACAGAGTGGTAGACTTCCCAGCCCACGGAGCAAAAAGAGCCAAGTGTCTTTGGGCAGGAAGGAGGCTGGCTTATGGAGTGATGTTCCAGTCTAGGCACTCAATTGGGGGAATCTACGTTTGCTGACCCACGGAGCTAGAGCTGAGTGCCTCTGGACTGAGGCTTATGGTGGAATGAATGCCTTTTGAGCACTTACTAGCAGCTTTAAAGAGCTTCGTAACGTTGCATAGGAAGGACAGACAGATCAGTGGGCTATGTTGCAAAGAGACTGAAGACCAGAGCCTGTTGGCATGGCTGAGGAGAGACACTCTTACCAAATAATCATATCCGGGGCATTTATACCTGGCTAGCTGAGTATTTATTGTCTGTTGAGTTCTGTGAGACCATTGCAATGAATTATAAAATCCAACTGAAACAGTGCTGTGGGAGGGAAGGCTGGGGTAGAATTGGTAGAAGGGAGCATGTTTGCCTTCAGCCTCAAAAATCTGCCTTGGGTGATTCTGATGTAGATTTTTATTTTCTTTCGCCCTTTCGTAGCGAGAGGAGGTCAGACATCACACACACATCATTTCTATGTATAGTTAGTGTCAGAAGGGAGATTCATTGCAAAGACTAAATTCATTGGAAGAGTGGGACTTTGAAAGAGAAAAAAAGAGGTTCATTAAAAGTGAAACTTTTGATTCTTTCATGTTTACTTTGATTATTGTTGTCCTGTAATGGTTTAAATCAGCGGTTCTCAACTTGGGGGTCGAATGACCTTTTCATAGGAGTCGCCTAATTTCCGATGGTCTTAGGAACCGAGACACCACTCCTCTATACGTCTGGGGGGGGGGTGTACACCCACATGCAGATACACCCACATACGAGTACCCAGCGTGAAGACTGTTACCCATGCTACACCATACTTCAAGACAAAATTTAATTTATTTGTAATTAGAAATAAATATTTCACAATATATAATGACACAGTTTTTGTGATTAATCACTATGCTTTAATGATGTTCAATTTGTACCAATTAAAATACATCCTGCATATCAGATATTTACATTACGATTCACAACAGTAGCAAAATTGCAGTTATGAAATAGCAACGAAAATAATTTTATGGTTGGGGTCACCACAACATGAGGAACTGTATAAAAAAGGGTCGCAGTATTAGGAAGGTTACAGTGTAACGCCTTGTGGGAAAAGACAGCCTTATCTTTGTCCTACAGAGCTGCTAGTGGTTTTAACCCACCAATTTTGGGGGAGTCCATACACACCTCTCTGCACTTCAAACAAGCTGGCTTTCTTATTCTCAGCGCTAGTCCTTAGGAGCTAGGTCAGTGCTCATAGGCTTAGAATTCCACACAACTCTCTAACTTCAGACCAACCAGCTCCTCTCTCTTCCCACTCCCACTCCCCCTCTTCCTCCCTTTTATCTCTTAGCCTCTGTAAACCAAGTAAATGGGTGCCAATGGAACATGCCCACACTTATCTCTTCATTGCTTCCTGTCCCCAAATTCCAGTCAATACATGGATCTGGGTGGTTTCCACAATGAGAATACCAGGCTGTCTGCTTACTGGCTCCCTGTAACTTTCAGTCCTAGGAGGGGCTTTCCTTGACGGGCACAGACTTTTCCTGCATCGATGCATCCAATGGCAAACTGCTTACTCAAAATTAGGAAAGCCAAACAGTTTACTTTTCCTCTGTAGGCCTTCCCTTCAAATGGAAGTTTCCTGTTCTCTCAGCAATTTTGGATGGACCTCAGGTTTCTACCTAAGCCCCTAACTCCACATAGACTTCTGGCTTAAAGATGGTTCTTTCTGGGCAATTGATAACTCCCTTTTTAGCATACCCAATTAAGTTTAGGCTGAAGGTGGGTTTACCGGTTTTTGTAATCATGATAATCACATTGACTTCTCTTACACATTTAGGTCTGTTTTACATTACCAGGCAGGAGAAACATTCATTATCCACAGAGCAGACAGATAAAACACATAAAATTTAACCCTTTAAAAATACCTGATTCTAATTTTCTTCATGCCCTGGATATATCTCCATTTATGTGACTATGACCTTGGGCCTCTGGCATATTAGATGTAGTAGGCTCAGGCCCCCTATCATTCATCTTGCTTAACCAGCCTGGCTTTTGCCCTAGGCCCCCCCCCAGAAGCAACCTTAGCTATAGCTTACCTGTCAATACCAAAGGGTCAGCAATGTCTTGATAGCAGTGAGTGATAGCAAGTGTATGAGGCCAAATTACTACTATTCTCATATTGTCAGAAGAGCAATCTCAAAATTGTCAGTCTCAAACAGATCAAGGCCAAAGACACAGAATTAATAAGTGGCAGAGACAGGACTTCATTTGATTTCAAGTCCTATCTTTTTATCATGCTATGCTGCTTCTTTCCACCATTCATCTGTCAGTTTGTCACACTGTGGTGGCTTATGTGTGGCTGTGATGTTAGAAGCTATGTAACTGTTATTTCAAATACCAACAAGGTCACCTACAGTGAACAGGTTTCAGCAGAGCTTCCAGAAAATGAAAAGAGTGAATAGGTTGTCCTTTTCTGAGGAATTAACCACTAAAAACCGTATGAATAGTAGTGGAACACTGTCAGATAGAGCAATGAACCCCTCAGATTAAAAGGCAAAAAAATACAACTGGGGTAGAATTGACATCATGCTTGGTAAAGTTGAGAATCAGTGAAAAAGAGGAAAACTCAATGAAATGGATGGACTTAGTGGCTACAACAATGGGCTCAAACATACCAATTATGAAGATGGAGAAGTTCTAGGTATGATATCATTCTGTTACACATAGGATCACTATGAATTGGCATCAATTCAGTGGCAGTAGGTTTGGCTTTGGTTTATACTGCTTCATAAAGATCCAATATGACAATACAGATAGTAGGAATTCCTCAGCACATACAATGTATTGTTAACAGCAAAATGTTAGCTTAAGTGATTTTGATATATGACAGAAAGTTCTATTATCACACAAATCAGTTTTTCTCAATATGAACATATTTTCAATGTTGTCTTGTCTCATATTGGAAACAAAAGAAAAATATTGAAAAGGGGAAAAAAACTAACATGCTATTAGTATCTAGGACATATAGTATCTAATTACATAATATTAAAAATTTCTGGATCAGAATTATAGTGATTCTGACTTAATCACCAGACCGTACTTCTAATTATAAACTGACTCAATGCTATTGAGTCAATTCTAACACATAGTGAACCCTGGAGGGGAGGGTAGAACTACCCCCGTGAGTTTCCATGATTGTAAATCTTTACAGGAGTAGAAAACCTCATCTTTCTCCCTCAGAGCCACTGGTGAATTAGAATGGCTGATCGAATGGTTAGCAGCTCAATGAATTAACAACTACACAATCAGCACATACTGGACTGCTGACCACAAGGTTAATAGTATGAAAACACCAAGTGCTCCAAGAGATAAAGATGAGGCTTTTTATGCCAGCAAAGTGTTTTAACAGTCTTGAAAACCCACAAGAGCAGTTCTACATTGTCCTAAAGGGTCACTATGAGTCAGAATTTGAAGACTCGGTATTATAGATGCTAATATTAAGGGAAGAAATAAAACTTTAAAAACTGGGGGGAATAGGGAGCTGATAGCATTGATAACTGTATAACCCCACTCAATGGGATCAAACAACAGAATTGTATGTAAATGGATATATTGGATATGTAAGATATTGGGGGGGGGAGTTCATGGGGGGTAGGGTAAGGGTATGAGGGGATAAAGAGGAACTGATATCAAGGGGTTCAAGAAGAAAGAAAATGTTTTGAAACTGAATGTGGTAGTAATTTTACAATATTGCTTGAGGTACTAGAACTATGAAATGTTATGATATCTGTAAGAGCTCCCAATAAAAGGATTAGAACAAATAAAAACTGTTCATTTCTGAAGAAATGTATATTATCATTAACAACCCCATAAAATTTCAGCTTAATTCAAATGTCTCTTATGTAGTCAATAGATCAGTCCTCCCCAAAATGCTTATCTTCAAATGACATAGATTGCATATTAAATTAGTTCTGACCCAGAAGTCATCAATTAATTTTAAACTCTAAATGGAATTGTGCCTTGCTTCCTACTTGATAATACGCATTCGAGTACACACTCATCAAGAGTAACCCCAACACTTATGTATACATAACAGTTTATAATGTAAGGCAAAAATAAAAGGAAAGGCACACTCAGTTTGATATAAGAGTTAAAAGGAAAAGGTAGGTCTTATGATTTCAGCTAAAGAAATGATGGAAGGGAAAAAAACCAGCATGATTAAATTTGTCTTTAGAAAAAGGGTAATAGCCAACAATCTACAAGTCATCCTTTCACTAATTCAAATCCTAAATCCAAAAAAAATTTAACTGACATTTTTTATTTTAAAAGAACTTTCAAAAAGTATGTTCTGCTCAGAAAAGGTGAGAATTGTATCTTTTTACCATACTTATTCAATCTGTAGCTGAGCAAATACCATATATACTCGAGTATAAGTTGAGCCACCTAATTTTACCACAAACATTGCATTAAAAATGTGCTGAACAAATGTGGTGAAGAAAGCTGATGGTGCCCTGCTATCAAGATACAGCATCTGGGGTCTTAAAGGCTTGAAGATAAACAAGCAGCCATCTAGCTGAGAAGCAACAAAGCCCATAAAGAAGAAGCACACCAGCCTGTATGATCACGAGGTGTCGAAGAGATCAGGTATCAGGCATCAAAGAACAAAAAAATTGTATCATTGTGAATGAGGGGGAGTGTGGAGTGCCCAAAGTCCATCTGTAGGCAACTGGACATCCCCTTACAGAAGGGCTGCAGGGAGGAGATGCCAGTCAGGGTGCAATGTAGCAACAATGAAACATACAACTTTCCTCTAGTTCTATCAAGTTCTATCTAGCTCTATCCCCACTATCATGACCCCAATTCTACCTTACAAATCCAACTAGACTAGAGGATGTACACTGGTACAGATAGGAACTGGAAACACTGGGAATCCAGGACAGATGAACCCTTCAGGACCAGTGGTGAGAGTGGCGATACTGGGGGTGGAGGGAAGGTGTGGTAGAAAGGAGGAATTAATTTCAAGGATCTACATATAACCGCTTCCCTGGGGGACAGAAAAGAGATAAGGGGGTGAAGAGAGACATCAGACAGTGTAAGACATGACAAAACAATAATTTATAAATTATCAAGTGTTCATGAGGGAGGAGGAGGGGCAGGGAAGGAGGGGAAAAATGAGCTGATACCAAGGGCTCAAACAGAGAGCAAATGTTTTGAGAATGAGGATGGCAACAAATATACAAATGTGCTCAACACAATGGATGGATGGATGGTAACAAAAGTTGTACAAGTCCCCAATAAAATGATTTTAAAAATATCGAAAATGCACCAGAAGACCTGTACAAGAACGCACTCAGTAGCAGTGCTCAGGAGTGCAAAATGCAAATATTATCATTTGGATTTAGGCGTACTTAGAAAGTGCCAGAATCTTCTTTTGGGGTTATGTGAATTTACTTAATCTACCCCACAAATTTACAAGCTATATGCTTTGTGCTTTTTAACGGACCAGGGCATCTGATAACATGAATTATTATTATAAATATTTTTGTATTTTAAAACTGCAAAGAGCCCAACTTTGATCATGTAAACAAAAATATTAGCCTCCAACTCTATGTTTGGCTATATAAGAATGGATGAATGTAAGTTGTGATATATATGCAATAATACCAAAAATGTTTTTTAAAAAGGTGCTGAAAAACAGCTTATACACGAGTATATACAGTAATCAAAGAAGCTGAATTATATGAATAATAATGTAATCTATGTCCCTAAGTGTACACGTAGAAATGTTGAATTAGTGCATGTTTTGGTATGTATTCTCAACAACAATAGGTAAACATCATTCTGGCATTCTCTGCTTTTAGCCAAGACCCATCTGACGCAGTTTTAAAATTATCTCCAGCAAAATTTTACTTGTGATATTAATGATCCATAACTCACTGCCATCCAGTCCATTCCAACTCATAGGGAGGACAGGGCAGGACTGCCCCTAGAGGTTTCCAAGACTGTAACTCTTTAGGAAATAGGAAGCCTCGTCTTTTTCTTGGAGAGGCCGGTGATTTCAAACTGCTGACCTTTCCAATTGCAGCCTAACATATAACCACTGTGTTTCAGGGCTCCTTGAGATTAATGATGTTGTTAGGTGCCATCGAATTGGTTCTGACTCAAAACTACCCAATGTCTAACAGAAGGAAACACACTGTCCAGTCCTGTGCCATTCTCACAATTGTTCTTATATTTGAGCACATCAATGAAGCAATTGTGTCAATCGATCTTATCAAAGGTCTCCTCTTTCTCTGCCTCAAAACTTTACCAGGCACGATGTCCTTTTCCAGTGATTGATCTCTCCTGACAACATGTCCACAGTACATGAGACAAAGTCTTACCATCCTTGCCTTAAGACAGATCTTTTTTTACAATCCTATGTACTTTCAATATTCTTTTGGAGCACCATGATTCAAATGTATCTATTAATTTTCAGTTTTCCTTATTCAATGTCCAGCATTCACATGTGCGACAACTGAAAATACCAAGTGTTGGGTCAGGCGGCCTGTAGTCCTCAAAGTAACATCCTTACTTTTCAACACTTTAAAGACGGCTTGTATAGCAGATTAATCCAATGAGCTCTTGATTGTTGCTTCTATGAATATTAGTTGTGGATCCAAAAAAGATGAAATTCTTGATACTCTCAATCTTTTCTCTCTTGATAATGATGTTGCCTACTGGTCTAGTTGAGAATTTTGATTTTCTTTTCATTGAGTTTCAATCCACCATGGAGACGGCAATCCTTGATCTTCATCAAGTGCTTCAAATGCTCCTCACATTCAGGGAGCAAGGTGCGTCAACTGCGTATCGAAGGTTGTTCCTCCAATCTTGAAGCCAAATTCTTCATATAATCCAGCTTCTTTGATTGTTTGCTCAGCATACAGAATGATAAGTATCCTAAGAGGATACAACCTTTACACACTTCTTTCCTGGTTTTAAATCATGCAGTATTCCCTTGTTCTGTTTGAATGATTGCCTTTTGATCCATGCACAGGTTCCCATGAGCATAACATAGTATTCTGGGATTCCCATTCTTCTCAAGTCTATCCACAGTAGAATGTCTCAGTATAGCCAATAAAACAAGTAAACATTTTTCTGGTATTGTATGCTTTCAACCAAGATTCATCTGATGCCAGCATGTTATTTCTTGTTCCACATCCTGCCTGAATTTCTGGCAGCTTCCCTGTCAATATACTGCTGCAACTGTTGTTGGATAATGTTCAACAAAATTTTACTTGCATGTGATTTCAATGGTATTGTCCAATAATTTGTGCATTCTGTTAAGAGTATGAATAAATGGAATGGGTATAAATATGACTCCCTTCCAGTCAGTTGGCCACGTAGCTATCTTTCAAACTTACTGGCATAGGCAAATGAGCACTTCCAGTGCTTCATCAGCTTGTTGAAACAGTTTAATTGGTATTTCATCAATTGCTAGAGCCTTGTTTTTGGCTAATGCCTTTAGTGCAGCTTGAACTTCTTCAGTGCCATTGGTTCTTGTTCATATGCTACTTTTAAAAAATCTTTTTATTAGGGGCTCATACAACTCTTATCACAACCCATACATTATACATCAATTGTGTAAAGCACATTTATACATTCATTGGCCTCATCATTCTCAGAACATGTGCTCTTCACTTAAGCCCCTGGCATCAGCTCCTCCATATGCTACTTCTTGAAATAGTTGAATGTCTACTTTT
Organism: Tenrec ecaudatus; assembly: GCF_050624435.1. Taxonomy (NCBI): domain Eukaryota; kingdom Metazoa; phylum Chordata; class Mammalia; order Afrosoricida; family Tenrecidae; genus Tenrec; species Tenrec ecaudatus. The sequence goes on along the minus strand of NC_134543.1, from coordinate 31,173,922 downwards.
CCTTTTTGGTACAGTGACTGTATTTTTTCCATTTTCTTTAGATGTTTCCTGCATAATTTAGTATTTTACCTACAGAATTTTTCGATATTATAACTCGAGGCTTGAGTATTTTTTGAGTTCTTTCAGTTTTATATCTGCCAAGAGCGTTAATCCTTTTTGGTGTTCTAACTGGAGTTTTGGGAACATTTTATTATAATATTTGGCTTTTTCTTCTCAAGCTGCCCTATGAAAATTTCTTTTCAGCCCTTTGATTTCATCATTTCTTCCATGTGCCTTAGCTACAATATGATTAACATCAAGTTTCTAAATCTCTTCTCTTTCCTGTCTTTTTAATGACCTTCTGCTTTCTTACTGTATAATGTTCTTGATGTTATCCCACAGCTCATCACTGGTGTTCAATTCAACAAATCTGTTCTTAAGATGTTCTAAAATTTCAGATGGGATATACTCAAGGTCATAATTTGGCTATCATGGACTTATTTTACTTTTCTTCAACTTTAACCTGAACTTACATATAAAAAAAATGTATGGTCTGCTCCACAGTTGGCTCCTGGCCTGGATTTAGAGGCTAATCCACACTTTACCTTCTCTATAAAGTCTCTGCAAAAATATAGTCAATTTGATTTCTATGTATAACATCTAAAGATATCCACATGTATAGTTGCCTTTTGTGTTATTGAAATAATGTTATTTGTGATAGAAGTTGTCACTGGTCTTGCAAAATGCTATCATGGGATCTCTGGCTTCATTTCTACCAATGCTGTATTTTCCAACTACTGTTCCTTTCTCTTTGTGTCCAACTTTTTTATCCAATCCCTGATAATTGTCAGTGAATCTTGATTGCATGCTTGATCAATTTAAGACTGAAGACATTGGTAGAATTCTTCAACTTCTTCATAACCAGCTTTTGTGGTTGATGCACACATCTGAATAACAGTTGTATTGATTCGATTTCCTTGTATGTTGAGAGTTAATATCCTATCACATAAACACTGTACTTTTAGACCTTGAAATGTCCTTTGAGACGATGAACGCAAGATCATACTTTTGATTGTTACATTCCCAGCATAGTAAACCATATAATTTTCTGATTCAAAATAGTATCTGTTCATTTCAGCTCACGAATGCTTGGAATGTCCATTTGTATGCATTCCATTTCATTTTTTACAACTTCAAATTTAGATTCATACTTCATACATTCCAAGTTCTGATTACTAACTGATATTTGTAGCTGTTTTGTTTTTTTCTTCTCATTTTGAGTTGTGTCCCATCACCAAATGAAGGTTCTGAAGGCTTTACTCTACCTATGTCATTATGGTTGATTCTACTTTGAGGAGGCAGCTCTTTCTCAGCCATATTCTGAGTGCTCCTGACATGAGGGGTTCATTTTCTGCCCCTATGTCCGATAATGATCTGCTTCTTTTCATGAGATTTTCAGTATGTGACAATGTTTTAATTCTATCCATAAGGTTTTTAGTGTGTACTTCCTCTGAAGTGGACAGCTTATTCCTTATTAGCCTGGAAATGCTGATGAAACCTGTTCACTTTGAGTGACTCTGCTGCTATTAGAAATACTAGTGACATAGCTTCCAGCAAAATACAAGTCACCACAGTACAACAAACTGACAGGCACATGGTGATATTGATGGTGTTTTGTAATTTCATATTCTATTGGATCAGTTGGAATCAACTCAATACCAGTATGCGTGTGTGTGTGAGTGTGTGTGTGTGAGTGAGTGTGTGTGAGTGTGTGTGTGTGTGTGTGTGTGTGTGTGTGTGTGTTTACCCACAGCTATCAAGTTTATTCCAACTTATAGTAACCCTATACAGGGTCTACGAGGCTGTAAATCTTTAGGGAGCACATAGCCTCATTTTCCTTCCAGAATGAATCACTGACATGTTGGTTAGCAGTCCAGTACTTACCAAACAGTACCACCAGAGCTCCTTGTCATATATACGAGAAGGTACTCCAAAATAACCAGTGGTGAATTCTATTTCTCCACTCCTTGAATTTGGCTGTGGGGGACTGTGACTTACTTTGGCCAACAACACAGTAGAAAATTTGACAGAGCAGAGAGATGAAAAGTACTTAAACATTGAAGTTTGTTCTTTCTGGCTACTCTTCAGAACACTGTTACCAACTGAATGAACCCAAACTAGCCTGCTAGAGAAGCCACATGCAAAACAGACTCTAGTCCCACCAGGGTCAAAAGTCAGACACCCAACAAACATGACGGTATACCCAAAAAGAAACAGAATTTTTTTTCAAAGTTGTGTAAATTTTAAAAACAAACAAACAAAACAACCTTATCACCTTCAAAGTACTCTCTATTACATTTAATACATTTATCAAATCTGCAATTCCAGTCTTGGAAACATTTTTTCATACTCATCTGTTTGGATGACTGACAGCACCTCCATTTTTTCCCCCTCACCTCTTCTATGTCATCAAAACACTGTCCTTTCATGTCCCTCTTCATTCAAAGAAACACAAAAGAAGTCACATGGTGTGAGATCATCTGAGTAAGGTGCATGGGGCAAGAGAGGCATGGTGTTTTTGCCAAAAACTGGTGCACTGAGATAGCTATGTGAGCAGGTGCATTGTCATGGGGGCAAAACCAGTCCCTCATCTGCCACAAATCAATCCTTTTTTGTCACACACTGTTACACAAACTTTTCAGAATCTTTAAATAGAAAATTTGATTAACAGTCTGACTTAGTGGAAAGAACTCCAAATGCTCTACAAGTTGACATTTTCTTCTTTTTGGGAAGTTGATAGACACCCAGAATGAGGTGTATTAACAATTCACATTTATTTCACCTTTTCTTAAATGAGAAAACCACTCATACACTTGAGTTTTTCCCATAGTGCTGTCCTTATAAGCTGTGTTCAAGATCACAACAGTTTCTGAGGCATTTTTCCTAAGTAGGAAACAAAATTCCATAGCCGGATTCTGTTCTCTTACATCAGTCATCACAAAAAATGGAGTGAAACTGCTTTTATGAAAAAATTCACTGTGACCAGAGAGAACCTTTCCAGGCGACACCACTGGGTACACTAATTCAGAGCAAGTTGCTTGATGCTTGCCTAGCAGGAAAAATGTGTACTACACAAAAGCTCCACTCCGCCCAGCACAATTCTGATTTTTGGGGGGTACCCCTTCATTTATTACCTACTATATGCTAGGATGTCATGCTTGGTAAAGAAGAGCTTAGCTAGCTCACTGCCATTGAATTGATTATAACTCAAGACACCCTTATAGCACAGAGAATTGCCCTATGGATTTCCAAGGTTATTGATCTCTTTTTTCTATTTAAGGTTATAACTCTTTATGGAAGAAGAAAGCCTCAACTTTCTCCTTTGTGATAAAGTAGAAGAGTAGCAGAAAAGAGGAAAACCCTCTTCAATATGGATTGACACTGTGGCTGATGCTAGAATGGGGTCCGCAGGCAACTATGAAACTACTATACAGAGAGGTTAGCACAGAGGAGCAGTTAAAAGTTATGAAAACAACTAAAACTGCTGTTAACCCCTGGATGACATTGCATTCTCCATGACACTGCATTCTCCATGACATTGCATTCTCCAGTGCATGACTTTTATGGACTGTTTCTTGTGCTTCCTCATGCCACTGGGTAATTTATAAGACAAACCTTTAACTAATCAGAAACAACCTAGCACTTATTTATGTATTTATTTATTTTGTCTTCCCAATCAACAATTAGAATATGAAAAACTTTTTAAAAATTTAATAAAGTTACAAAAACTATTTCTAACTGGTAGCCTTTGACAACTCCAAAACTAAACATCCAGGTTTCCTACAGTGAAAGAAAAGCATCTTTAGAACTAAACTTGTTGACTATGTCTAAGCAAACTTTAAATGATGCAGGATCTCTTACGTTTCGCCTTCCTATTATCACCCACATCCAGACACAGACTTTCCTGCCACTAGGAAGGGAGTGGTTTCCAGCTTTAGGCTGACACAATTGAAAGGTTCTGAAAAAGAATTAAAAATAGACTCTACAGAGAGTAAATTGAAATTAAAAATTATGTTTTAGTAAAGCAAACTTCAAGTTAGGATTCATTAAATTCTAGACATAGTTCTGCTCTAATTACCTGTGTGACTTAACCTACTAGACGACTTCAAGTTCTTAATCTGTTAAATAAGAAACCTTTATTTTACTAAGGTCTTTTGGGGTACTTCTAATATTATAATATTCTTTTAAATACATGATGGGAATGTTTGTTAAGTGTCAATATATTTGGTTTTTACATAATGCTTTCAAGAGCTTCAAGAATTTTACCAATGTTAACGATGTCTATCCACCACACTCCTGGATCCACAAGACTCACATAAGCAGAATCTAAAAACAAACAAACATTACCTTGAGAAAGTTCTCTAAAATACTTTTTAATGTGGTAATAAGTTGCATGCTAGAATTTAATTAAGGTATAATTTATATACAGCAAAATTCACCTTTTTCAGTGTATGGTTCTACATTTTGACAAAAACCTTATCATGTAACCACTACCCCAATCAAAATACAGAATACCAAACAAATTCACTTATGCTCCCTTTGAAGTTAAACTCCCTCTCACACCCTGGCAACCACTAACCAGCTTTCTGTCCCTGTAGTTTTGTCTTATCTAAAACATAAAAAATGTGATCACAGTGTATGTAGCCTTTTATGTCTAGTTTCTTTCACTTGGCATACTGGATCAGCTGTTCAAACCCATCTACTCCTGTTCAGACTTACAACCTCAAAAATCTGCACAGGGTCACTCTAAACCAAGGACAGTGGGTTTTATACCTATAATCATAATCCCATTTGAGGCTGTGTATCTTTGTTATGTTAATGAGGCAGTATAAACTATGTTTTAAATCAACTAAAAGAGTAGACTAAACAAGCAAAAAAGGGGATGGGCAGAGTGATGCCAAGCCACATGGGCATTCCCAAGGAATGGAGGAATAAAAACTAAATGAGATAATGACTTTCTCTAAAAGTCAAGAGAAAGTCTTCTAGAACCAGAGCCCTGAATTTGGGCTTCTAGCCTCCCAAACTGTAAGAAAATTAATGTCTTTGTTAAAGTCATCTACTTGTATTTCTACTACAGCAACACCAGGTATTACAACAGCTTATCAATATTTATCAATAATGTTTCATGTGCTGACAATATCTACTATATGAATGATCCAAAGTTTACCAGCTGAATTACATATGGGTTGTTTCCAGTTTGAAGCACATAAGCTTGTGTGTGACTAAGTTTTCATTTCATTTTTGGAAATGCATTGAAGAGGTAATAATAAGTGTAGGTTCAAATTTTATAAGAAATTGCTAAATTGTTTTGCAAAGAGGTTATTCCATTCTGTATCCCAATCAATAATATATAAAAGTTTCTAAATGGCTTTAAGGAAAAACAAAGTTAAAATAAAGATTCTAAACAGATCCAGTTTAGAGGAAATTTTTTTCCATGTCCTATTTCTAGAAAGTTGATAAAGGAAGTTGACTTGGTAAATATTTGTATTTGTCAAATAGATATGATGTTTATTTTAATGAACTCTTAAAATACATCATATTTGCAATTACATTTATAAATTCTATTGATGTGGGTACTTTGATCCATCTGGCTAGACTATGGGTTTTTAAAATCTATTTTGGTTGGTATTTCAAATACTAGTGGTATAGCTTCTAACTTCACGGCAACACACAAGCACCACAGTATGACAAACTGACAGACTAAGCCCTCAGAAATAACTGAGTTCTTAATGAGACCATCAATTTATGAAATCCTTTGCTTTCTCTCTTATCAGTGTCCTAAATTTCACTTTCTTATTTTTCCAGCTTAGATGTCACAGTTCATCAATATAATTACTCCTCTCACTTAATTCAGTGTCTCCCATGCTTTCACATATTCTCTTAGAAAATCAGCCAACCTTCTCCAAAATTGTAATAATGCAATGGAATATTGGAAAAAATGACATATCCCAGCAGACTAGTTATCTTCATAAATTCGTCATCAACAACCTAAATCTCAGAATTACTGTTTCTCTAAAAGTTCCCTGTAAACCAGTTGCCTTACAGTCAATCCCAACTCATACCACCCTAAAGATAAGAGAATTTCCCCCACAGCGTTGCTGAAATCTTTACAAAAGCAGATTGCCACATCATTCTCCCGAGGAGTGGCTGACAGGTTCAAATCACTGGCCTTAAGGTTAGAAGCCAAACTTTTTTTTCCCTTACCAAATTATTAGGACATAATCCAGACAACATATCATTCAATAGTTCAGTCATATCGAGCAATGTTGTACAACCGATACCACAATCATTTTCAAAACATTTTTCTTTTCTTGTAATCTTTGATAACAGCTCCACAGTACCCCTCTCCCTTCCCATGCTATATCTATCCCACTCCCAGGATCTGTATTTAGTTATCTCTATAGATTCATCCAATCTGGATTTTATATACTGAAAAACAAAGAAAGCTATCTAACAGTCAAGAACACTAACTACCAACAATAATAAAATACAGAATAGATAAGCCCCAATCTGGGGGATGAAGGGCCAAAAATGCTCAAAGTGTATCCAAAGGGAGATCAAATGACAAGATTTTAACCATTCAAAAGTCACAGCTGTAATTTTAATTTACTATAATCTTCTCTCCAATACTCTCTGATAATCAAGCTATTCCCATCTCTCACTATGATCTACAGGGAATTACCAGAGTCTTAATTTGTGTGGATCCTGTTCATGTATTTTGGGCTCATACTGTCATCTATTGCCTTCTTTAAACACAACTTAAACTCTTACACTATTCCCTCCTTTGGATTTGGAGTGGATATCTTTTCCACTCTTTGGGTAAGAGGTGTTGGCGTGCTTCTTTGATGTGGGTTTAGTTGACATCTCACTTAGATGGCTGCTTGTTTGAAAATTTGCCTTTAACACCCGTTACTATTCTTTCTGATAGCACCCAGGCACCACACTTTGCTATGACACCTGTATCTTCCATGTTTCCTTCATGAGGGCGAGTATCAAGCAGGGCCATGTTGTATGAACTAATTATTCTTAAATTAGAGCTAGGATTAGGTGCAGCCCCAAATCCATTCCTAAATCTATGTTTTCTATCTGGCTCTGGTTCACCTTGGAGCAGTGGTTCTCAGCCTTCCTAATGCTGAGATCCTTTAATACAGTTCCTCATGTTATGGTGACCCCCCCAACCTTAAAATTATTTCCATTACTACTTCCTAACTATAAGTTTGCTAGTGTTATGAATCGGGCGACCCCTGTAAAAGGGTCGTTCGACCTCCTAAGGGGAGCATCGCGAACTACAAGTTGAGAAATGCTGCCTTAAGAGACATCTTTGTTATTTTATGGTAGAGAATCTTATTGATCATCTCCTTGGAGCATAAGGGCCTTCTGTTTACAGTTACATATTTAGTCCATGTTTACAGTCATAGATTTAGTCCATGGTTGTGTACTTAAAACAGAATTGAGAAAGGGAGCTTAAACAAGTGTTGGTTAACTACAAATAGTATTACATGAATTGCTGACTTACACAGATCAAGTCATTATGCACCTGGATACTATTTACACAGAGTGGGAACTGGTGGTCAGTAAAACATACAATAATATCTACTGACAATGTCAGACACAGGTCTGCCAGAATAATAAATACCTCAATAAGTTAAGTAGGGCATTGAGTAATGCAAATGTTAATCTGCCTGCCGACAGCTATACTCTCGATATAGCTGTCTTCTGCTTCATGCTCCTTTTAATTTCAGCCTTAAGTCCTTTGAGTACAGGTGTATTTGAGGTAGAGCCCAGTTCACCTAATGGGGTTTTCACATTACATCCCTCTGGTATGGCCTTTAGTATATGTTGTGCACCTGAAATTCCAGGATTCAATGTCCAGTATTCTATAGCCCATGGCCTGGTTTCCCCCAGGGGTTATACAGAAACTTGGACCAATGTACCCTATTAGGAGCCTAGAACCAGACATAATCTCCCCTTGGGGTCCGTTGAAAGTATTGGGGTTTTTTTTGTTTTGTTTTCACAAAAGTATTGTTACCTTTTCCCAGCTAAGAGGTTGGTCATCCACCTTTTTCTACCAACTAAAATGCCCTTGTCTTTCCCAAAATGTGTATGCTCCTCTTTCCCACTTCCCCTTTCTTGACCAGATTTTCCCATCAGAACCACTTACCATTCTGATAGGAATGGCTGCTGGTTTAAGGAGACCTCATCATGGCAGCCACTAACGATCTTTCTTCCCTTCACTCTTGAAAATGCAATCTCAGCTGAAGTGCGGACTCCTCTTTCAAAGTAGTTTTCAAGATACACATATGGAAAGAATGGTATATGGTTCATGGGCACTGATCTGGTTCTCTACAATGCTGCTTGGCAGCCTTGGTTAGCAGATTGCACATGAATAGTGCCTTCATTTTGGTGCAGCCAAACTTTTAACCACTACACCACCCAAGACTCCAACCATTACATCAATGCTTGATGTAGTAACTTCTCTTTAACCTTAAACATCTTACCCCTCTCATTTCCAAAAGAAAACAGAAGCTCCTGATTCTTTCTACAACCAAATCTTTAACTCTCCAAACTGACCCAGTCAACTCCTTGTCCCCTTCTTAAAATACCACATATATTTGTGTGTAAGCTGAGTTCTGCCACACATTTTTATGCAGTTTTTGTGGTAAAATCAGGTGCCTCAGCTGATACTCACATCGGCTTATTCTGGAGTATATGCGGTAATCTGTAAGCATCCCTGATTGTTATCTCTACTAAAATTCCTCTACTCAAGTTTGTATTCCCTCTTACATTTCCTTCTGTCCACTTTCATTTTATCTAGTACCATCACCTGTTTCTCCTCTACAGAATCATCCCCATTACCATATAAGTATGTATGATTTCGCCAATATTTTTAATAACTCACATGCAGCTTTGCCACTTCCTTCCCATGTTTAAAATTTCTTTAAAGCCAAACTTCTCAAAATAAATCAACTCTAAAATTCTCTCATTTCTAACATTCCATTCCATTCACTAACCTAGCTGCTCCAAATCAGTCTGTCTACAAGTTCAATGAAACTGTCACTGAAACAGATGGCACACTCTTACAGCATAAATGTAGAGAATATAATGGATACAATATTAAGGTAGGACAGAATGCAAGGTACAAACAAGGGATTATCTAATATCCAGGGATTAGTAAATTGGGAATTTATTTATGTTTTATTATTATTTTTAATCATTTTATTAGGGGCTCATACAACTCTTATACATACATACATCAATTGTGTAAAGCACATCTGTACATTCATTGTCCTCATAATTTTCAAAGCATTTGCTCTCCACTTAAGCCCCTGGCATCAGCTCATTTTCCCCTCCCTCTCCGCTTCCCCCCCCCCCATGAACCCTTGATAATTTATAAATTATTATTTTGTCATATCTTGACCTGTCCGACATCCCTTCACCCACTTTCTATTGTCCATCCCCCAGGGAGGAGGTCACATGTAGATCCTTGTAATGGGTTCCCCACTTCCAACTCACCCTCTCACTACACTCCCAATATCACCACTCACCACTGGTCCTGAAGGGATCACCTGCCCTGGATTCCCTGTGTGCAGTTCCTATCTGATGTAGCCAGATTTGTAAGGTAGAAATGGGATCGTGATAGTGGGTGTGGAGGAAGGATTTAGGACCTAGAGGAAAGGTGTATGTTTCATCATTGCTACACTGCACCATGACTGGCTCATCTCCTCCCCAAGATCCTTCTGTAAGGGGATGTACAGTTATTCTACAGATGGGCTTTGGGTCTCCACTCCGCACTTCCCCTCATTCACAATGATAGGATTTTTTGTTCTGATGATGCCTAATACCTGATTCCTTTGACACCTCGTGATCACACAGGCTGGTGCACTTCTTCCATGTGGGCTTTGTTGCTTCTGAGCTAGATGGCCACTTGTCTACCTTCAAGCCTTTAAGACCCCAGATGCTGTATCTTTTGATAGTGAGGCACCATCAGCTTTCTTCACTAAATTTGCTTATGCACCCACTTTGTCTTCAGCAATTGTGTCGGGAAGGTAAGCATCATGGAATGCCATAAATTGGGAATGTAAACCCAAATATTCAAAGGAACACAAGCTGTCACTTCCCTGAAGCATGAGGTTATTGGGACCAGAAAAAAAGTTATATAGCAACAAAATAAGTTATATAGCAATAGAAGAGACACCAAGAGCATGAACAGAGGAATGTGGCTGCTTCTGCCTAGACTGCATTCAGGCAGGGAGGGAGAAAGGAGAATAAATACCATAACATTTTTTCCTTCTGTTGTCCAATCTCCTATCAATACCTGCATTGTAAGAACACAATCTAACATCATAAGGCTAAGAAGCCTGGGTGATGCAATCAATAAAAGTCCCCTCCTTAAATACAAAGCAGGGAAGAGATAGACCAAAACAAAACAAAAAAGGATCCAGAGTAAGACAGAGAATAGCTAACATTTGATCCACCAATACCTCCCATTTTCACACATTCAATGAGCAAGGGCTTCATTGGCTTTTGTGATTAATAAAAACAAAGAAAAATATTACCCTATATGAAGTAACCTCCAGGGAGCTCTGGTGGTATAGTAAGTACTTAGTTAAGTCCTTGGCTGTTAGAACATGGCAATTTGATCCCACCAGGCCTTAAGAGGGAAAAAGATGTAAGGTTGTTCTACTCTGTCCTTTAGGGTGGCTCTAAGTCAGAATCAACTTGACAGCAACAATTTATTTTTGTTTTCCTTTTTCCTTAAATTAACTTCTTCACCAGACATTTTGGACTTTCCTTAAGCTCAGAACCACATAGCTGAATTCACTTGCTCATTACAGGTCTTAATTTTATCTATTTGTGAGAGCTTACAAAACTTGGTGAGAAATTTTCATTAACATTTAATTCCATTTTCCACAACTTTGCCCTCTCACAGAATGGCAACTCCCAGCAGTTCTCACCTCAAATTCTAGCCTCCCATATCCCAATAGCACCATTTAAGTATCTCTTGGAAACAAAAAATATTCAAAACAATGATTGCCATCTTTTTAAAGATCCTCTTTTCCCAATCCTTCTCCATCTCAAGAAATATGAACCCAGTGCTAGCTTCGGCAGCACATACACTAAAAGTGGAAAGATACAGAGAAGATTAGCATGGCTGCTGCACAAAGATAAGGAAATGCATGAAGCATTCAACATTTTTGAAGCAAGATATCATTTTGAAGAGAGAATCTCGTGCAGATTTTGGAATCGATACAGTTGAAATGGGAACTACTGCAGAGCTGGACAGATTTTCAAGGCTTTATCTTTTGAATAAACTGCCCACTTTTGGAACTGGTTATAACACCCATTGGAAGGAAGACATCTGGTACCATAGTGCTGAAATCAACTCCCAGGTGCCCCTTGGCAAGTGACTTTGGGAGTACTTCAACTCAGAGAAGCCAAAGGGACGGATCATTATGACCTGAGTACAGAAAATGAACGGGAAAAATGTCTACTACAAATTTTTATAGATCACTATTAGTGAAGCCAGTTGCCTAGAATTGCACATGGAAATTAACTGGATACCCCTTGCTCATTCCAAACCCACTGGAGGAAATGTTTAGTATTTATTGCCAAAAGGCATTCCTAAAAACTCAGGCCTTTATGCCATTGGCTATGAAGAATGTATTGAGAGGTTCCTCTCACCCCACACGGAGCGACATTCCCTGAACCCAGAGAAGAAGAGCTGGGTTGACCTATAAATCTTGTCAGCACAAGCCTCATTGTAGGTAAAAATAGAGCCCACCGAATTATCTATTGCTACTTCAGGATTGCTGAGGTTAGGACTCTACAGTACTGCTTATTTTTACATTCCCAACCAAATACAAAATCCTGTCACAAAGATTGGGTTGGTATTAATGGATTTTGTCTCATAACTGTTTTGTGGATCCTGGAGTTTCTCCAAAATCAATTTACATCAAATTGGTAGAAGTGGAGAGGGGCTTACTTTTTGAGGGCTCTTTAGTTGAATGCCTGGAAAAAACCACTGGATGGATTCTCCTTAAACTTTAATAACCGGATGTCATCCTTCATAAGGTTTTGGACTGTTAACTTCCTCTACTTGCTTCCCAAATCTGACTGTCCCTTATGCAGATGCTGCCATCAGTTCTTCATGGAAACATTTTTTCCACGATGGGGCAAGTACAACATCTAAGAAATTAAAGTGGACTTTGGGAAGGAAAAAACAGACCTCACCTGAAAACACTCATTTGGATCAAGCAGGAAAAAACAATGAATTTGCACGGTGGTCTGCAAGTTAAAAAATTAAAAGCAGTTTGAAAATGGATTTTGGAGCCCTCCTATGAAAAAATGTAGGTACATTCCATATTGAACAAAACATACTTTGAATTTCATTACAAAATTTTTAAAATGTATTCTTTTCACGGTGTTTGTTTTTTACACATCTATGTCTCTATATAAGTGTTACTTACAACCCTGAATAAAGATAATGGCAAGCTAAATCATGAGTCACATTAAATAAGATTGTTTCTCGGTATCACTCTAAGTATTATTGTGCATAATTTACAGGTTCATTTTTTACCCACCAACCAAGTGTTTTGCTATGTCCTATCAGAGTTGCCTGCAGACTTTTGTTTCTGTAATGTACCAAATGCTATGGTTATATTGCCATTTAAACTTTTAAAAAACAGATGTAAGTATATTTTGGCCTCTTGGAATACTAAAAAAAAGAAAAAAATACCAAATCAAAAACATAATTCTTGATTACTTCTTCTTTCAGATCCATCAAGAAAACTCTACACCTAAAACTGATTGTAAATTCACCTACCTCGAGGAGATATGATGAGCCAGTCAGGGTGCAGTATAGCACTGATGAATCATACAACTTTCCTCTAGTTCTTTAATGCTTCCTTCCCCCCACTATGATGACCCCAATTCTACCTTACAAATCCGGTTAGACCAGAGCCTGTACATGAGTAAGGGGAAGGTGGAACCGATCCCAATAATCTACATATAACCCCCTCCCAGGGGAACAGACAACAGAAAAGTGGGTGAAGGGAGACATTGGTCAGTGTAAGATATGAAAAAACCAATTTATAAATTATCAAGGGTTTGTGTGTTTATCAGCCAGGTTGGCACAATATCCCAATCCATCCCTTGCCAACTTGGCACCTGTACATTATTCTTTAGCCTCACAATTGCAATTAAGTAACACCTACACCTTAATCCTATAATCCTGTGAATATGCTCCCCCACCTATGAAAGTTTGTAAGCCAACCACTTCATGCCTTTATCCCCCCCCCCCCAAATTTTGGGTATCTAATTTACATACTGCCCACTTACATCAACCCAGTGTTCTGAGGAGACAATCATTTTTTGACATGAAGAATCTTCATTCCAGTTGGAACCTTGTGAAGTCTGAATCCATAAGCAAAGTCAAATCCAGACAGGTCATCCATCAAGTCAGCAACAATATGCACCTGTTCACAGGCTCAAAAATCTCAAACTTTTAAGATTGGTCACCTTTTTAAACTATAGTCTGGCCCTCCAATGGATCTGTGAGAAAGTGAACTGGTCCCCTTTTTTAAAAGTTTGAGGACCCCTGTTTTAGACCATGGGCTCTCACCAATACTCAACAAGCCTAGGCCCCTTGTGCTAGGTCATGAACTTTAGGCCAGTCAACTCGTTCTTGTCTTCTCCTTTTTTTCCCCTGTAAACCAAGTTCACAGGTATCAGTGGCCAAACTAAACTCATCTCTTTATTGCTGCATTTCTCCCACTACCACTCAACACGTAGTTCCATGTGGACACCTAGCAAGCATTTCTCTTAGGGCTTATGATCTGGAACATTTTCTCCTGTTTACTGGCCATTCGGATTTCTGCCCCCTGTGAAACTTCTGTTCAGGTCCTTTGCCCACCTCCTCAGTGGGAAATTAGTTTTTTTCTTTTAGGAAGCTAGCTGAGTATTATAGATTTTAGTAATAGGCCTTTGTCTGATGTGTCATTGCTAAAGATGCTTTCCCAGTCCGTTGGCTCTCTTATTACTCTCTTGGTGAATTATTTCGATGTACACAGATGTTTTATCTTCAGTGTATCCCACTTGTCAATTTGTGACTCATCTCTATTTGTCCTTCCCTATTTCTGATAGCCTATGTACTCCCTGCGCCAAAGTTCTCAGGTTGGCCCCAATTCCCTCATTGATGGCTGTGATAGTTTATTGTGCCAACCTGGCCGATAAACACAAGTAGGATTAACTGAAAGGCAAAGGGATAAATGGCTTGGTGAGCCTCGCCTAGCTTGTTCTGTGCCTCAATTTAAAGGGGTACACTACCTGTGGGATGCCTAGCCTGTGGACTGTGTCACTGTAAGCTGAGGTCCCTTTAAGCCCACACGATTGGAATATTCATCTCTGGAGCTGGGGACCGACAGTTGATGACAGTTGGGGACCTGCCTTGATGTTTGCTGCCTGGATATATATAGCCCAGCTCTCTCTCTACAGAAGGGGACTGGCAACTGGCGGCTCTCAAGCCTTAAAGGACTGCTAGTGTCTCACTGCTTTATAATTTAACTGTTAATTTCTTGTATTATCTATCTGTATATAATTTAATGGTTCTTGTATTATATATTTATCTTTATAAATATATTCATATATAATCACTAGAAATCTGGTTTGTCTCTCTAGAGAACCCTGTCTAACACAATGGCCCTAATAGTTTGGGGTTTTACCTCAAGGTATGTGATCTACCTTGAGTTTATTCTTGTGCTGGATTGAAATAAGGGTCTTGCTTCATTTTTCTGCAGGTAGATATCCATTTTTTCCAGCACCACTTGTTGAAGAAGGCATCTGCTTCCCATTTGATATTTTTGGACCCTTATCAAAGATCAGTTGTCTGTATGCTCATAATTTTATTTCTGGGTAGTCAGTACTTTGCCATTGATCTGAGTATCTGTCATTATACCAATGCGGTTTTGACCACTGTGGCTACATAATAAGAGCTAAAGTCAGATAAAGCAATCCCTCCCAGTGTCCTTCTTGAGGATTTCTCGGGAAAGTTGGGACTTCGTCCCTTTCCGTATTAAGTTGGTAATAAGTTTTGCATTTCTTTGAAGAACGATGAGGGTAACTGTATCGGGATTGCATTAAACTTATATAGTACCTTGGGCAGAACTATATTGAGTCTTCCAATCCATGAGCATTGGATATTCTTCCATTTGTTGAGGTCACTTGTTTTTTGGGGTTTTTTTGTAACAGTGTGCTGTAGTTTTCCTCATATAAATCTTTTGTTCTTTTAAGGGTACCACCTTTTTGATCTTCTCTTCTGTGGTCTTAACCAATATGTGTAAGATGGACTTCTGTTTGTTGATCTTGTATTCTGACACTTGGCCATATTCCTTTATTGTTTCCAGTACTCCCCTTGTGGAGCTTTTAGGATTTTCTAGGTATAAAATGATATCATCTGCAATTAACTATAGTTTCACCTCTTCCTTCCCCAGGCAAATGTCTTTGATGTCTTTTCTTTGCCTTATGCCATTAAGAGTAGGGACAAGGAGCATCCTTGTCTAGTCCCTTTTTCAATGGCATTGTGTTCATCTTTTCTCCATTGACTACCACACTGGCTGTTGGTTTTTCATATCTAGCTTGTATTATCTTGAGGAATTTTCCTTCCATTCCTATCTTCTTGAGTGTCTTGAACAGGAATAGGTGTTGGATGTTGTCGAATGCTTTTTCCGCATCTATCAATATTATCATGTGGTTCTTACAGTTTTTCAAGTCAATGTGGTGAATGATACTAATGGTCTTTTATATATTGAACCACTCTGCATCCCTGGTATGAATCCCACTTAGTCATGATGAATTATTTGTTTTATATACTTTTATATTCCACTGGCCAGTATTTTGTTAAAGATTTTTACATCAATGTTCATTAAGGACATTGATGTGTAGCTCTTGATTCTTGTGGGGTCTCTGCCTGGCTTCCATATCACAGTTATACTAGCTTCATAGAAAGAGTGTGGGAGTTTGCCATCTTTTTCTATGTTCTGGAAGAGTTTGTGTAGGATTAGTGTCAGTTCTTCCCTGAATGCTTGATTGAATTCTCCTGTCCAGGGCATTTTTTTGTTGGTAATTTCTTGATAACCTTGTCTGTTTCTTGTATTGCTATGGGTCTGCTGAGATTCTTCATGTCCCTCGGGGACAGTCTAGGGAGGGATTGTTCTTCCCAGTTGTTGAATTCATTGGAGTACAGTTCTTCGTAGTACTGTGTAATTATCCATTTCATTAGGGTCTGTTGCAATGTTCCCTTCTTTCATCCCTCATCCTTGCTAATGAAATTTGTTCCCTCCTTACTTTGGTTAGGTTTGCCAGTGGTCTGCGATTCTGTTTATCCTTTCAAAGACCTATTTTTTAGCAGCATTTTTCCATAGTTTTCTTATTTTCCCTCTCCTGAATCTCAGCCTGATTTTTACTATTTTGCTATTAGGATTGTCCTGTGGACTCTAGTTGCTGTACATTTTGTGCCAGTTCAATCAAGTGGGTTCCAACACATAGGTACGTACCATGTGCACAACAGAATACCATGTGCACATAGGTACCATGTGCACAACCCCATTTTCCAGGGAGACAAAGAGCACTGGCTCTCTCCGGGAGACTTGTAGGAATGCCTCTTCGAACTGCCTGCAGTTAATTTCACTGTGGAATTGGCCTACCACTTTATCCTCCAGTGGCTTCACTCTTTCCCTAGTCAACCAGTAATTTGTTATTTGGAGGACAAGTTGGATGGACCTCTCAAGGGATGCTGTTTGGATTATTGTGAACCCACAAGGATGGTGCTGTACTGGGTGATCTCACAAGAAGCCATGATGGTGTGGCCCACAGCAGCGTGGAGTACGTAGAGGGCACGTGGGGATGCCTGCTACAACGGGAGTATCACAGAAGGGTGGTGGTTTGCCCGCTTTGGTGAAGAGCACCACGAATGGTGGGCGGAATCGCCCTGGTTAGGTAGACATCACTGCGGAGATAAGGCAGAGGTTCCTACAGCAGCGTGGAACATCGTCGTGTGTTTAAGCCATGGTACTTTCAATTGCCTCATATGCCTGTGAAAGTTGGACAATGATTAAGGAAGACTGAAGAATCAGTGCATTTGAATTATAGTGCTGGCAATGAATATTGAAAATAACATGGACTGCCAAAAGAACAAACAAATCCCAAAAAAATTCTTTAAAGAAATGGAAAGACTAATTATAAATTTCATATGGGCATGGGGGAGGGAGGAAAAAACAAACGAGAACCTGATACCAAGGGTTCAAGTAGAAAGGAAACGTTTTGAAAAAGATGATGACAACATATGTACAGATGGGTTTGACACAATGGATATATGTATGGATTGTGATAAAAGCTATAGGAGTCCCCAATAAAATTTCTAAAACTATTTTATATGGGCAGACAAAAGACCAAGGATAAGCAAAGAGCTTCTTAAAAAGAACCAATGTTGGTGGTAACATATGTACAAATGCCCTTAATACAACTGAATGATGAATTATTATAAGATTTGTAAGAAACCCCCCACCCCCAATAAAATGATTTAAAAAAGAAGAATCAAGCAGGAGGCTTAGCACTGCCTGACCTAAAAATCTACTACCCAGCCACAGTAGTCAAAACAGCCTGGTACCGGTACAACGAGAGATGTTGGCCTACAGACATCTAATCTTTGAGAGAGGACCTAGAAATTTCCAATGAGAGAAAGAGAGCCTCTTCAGTAAATGGTGTTTGACAAACTGGATTACCATATGCAGAAGAAGAAACAAAAACAAACTCAAGATTAATTAAAAGCCTAAATGTAAATCCCAAAGCTCTTAGGATCAGTGAGAAAGCTGTAACAAACTTGAGGGCCCTGTTACAGGGCATACACAGGCTACCAAATATAATGGAGGAGGAACATTCAGCAAAGGACAAGATAGATGACTGCAACATGCTGAAATTCCATCACTTAATGCACATCCGAAGACTTTATCAGGAGTGAAGAGAGAGCCCACAGATTGGGAATTTTTTTTTTACCAATGACACATTGGACAAAGGGCTAATTACCAAGATACACATCATTCTACAAAAGCTCAATAAGAAAATAAGAGTCCCAATTAAGAAATGGGAAAAAACATGAACAGACAATTCATAACAAAATGAAGTCCAAATGGCTAACAAACATATGAGAAAATGCTCACAATAACTAGCCATCAGGGAGATCCAAATTAAAACCACAGTGAGATACCACACGTCACACCTACAATGCTAACCCACTTAAAAAAAATGAAACAGAAAATAACAAATGCTGGAGAGGATGTGAAGAGATTGGAACTCATATACACTACTGATGGACATGTAAACACATAGTCACTGTGGAAAATGATAAGGCAATACTTAAAGCAAATGGAAACTGAAATTCCATATGATTCAGCACTATCATTATTAGGAATATATACCCTAAAGAAATACAGAGACAACACTAATGGAGGTATGCTCTCCCATGTTCATAGAAGCACAGTTCACAACAGTGAGAAACTGGAAGCGGCCCAGATGCTCAACAATGGAAGAATGTATAAAGACACATGGTACATACACACAATTGAATACTATGCATCCCTAAAAAACAGTGACGAAAGTATGAAGCACCACATGACATGAAAGAACCTCGAAACCATTATGTTGAGTGAGGTAAGTCAATCACAAAAGGAAAAATATTGTATGAATGCACCACTATAAGAAGAAACATCACGGAAGGTGGGGGATGGAGAGGAAAAAGAAGAGCTGATACCAAGGGCTCAAATAGAAGTAAAAGGTTTGAAAATGATAATGGCAACATATGTATAAATATGCTTGATATAATTTATGCATGGAATATTATAAGAACTATAAAAGTCCCCAATAAAATTATTTTTAAAATAATAACAAAGATAGAACTGGAATTAAAAAAGAAAAAGAAACACCAACTGAACAAATTTTAGGAACCAATTCCTGAACAAAAGGAGAGAGGGCTACCTACCTACCTACAACATCTCCACCTTGTCTGGGGTCACTCCTTCAATTAGGAGGAATTGGGAGCTGACCATCCACCTGAAGATATACAACACTTACATAAGGCTGTGGCCCCCAGATGTAAGGAAGAAGAAGCTTTCCAGAAATTCAAGACAAGATCATGACCTCTCGTGGAGGAGATGCTGGTAATCCTGTTGAGGAGTATGGTAGGCGACTGGGGAGAACTAACCACACAGTAGGAGGAGATGCTAAACAATGAGTGTAGGGATCCTCAGGACCAATGGGCCAGAATTTAGATACTTGGGTAGACACTATGACTTTGTTTCTACCTGCTGAATGAACTGAACCCAACCTTGAAGCTGCCTACACCATTGGACTGAGAGTTGGGGTACTTGGATGGGAGAGGAAGCAGATTGGACACCCCAGGATTATAGAAGTGGTGGTCATTGGACCTTCAGAGGAACCCCTAGTTTGGTGGGTATCCAGTGTAAGGGGACCCAGGATCACCATACATGTAGTGCCTCAGCGTCTAGCCTGTAGTGACTCGACAGGTTGGGATCCATTGAACAGGAATCTACACTTGAGGCAATTGGCCCAGGAAGGCCCCCACTGGCTTCAACCCCCATGCTTAGGGTTAACAGAGCCTAATAGAATAAGGAACAAACTGTGTAGGACAAAAAATCGTGGGTTTCAGCTCAAGGTGAAACTGTACTCGCATAGACTCCTCAACAGTGTCTGAAGTGCTGCGTCACTGGGAAAACTGGTAACAGTGCAATAGACTTATATCCCAGGGGGATGGACTCACAATGCTGTACTTCTTCGTTTATATGAGTTTTTACTTTCCTGCTTATAGCTTGCTTTTCTGTGTTTTTGTTTCTTCTTTTTCTTTTTGTGTGTGTGTGTTCTGTTTTAGTTGCTGATTGTTTTATGGCAACTATTGGTGCAGTTGATATTATAGGGTTGGGATTTTGTCATATTATGATTACCAAAGTAAACCTGAGACATGCAAACAGATGACAAGCAGATGAAGTCTGCCCTCCTACTAAACTCTAGCCCCAATCCAAGAAGAGTTAGTTCTGATAACATGACCCAGCATGATACTCCCCTTCATGAATGATCATTGACAATGAGTGCTACAGCAATGTGTGGTGAAGAAACCAGATGGTGAAGAACACACCAGCCTGTGTGATCGAGTGGTCCCGAAGGGATCAGTTATCAGGCATCAAAGAACAAAAAATCATATCATTGGCTGCACACCTCCATGATAGGATCGCTGAAGACAAATGGGTGCATAAGCAAATGTGGTGAAGAAAGCTGATGGTGCCCGGCTATCAAAAGAGATAGTGTCTGGGGTCTTAAAGGCTTGAAGGTGAACAAGCGGCCATCTACCTAAGAAGCAAAAAAGCCCACATGGAAGAAGCACACCAGCTAGTGCGATCACGAGGTGCCAAAGGGACCAGGTATAAGGCATCATGCAAAAACAAAAAAAGATATATGTATATATATATGTGTATGTATATATATATGTGTGTGTGTGTGTGTGTATACCATATTGAATGAAGGGGGAAGTGCAGAGTGGAGACCCAAGGCCCAAGTGTCGGCCACTGGAGATCCCCTCATAGAGGGGTTTAGGAGAGGAGATGGGTCAGTCAGGGTGCGAGGTAGTACCGATGAAGAACACAGCTTTCCCCCAGATCCTGGATGCTTCCTCCCCCAACTACCATGATCCGAATTCTACCTTGCAGGGCTGGATAGGGCAGAGGTTGTACACTGGTACATAGGGGGGTTGGAGGTACAGGGAATCCAGGGTGGATGATACCTTCAGGACCAAGGGTGTGAGGGGCGATGCTGGGAGAGTGGAGGGTGAGTGGGTTGGAAAGGGGGAACTGATTACAAGGATCCACATGTGACCTCCTCCCTGGGAGATGGATGGCAGAGAAGGGGGGTAAGGGAGACTCCCGATAGGGCAAGATATGACAAAATAACAATGTATAAATTACCAAGGGAACATGAGGGAGGGGGAGCGGGGAGGGAGGGAAAAAAAAAGAGGACCTGGTGCAAAGGGCTTAAGTGGAGAGCAAATGCTTTGAGAATGATTGGGGCAGGGAATGTGCAGATGTGCTTTATACAATTGATGTATGTGTATGTATGGATTGTGATAAGAGTTGTATGAGCCCCTAATAAAATGTAAAAACAGAAAAGAGGAGAAAAAAAAGAAAATGATTAGAGCAAAGAATGTACAGATGTGCTATATACAATTGATGTATGTATATGTATGGATTGTGATAAGAGTTGTATGAGCCCCTAATAAAATGTTTGGAAAAAAAATCCAACAACATAAATAAATAAATAAGAAACCAGATGGTGCCCAGCTATCAATCAGAATAGTGTCTGGGGTCTTAAAGGCATATATGCACGCAAGCAGCCATATAAGAGAGGAGTCAACTAAGTCCACACAAAGAAGCACACCAGCTTGGGTAATCCAAAGATGACAATTAAAAAATTCAAATATGGCTAAGGGAAAGGTATCAGAGCTAAAATTATGAACATCCAATTTGTAGAAGGCTACAGAGGGCAGTGGGAGCCCAAAACCCATCTGCAGAGTATCTGGTCAGACTCAGCCACTGGCAGAACCACTCTAGACACAGGCAAGAGTCTTGAACAGTTTTGCTGTCTTAAATATGCTGAACTGAATTCAATACTTGGCCAGATGACCTCCCAACCTGTGTTGGTTCTGGGTGCACGTATCTCTTACTTGTTCCTTGACAGAAATTTCTTCCCTGGCTTTTGGAATGTTGATGGTCTTTTCTTTCTTACTCATTACTTGTATTTTGGTCTTTATATTATTATTTTATCCTTACCACCTTATTTTGATTTTGGTTTTTATTATTTCTGTTGGGTTTCCTAGTCAGTGACCCATAAGAGGAGTGAATGCTTAGTGATAACTGATACAGGGGTTGATAGAGGACGCAGGGGTGGGGAGCGGGTGATAGGAAGGGAAATTGTTTTTCAAAAAAAAATTGCTCTTCCACTGTTTCTCTGAGCAGTAACTTCTAAACCTTTCATTTAAATGCCAACCAAAGTGTGGCCCGTAACTGCAAGATTTATAATGTTGTTGTTGTTAGGTGCCACGGAGTAAGTTTCAAGCCCTAGCTACCCTATGCATAATAGAATGAAACACTGTCTGGTCCTATATCATCCTCACAATTGTTCCTATGCTTGAGCTTATTGTTGTACCCACTCTATCACTGTATTTCATTGAAGACCTTTCTTTCTCTCTGAACCCTCGACTTTACCAGGCATGACGTCCTTGTGTAGCAGATCTCTTGACTACTGCTTCCATGAGCGTTGACTGTGGATTCAAACAAGATGAAATCCTTGACAACTTCAATCTTTTCCCCATTTATCATGTTACCTATTGGGCCAGTTGTGAGGATTTTTGTCTTATACTGAATAGTAATCCAAAGTGACAGTTGCAATATTTGATCTTCATCAGCAAGTGTTTCAAGTTCTCTTTCAGCAAGCACGGTTGTATCATCTGCAAATCAGTTAATAAACTTTCCTCCTATCCTGATGCCACATTCTTCTTCATACAATTATCCTTCTCTAATTATTTTCTCAGCTTACAGACTGAATAAGTATGACAAAAGAAGGTAACCTTGACACACATCTTTCCTGATTCCCTTGTTCTACATGCACAACTGCCTCTTGATCTATGCACAAGTTCTGCATGAGCATATTGAAGTACTCTATAATTCCCATTCTTTTCAAGGCCATCCAGTTTGTTATGACCCACCCAGTAAAATGGCTTGGTATAGTCAATAAAACATAGTAAACACATTTCTGGTATCTCTACTTTCAACAAAGATTCATCTAATATAAGTAATGATATCCATTGTTCCACACTCTCTCCGAAACAGCCTGAAACTCTGGCAGCTCCCTGTCAATATACTACTATAACTTGTTGAATGATCTTCAGCAAAATTTTACTTGCATGTAAGTATTAATATTTTTTGTTAAAATTTTGAAAAGACTAACAATAGTTCCCCATTATTCTCTTATCACACACACTATTGTGTTCAATATTCTCAAATGGCAATTTTCCTATGTATTTATCTTCTTATTGTCGGTCTATTTCCACTACACTGCAAGCTCCACAATGGCAGATATTATTATTAAATGGACTTAATTCCACAAACACTACTTAGAACCCACTACATGTAAAGAACTGTGCTAGGCCTCTGTAGGAATTATAAAGGAGAGGAAGTCAAAATGACAAGGATCCTGTTCCCAGTTAAATACGTAGCTGATTCAGGAAGATAAATGTATATACAAATATCTTGCAAAGTAGATAATATGTCACATAATATTAGTACAAAATAATGTGGAATAAAATGTAAAACAATAGAAAGAAAATGATGATGAAGAAAATCCTTGTGAAAAAAAAAGGAAAGTTCTATTTAGGACTGAAATGATAACAGAGAAAAAGCATTCAAAGCAGACTGCAGACTAAACAAACAGCCTTACCTAAAAGACAAGAACACAACAATCTTCTAGTTCTTTAATGTTTCCTCCCCCAACTATCATGACCCCAATTCTATCTTACAAATCTGGCTAGAACAGAGCAGGTGCACTAGATAAGTGCTCTCAACACACAGAATCTGGGACAGATCAACCACTCAAGACCAATAATGAGGGAAGGGGGAAGGTGAGGAGAGAAGGGGGTACCGATCTCAATGATCATGCACAATCTCACCCCACCCCACAGCCCGCCACAGGGGGGCGAACAACAGAAAGATGGGTGAAGGGACACAGCAGACAAAGTAAATTATGAAAATAAAAATAACTTATAAATTATCAAGGGTTTATGAGGTTGGGAGGGTGGCGGAGGGAGGGAAAAAGAGGAGCTGATATCAATGGCTTAAGTAGAAAGAAAATGTTTTGGAAATGATGATGGAAACATACGTACAAATGAGCTTGATACATTAGTATATGGATTGTTATGAGTTGTAGGAAAGTAAAGGGTATACATAGAAAGGAGATTAAAACATCAGTGCAGCTAGAGCAGAAAAACCTATACAATCCTAAGAAATGTCTTGTGTGTTACTTAAAAAATTGAAAATCAATTGTACGAGCCCCCAACAAAATTTTTTTTAAATTGAAAATTAAATCCCAAATGAGCATTACAGAAAACTCAAATATCTATACACACTAAAGAATTAAGAGCCATAACATGAACAGACATATGCATTGCCATGTTCATTGCAGCACTGTTCACAATAATAAGAAATAGCTCAAATGCCCACCAATAGAAGAATGGATAATGAAATTTTGGTATACCTACAATGGGATACACACAATATATTGTCAAAAAAATGATGAAACCACAAAGCACCTCATAACATGGACACACCTGAAGATTATGTGGAGTGAAGTCAGTCAACTACAAACAGGCAAATACTGTATGAGACCACTACTATAAGGATAAAAACCATGACAAAGACTTGCATAATAAAGGGAACAGGCTTTGGAGGCTCCCAAGGGAGGGCAAGGCTGAGAAGATGAAGCAACAATAGACTAGAAAACTGACAGACACTGACATGAGTGAAAAGGAGGATAGATTTCCATAAGAGAAATCCGTGGAGGAGAGACAGGACAGTAAATATGGTGAGTGGTTTGAACTGTTGAATGCAGAGATAATATAATATAATATAAATGTAACCCATTCATATAATTCACAATAGTTAAAGGGGAAAAAAAGGAACTCAACCGTTGTTATTGTTTGGTATTTTACTGTCAGTTCCAACTCATAGCAACCTGATGCATAACAGAATAAATCACCACCTGGTCCTGTGCCGTCCTCACAATTATTATGTTTAAGCCCACTGTTAACAGTCACTGGGTCAATCTATCTCATCAAGCATCTTCCTCTTCTCACTACCCTTCTACTTTACCAAGCACAATATCCTTTTCCTGGTCTCTCCTGATAACATTTCCAAAGTGCGTGAGAAAAAAATCTTGCCATCTTCACTTCTAAAGTATTCTGGCTGTACTTGTTCCAAGACAGATCTGTTTGTTCTTTTGGTAAGTTCACAGTACTCATAACTAAAATCTTTTCTAGGTCTAAATTCCAAATGATGATACTTATAGCTGACACGGCAGGCAACTAGTTTGAAAGGAAAAGATGTCTATTAAAAGCAAGTTTCATCAATTTCATGTGAAATCTATTGTTCTTTTTAAGATCATTTTAAACTATAAACAATTTTTTAAATCCTACTTATTCTTTGCAAAACTTTTACATAAATGGAGTATGGAAGTGGAGGACAGGGAATCCAAGCTAGTCAATACTACACCCAGCCCAAATTCCAAAGCAATTTAAGTATGTCCTTCCACAAAGAAAAGCCAAGTATTTCAGTAACATTCTCAAAGTCAGTCATATTCTCACTGATATTAGCTTGTAAGCCCTTGTTTTCCACAATATAACAATATTTTACAATTCAACATATTAATTCAATATGAATGTATTATTAATTATAACCCCAAAGAGTCTAAACAATACTATACACAAAAGAATTTTAAAGGTTAAGTGATATTTAAAATAATCAAGATAATTTTGAAGAATAATATAGTGAAGTAAAAGTACTTGATAAGTCTCGTCTATCCACAGTCTTGGTAACTCCTACTAAATCATGCAAATAAGGTACATAGGACTGTACCTCGGAGACTGGTCAGTTTTACCAATCTGCAGGATATAAAAGTGAGCCAGAAGCAAGGAGAGAGAGACTCCGTGACCAACAGGAGGTCTCATGCTTGTACAGAAACCTTGTGTGGCGAAGTAACAGCAGCAGAAAACATGAAGGAGGCAACAGCAAAACCATGAGACAGGGTGGCTAGATTCCCAGCTCACAGAACTAATAAAACTGAGTGCCTTCACGCAGGAGGCTGGCTTGCAAAGTGAGGGTGCCCTTTGAGTTTTCAGAGTAAAGGAGCTTATAACACCAAGTAAGGCAGAGGCCAAGGGACTGTCTGGCTGAGAAGTCAAGGGCCAGAGACAGATGCACATATAAGTGTGGCTGAGATGAGGTGCTGCAAACAAAAGAACTGTATCCTTTGTTTTCTGATAATTTGAGGTGACCTATTAACTTCTCTAACAAATACTCATAATTGTGAGTATTATCTGTGAGTTCTGGGTGACTATCAACCCCAGCAGAAAAGTAGAGTGTCATGGAAGGGATGTTTGTTTCAGAATAACAAAAGGATATTGGAGAGTGGAGGGATGTCTAGCCTCTGCCTCACCAGACTCATCCTTGTGCAGATGTAAAGTTAAATTATCTTTCTCCTTTGTGTAAGCAGAGAAAGTCAGATGTGTTCCTCATGCTTACAATATATCAACTATCTAGACTTATCATAAACCCATAATACCTCACTGCCATCAAAAAGATCCCAACTCATAGCATCCTACAGGACAGGGGAGAACTACTCTACTCCTGAGGGTTTCTCACACTGTAACTCTTCATGGAAGTGAAGGATATATTCAAGACATATTTTCATTTGTTTCAATCCCAGATCATCCCTCTTTCCAGGATGCTGTTGGTTGTTGTTAGGAGCCATTATTAAGTCAGCTCCAACTCCTAACGATCCTATGTACAACAGAAGGATCACCTCCCGGTCTTGGGTCATCCTCACAATTGTTCTTATGTTTGAACACATTGTTCCAGCCACTATGTCACTCCATCTTGTTGAAGGTCTTACTCTTTTCACTGCCCCTCCACTTTACCAACATCATGCTTGAGAAGTGACTGCTCTCTCCTGATAACATGGCAAAAGTAGGTGAAACAGAAGTCTCACCAACCTTACCTCCAAGGAGCATACTGGTTATACTTCTTCCAAGACAGATCTGTTTGTTCTTTTGGCAGTCCAGAGTACTTTCGAAATTCTTCACTGACACCATAGCTCCTATTCTAGAAGACTAATTTTATCAAAACCCAAAATAGAGAACCGATCTTGGATATCTATGTGTAGCCTCATCTCTTGGGGAGATGGGCAATGGGAAGGTGGGTGAGGGGAGACGCGGGGGAGTGTAAGATAAGATATAATAATTATTTAAAAACTATCAAGGGACCAGGGGAAGGGGGTAGCGGGGAGGGAGAGGGAAGGGGAAAAAAAGGGAAACCGAGCTGATTCCAGGAACCCAAGTGGAAGGTGAATTATGAGAATGACGAGTGCAACGAATGTATAAGGGTGCTTTGCTCAATTGATGTATGTACGGATTGTGATAAGAGCTGTAGGAGCCCCAATAAAAAGATTTATTAATTAAAAAAATAATAATAATAATGACAAGAAAATTTCCATGGTTTCAGTATCCAGGTAATTCAGAAAGAAAATAATTTAAGTACTTTTGTTCTTATGTCAACACATCATTAATACCTATGCATAACAAGCTTTTAAGCAGGTCTGATTAAATTAATTAGTGCACAGAAAGCACTTAGAACGATGTTTGACATATAGCACTATATATTTTTCTTATATTAGTATTAATACTAATAGCAGTAGTATTATTATTAGTATTATTGATGGCCTTCCTAGACTATCAGTTTTTACAAATGTCTCAATACAGAATTGTTTTCTAGTCATATAATGCAATTTCAGACCATAGATGGTGTTAAAATATAAATAATTTATAAATTATCAAGGATTCATGAAGGTGGGAAGGTGGGGGAAGGAAGGGAAAAGAGAGGAGCTGACACCAATGGCTCAAGTAGAAAGAAAATGTTTTTGAAATGATGGGAACATATGTATAAATGTGCTTGAGACAATTGAAGTATGGATTGTTATAAAAGCTATAAGTTCCCCCAATAAAATGATTAATAATTTTTAAAAGAATGTAATTTTAACTTCCATGATGATTCAATAAGCCAGGTGTAAGCCTCAGCCCAAAAGCATACAGCTCAACAGCATACAGCTCAACTTCTGTGAATCAGCAAGGCAAGCTCCCCCAAATAGTGTCCCATGACAACTCCTTCACAAGTCAGCTTCTAGCCCAAAAGCACTCAGCTTTACTTGTTTTGTGGGCTGTTAAGTCCACCATTGTTTCACATTCTGGCTCCTGGTTCTACTGCTGTTGCTCCTCTGTTGCCATAGCTCTCTCATGGACTAGGAGGTTCACCACACTGGGATCTCAGGAACAAAGGACTCCTTCCACTCCTGGCTCTTGCTGTTATTGAGATTCTTCCCCTCCTGTTTTTCAGAAGGCTCATTTTATACTCAGTAAGATGGCATTCCAAGCACTTCAGAGGACAGCACTGAAGCTAAACCTCATGGAGAGGGGCACGTCTGATAAGAGAACACAGGAGCAAACAAAGAGGAAAGGAGAGAGAGTGGAACACATCCTGGCCAACCAAGCCCCGAGGACAATATTCCTGCTCAGAACAGCCAATGCACAGAGGAGATGATAGGGTCAGTCCCACCACAATGTCCACTCACTGACCCACAGCACTATGAGGGACAACACTGGAGACACTGTGTGGGAACTGTGCCTGATCTGACCCCACCACACTGGGGTGAAACACTAAGGGTGTACAACTAAGAGCAGCAAGCGGAGCAAAGCAATGAAGTCCCTGGGGAATACCAAAAATAGACTTTGAGGCCATGGTGTGGCATCCCATCAGACTCGACCAGAAAACACCCCTAGAGGTCAACAAACAATTTGTAGGCTTTTCTTTTTTTGTGTTGGTTTTATTTGTTGTTTGGTTTTTTAAATTTTCTTTTTTTGTTTTGGTTTGCTTTGTCATGTTTTTGTTATTATTGTTTCTGCACATCTGTCTAGAGAAGATAGGCAGGATAAAAAATGCAGAGGAGAAAACAATGGTAGAAGAGGAGGCAGGGGAAAGGTAGGAGGGTATGAACAAACCCAGAGACAAGGGAACAATAAGTGATCTAAAATCAATGGCGAAGAGGGCATACGATGCCTGTTGGGGCTTGATCAAGGGCAATACAGCCAAGAGGAATTACTGACACCCAAATGAAGGCTGGAACAGGATAATAGGACAAGAAGAAAGTAAGGGAAATAAAGGAATGAACTAGGAGGCAAAGGATATATATAGAGGTCTAAATACAGGCATGCATATATGTAAATATATTTATATATAATGATAAGGAAATAGATCTATGTACATACATCAGCATTTCTCAACCTGTGGGTCATGACCCCTTTGGGGGTCAAACAACCCTTCCACAGGGGTCGCCCAAT
The DNA here is from genome assembly GCF_050624435.1 of Tenrec ecaudatus. Lineage (NCBI taxonomy): Eukaryota > Metazoa > Chordata > Mammalia > Afrosoricida > Tenrecidae > Tenrec > Tenrec ecaudatus. Next base: position 31,144,611 of record NC_134543.1, on the reverse strand, counting down.
TCATAATGGTAGCAAAATGCCAGTTATTAAGTACCAACAAAAATAATTATATAGTTGGGTGGGGTCACCACAACATGAGGAACTATATAAAAGGATCACAGCATTAGAAGGTTAAGAACCACTGATTTATATGTTAAGTATTAAGGTCGCAGACAGACAATGGGTCTCTACTAGAGTATTCCAACGCAAGAACACTTTGTTCTAATAACCTGGCATTCTGTGATGCTCACCTTCCCGACATGATCGCTGAAGACAAAATGGGTGCAAAAGCAAATGTGGTGCTAAGAAAGTTGATGGTACCCAGCTATAAAAAGATGTAGCGTCTGGGGTCTTAAAGGCTTGAAGATAAACAAACAGCCATCTAGCTGAGAAGCAACAAAGTCCACATGGAAGAAGTGCACCAACCTGAGTGATCACGAGGTATTGATGGGATCAGCTATCAGGCATCAAAGATGAAGAACAAAAAATCATATTCACGTGAATGAGGGGGAGCATGGAGTGGAGACCCAAAGCCCATCTGTAGACAATTAGACATCCCCTTACAGAAGGGTCACAAGGAATAGAGGAGTCAGTCAGGGTGGTGCAGTATAGCACCAATGAAAAAAAACAACTTTCCTCTAGTTCTTTAATGCTTCCTCCCCCCAACTATCATGAAACTAATTCTACCTTATAAATGCGGCTAGATCAGAGCATGTATACTGATACAAATAAGAGCTGGAAACACCGGGAATCAAGGACAGATAAACCCCCTCAGAACCAATAATGAGAGTAGCAATACCAGGAGGGTAAGGAAAAGGTCGGGAGGAAAACTGATCACAATGATCTACATGTAACACCCTCCTAGGGGGATGGACAACAGAAAAATGGGTGAAATGAGACAGCAGTTGGTTTAAGACATGAAAGAAAATAATTTATAAATTACCAAGTGTTCATGAGGGAGGGAGTAGAGGGGAGAAGGGAAATGAGCTGATACCAAGGGCTCAAGTAGAAAGAAAATGTTTTGAAAATGTTGATAGCAACACATGTACAAATGTGCTTGATCCAATGAATTTATGTACGAATTATGATAAAAGCTGTATGAGCCCCCAATAAATTTTTTTAAAGGGGAATCCTGTTTACAGTTACTCACAGGTAAATCTATCTTCCTCCACCTTTTTACCAAAGGTCGTTTAGTGGGAGTTAGACACTTTGGCTAGAAAACCAACATTAAATAATTCATTGCCTCTGAACAGTCCTGAGATTCCTGTGTAGTGACTCTCCTGGTTCCAGAAGATAGCTATAAATAAAAATGATAGCTACCAATAAAAATGGTAGCTACATTGAAGAGAAATAAATAAAACAAAGCTTTCCTCCTTTCAGTCATATATTTAAAAACCTGAACTTAAGTTCTATGAAGTGGTCTAGCATTAATGCTTCTGATGAACAAATAAAAAACTGCCCAGTCAGCAGTGAAATGGCAGCTAAAATTTAATGTTCAATTATAAAATAATAATTTAAGGGGAAAATTACATAACCAGTAATTATACACCAGTTTAAATAAGCAGTGGGCTCATTTATAACCCATTGTTAAAACTCTAAGCTGCTTCTTTAGTATTTTGAATTCAAATACCACCTGCACTCATTGCTGTCGTGTCCATTCTCACTCATGGGACTCTTAGGACACGCAATTGATCTAGAGTTTCCAAAGTTGTAAACCTTCATGAAAGAAGATTGCCAAATTTTTCTCTTATGCAGCAGCCGGCAAGTTCAAACCACCAACATTTTGGTTGGCAGCAGCGCACTTTAAATACTGTTAACAGTCAAACCAACAGATTCCAACTCTGAATGACCCTGGTGAATGTATCGGTTATACGTTGTGATGCAACCCACATGACTGGCAGTTGTAAACCACCAGCACCTCCGAGGGAGACAGACTAGGCTTTCTACTCCTATAAGCAGTATCTGGGATATCCACAGGGGGATATCTATGAGTCAGCACTGACTCAATGGCAGTGAGTTAATAACCCCCTAGGGCAGAAGAGAACAGTTCCATTTAGTTTCCAAATGTAAATCTTTATGGGAATATACAGCTTCATCATTCTTCTGAGGAACAACTGGAAGATTCAAACTGCTGACCTTGTGGATACTAGCCTACTGTATAACCCATTATATCACCAGGGCGCCTTATATTTAAAGCAGGGGGCTTTTTCATAACCCATTATTGCAACTCTAAACTGCTTCCACTAACACTTTGATCTAAAATGTCATACTAGACCGAAAAGTCAACAAATAACTAGTAGAATTAGTAACAAAGGAAAAAAATTAACTTCTTATACAAAACAGTTTTTAATATGGTCTCAATAAATAGTGCTGGAACAAGTGACTGCATCAACAGATGCAATGAGAGCCTTTTCTCACAAAACACAAAAATTAACTCAAAATGGGCCATAGACCTAAATGTAAAAGCTAAAAACTACAAAGTTCAGAAGAAAGCATCTGTGCAAATCTTCAGGACCTTAGTTAGATTCAAAAATGCTGTTGTTACTTGCTCCCAAGATGGTTCTTCAGTCACAGCCACTTTTTGAACAAAACAAACACTGTCTGGTTCTGCATCATCCTCACAATCATTGCTGTTTGAGGTCATTGTGTAGGCTCCTAACTGAGGACCTTCATAATTTTCACTAACTCTACCAAGCATGATATCCTTTTCCAGGAGCTGGTCTTTCCACTTAAAATGACCAAAGTACATGAGACAAAGTCTCACCATCCTTACTTCTATCGGGAATTCTAGCTTGCTTCTGCCAAGTTAAATTTGTTTGTTCTTCTGGTAGTCCATGGTATATTTAATACTTTGTCAATATTATAATTAAAATCTATCAATTATGCTTTTGTCTTTATTAATTGTCCACCCTTTTTTTTTCTTTTTTTAACATTTTATTAGGGGCTCATACAACTCTTATCACAATCCATACAAATACATACATCAATTGTATAAAGCACATCTGTACATTCTTTGCCCTCATCATTTTCAAAGCATTTGCTCTCCACTTAAGCTCTTTGTATCAGGTCCTTTTTTATTTTTCCCCTCCCTCCCCGCTTCCCCCTCCCCTCATGAGCCCTTGATAATTTATAGATTGTTATTTTGTCATATCTTGCCCCATCTGGAGTCTCTCTTCACCCCCTTCTCTGCTGTCCATCTCCCAGGGTGGAGGTCACATGTAGATCCTTGTAACTGGTTCCCCCTTTCCAACCCACTCACCCTCTACTCTCCCAGTATCGCCCCTCACCCCCCAGGTCCTGAAGGTATCCATCCACCCTGGATTCCCTGTGCCTCCAGCTCCCATATGCACCAGTGTACAACCTCTGCTCTATCCAGTCTTGCAAGGTAGAATTCGGATCACTGGTAGTTAGTGGGAGGAAACATCCAGGATCTGGGGGAAAGCTGTGTTCTTCATCGGTACTACCTTGCACCCTGACTGACCCATCTCCTCTCCTAACCCCCTCTGTGAGGGGATCACCAGTGGCTGACAAATGGGCTTTGGTTCTCCACTCTGCACTTCCCCCTTCATTCACTATGGTAAGTTTTTTTTTTATGATGCCTTATACCGGATCCCTTTGGCACCTCGTGATCGCACAGGCTGGTGTGCTTCTTCCATGTGGGCTTTGTTGCTTCTGAGCTAGATGGCCGCTTGTTCACCTAATTGTCCACCTTTCTCATGTGAATGAAAAATAAATTAAAATAGCATGGCTTTGGTCAGGTGCACCTAAGCACTCAAGGTGACGTCTTTTTTCTTTAATGATTTAAAGGGGTCGTTTGAAACAGATTTGCCCAGTGCAATACCTTGTTTGACTTCTTGACTGTTGCTTCCATGAGCACTGATGATGAACTCAAGTAAAATGAAACCCTTGACAACTGCACCTGTTTCTCCATTTATCATGATGTTGTTGTTGACTTTTAATTAGGGGTTCAGACAATTCTTTTTTTTTAAACATTTTATTAGGGGCTCATACAACTCTCCAACTCTTATCACAATCCATACATATACATACATCAATTGTATAATGCACATCTGTACATTCTTTGCCCCAGACAATTCTTATCAGAGTCCATACATACATCAATGTGTAAAGCACATTTGTACATTCATTGCCCTCATCATTCTCAAAACATTTGCTCTCCACCTAAGCCCCTGGCATGATGTTATTCAGCGGTCTACTTGTGAGGACTTTGTTTTATGGTGGAAGTGTGATTTATACTGAAAAACTTTGATTTCATCAGTAAGTGCTTCAAGTCCTCTTCACTTTCAGCAACAAGTCTTCCTTCAATACTAATATTTACTTTTTTCATGTACTGCAGCTTCTCTTGTTGCTCTGCATACCGACTGAACGAGTATGGTGAAAAGATAAAACTCTCCCCACTATCATGATCCCAATTCTACCTTACAAATCCGGCTAGAGGATGTACACTGGTACAGATAAAAGCTGGAAACACAGGGAATCCAGGACATAAAAACCCTTCAGAACCAATAATGAGAGTAGCTGTACCAGGAGATTAAGGGAAAGGTGGGGGAGAAAGGAGCAACCGATCACAATAATCTACATATAAACCACTCCCTGGGGGACAGACACAGAAACGTGGGTGAAGGGAGGTATCAGACAGGGTAAGACATGAATAATAATTTATAAATGGTTCATGAGGGAAGGAGGGGGAGGGGGGGAATGAGGAGCTGATACCAAGGGCTCAAGTAGAAAGCAAATGTTTTGAGAATGATGATGGCAACAAATGTACAAATGTGCTTGAAACAATGAATGGATATATGGATTGTGGTAAGAGTTGTACGAGCCCCCAATAAAATTATTTAAAAAATGAAAAGATAAAACTCTAACACACATCTTTCCAAATTTTAAACCAGTACCCCTTGTTCTGTTTGAATAACTGCCTTCTTGGTTTATGTACAAATGAACAATTCTGGAATTCCCATGCTTCACAATATCATCTATAATTTGTTATGATCCCCACATTTATATGTCTTTGCATTGTTAATAAAACACAGGTAAACATCCTTCTTTTATTCTCTTTCAGTCAAGATCCATCTGACAGAGTAATGATATTCCTTTTGCCATGTCCTCTTCATAGACTGGCTTGAATTTCTGGCAACATTTCCCTGTCCCACTTTTACTACAACAGTTTTTAAATTATAAACAAACTTTGACTTGTTATTAATGTGCTATTAATATTGTTTATTAACTTCTACATTCTGTTGGACTTTTTTTTTTATCATTTTATCGGGGGCTCATACAACTCTTATCAAAAGCCATACATACGTCCACTGTGTCAAGCACATTTGCTGCCATCATCATTCTTATTTTCCCCTCCCTCATGAACCCTTGATAATTTATAAATTATTATTATTTTGTCAGATCTTACACTGTTCTATGTCTCCCTTCACCCACTTTTTGTTGTCCATCCCTCAGGGAGGTTATACGTAGATCCTTATAATCGTTTTCCCCTTTCCATTCCACCCTCCCAGTATCGCCACTCTCTCCATTGGTCCTGAAGGGATCATCTGTCCTGGATGCCCTGTTTCCAGTTCCTATCTGTACTACTGGACATCCTCTGGTCTAGCCAGATTTGTAAGGTAGAATTGGGATCATGATAGTGGGGGGGGGGAGAACATTTAGGAACTAGAGCAAAGTTGTATGTTTCATCGTTGCTATACTGCACCGACTGGCTCATCTCCTCCCTGCAACCCTTCTGTGAGGGGATGTCCAGTTGCCTACAGATGGGTCTTGGGTCCCCAATCTGCACTCCCAACCCCATTCACAATGGTGTTCTGTTCTGGACTACCTTTAAGACAGGTAAAAGTATGGATCTGTTCCAGTCAGTTGGCCAGGCAGCTAGCCGTCTTCCAAATTTTTTGCCATAGATGAGTGAACAGTTCCAGCATTATATGTTTGTTGTGTCTCAATTGGTATTGCATCAATTTCTGGAGCCTTGTTTTTTGCTATTATCTTCAACACCTTTGGATTTCTTCAATACTCTTGGTTCCTAATCAGATGCTACCTCCTGAAAAGGTTGAATGCTGACCAACTCTTTTTAATACAGTGACTCTGTATTCCTTTCATAATCTGATGTTTCCTGTGTCCTTCACTATTTTATTCATAGAATTCTGCAATATTGTAACTTGAGGTTTGAAGTTTTTCTTCAGTTATTTCAGCCAGAGAAATGCTGAGTATTTTCTTCCCTCTTAAGTGTTCTAACTTCAGATCTTGGCACATTTCATTTTAATACTTTGTCTTCTTGAGACTTGCTTGAAATCTCTTGAACTCTTTTACTTCACTTCTTCATTTGGCTTTAGCTAATCTATATTCAAGGGCAAGTTTCAGAGTCTCTTTCAACATTCATTTTAGAATGAGTGAAGTTTTGCTTTCATCATAGATGGTCCCCTTAATTTCACTCATTCTAAAATGATTATTTGGTCTTTCATCATTAGCATTCAATGTGTAAAGCCTAATCTTGAGATGGTCTTAATTCAGGGAAGTTACACTCAAAGTTGTACTTTGGCTCCCAGGAAGTTGTTTTCATTTACTTCAGCTTCAACTTGAATTAGCATGTAAGTAATTGATGGTCTGTTTAAAAGTTAGCCCCTGGCCTTACAGTGACTGGTGATACTGAATTTCTCTCACCATTTCTGCTCACAGATGTAATCATTTTGATTCTTGTGAATTCCACCCAGCAAAGACCATGTGTACAGTTGCTATTTATTATTGAAAAAGCTATTCGCAATGAATAAGTTGTTGGTCTTGCAAAATCCTATCATGTGACCACCAAAGTCATATTCTCCTACCAATGCTTCATTTCCAACTTTCACATTCTTTTTTGTTGTTGTTGTTCTTTTGGATTTTGTTTTGTTTTGAAATCATTTTAGTGGGCCAACTTTCACATTCTAATCATAATAATTACCAATGCATCTTGATTGTATTTGATCAATTTCACACTATAGAAGTTGATAAATATTTTCAATTCTTCATCTTTGGCAGCAAAGAGAGGTTGGTGCATAAATTCAAATAGTTTATTAACTGGTTTTCTGGGTAAGCATATCAATATTATGACATCACTGTACTCAGGAGAGATCTTGAAAATATTCAATTTTTTTACCTTTAGTTTTCTCATCTGCAAAATAAGTTACTTTGATGAAGAACACAACTTAATATACAACTCTTTTATAGTCCATATGAAAACAATGGATTGTTAAAACTGTACATAGATTACCTAACATACAATCCTCAAATTAATTCATTTTACAGATGAGAAATTAAAGGCAAACAGTAAGTATCTTGCCTTACCTCTATGGAGGTAGAGATGGGAGTTTAACTCAGTCAAAATTGGAGTCCACTTCACATAACTATCATAAACTCAGCCAGCAATCAGAATCTCTCCGTCAATCATTTAGTTAACATTTGTGTACAACAGAGAATACCCAGAAAAGTAGAGTTTACTCTTGAACAATGGGAGGGAAGAGGGGGTTGTTTAGAAGAACCAGCCCCTTCCACCTTCCCCTACTCCAAGCAGTCAAAATGCTACATTATAATTTGACTCCCTAAAAAGAGGAGCTGATATAAAGGGCTCAAACAGAAAGCAAATGTTTAGAAAATGATGATGTAACATATGTTCAAATATGCTTGATGCTATTGATATATGGAATGCTATAGAAGCTGTAAGAGTCCCAATAAAATGACTTTTAAAAATTCTGACTCCCCCAAAACTCAGCTACTAATAGCCTTCTATTGATCTGAAGCTGTTTAACACATCTGCTAAGTGTATTACAGACTGGACTCTCATAAATAAATTGCATTTTCAATACAAGATAAAATGGTCATTCACAAAATACAAGATTTTCATACCAGCCACTCCACAAGAGAAAGATAAGGCTTTTTCTTTTTTAATGAGTTCCAGTCACAGAGGCAGTTCCATTTTGTCCTATATGTGGCTCTGAGTCAGAATTGACCCATTGACAGTGAGTGAGTTTGTTTTGTTTAATAGAGAATGTGAAGGAGCCCTGGTGGCATAATCAGTTACACCATTGGACTGCCAAAGGCATGGTCAGCAGTTTGAAAACACCAGCTGATCTGCAAGATATAGAGGAGGTTTTCTACAGCTGCAAAGATTACAATCTTGCCACAGGGGCAGTTCTACTCTTCTATAGGGGTACTATGAGTCAGAATCAACTCAATGGCATTGATGTTTTTTGTTGTTGTTTTTGAGTAGAGAATGTCTGCCTTAAGCAATTACACTCTTTTAAGCCAATTTTCAAATGGGATCAAACAGACACGTCACTTGAAAGATAGGGACTTACAGGACAGTGAGTTTATTTTAATAGAATAAGAACAGCTTGGAAAAAGGAGGGAAAGAGTATGTAATAAATGTCACTGAATTGTACATGTAGAAATTGTTGGAATTAGTATTCAGCTATGTATAGTCGTAACACCAAATATAAAATTAATAAGTAAATATTAAAGTTTCTTAAATCATGTAAAGGAACACACCACATGACTCAACTGAAATGTATCTGACTTATACATGTGTAGAGCTGACCAGGAAAAAGTATTACTAATTATTTACTTTTCCAAGGTCAAAGGTAACCAACACAATCTTAAATAAAATTATAAATTTTGCCTATTTCTGGATTCTTGATGTGGCCTTTATTCAGGAAGTAAGCAGTATTCTACAGTTTTCAATCCTCCTTACTAACTATGCTGGTAAATATCATTTTCCTAATTAGTTATATCTTAATGTGAAGAAGTTACCACAATTAAGACTTTGACCCCGCTTAAAACAATGTTAGCATCAGCTTGATGGCAGTGGGTCTAAAACACTGTTAAGATGCCAGCAAGTTAGCAAAGTAACATGAATTTAGGTAGGGAGAGAAGGGAAGGTTACTGAAGGTTAATTATTAATATGCAGGCTCCTTGGTTGTTCCATTTAGGATAACTGGCGGTCTCTTCCTATTGCTAAATCCCCTTCTCCACTGGAAAGGACAAGTGGGAAGGCCTGGTTTAGTTGAGGTTGCTGGGGACCCATTCCTAGGAGCTGCAGAAGCAGCTTCTAAAAAAGTGTCAGCCTTCTAAAATCCAGGCTCTCATCCTTCAGGCCTAGCATTTTCCACTCTGTTCACTGTACACTGACATACTTTCTTGAGTGGAATTTAAAAGGAAAGAGTTACAGAAAGCTATGGAAAGTGCACAAAGAATAAGTCCACAAAAGAATGTTGCAAATTGGATCATCCGCCTTTACATATGTCACTCCAGGAAAACTGCCAAGAACTGCTCACTCCTCTAGACAGATTTCCTGCACACTCCAGACTCTGCCTTAAGCAACTACCAGTAGTACCCTCCCTCATTCGTCCTTATTTCAATCTTCCTTTTGTCCTAAGATTTTGAAGCGTGTATTTTACATTTTGTAAAATATATGTGGCAACATTATACCTAATATTTAATGGCACCCTATTCATTAGCCTATGTCTCCCATCTGAACAATTATCCTAAAGCCTTATACAGTATGTCTACCTCTGATAATAATATGCTACTGCTAAAACCCATTTTGTTTGCAAAACAATTTATCATATAATAAAAAATAATTTTAAGACTGCACAAAATGTCTTCAGTAGGAGCACATTATTTCTTTTCCCCCATGATAAATTCATACATCAGAGTTCTAAAATCAGAATCCAAAATCTATTAAACATGCAACTTGGCAAATCCTAAATGATGTTGCTTTTCATTACTAGCCTGTTAAAACAATTTTTAAAGGTGATAAAGGTATCAAAGAATCTTTTCTGATAAAGGGATTCTTACAGTAAATTAAAAATCAGACATAGGGATTCTATACTTTCCCAGAAATAGATTTTCAGGCACCCACATTCCCATTAAGATTTGGTGGATGGGACCAGCCTGAGATCATGAAGTGTCATCAGGACCAGGGAACAGGCATCAGAAGACCCTTAACAAACAAACAAAAACATATTGTTGAGAACGAGGGGGGTCAGAGCAGAGACCTGAAGCCCATCTGTAGACAATGGAAAATTCCCCCACAGAGGGATCAAAGGGAAGGGAAGAGTCATGAGGGTGCAGTAAAGCACCAATGAAACACACAATATTCCTCTGGTTCCTTGAGGCTTCCTCACCTCCCATTATCATGACTCCAGTGCTGCTTCTCACTTCGGACTAGACCAGAGCGTGTACACAGGTCTAAGACATAAGAGCTCACTACACACAAAATCCAGGAGCAGGAATGGGAGTAGCGATCCCAAAAGGGGAGGGAGAAAGGGAGGGAGGGAGGAAGGGGAAAACGATGGTAATGACCAACGCATAACCACACACACCCCTCCTGGGGGAAGAGCAAACAGAAACCATGAGGGAAGAGAGACAGTAGTTGGTGTGAGATATGAAAATAATAATTTATAATCTATCAAGCGGTCATGGGGAAGGGGAACTGATACCAAGGACTCAATAGAAAGTAACTGTCTAGAAAAGAATGATGGCAACATATGTACAAATAGGCCTGATACAAGTGGTGTATGGATTATAATAAGAGTTGTAAGAGCCCCCAATAAAATGATCTTTTAATTTTTTTAAAAATTGGTAGGTGGGGAGCTGGAAAGCAGGAAGCAGAGAGAACAGATCAGAAGCTATTAAAAAAGACAAGTCTTCCCTGAAATAGAAAATAAACTTAATTAACTAGTGTTAATTGAACTTCCACTCTTTAAAATAATGTACTTCTTCACATTTGATAAGTGAAATTGAGTCTCACTAAATTGTACAGTAAAGAACACAAGGTTTCTTTGGGATTTAAAAGCCACCATTTATTCAATTACAGATTAACAAATCTTACTGTAAAATGAGTTGGGCAATCAAAGCTATTCATAGATAAGTATGATTAAATTATGTATGATTAATAAGTCAATCGAATAAAGTCCATTTATTAAAAGCAAGCAATCATGTTGCTCAATGTTCACAATTAAGGAACTTTTTAAATCTTTCCTATGATCAATTTTGATTTAGTATTACTGTAAGTTGGTATAAAATTGAATGATCCATACAAAATTGTGCCCACCAACTAACTGTACACTGACATATGAACAATAAATAATTCCAGTGCTAAGGATGCTCAATTTAAGTCATGCAAAGAATTCAAAAATGTTAATCTTTGGAACCTTTAACACAACCATACATACCCAAATTAGCAAATTTGTTTTGTGAAAAGAATGATTCTAATTTTGAACTAAAATATGCAATGATTATATATTTGCAGTCTTTCAAACAAAAATAAAAATTCTGAAGAAACAAAATTTGAACTAAAACTAAAAATGATCACTGGAGAAAAAATAATCCAAAAATCTCACAATAAAGCTGGCCTAATAGCTTCTTCACAATTTTATAAAACATTAATTAAAGGGCTGCTTGCATAAATCCCTCAGATGAAAGATTTTAAAGAGAGCTGCAGGAATCTTTCCATTTTCAATATTGCTATCTGTTCTTCTAGCCACAAAGAGAGATTTAAACCAACTCTTTCTAAATATAAATCATTTAGCCTTCAGAAGAAAAGTCAAACCAATAGTAGTAGTTAAGCTATATTACTCTTAACATAGTTTAAAGTATTATTTACATATAGGTCCCTCACACAAGCTAAATTTCTAAGATATACTACATCCAGTTCATTCACAAAGGAGAAAACCTTCAAAACAAAAGCTCCCATTTAATAAACCATTTATTTGTCATAAAGCCTCGAGAATCCCAGGTGCATTTTGCTGTCAAGTGTTATTACAACTTCTTCTCTTCATAAAAATCTAAAACACGTAAGTAAAATATATCTGGTTTCCCTTTAAAATGTCAATTACTGTTTTGTGTAAGTGCAAGACCAAGAAAACTTTCAAAATACTTTTACTCTCTAAAAAGGAAATACTCCTTCTGCTTTTGTCTTTTGAAAATTGCCTTAGTTGGCTTCTGCTTATTTTCTATGCATGAAATGTTCTCAAATTAGTTCATTTCAGTGTTAGATGTTTACTGTAAATATGTCACTGTAGACAGGCTTTTTGAAGACAAAGCCTTACAGGACAGGGGTAAATGAGAAAAGGTGAACAAGAGGGCACGTGAAACAGAAACACACTATATCTGAGAAACCCCATTCAATTTCTCTGCTTCAAAGTCCTTTAAGTCCTCCTGCCAAAGAGTCTCAGTATTCAAAAGTTTCAGAGTCAGAGAGGCACAAGTGTTGTGATTAAACCATATGTACACACTCAGAACCTGAAGAAATTTAATGAAATGTATTGACATCTAAGAAAGAATTATCACAAAAAATGAGAAAAGCAGACAATAATAAATCCAGTTCCTAGATAACCCTCCTGGAGAGCTGCTTTTGCAGCCACTACCTGGCTCACAACAGTTTTGAAACAATTTTGACTGCAGGAAATACATTTCACATTGCAACCCAGTATACGCAGGTGTGAAACGTTCCACAAAATAATATTTTTCCTTAGTACATGCAATACACTTCTTACCACATGTAATACACTATTCTGTTCTATTTCACTTTACTTTTGATGCTGGTTGTAACTCATTAAATTCATCTGCAACACCAATAAATCATGAAGAACACATCTTTTTGGCAATCTGTCTCCACCTGTCTCTTTAGCAGAGTGGGTTAGGGCTGTTTGATTCCTCTTTTCATGAAAGAAGAGCATCACCTGCGACAAATACTAACTCTCAGGCCCCATGCTAGACCTACAGAATCAGAAGCAATCTATCTTTAGAATCCTGGTAAAATTTGAGAACCACATTAAAAGTGTTTTCTTCTCTATTCACAGTCCCATGCTAGGCTAGACCCATGCACCACAAGCCAGCAGTTCAACCGGTGGTGAGAGTGGTGATATAGGGAAGGTGGAAGGTGATGGAAGAAAGGGGGAACAAATTACAAGGATCTACATATAACCTCTTCCCTGGGGGACGCACAGCGGAGAAGTAGGTGAAGGGAGACGTCGGACAGTGTAAGAGATGACAAAATAATAATAATTTATAAATTATGGAGAGTTCATGGGAGAGGGGAGAGCGGGGAGGGAGGGGGAAAATGAGGAGCTGATACCAAGTACTCAAGTAGAAAGCAAATGTTTTGAGAATGATGAAGGAATGAGAATGATGAGGGAAACAAATGTACAAAAGTGACTGACACATGGATGGATGGTGATGAGTTGTACGAGCCCCCAATAAAATGATTTTTTAAATCACATTAAAAAAAAAAGATCAGCAGTTCAAACCCACCAGCTGCTTGGACAGAGGCTGAGGAGGCAGTCTGTTCCCTAACTATTTATAGTCCTTCCTCAGAAACCCTATACTGAGTCGGAGTCAACTGGGTGGCAGTGGGTTTGGGGTGGGTACACATTACTAAGTGCCTGTCACTCTCCTAAAAGCTCTACAAATACTAACTCAATGTAGCTCTACAATCCTTTTCAGCGGCACTATTATTCATCGCTGTTTGGGGGGATGAGGAGCTGCTGCAGGTAGAGGGTAAGCTGCCTAAGCGTAGGGGTGGGAATGGCATCCAGAGACAAGCCTGTCCCCTTCACACCCCTCTTCTTTCCGACCAAGTCCCAGTGCGACTCTAACGCGGTGGCCCCTCCTCCTTTCCCTCTCAAATGTCCTTATTTTCTACCAGCCTTACATTGCTCCTCTTAAAAGCCACTGGGGTGTGAGCGCCGGTGGACTTCGCCGCGCTGAGGACCTCCTTCTCTGGTCCTCGACGGCACCTTCGTGTGACTTCAGGAAGCTAAAGTTTCTTCTATTTCCCAAAACCTCAGCGCGAGCTCACGGCCCCCGGCTCATCCTTCGCTTCGGCCGTTCTGCCAGTGGCCAGGGAAGGACTTTGGCGACCCCTCGCTTCATCCACGACGCTCTTCCTTCAAGGAAGTTACTCGCCCCCACCCCGCCCCTCCTTTCGGACTGCGGGGACTCCCCCACCCCCGCTGGCCCCGCAGCCCAGTCGCAAACCCCAGCCGCCGGCTCTCGCTCGCTTTCTCCCGGGACCCTGCGGATCCCGCGACTCGGGGCTCCCGGGCCAGCTGCGGACCGGAGGGCGCCCCGGTTCCTCCCCCTCCCCCAACGCCGCCAGCCCTCCGAAGTCTCCCTCCGAAGACTCGCCGCTCCCCTCAGGAGCCCCCTCAGGAACCCCTCTCTCCCTCAGGCGGACGCTTTTCTCACGAGGGTCCCCCGCCTCCTCCCAACCCCTGCCCTCAGACGCTCGCCCTCAGACTCAGGCCGCTCCCTGTCACCCGGGACCCCGGCCGCCCTACTTCAATTCCCCACCACCCTTCGCCCTCCTACGGGGCCACTCCCAATTCCCCGGGCCCCCCACCCCCAGCCCTCTCGCGCACGGGCCGCTCCCGAGCTTCCCGAGTCGCTCTCCCTCCCCTCCCCCCCCCGCCTCTCCCTCGCACCGGGGCCGTCGGGGGTGTTCCCGAGTGACCCCGCCCTCGAACCCGGTCGTTACCGGTCGCCTCCTCTCCGCTCTGAGACCCCCGGCCGCTCCCGTCTCCCCAGGGACCTACCCCTTACACGCCGGCCGCCGCTCGGTGCCTCAGACCCGGGCTCTCGGACGCCCCCGAGGGACCTCCCGGCCTGACCAGCTGGAGTCCGGTCCCCGCCTACCTTAACTCCGCCGCCAGGGGCCGGGCCATTCCACCCCCCACCCCCAGCCCAGTCAGCGCGAACTCGCCGCCGCCGCCGCCCCCGCCCTGGCTCCGGCCCCGGGCCCCCACTCCGGGCCCCCTTCCTATGCTCCCCGCGCCCGGAGCGCCGAGCCGGAGTTTCCGCCCCGCAGCGGCCGCTGGGACTCGGGTCGGCATTGTCGACACTCACCTGCCGCTGGCCGCAACCAACTCCTGCGCCTCAGCCTCTACCTCCGCCGCCAGCAGCCACCTAGCGCCACCACCTCCCCCATGACAACAGGCCCACCCCGTTTCATAGTTCCAATCTGTCCATTGGCTAGCGGGGCGGCGGCTCTCCCCTCTGATTGGTGCGCTTCACCTGCCCGTCACAGCCGCTTGACCGCCCCTTTTCCTGGACCCGGTCTTCGCCCCCGCCCCGACCTGAAGCGTCCTAGAACAAGCTGTAGTTGTAATTGGGTGCTGATTGGGTAGGTCGACGGCTTGATAGGCTGCCGAAAGTGCCTGTTAAGTCAATCGGCAAAGGTTGCTCAAGTGTGTGCACGGTTTGGTTGCGCGGTAGGAAGCCGAGCAGGGCAGATACTCAGCTCTGAGGTTACGGGGAAGGGTTAACTCTTTGTTGTAGAGTTCATTCTATAAACTCCTCCCATACGCAGCTTCCTTCCTATAGGGAGAAGCTTATCTCTGCTGGCTTACTTGTAAGGGTCGCAGTTCCAAAGCACCCACAGCACAGGTTGTGTTATAAATGTTTCTAAATTCTTGGGAGAAAGGCGCGACAGAAATTTTCAGCATTTCTCCTTTCCATGGCCCAATTTCCCTTAAGTTCTTTGCTGGAGTCTCCGTGCTAAAAATGCAACTGTTATTCAGCAGCTAGTCGACTTCGGTTGCAATTATAAACATGGCTAATAAATGGAAGTGGCATGTTGAGAATTGTCCAGCTCCTGTCTGGCTCCCACTAAGTAGCCAGGCAGCCATCAGCAAGTGGGCAGACTAAGTGGGCCACATTTAATCCTTGTGATGCTCTGGGCATGAGACTCCAGCCTTCCCAACCTCCATAAACTTGGCTTCTACCTTCAGCAGTTCTGAAAAAGCCATACAAGCCAGCTGTGTCAGATACTAAAAAATCTCCTCTTCCCTCCCTCCTAGCAGTCTAAATCAGGGCCATCGAAAGAATTGCAATTCTTTTCTCACATGGGCACAATGCACAAGAATAAATTATGGCATTTTTTATTCACTTAAGTGCATGCCACAATCAACATTTTTGAGATATATGGTGTTGCTCTAAAGACTCGTGTGCTCCTAGAAGACTATTCATTGTTAGGTTTTGCTTTGCTTTTTCATTCCTACTTTTCCTGCTCCTGAATAACAACATGATGGCCTGATTACTGTTTCCATTTCCCAAACGAGTAAGAGTTCCTTCATCGCTTTCCTACCTACAACACACAAGGCCATGGCCATGCAACATATACTCCAGGACAGTTTGGAAGACCCTCAAGGGAGTCCGCTCATAAGCATGACTTTATGGTTGGGAACTTCCTGGAAAATCAAGAATCTGGACTTTGGAACTCAGCTTTGCCTTTTCTTCTAACTCTTCGTACCCTATCTCTTCGATTAACCCTCTTGTCCTTTGCATAGCAAGCAACCAGAAGCCGAAAAGTGCATGCATGGTTCATTACCTACAGAAAAAATAGTCTATTTTCTAGCCTGTATTTTAATCATGTTTAAGTAAACTACATACATCTATCACCAAACTAAATGGAAATTATTCCTCCTGTAACTATACATAAGAAGATGTCTTTTCCTAGTTATTTTTTAAATCATTTTATTGGGAGCTCATACAACTCATCACAATTAATACATACATCAATTGTATAAAGCACATTTGTATACTCATTACTGTCATCATTCTCAAAACACTCATTCTCCACCTAAACCCCTGGCATCAGCTCCTCATTTTTCCCCATCCCTCCCTGCTCCCCCTCCTTCATGAACCCTTGATAATTGATAAATTATTAGTTTGTCATATCATACACTGCCCGTCTCCCTTCACCCACTTTTCTATTGCCCATCCCCAAGGGAGGAGGTTATATATAGATTCCTATAATTGGTTCTCCCTTTCTACCCCTCCCTCCCTCCACCCTCCCAGTATGACACTCTCACCACTGGTCCTGAAGGGATTATCCGTCCTGGATTCCCTGTGTTTCCAGTTCCTATCTGTACCAGTGTACATGCTCTGGTCTAGCCAGATTTGTAAGGTAGAATTTGGATCATGATAGTGGGGAGGAGGGGTTAAGAAGGAAGCATTTAGGAACTAGAGGAAAGTTGTATGTTTCATCGTTGCTACACTGCACCCTGACTGGCTTGTCTCCTCCCTGCGACCCTCCTAGTTATTTTTCTGGAATTTTCCTCCTCCTCTCATCTTTACCTTCCAATTTAGAAATAACCTCTCATTCAATTCAGTGACTCATAAAGAGTCTGTAAAAAGAAAGTAGAAAAGCCAAAATAACTTCAGAGATTCTTCAGTTAAAAGGAAGACCATGATAAGATAGTATCTTGTATAAGGCAAGCCTGAGCTAACATTCCATAGCAGATGAAGTAACATGCAAATGTGAAGATGCTCTAATGAGACGGAGGCAGCAGGATGTCCTTTGACACAGCCTTTTAATACATCACCAGCAGCTTTTTTCTCTCCAGTCTTGGCAGTGCGCCGCACCTACCAATTTTAGAGCAAGTTAGAAGGCAATTAATGTCCTGGCAGATAGGAAACAGTAACGTCATAGGAGGGCATGGCCATTATTATGGTACTTTGCGTAATAATGGCTCTTGCAGAGCCATAGTGACTAGGTGCCATAGAGAACATAGAATTAGGCCAAGCTCACTAAGAAGACTTGCCATCTAAGTTCAGGACCTCAACCAAATCACCCTCACAGAACCAAGTAGAAAATGGCCACAAAGGTCAGCTATCCCTTACACTTAGAAGAAAGAAAAGCATTGGTAAGTTATGCACACATACACTTACCACTCCCATTCCTTATGAAAAAATCCGTTAAGAAAATACATTTAAATTAAACACATCCGGGTGGTCATTACAACCAATAGGGGAGGAAAATCTTAAAGAAAAAATTTCAGAAATATGCTTTGAACCAACAAGAGGCTATTGTGTTATTATTTGTGTGCTGTGTTTGGATTTTGCATGCACAAAGTAACCTTATAACCAAAAAACTCCACCCAGATTCTCTTGTCTGTGTTCTGGGCTTCACCACTCTCCATGGCCCCCTCGGGCACTGGAGTCTGGCAGTCTGAAGCTTTGTGTTGTGTGGCTGGCAGTGGATCTGGTGCAGATGGTATCTGCTCAGAACCACTTGAGCAAGACTAGGATGGCAGGTATGTTCAGGGCAAAAATAGCCTCTTTAAATCCCAATTAAGTGGGATATGGAGGACTCAGACTGACATCCCAATATCTGAGGAATGAAATGTATACTTTGAACTTTATAGTAATGCTTCTTGTTCTGCATTTCATAATGTCACTTTTCAAGAGAGTAGAATGCAAGTCTCCTTTCATTTCTATTTTAGTCCAGGGAGAACAATCTCACTGGGAACAGCTTTTTTTTTTTTCCTTCTATAAGGGTTTGTCCCCTACCCCCACCCCCACCCTCAGCACCCTAGCCCCCTGGATTAAAGAAACAAATAACTGGTAGGTGGAGAAGAAAATTACTGGTAGCAGAGAGTGGCTGGAGCTACCTGCCACTAGCAGTTGGAGGCAAGCCAGGACATTTGATACAGGTGGTTCCCTGAGTTAGGGATTCCTGAAGTGTAGGCTAACAGGGATGGAAGAATTACAGAGAAGGGAGGCGAGGGATAAAAAGTGGAGAGAAGGCTAGGCAGAGAGAGAGTCAAGAAGTCACAATCAGAGTGCTGAGCCGGCTTGGAGTCCTGCCCCCCTGGCGGCGGACTTTACACCGAGTTGCATAATTGCACCTGCAAAATTCAGGCTCTGACACTGGTTGAAAGAGGTGGTGTGCCAGGGCTCCAACCCGAGGGAGTCTTGCTCTCCTGCTACCTGGAAAGTGTCCCTGATCTCAAAGCTTGCTGTGCTGGCACTAGGACAAACTGAGAAGGAAGGACAGATCCATGTAGCCAAAGGGTATGGATCATCATTTGATTTCAAAAAGGTGACACTGGCATGGAGCTCTGCATCAAACAATACGAGATGATCTGGGAGAAGATGTTTTTACCTCCAACTTGGGAGCGTCCAATATACGGAAGTGCCAAATTGCTGCTCTCCACATTGGTACAAAGTTCAAGGTTCTGCTCCTGAAATGGAAGAAGTTAAAAAAAAAAAAAAAGGTGGAAGGGAGTGTCCTCTTGCATTGAACCCTTTGCTTTCCAATTTCAGGGCTCATGTGATTTTTAGTAAGTCTACTATATCTTTTCCTTACTCCATGTATATATTTTCATCCTCAAAAGTGTGTGTGTGTGTGTGTGTGTGTGAGTGTGTGTGTGATCCTCACTCCCCCATCCACGCTGTATATTATAGGTGAGATGGCTTGAATTCTTGTAAAATGAGTGGGCAGCAGCTCTTAACTCAGCCATTGTGTTATTGAATGGAGCCCCTAGTTACTATCATCACATCTATGGGTGGGTCAACCATTCTTCTGCAGTGGGGAGTAAACCACTCAAAGCCCAGCGCCATTTAAAATTTTATCTATCCCTGTTTTACACACACAAAAGCATTTCCTGGAAACATGGCTATCCTCCAAGGATTCAGAGAGTCAAATGCTTTCTAGAATTCCAGTGTCCTAACCACTTAGAGCCTCAGAAGAAAATAGACTTGAACTCAGACTCTTGAACCTATTGTGTTCAGATCTTGGCCCTGTAATTTCCGAACTGTGCAGCCTTGGGAAAAGTTGATTCATCTTCCTAAGCTTCAATTTCTTCATCTAAGAAAAAAATGGGAAATACATCCTTTATGATATAGCAAATTACCTCCAAAAGTCAGTAGCTTGAAAGGACATTTATTATTGCAGTTTCTATGGGTCAGAAATTGGAGTAGCTTAGCTGAGTCTTTTTGTTCTAGATTTCTCTGAAGTCATCTCAAGACTCAACTGGAATGAATGTGCTTCCTAGCTCACTCATGTGATGCTTGGTAGGATTCAGTTCCTCATAGACTTTAGAGTAAGGCTTTAGTTCCTCATGCATTATTGGCCTTGTGAGCCTTTCTTTAGAGCATCTTACAACATGGCAGCTTATTTCATCAAGGCAAGCAAGAAGGCAAGAGAGAATGCCACTGAGAGATAGAAAGCTAGCCATTTATAGTCTAACCACAGAAGTCACATCCCATCCCTTCTGCCATATTCTATTCATTAGGTCCTGCCCATATTCAAGAGAAAGGGATTACAAAACCATGTAAATATGAAAAAGCCGGAGATGATTGGAATCTATTTTAGAAACAGCCTTCCTCGGGCTAATGATAATGACAATCATAACATAACCTATGGAGGGTTCTATTAGAAATTCAATGAGATAATATGTTCACTTCAGGACCTGACATATATTGCCGATGTTAATAATGACTACCATTATTGTTGAGTACATGATGGTTTCCTCTTATAGCTACTAACAGGAGAGCTTTTTTCATAAGTAAATGGAATAATATATATATAACTCAACACCTGACACATGCTAGGTGCCCAGCACCAAACCAAGAACCAAATCAGTTGCTGTTAAGTCTATTCCCACTTCTGGGAACCCAGCTGTGTCAGCATAGAACTGTGCTCCATCGGATTTTCCCAATGGCTGATTTCTCAGAAGTAGCGGGCCAAGCCTTCATCCCAAAATGCTGCTAGGTAGACTTGAACTCCAGCCTTAACCATGTGAACAGACCAACAACTCCAAGAATTCAATAACCATTAGTTTTTACTAACAGTATTAATGATTGTGTGATTTCTGGCTGCCTCGCTAAACTCCTTTAAAGAATATGCTCTGATTATGATAACTTTTCCAGGGTGATTTTATTTTCAGATATTTTGTCCCATTTTACCATGAGCATTTTGTATTTGTCAAACCCTCATTCTAGATTGTTGATTCATAAAATGTAAGCATCAAAGCCATGGCTCAGTCCAATTTCCTGCATGTTGTTGACTAAAAAATTTCAAAACCAAACCCAATGCCATCGAGTCAACTCCAACTCATAGCACCTGTGAAGGTTGGATTTTACATCAACTTGTACCTGTGTGAATTTGTAGGGGTGTATGTCCAACCTATTATTCAGGTCATGGCCTGATGATGCTTCCTGGGAGGTGAGGCCTTTATGTAAGACAGACACTGGGAACGTTTTCTTTTTCAGGCCCTGCCCCTTTGGTCTCCATGCTTGCTGGAACTCTGTGTCTGCCTCAAGAGACAGTTCCGTGTGGGCCCTGGAAGCCAACCTGGGAGCTGGCAACGCCCTGCATAGTCTCACTGACCTTGGGTCCATGAGATTCTGCACCCTCCAGCCTGTAATCTCCCTGATTATGCTTCACCTTTCTGCATCAGCAGCCTGCAGTGACATGAGTCTGAAGAGGGCTCCGGCTAAGAGCAGACCCATGGACTTGAGTTGGGCTGGGCTGCCTTCTAGACATAAAGTTCTTTTTTATACATATATATGAGTGTCACTGGTTTTTTTTCTCTAGACAACCCAGCCCAACACGATGCCCCTATGAGACAGTAGAACTGCCCCTGTGAGTTTCTAAAACTGTGACTCTTTACAGGGTAGAAAGCCTCATCTTTCGCTCCCAGAGCAGCTGATGATTTCAAACTGGCTTCCGTATAAGAGAAGGATGTTGCGAGTTGGCCTGCGGCCATGGGAAACGAGGAATCTAATCAAGGAAACGCCAGTATTTTGGCTTTGAGTCATTTGTCAGGGCTCACCCATGATTATCATATGAGAAAGATAAAAAGAGAAATGTCCTAAACCAAGCACACTGTTTGGGGCTGGAGGTTTCCATTCCGATTTCCTCTTTGTCTTCCATATTTGCACGCATTCTCTTCCTCTGTCTACGTTCCATATGGAAGAAAAGTTATTAGGGCCCTTTAGGCCGGAACTATTTCCAGATCCAGGGCCATCTCCTCAAACAGCCTCCCACTGGGGTGCTCCATAGTTAGCGCTCAATAAATATTCACAGATAATGATATTTTACACCTTTGCATCCGAAAACAAGTCACCTGTGCGGCTGTGATTTAAACAAGCCCACTGCTTCCCTGAGCTGCGCTTGCCCTCTCCCCTGCCTTCCTTTCTCAACATTACTAAATTCGTGCGCAGAAAAGGTTCAAAGCAGAAGTTGCTGTAAAAGTTCAGTGAGGCTAAAGGGGAGGTGTATGTCAACATCAAGTTCCCCTTCCTGGGCCTCTCTCTCATCTTCTTTTGTTGTGCGTTTGAGTCACAGGAGACCCGGATGTCTCCATCTTTCTCAACAACCAGAGAAGTTCCACCTCTACTGCTCGGGAGATTGGCCGATTTTAGAAGGGACAGGAATGAGAAGAGAAGGACCTGCCCACTCTCCGTCCCCACCCCCTGGGAAACGGGGCTACTCAAGTGGGATGGTGTGTGTATTTGTTAAGCCTTTTCCTGCAGCAGACGCAGCGGCAGCCATTTCACTTCACCGGCAGGAAGTGTAGTTAGTGACAGGCTTTCTTTCCTTTCCTGTTAGTTTCCTGCCAAAGGACATCAGTGTCTTTGTCGGTGTGGTGCCTGATAAAGAAGGGTGTTGCTTCTTAATCACAGCTCAAGTGGAGCCAGACAAGCAAACATATTTCCCAGCACCAGCCCTGGACCATCACAAGGACATGAAGAACTTGACCTGGTGGTGGAAATAACAGAAGAGCCCCTTCTGCTTGCCTGCTTCCCTGATGCCATTGTCCTCCCTGAAACATTCTGTTTGGTGAGATATGATCATTACAACTCCCACGTGTGGTGGAGTTTACACTTTTCCAAAGTAGCATCACATTTTTTCACAGGAGCAAAGTAGTAGGCACAGCAACTGGCTTAGCCTGGTAGAGGGTTAACATGAAGAGGAAGCTGTGGGCTTAAATTTACGTTTTAGAGAACTTATTGAACCAGCTTCTACTCGATCATCCCACAGATATCACCTTGAAGGTCACAATTACCAGAGCCTCCTTCCTTCTAGGTCCCAACTAGCCTAGGGCTGGGTGCCAGAGGTCTCCCTTTTGGATACAGGCATCCCACGGGCAAATGTGCTCAGGGCCCGTTCGTCCTGCCATGACTGTATCAGTATCATGACGCCACGCACCACCTCCAAGCTTCTCACACCCAGGACAACCAAGGCACAGCTCAGTTGCCACAATGCCAGGGAATAAGAAATGCATTCAGTAAGAGGTGATGACAGCCCAGCACAGCAGCCAGCAGGGCCTAGCACCGGGCCTGGCCCATGATATTTTACAAATATTTAGTGAGTGAATCAGTGAACGGACTTAAGAGATATCTCTAGTCAAGAGTCTAGGAACAACCTTGCCCCTTCCCCAATCATGTATTTTGGGGTGGTGCTCTGGGAGTATAAAAAAGCCAGGTTCTAATTATGATATAAGGATCACCAGTGGTTATAGTAATTAGTAGGTAAAAGCACAATAATGGAGGGTGACTAAATAAAGCTCACCACTAGTGTGTGCAGGGCCATCCCTGCACGCTGACTGGAATCCCGCTGCTGCCTGTCTCTGTTGGAATCCTACAGGCAGGGTTACTCCTTTAAGAAAACTCCGTCAGGCCTTGCCAGCACAGGGAACAGGGAGAGAGCTCAGTTTCCTCTGAAGTGAAGCCTATTTGGTCTGAAAGTGAAATGAAAGTACCTGGCAAAGCGGTAGCCCTCTGCTAGTTCCCCTTCCGACTCAGAGATAATCTTATTATTTGGGGTCTGTGCTGAATCACCCCTCCTTTCAAGCTCCCTCAGAGTGGGTGCAGGAAGCAAAGCTCTTAAGTGACTAAGCAACTCCTCCTCCCACTGGGGCCAAGGTTCGTGGCCTCAGTCCCTTCCTTAGGAACAAGAGGGCAACCGGAGAGCAAAGGAAAGAGCCTTTCCCTGCCCATCCTTCCCTTCTGCACAGGCTCTTGATACGTGGTTTCCTCTTTCTTCTGCTGAAAGGAGGTGGGGATAGCTCAAGACGGTGGAAGATAGCTTGGAGATGCTGTATCTTGATGGCCTTGGGATGGCCCTGGGATGGTGAAGAATCCTAAGGGACTTTTCTGTAATTGTCATACCCAGGACAACCAAGGCACAGCCCAGTTGCCAGGATGCCAGGGAACCAGAAATGCAATCAGTGGGAGGTGATGACAGCAAAGCAGCCAGCAGAGCGGAACCACAGGGCCCTTCAAAGACTACGCCTAGTGGGAGGACCACAAACTGGTTCACGACTGAGGAGCCAAAGAGGGAGAAGAGGAGTCCAGAGTGAGACCTTGAACCAGGAGGCCCAGCTCAGCCATCAATTTACAGGAAGACACCAAACCAAAGACGAATGTCAGAGATATTGGCTTAATCAGTCACCAATGGGATAAGCAGATGTTTTCAAGGTGCTTTGAAATTTCTAGATGAAAGGAGATGCCACCAAAAGCTATCATTACTTTGACGGCTGACTCATTTGGAGCCAGAGTGTCATCTCTGAGCTTCGGTATTGGAATCAGAGGACATAGTATTTTCGTCTTTGATGGACTCGACCCTGGAGAGCTGTTTACTGAAAACCCCAGTTGAGAACAGGAGCAATGGTGAGGTTCCAAAGGAATACAGCCAGAAATGTCATCACTGGAGAGACTAGAAATTTCCAAGTAAGCTCCGGCAAGTGTTCTGTGCAGACCGATCCTAGCCAGGCCTAACTTGCCTAGGGGGATGCACACAGGCTATCAATTGATAACCCTTTTCCTCCAACTCTTCTTCCTCTTTCTCATCTACGTGTTGATAAGGATACTCAGAAACTGACTCATCAAGGGATAGATACCTGGAGATTCTAAAACGATCACCCAAATTGTGGCTCTTCATATGGGAGCTTCTTTTCAAAAAGAAACTTGATGAGGTTAATTAAACCAGACCCACCCAACATTCTATTTTGAGATTCGCGATCCTAGAACTGTCCTTCTCTATTAATGTCCCCACCCTACGCTCTCCTCTAGTTTTTGTTCCACAAACCATTTGGGTTGTCATTCCAAAGGAATACCTTGGTCACTAAGCTCTTAAGTGAAAGTCTATTTCCCTTCCCTGTCTCTCCAAAGCTAATAGGCTGACTAAACTCACAACAGGACTTTAACCCAAGCCTACAAGTTCTTACTTGTCTTGAATAGCCTAAGCATAAGCTGTCCTGGTCACAACCATGGCAGGAACAGATTCCCCCCACCCCCTACAGCTGCACAAAGTGGACAAAGGTTGTCTAGCTGATGTGGAATGGATCACTTGATAAAGGCAGAGCTGTTTATAAACAGCCTATCACTGCTTGGACAGGCTCTGGATTGTGAATTGAGCCGAGCTACAGACTCGCAAGTGACTTGAGTAAGAGCAACATGGACTCATCTTTCAAAGCCTTAAATCCGAGGATTTCAAAGTTGCTTACAAAGTTCCCATAGAGATAAGCTAGGAATAATACAAAGGAATGCCATGAGGACACCTTTTGACCTCGTGCTAACAGCTCCCTCCTCCGGATGGATGATGTGTCTGTGTCTTTGTCGTATCTTTGTCTCTTTTAAGGCTTAATCAATGTTCTTCCTAAATTATATTGATTGGGGTCTCTTTTACATCCTAAAACAAGTTATATGATTGGAAAGCAGGAATCCAAAGCTGTCTTTCTTGGGGGGGGGGGGGTGTCTGGAGGGTCGAGGAAACTTGGTGCCAGAAATACAGGTACTTTCCTTCACATTTCCATGGACCCGGAAACTCCACAATGGTAGATGCTCCTGGAATTACCAACCCATGCTTCAGGGTTTTCCTAAACTTTATTAAGTTTTGTCATATGTTTTTCTCAGCTATGATTTGCTTGTTCATTCTCTGTCCTGTTTCCCTTTAATAACTGGGTTTGTTGCGTGACTCGGAATCTTCTGAAAATTGGCATTCTGCTTCAGCTTTTGACAGAGGGTTTTCAAAGTGGAAAGATATATGGAAATAATTAGTCCAATGGACTAATGGAATATATAAAAATCTATCTCCACAACCCTGAGACCAGAAGAACTACATGGTGCCCAGCTACCACTACCTATTTCTTTGAAAAGAATTGATTAGAAGATTCTAGAGTAAATGGGAAAAATTGAGGAATAGAATTCAAAATCATAAGAGTCCAAGCTGACTGGTCATATGGAGACCAGTGTGATCATCCTTAACCCCTACCCCATGCCCTACCCACAATAAGAATTTGCCCTTGAGACCTAGAACTGAACTCACCTCTGTATTAGAATAATCAATAATTTAATATCAAAGGAGCAGCATTTACTCGAGGGCAGAGGTTTGGAAAAGGAGGGGGAATGGAAAAAAATGAAACATTGGGAGGAAGTGAGATAAGTGAAGGTAAATTGAGAGGTTTCAATGGATGAGTAGAAATAAAAACTATAGAAATGTCGAATGTAAAACTCTGTTCTGTAGACCTTTACCTAAATCACAATGAAAAGGGATTCTTTTATTAAATAAAAGGTGTTTAATTACCTAGGAAGGAAATATAAGAAAACCCAGAAGGGCTTAAGTGGAGAACAAATGCTTTGAGAATGATTGGGGCAGGGAATGTGCGGATGTGCTTTGTACAATTGATGTATGTATATGTATGGATTGTGATAAGAGTTGTATGAGCTCCTAATAAAATGTTAAAAAAAAAAAAAGAGAAAACCCAGAAATGGTCGCAATAAATGTATTCCTTGCCATGCCCTACACAAACAAAGGTGAATGAATCCTGAATCCATTATTTCTCAATCCTGATTCTGTATCAGAATCCCAGGTCCTACTAGCTCCAAGGAGTCCTGTTTAGGAGGCTGAAGTAGGGCCCAAGGAGATGTATTTTAATTTTACAAGGCTCTCCCAGTTCATTCTGATTTATAATCAGATGTGAGGATCACTACCTTAAATAATCGTTCCTCCAAGATAAGAGGCGATTGGGTGCACCAGAGATCTGGCCCAACCTGGTAATTCTTTGGTCCTAATTGTCAAACTGCTTAGTTGATGGATGACAACTCACCAAAAGCTGGTATCCTTGTGACATGGGAACAAATCCGAGAGCAGCCGTAAGACTGGATCCATATGTTAAATCAAACACAAAACCCAAAGAAACTCACTGTCATCATGTTGGTGCCAACTCAAGTAGTAAAATAATCTTCTGATCCTTGGCTCATTCAGAGAGTTCTCCAAAATCCATGAGACTTTCAGGGCTGAATCAGCTGGGGCATTTAGAACAAGGTAATGCCTTCAGAAATCAATGTTCAGATTTCCTTCCCAGGGGAAAGTGAAGAACAGATTTCCTAAAACGTTCCTTTCCCTGCTCCCCCCCCCCTTCTTTGTTTACTTCATTCCTTTTCAATTGTGGCAAATAAGAGATTTTTAAAGGTTCGTGGAAAGTGTCATGAAAAGATATTGTAAATTTTCCACAAAATTTCTGCAGCCCCCTTGTTTAGAAGCTAATAAAGCACTTGCTTATTTCTACGATCTTTACCTGACATTAATTATGTTCATCCTGTCGTCCAAGCATCACCCTTTCCTGTTCCTGAATTTTTCCATCACTCTTAACAGAAGTTCTGTGTCCCTTAAGCATTCTTGCTGTCCTTTGTGCGTAGCAGAGCAATAAGCATTCGGAAAATATTTATTGATTAAAAACTAGCTACACATCTATGCCCGCCCATTGTTTATTGCTTAGGATATTTGCAAGTAAGTAAGACAGTGACAAACGGAGCAGCCGCTGCCGCTAGCCTCCTAGGTACTAGATAAAAAGAAACTGAACTCCCTGGCAATGCTGACTCATAGCGGACCTGTCAGGGTAGAATTGCCCTACTGAGTTTCTGAAACTGTAATCTTTACAGGAATAGAAAACGCCATCTTTCTCACCAGTGGAGTGGCTGGTAGTTCCAAACTGCTGACCTTGACATTAGCAGTCCAATTCGTAAGCTCCAGGGCTCCTTAGGTACCTAATAGACTTCCCAAAAAGTTTTGTTATTTTATGATAGTGTCTGGGGACAGTGAAACAGCCATCTTAGGCAACTCTCTCTACTCGAGGGTCTTCCTAGCCTCTGCGTTCTTCAGAAGTCATAGCTAAGGTCAAGAACCACTGCAAAAGGGGACCCACAGACCGGCAACATTCCTGCAAAAGGGCGATAAAAGTGCACTATTTCTCGAAAGAGAACTACCGGTATGCCATTTGGAGCCCCAGTACCAAGCACAGTGCTCTGTGCATAAAAAGTGTTTAGTGTTTTTAAAGGAAGGAAGGAAGGAAGGAAATGTGAAACTTGAATCTCAGAATCTTTCTGACCTTAGTCCTCTTACCTATTTGTTATATAATTATATATGGATATGATCTCATTCGTGTTTAAGGAGCCCTGAACAACTAACTGTGCCTGGCATGTGGTTGGTTACTCACTCATTGTCATCAGGTTCATGAGGACTCATAGCGACCTTAACTCAATAAAAGGTTTGGTAGTGTCCCATGGTTGCACTGATAACCGCTAACAGATGCTCCCAGGAACTAACGTGTAGGGTCACACTGACACCTAGTGGTACAATCTTAAACTGCACATTGAAAAATAAGCAACCCCCTATGCCAGCAGGGCTCAACTAGAAAGGGAACCAACAGCACAGGCAATCTCTCAATTACCAACAAATTTCATTCTAAGCTTGTCTTTACGTCGATCTGTATGTAAAGTGGAACAGTTAGGCATGGTTCCTATCTCACGTCAATCAAACATTTGTCTTAGAATGTGGTGTAGAGTGTACCTGTCAATGCATTAAAAAACATTAAGAAAACCTTCCAGATAACACTAATACATCGGGAACATAATACAGCAATAATAAAAATAAATAATAATGTTTTGATGTGTGTCACAAAGTAGGACCTAATTATTATGAACCATTGTATGTTCAAAAAAATTTTTTTTGTTGTTCTTCAATTTTTTTATATAATAGCCTTTCCAGGGTTGGTGTGTAACTACGGGTTACACCCGGGGACTGCCTGGTACCTACCTTACATAATTAACATTATTTAATCCTTACTAGTGATTCTCAACGCCAACTACCTATTAGAATGACCTGTGAAGCCTTTAAACTCTCCAGATGGCTGGGCCTTATGCCCCAGAGATAATGACTTAATTGGCAGGAGGTGTGGACAGACATTTTTTAGAAAGAGATTTTAATTGGCAACCGGGGTTGTAAAGCACTGCAATTGACCATGAGGTAATTATTGTTCTTCCATTTTACAAATGGTACTGAGAAGGGTAAAGTGATTTTCACAAAGTCACCTAGTTATTAGTAGCAGAGGAATAACTTGAACTTGAATCTGCCATCTTTCTATTACACTGCATTGTGATTGTAGAGGCTTTTGTGGGTCTGCTGTGCTCCACTGTGAGACCATGGAACTCGAAGGCACTAAAGAATTCTATTGTCCTGTGAGCAGAAGCACTCCCAACAAGAAGAGAGAGGGAATGTAGTCAAATGAAAGCACTGATTCACTAAGTCCTCTTTCTAACCTCCCCTTGACAGAGCTTTATAGTCTACTACTCTGTAGACAGATAAATGAATAATGTGAGCTTGCTTTACTCTAATTTAATAGATATAAATTAAATTAAAACAATTTTTTTTCTTTTCTGAGACCATGGGTAACGAAAGCCTCCCTAAACCCATTGCCTGTCAGCTCTTTTCCAGAACTGAAAATCAGTTCAAGGTAATAGCCATCTATTATTGAGTTCAAGAGTTCAGGTAAGTGATAGAATTAATAGCTATCAAGAAAAAAGGGGAATCCAAAGCGTCTAAGGAAGAGTCTGAGACTCTCCTAGGCTGGCCCCAGAGGACAGACAATCTTAACAAGCCTGCTCCAAACCCATCTTGAGGAACTCAGTCCAAACTTGGAGAATGAACGGGGCTTCTCTGGGGCGGGGAGGAAGGCAGCACAGTCACATAGAGGTGCATGGGCTCCAGACCACTGCCTGGCTCACTTACTTGCTGGGATAATTTCCCTGAGTTTCATGGGGAAGGTTTTTGTGTGTGTTTGTTTGTGTCTTTGGTTGGTTCTGGGGAACAGA
This sequence comes from Tenrec ecaudatus, assembly GCF_050624435.1. Lineage (NCBI taxonomy): Eukaryota > Metazoa > Chordata > Mammalia > Afrosoricida > Tenrecidae > Tenrec > Tenrec ecaudatus. Next base: position 31,114,686 of record NC_134543.1, on the reverse strand, counting down.
TTGTGGTGCCAATTAGATTTAACCTGGTGAGCATTATCCTGGAAACTTGTCACCTGAAAAACTTACATCTGGGGTCACAAACTGTCAGCCCATGGCTCAAATTTGGCTCACAAATGTATTGAGTATAGCATAACTTATTGTTTTTGATACCTTTAAATGAACAACCAACATTAACCTTGAGGTGATTTTATACCAAAATCTCAATTTGGGGCATCAGATATAATGCAGAATCGAGACTGTCCTGGTCACTGATGTATCCTTAGACCAAGAATCATGCCTAGAACATAATAGCCACTCAATAAATGACTGGGGTATTAGTGCTTTGTCGAAACAGCGCTGTGAAAGTGGGGTGCCTCTGGGCACTTAATTGCTCTTGGGCTTGCTGACCCCTGGAGGTGGAGCTGAGTGCCTTTGGGCTGAGGCTTATTGTGGTGAAGCGCCTCTGGGCACTTCATTCAGAGAGCTGGGTTTGCTGACCCAGGGAACTTAAACGGAATGCCTTCAAATTGAGGCTTACACCAGAGTGGCATGCTATTTGGGCATTTGTTAACTGACTTGACAAAAGGTTGTAACATGTCCTGATAAACAACCTAATGCTGAATATTTCTTACTAGTTTTACAACTTGTTAACTTCCTTAATAAGCCCTTTAATCATGAGGGGGAAAAGGGGAGAACCTTTATTTTATTTTGCTTATTTTTTTTGAATCTTTAATAATGAAAAAAAAGACAGCTCTGTCGAGTAAAAAAAATATTGTCTCATTTTCTAATAAAGAAAAAGGATCTGAGAAGCAATGAACCTAAGGTCTCACAGCTGTTAAGACTTTGGACTCAGATGTGTTTGGCCCCAAATCTGTGTTCTATCTACTGTACTATGCTGCCCAAGCTATTGCTCAAGGAGGCGTTTCGTGGTCCTGAAAAAAAACTTTCAATGTAGACTTGAAAAGTAAGTGAAAACAAAAAATAGCTTTCTTGAACTATAATTCCAGTTTCCTTCTGATCCACATAACCTCCACTTTGCTTTTGGTCTGGTCAGGGAGATGATTCTAGTCGGAGTTCACTAAAGAATGCTAATTTACATGGCTTATGAACTAGTCGATGGAAACATAAACCTGGGTTGAAAGAAGGAAAACTCCCTCAGGAATTTTTGACCAGGAGGTCAACACTGTGCTCCCCCCACAGGCTGACCCACATACGTAGTAGATGCTTTCTTTCTTTTTAAATGGGAGCGGTGCTGTTTTATTCTCCTCTATTGGAATGTTCTCAAATATATTTATGACATTTGCTAAGTTGGTTAAAATAAAACTCTCAACCATATTGTTCCACATCCCATTGGATCAGCTTCCTTTGGAATAGGCACAGATATGCTTCTAGTCAGTTGATCAGTTATCTGCCCTCCAGCCTTCTTGGTTTACTTGCGTGACCGCTTCCAGTCTTGCATGCATTTCCCGAAATATCTCAGATGGAATCCTGTCAGTTCCTGGAACCTTGTCTTTTCCCCACGTGTACAGTGCAGCTTGGATTCCTTCCTTCAGTACCTTCAGTTTTTGATCATATGCTATCTCCTGAAATGGTTGGAAGTCAATTCTTTTTGGTACAGTGACTCTGTATTCCTTCAACATTCTTTTAAAAAATGATTTTATCTACTTAATACATTAAAAAATTTGTGTACTTCTTGGATGTAAAAACATGAACGGGGTTCTAAATGGTTATCATATGAGCACAGTATTCTTCCTATGGAGGTTGATATTTACCAAAAGATTTTATAAAGAAAATCTTGGTTGCAAGATGAATCAAAGGCTTACATTTTCTTGGGATTCTGCTTAGTGATTTTTTTCCCTTGGTTAATTTTTCAACCACTACCTTTTACTTGAGGAGCCTTGGTGATATAATGGTTATGCGTTGGGCTGCTAACCTCCAGGCCAGCAGTTCAAAACCACCAGTTTTTCCGCAAAAGGATGAGGTTTTCTGTTCTCATTAAATGTTTCATCCTCAGAAACCCTAAGGGGCAGTTCTGTGCTGCCGTAGAGGGTTGCTATGAGTCAGAATCGACCCTGAGACCATGAATGTGGTTTTTTTTTAGTTAAATGTTATTTATATTCTTGTTGTTGTTGTCACTGACAGCAAAACATAGCCCAATCCAAGAGTTTCTGCATGGAATCCAGGCACACTGATGAGATACTCTGAGTTGTGCAATGATTCTCACCCTCTTTTTCTGAGTTGTTCCTCCACCATTAACATAAACTCGCTGTTTCTGAAAGTTCCATTCTCATCTTTTGAGTCGCTGTTGTCAATCTGATCCCATATAGTTCTTAAAATAGCCTAATGTCCAAAACAGATCTTTTGTTATTGGTTAAGCTAAACTATTGTTTTACTGTAAGAAAATTTTAAGAGACATTTCGGGTTTATTTAATGATCTCAAGGCAACAGTTTCAGAGGTTCACCTACCTACCTTTCATGACTCCAGAAAGTAAGGAGTCCACGCTGTTCTCCATTTGTCCCCATTTTGAGCAAGATGGCCCTGTGAAATCTTGATGAAAAGTCAACAGTGGAGCCGAGCCCCATCCAGTGTTTCTGATCTCCTGGCGTACCAGGCAGTTGTTCGCTGAGGCAGTGCGTCACACCTTCCACATCCTCCTCCATTGCAGAGCGCTTCTTCCTCGGTTGCTTCAGGTGAATAGAGGCCAATTGTTCTTCCTGGTTTAAGACCCCGGGTTCTATGTAATGAACGGAGGAGTATAACAGAAGCACGAAATATAATATTATGCCAATAAATGGGATGTCGCCCGAAACCACGATCCTAAACCTCCAAACCAAGGAACAAATCCCATGAGGTGTTTGGTTGTATGTAAGCAGCCTCAACAGCGACTCTTCCCTTTATGTTATTGTCAATATTAACAAGTTTGTCAATTCATTTAAAAACATCAAATAATAAAAAATTTTTAAAAAACATCATTTTATGGAGAGCTCTTACAATGCTTATTACAATCCATACCTCAATATTGTATCTGGCATATTTGTACATATGTTGTCATTCTTTTCTAGACAGTTAGTCATTTTTAATAGTTGTACAACCTGTTGGCAGCAATTATAGTCATCAGCTACGCAAAACTACCTTTAATCAATGTCATTTCCCCCCACTCTGAACCCCTCTGCCCCACTCTCTCCTGCCTTTGGTAATTAGTAATAAACTTTTATCTATATACTTACCTTTTCTTATCTTTGTATATAAATGAAGTCATAATATTTGCCATTTTGTGATTGGTTAGTTCACTCAGCATCATGCCTTCACGCTCCATCCATCCTGTAGCATGTGCCAAGACTTCATTTTTGTTTATCTGCTTGTCTGCTTCTACCTTTTAGCTGTTGTGTGACTGTAATTAACATTGGTGCACAAGTCTCTTTTTGAGCTTCTCTTGTCAAGTCTTTTGGGTACATACCTTGGATGGGAATCTCTGGGTCATATGGTAGTTTCAGTTTTAGCTTTGTTTAGGAATACCACACTGTTTTCAAAAATAGCTGTGCCATTTTCCATTCCTATCAGCAATGAGCAAGTGCTCCAATATCCCCTTAATCACACTAACATTTATAATTTTGTTTTTAAAAATGCTATACGCTCGCCATCCTAATAGAAGTGAAATGGAGTCTCCTTGTGGCTCTGATTTGCACCCCTCTGATGACTAATCATGCATCATTCATGTGATTGGTGGTCATTTGAATTGCCTTTTGCCAGATCAGATACTTCCTTTTATGGCAGCATAGAGTTCAGCCACTTGTCTAATCAACTGGTGAATTAATGAATGTCTGTCCCAGAAATAAGGGAGATTAAAGAGCCACAAAAAGGAAACATTTTGTGAGGAAACAGAATCACCAACTCAGGCCTCAGCCAAGGAGGAGCTTCTGGAGTGTTTTGTTATCTTAACGTTAACATGAGCATATTAGCAAAAGCATAAGGGTAAGGAAGTGGATACCCAGTTTCTCCATCGTGAATCATCATGAAAGACCTGGGCAACAGATGAAAAATGAGCTGTTGTGGATCCCAGCCAAGCTCATTCCTTCCTCTAGCATTTTGTGTCGTGCCAATCCCACCTAGAAGGTCCTTCCACCCCTCTTCTGCCAAAAGCATGTGCAGTCTCACATCCAGCACAAGTCCCTGTGTTTCCATGACTACTCTAGCACCCATCCCCCTTCACCACCCTTGAAGTCCTACTGCACATCTGCTATGTTCCACACGCTTTCCCCTAGATTAGGCACATTGTCTTTGGGAGGTTCTTGTGTGGGTATCTAATGAAAAACCTGGTAAGCGCCTCAAGGACAAGGCCCATTTCTTCTTCTACTGTTGCTGCATTTCCCACAGTATTGACGGCCTAATAGACCCTCTGTACAGTCTTGCTGCCTGCTGGACGGAAGGGGTTAGTTCAGCTCTCTTGTTCTTGCCAGCAGTGCAGAGTTTACAATAAAGTCCTTTCACCAGTAAATGACACACTCAAAGATTGAGGGGCCCAGTACTCATATAGAATTATTCATCCTTTCTAACACCCCATGGTAGTCAGATGTCAGGATCCTTAAGTTGCATAGAGGTGAAATTAACTATAATGTATGTGATAAAGCTTGTTGGATTCGTGTTTTACTCATAACTATCATAGATTATTTAAGGAAATCTAAAAATTTGTTACATAGTTGACTGATAATCTTCAAGTCCCTCCCCCGCCATCCTGGGTTTCATAGGCATTAAAAGTACATTGGTAGATACTGCTTTTTATATTTCTAACAATAATAGTACCTACCACCTGAAGAAGGTGCATGGTTATGGGGCGAAAAGAGAGAGATGAGTCACTCTGCCATTATTTTAATCTTTGAATAGCTTTTTAGGGCAAGACAGAGCAATCAGCATTTAGAAAAGAAACACAGCCTAATTTCACACTGCATTGCGCTAGGTGTCTCCTTTTCCATGGCAGTTTTTGGGGTATTATATGCTTTCATGTTAAAACCTATCTTTTGATAGATGCAGCTTGCAGCAGCTGTTCCATGATACTCCAATCTTCATAAGCATGCAGCTCTTTGAGACTCATGACCTTTGTGACCTTGTGACAGGGCAAGGCTCTCCAAGTGTTTGCATCCACTTACGAGGTCTGAGTCGGAAATGACCAGGCTGGCTTGGTTTCTTTTAGTAATGGTCCAGGGAGATAGGTTCCCCATTGCCCTGCTCAAGAACCTGCTCAAGACCAAGACTCAAAACCTCACCACCCCGGAGGCCATTTGAACTCAAAGTGACACTATAGGCCAGAGCAGAATGAGTCCTGGGAGTTTCCAAGACTACAAATCTTCACAGGAGTAGAAAGCCTCCTTTTTCTCCTTCAGGAAGGCTGGTGGTTTCAAACTGCTGACCTTGTGGATAACAGCCCAACACATCCCCCACTATGCCAAAACAGCGTTCTAGAATAAGACCAGATTTGTATTTTAAACAAAAACATCATCAGAAAAAAAAGGTTTTTTTCTTTCCTAGACACTTGGGATTCTAGTTTGGGTTCTCTGTGTAGCTCGCACAAGATGCTGGGTCTAACACAAAAGGATATACATTGTGTGAGTCTATGTAAATAAAACATTTAGCGGTTCCTGGCTATTAAAAGATACAGCGTCTGGAGTCTTAAAGGCTTCAAGTCAAACAATCTTCCATCTAGCAGGGAAGCAACAAAGCCCACATGGAAGAAGCACACCAGCCTGTGCGATGAGGTATGGTCTAGCCAGATTTGTAAGGTAGAATTGGGATTATGATAGTGGGAGAGAAGGAAGCATTTAGGAACTAGAGGAAAGTTGTACGTTTCATCGTTGCTACATTGAACCCTGACTGGCTCTTCTCCCTGAGACCCTTCTGTAAAGGGATATCCAGTGGCCTACAAATGGGCTTTGGGTCTCCGCTTCACACTCCCGCCATCATTCACTATGATAAGATTTTTTGTTCTGATGATGCCTGATCCCTGATCCATTTGACACCTCGTGATCGCACACGCTGGTGTGGTTCTTCCATGTGGGCTTTGTTGCTTCTGAGCTAGATGGCCATTTGTTTACCTTCAAGCCTTTAAGGCCCCAGATGCTATATGTTTTGATAGCCGAGCACCATCAGTTTTCTTCACCACATTTGCTTATTCACCCACTTTGTCTTCAGTGGTTGTGTTGGGAAGGTGAGCATCATAGAATGCCAATTTAATAGAAGAAAGTGTTCTTGCATTGAGGGAGTACTTGAGTGGAGGCACAATGCCCTTCTGCTACCTTAATACTAAACCTATAAATATAGGCATATAGATCTATTTACCCATCCTCATATATAAGTATATTTGCATATGTACATGTCTTTATCTAGACCTCTATAAATGTCCTTTGCCTCCCAGCTCTTTCCTCTACTTCCCTTGACTTTCCTCCTGTCCCACTATCATGCTCAGTCCCCACCAGGGTTTCAGCAATTCCTCTTGGTTGCATTACCCTTGATCATGCCCTACCAGGCCTCCCATACCCTCTCCTCACCACTGATTTGGATCACTTGTTGCTCCCTTGTCCTTGGGTTTGTTAACACCACTTCCTTAACCCCCACTCCCCCTCTCCCATGTCCCCCTGGAACTGTCGGTCCGGTTGTTTTCTCTTCCAGACTGTTCATCCAGCCTATCTTATTTAGACAGATTTGTGGAGATAATAACATGTACACAAACAAGACGGAGCAAAACCAAGCAACAGTATGCAACAAAACAACAACAGAAACATACCCATGACAAAAAGCAAAGCAAAACACAACAGGAAAGAAAAGCTGTAGTTAGTTCAAGGATTGCCCGTTGGCTTTTAGGAGTGTTTTCCAGTCCAGTCTGTTGGGACACCATGCTCTGGCCCCAAAGTCCACCTTCAGCATTCCCTGGGGACCTCGCTGCTCCATTCCCTTGCTGTTCTGTTGCAACTCCCCTCCCCCCCCACCAGTATTTTGCCTTTGTGTGGTGGGATCAGTTTGGGTGCAATTCCTACACTGTGTCTCCGCCTCCCACCCCCACTATTATGAACCCAGTTCTACCTTACAAACCTAGCTAGACCAGAGCATGTACATTGGTACAGATAAGAGCTCTTGACACACAGAATCCAGGACAGGTAAACCCCTCAGGACCAATAATGGGAGTAGCGATACCATGAGGGTAGGGAGAAGTGACTAGACATCCTGCTTTTGGTGGGACAGTCCCAATTTTTAACAATTTTTCCCACATCCCCCGGCATTTTAAAAAAGTCCCGATGTTTGGAAAGCATGCACGACAAGCTAGGGTATACAGTTTTCGGCTGCCATGTGGCTATTTCACCAGGATTTAAGTTTTATCAATGGTGTCCCACTTTACCAATGTTAAAATCTGGTCACCTTAGTAGGGGAATGGTAGGGGGAGAAGGGGGAGAAAGGGGGAACCAATCACAATGATCAATGTATAATCCCCCCACCCCCATGTGGACAAACAACCAAAACGTGGGTAAGGGGAGACAACAAATAGTGTAAGATACGAAAATAATAATTTATCAAGGGTTCATGAGGGTGGTTGAGTAGGGAGGGAGGGAAAAGAAGAGCTGATACCAAGGGCTCAAGTAGAAAGAAAATTTTTGAAAATGATGATGGCAAAAAATAAAATAAAATAAAAAAAGAAGAAAATTATGATGGCAACATATGTACAAATGTGTTTGATACAGCTGGTGTATTAAAAAAATCAAGTAGAATAGATAAACTCATAGAGCCAGAAGATAGGTGAGATTACCTGAGATTAGGAAGAGAGGGGAGTGGGAAGTTTTTGCTTAGCAGTTACAAAATTTCTGTTGAGAATGATGGAAAATTTGGGAGACTTCAGTTCATGGTAGTTTATTTTTTGTGTGTCACGCACATTTGTACATCTATTGCCATCATCATTCTCAAAACATTTGCTTTCTACTTAAGCCCTTGGTATCAGTTCCTTATTTTTTCCCTCCCTCCCTGTACCCCCTCCCTTATTAACCCTTGATAATTTATAAATTATTATTTTGTCATGTCTTACACTGTCCAACGTCTTCTTTCACCCCTTTTGTTGTCCATCCCCCAGGGAGAGGGTTATATGTAGAGCCTTGTAATCAGTTCCCCCTTTCTACCCCACCTTCCCTCCACCCTCCCAGTATCGCGACTCTCAACACTGGTCCTAAAGGGATCATGTGTCCTGGATTCCTGGTGTTTCCGGTTCCTATCTGTACCAGTGTAGATCCTCTGGTCTAGCTGGACTTGTAAGGTAGAATTGGGATCATGGCTGTAGGGGGGAGGAAGCATTTGAGAACTAAAAGAAAATTGTAGGTTTCATGTTGCTACACTGCACCCTGACTGGCTTGTCTCTTTTCCTGTAACCCTTCTGTAAGGGGATGTCCAGTTGCCTACAGATGGGCTTTGGGTCCCCACTCCGTACTCCCTCTCATTCACAAGATTTTTTGTTTTGATGCCTGATATGTGGTCCTTTTGACACCTCGTGATCACACAGTTAGTGAGCTTCTTCTATTTGGGCTTTTTGCTTCTCAGCTAGATGGCCACTTGCAGCAAAGTTTATTTTTTAATTCCATTTTCCATGAACTTTTTTTTAAAAAATTTTTTTCCATGAACTTTTGGTAGCTCTGGTGTACAGTAGTGATGGTTGCACAGCATTGTAAATGTAACTAATGCCATTGACTTATGCATTTAAAACAGAAAATTTAAATAAATTAATTAATTAAAATAGCAAATATTTTATATGTACAATAAAAACTAAAGGAGATAAAGATGCTGGGCTTTTTTACACTAGCAACATTTAGAGCTTCAGCTCATATTTAATATATGGCCTTTCTGAGTTATGCAAGAAACATGTTCTATCGCCTCATGTAATTACAACAAATCCGTTTCTCTAGCCCTTTGTGCAAACAGTGCACAAAAGAAAACAGGAGTATTGCCATATAGCCTCCGCTTTATAAACATAACAATCAAAGAGGTTGTACAATATTAAGGAAGAAAAAGGTAGTCAGGTCCACTGTTGCCCGCACCCTGGAGCAAGAGAAGGGCCCAGCCTAGAGACAGACCTTTTCTCCCAGGGTGGGAACACATGACCTTGTAGGGAAAAGTTTTCTCTCTCATCATTTATCCAGCTGAGATCTGAGCTGTAAGGAAATTCAAATGGCCCCATTGCTAGTCTCTTTTCTCGGCTGGTGCGTAGATCTTTGACAAGCAGTGATGAGTGACATCTGCCTCTTCTGTTCGGGGCCAGGACTGAACTCTGGGACCAGGGATTTGGTGTGCGAGGCTTCACAGGCTGTAGAGAAAGAGGGACACATGAGTACATACACCAAATGTAGTGTCATGTGAGTGGTAAACCCACAAAGAAAGTCTCCTGGACTAGGTTTCGTCAGCACAGTTCTAGGAACTACTGTACCCGATGAGAAAATAGAATCTAAGAGTTCAAGATCTGCCTTCCTGTGCCCTTTGTCAAAAGCCTTATATGGAGAACGGGCCTGAACTACTCACTCAAGGAAACTTGGGCATCTGTGTGCTAACCTTTGGGATCATGGTCATTGTTAGGTGCCACTGAGTTGGTTCCAGCCCATAATGACCTTATGGCCAACAGACAGAAACGCTGCTCATTCCTGCACATCCTCATAACTGTTCCTATGCTTGAGCCCATTGCTGCAGCGAGGTGTCAGTTCGCCCCTGGAGGGCCTTCCTCTTTTCCACTGCCCTTCCACTTTGCCAAACAGGATGTCCTTCTCGGGGACTGGTCTCTCTTGACAACATGTCCAAAGTACGTAAGACACAGTCTTGCCATCCTTGCCTCCAAGGAGCACTCTGACCATACTTCTTCCAGGACAGATTGGTTTGTGCATTTAGCAGTCCATGGTACTTTCAACATTCTTCTCCAGCACCACAATTCAAATGCACCGATTCTTCTTCAGTCTTCCTTATTTAATGTCCAAAATTCACACGCATATGAGGCAATGGAAAATACCATGGCTTAAGTCAGGCACAGCTTAGTCCTCAAAGTAACGTCTTTGCTTTTCAATACTCTAAAGAGGATTTATCTAGTGCAATATGTCCTTTGATCTCATGACTGTTGCTTCCGTAAGCATTGATTGTAGATCCAAGCAAGACAAAATCGAACTTTAATTTTTCTCCATTTATATTGGTCTAGTTGTGAAGGATTGTGGTCCTCTTTACATTGAGTTGTAATCCATATGGAAGGAGCTTTCGGCCAGCCGATATATTATTCCATGTCATTAGATTATGTATCTAAAAATGGTTATGAGTAGCTGCATTACAGTGAGAAATAAAGAAAGCCACCGGAAAAGTGATGGAGTTAAAGATAAGTCAGACTCCAAAAGGTCCCTCCCAGTCACAAGGGGACCTAGAGGGCAGAGAGAGCAACAGGCCTTTTTTTGAGGAAATCACAAAATGTCACAAAAAAGAAAAGGATGAGGTCACAGGAAATATTGGGAGGAGGAGATATTTATACCGGATGTGGAAAACAAACCTACAACTATCCTGCACCCCATGGCACACAGTGTCCCCGAGCTCAACAGGCACCGGTCATCCCCAGTTCACAGCAGTCACGGCAGGATGTGTCTACTGTCTATTGAAAACCCGCTCACTTTGAAAGGGCAATTAAAGTTCTCAGGGACAAATCTCTTCTCTCACATTTCCCCCGGAGATCTCATATCAAGGCTCTGTCAACACTCGCAGTCTTTGTCTGTTGGGAAGCAGACTCCCCTTCCTTCTGCCCCTGCTTCTAGGCACTGTGCCCTTACACCAGGGCCCAGGGCTTGGGAGGAGAATGCTGGCTGGTTTCAGCCCTGACATTGGTTCTGGGCCAGGTACTTAAGTGTAGAGAATAACTTGCACAACCTTGGCTTTGTCTGGTAGGGGCCCCTCTGATTTAACTTAGGCTTCCATCAGCATGTGCAAAAATGATCTTAAAGCTGCTGTCACTTACCCAAATCAAGGACATCTGTGCCCTATCCTTCCCCTATTCCTAACTATGCCAACCCCACACAAGCCTATGCACCATAATAATAAATTATTACTATAGTCACCAATTTCTGTCTACTTAGTTCCAGGCCCTTGGCTAAATGCTTCCTATGCATTATTTATTTATTCATTCATTTATTTATTTTCCCATGCATTCTTTTATCCTGACCACAACCCTGTGAATAATTAGGCTTACTTTTTAATCCCCATTTTAGAGATCAGATAACTAAGCCCGAGTTAATGGTACAGCTGATGAGTGATAGGGACTCAATTTTGATTGGTTGGCTTCCCACAGTTTCTACACAAAAAGGCATACAGAACTTCTTTCCTTGAAGGAGTTTTCAGTTTAATGGAAGGAATGTGACAAGCATATAACTCATATATGCAAGGCAGAGTGTGCTAAACGTGTCTGAAAGGGTCAAAGCTCTTTTTGTGATTTGGGAGATCTGTAGAGCCTTTGGGGGAGAGAGAGGGTGTAAAATTGGCTTGGACCCTTGACAAAAGATGATTGGGAGACAGCATTCAAAGGGAACAGCAGGAGTAAAGACATGGAAAAAACCAACAACATTGTGTTAGGCTGGGTTCTCCAGAGAAGCAAGACCAGTAATGCTTATATACTTATAGCTAGAGAGAATTTTTTTTTACCCGTTTTTTAGTAGTTGGGATTTAATACAGATATCATATCATTCCATAGTTTAATCACATCAAGTAGAATTGTAAAATTGCTACCACAGTTTCTAAACAATCTGTTTCTACATGGACTACTTGATATCGTCTCCCTTTTACACCTCCCCCACCCGCCCTCACTGGACTTCCCTCCCCTTCCGCCAACCCCAATCCCTTTTTTTTTTAACAGAACAAGTCATTGATTATTCAAACAAGCTTCATTTGTATTTATTTAGCCTTTTGACTCTGTGCTTGTGCCTTCAACACTTTCACCACGATTTTCTGCTCCTCAATCAGGAAAGCGCGCTTGATCCTGTCTCGGACACATTTAGCGCACATGGACCCACCTTAAGCCCTGCTGACGTGTTTTTTGGTTTTGGACAACCTCATGAGAACTTTGGGTCTCACAGCACGGACCCCTCGAAGTTGGCCCGGGCACACGCCACATGCAGATTTTGGCGCTTTCCCAACCTTCTTTGTATACAGGTAAACGATTCTGTTACCAGGGGTTCGGGACAGTCTAGTTTTGTTAGAGGCCGTGTTGTAGGACAGCCTACGCCGGTAGGTCAGACGCTGAACCATTTTGAATGCCTCCACACAGCGTCTCCGGAAGAGCCCCAATCCCTTTATTGGACTTGCTGTCCCTATAGGTTCATCAATCCTGGGTTTCTTATACTGAAAAATGAAAAAGCTTGTAACAGCTTTAAGAGGGTGACCGCCATGGACATAACACCTCTGAGATATACTCTAATAGGAATAAACAAAAACCGAACAAAACAATACAAACCAAAAATGTTTGGAAACCAGAACAGGGCCAGCCTGCATCCTAGGGGGAGCTACTGACACAGTTTTAAGTGTTCAGGTCAGATTTATGTCTTTGATCTACAGAGAGAGAAATTTATATCAAGGAAATAGCTCACCCGTTTAAAGAAGGGTGAAAGTCCACTTTGAGTCCAGGTAGGTTCCAACTCTGTGGATCAGATGTTAAGCTAGAGGCTTGATTCCTCTACTTTTTGGGACCGATGAACCCAAAAAACTGCAGTAAGACGACAGACATGTCGTTGCAGAGGTGCATTGGCAGGTCAGATAACTGGCCAACCACAGGCACTGGAATTGGTAGGCACTGACCCAAGCCCAAAGAACCAGATGCTGATGAGCTAGAATGCAGGTTCTAGATGCAGTAAAAAGCAAACCAACTTTTCACAGACCCACTTATATAGGAGGTAGGCCACACCCCTAAGAAACCTTACTTTCAATTGCATCAGGGTTGTGACCTGAACAAGGCAGTTGCATTCCATCCTAATGTTCTTACACCAGACTGGCTCATCACAGCAGACCCCATTATGGAGTTGATTACATTGTATTAGGCTACATCATGGGGGATTAGTAGGCTTTAACTGCCAAACCACTGAAAACCCTGGTCCAATCACAATGATACAAAACATATTACAAAAATAGACAAGAAAGAGCAAATAGTCTAGCTTGCAGAAGTAGCATGTAGGAGAGTGGTAGCTGATAAGTCTCTAACGTTAGGTCAGTGGTTCTCCACCTTCCTAATGCCGTGAACCTTCAATACAGTTCCTCATGTTGTGGTGACCCCCAGACCATAACATTATTATTTTTTTTTACCATAACATTATTTGTGTTGCTACTTGATAACTGTCATTTTGCTACTATTATGAATCGGGCAACCCCTGTGAAAGTGTCGTTTGACCCCCAAAGTGGTCATGACCCACAGGATGAGAACCGCTGATGTGTTTTCAGTACATAGCTGGGGAGCTTAGATTAGGCAATGGACTAGATGGATGAAATACTTAAAATAATAATAATATATTGTATTTCTGGTAGAAATATATGTAGCAAAGCTGATTCCAATTCAACAATTCCCACATGAATTGTTCAGTGACATTGATTACATTCTTTACATTCTATCAACATTCTCATTATTTGTTCTAGTTCTTCCAGTCCCATTTGCAAACAGATAAATTTTGAGTTGGGTGATGACAAGTTTGGGAACACACTTGGTAAAATGAATCTTGTATCTAGCTATAGTTTATACTATAGGGAGAAGTCAAAGGGAATATAGACCAATTGGGAGGTCACTTGTAATAAACCAAGGTTCTATTAACATTTAAGGCCAGGCAATTCTTTTTGTGGTATACTTACCAGTATATATTGAATTGTGGGCTACTTAGCAGCATCCCTAGCCAGATCCTTGATGACACAGTATGTACCTGCTAATGGAAAGGGTATTGGGTTGAATCTGCCGCTCAATCTATAAAGATGTGTCAATCTACCTTCATAAAGACTACACCCTTGAAAATCACAGGGAGCAGGTTTGTTCTTGGTCACGAAAAGTCATAATCAACTCTGCAGCAATGGGCTTGAACTGGTTTTCTAGGTACTAGAAGCACTCCAGCTACCAGTTGTGGCAATTAAATTTCTCGACATTGCCACATCTCCTTTGGGGGCAAAGTCACTTGACTGACAATCATGATAGTAGATCATGTGAGAAACAGAAACAAAGGATGGATGTGAGCTTTAGGTGGAAGTAAAATCTAAAAGTCTTGGGAAATGTCTGAATAGTAGTGGGATTAAAGAAGAGCAAACATTGAAAGATCAAACAGAACCAGAGAAGGCGTGGAGACCATGTGGTCTAATATATTCATAATTGTTTATAACAGTGCATATTTGTTCAGAGGGCAATTTTATAAGACCTATTAATCATCACGAAAAATACCTTGGTCTTTGATCTGGAAATTCTACTCCTGAGAATTTAGAAGTGTTATCTTAAATGATTCAAATGAAGATGTCATTTTTGTATTCACAGCTACAATCATTTGAGAAAGATAGTGAACATGTTGTTTTGAATAATTACACTCGGTCACCACCAATCTCAAACCAAACCGTCTTTTTTTGTGACTCATCACAACCCTAAGGGACAGGGTAGAAATGCTCCAAACGATTTTCAAGGCTGCAAATCTCTATGGAAACAGACTGTCGCATCTGCCTCCTGCGAATCTGAACCCCATAGTAGCCATGCACTTTCGCCATGGTGCCACCTTCATTCCTGCCACTTGGCCTGTTATGTTTAAGGGGTCAGTTTAAGATTCTGAGTTGAGATAAATGAAAGATTCTTCAGCACTATAGCAAATGAAACAAAGCCCCAGAGAGGATGGGCAGGGCAGGTATCAAGAATTCAAGTATACATGTTTGAAAAAAACCTTTTTATTTTTCAGAGAAATGATAGCTGTGAGAATTCATAACAGGAAAAAGGAGGAAAGGAAGCTACGTGGAGAATTTTTACCTGTAAAGACAATCAGGTGACCCAGGGGATCTTAATAGAATCTCGAGTTTTCCCTGAGGAATTCCAAGAGTTGTGCAGTTTCCTGTGAGATGCTACTGGGGAGCAGGCAGTTACAAAATGAGTCTGTCTCGAGGAAAAGGAATCGTATTTAGAGTTGTTGTTTTGTGCCCTCAAGTCGATGTCTACACTTAGCCTCCTCCCTAAAAGAGAACTGAACCAACACGGGTTCTTTCCAAGGTTGCTCTGAGTCAGAATCGACTCTATGGCACTGAGCTTGAGTCGCTCTTTACAAGAGCTGATAATTAGGTCTTGCTCCTGTGAAGCAGCTAGGTGAAACTGTTTAGTAGTCCAGCGCTTAACCGGTACACCAACACAGTATTCAGAGACTATAAGACTAATTAAGCTTCGCTCCCACCCAGGGACGGGAAAAAAAAAAGAAAAAAAAAAGAATAATTAAGCAGCCAACTTTCTTTATCCTGAATCTCGAGCAGTTGATTTTTAAACTGCCTTTATATAAATTCTTGCTAATGTGGCCAAGATGCAGTCTCTGTCGAGACAAGGAATTCTGGTTGCATTGTGGGTTACACATTGGAGGGCAGTTCAAATCTCGGAGGAGCAGCCGAGAGAAAGACAGAGGAGGCTTTCTGCTGCCGAAAAGATCTACAACCTTGGGAGCCCGCAGGAGCAGCTCTAAGAGACGGGTTTGGTTTGGGCTTTGGTGGTGTAAAGGCGTGCGTTAAAAGGAAGATTGCTGTGGTTCTTGTTAGTAAACAAAAGTAACATTTGGCAAAATGCGGAACAGGGGCGGGGCCAAAGACTGGTGGGCGTGGCAAAACGAGATCGGCTCGGCGGCCACGCCCCCTTCCCAGGGTGCACCACGGCGGCGTGTACGCGAGTCCCTTTCTTGCCAGGCCCAGGTTGGGCTCGGAGGAGGGTACCGGTCATGGAAGGGCTCCGGGCTAGTGCGGGGCTGCTGAGGCGAGGGAGGCTGCGGCGCCGGCGCCAGCCCCAGCCCCACGGCGGGTCTGTCCTGAGCCTGCCCTTGCGGCCCAGGAAGATGCGGAGGCAGCTGAGGAGAAGTGTGGCGTCCCGCATGGCCGCGCTGAGGGCCCAGACGCTGCCGAGCGAGGACTCGGAGGACTCGCGGGTGGAGGCGGCGGCCGATGGCCCCGGAGACCCGCGGTCCGGTGCGGCGGCCCTCCCGGACGCGGCCCGGCGGGAGTCGTACGCCCCCCTCGGGCCCGGCGAGCTGCTGGCGGCCCCGCCCGCCGCCCGCTCCCTGCAGACTCCCCGCGCCGCGGCCGAGGCGCAGACCCCGTCCGCCCGCTTGGTGGAGGCGCAGACCCCGCCGGCGCGCCTCGTGCCCGCGTCGGTGCCCGCCCGCGCGGTTGAGACGTCCGCCCTGCTGGGCAGCGCCCAGCACCTGGCCGCTCCATCTTCCGCCGTCCCCGCGACGCTGGCGGGGCCGCCGGGGGACAGCGCGGGTGGCGAGCCGCCCTGGGGCTCCCCGCTGCAGCGCGTGCTGGCCGAGCTGAACCGCATCCCCAGCAGCCGCCGGCGGGCCGCGCGCCTCTTCGAGTGGCTCATCGCGCCGCTGCCGCCCGAACACTTCTACCGGCGCCTTTGGGAGCGGGAGGCGGTGCTGGTGCGGCGGCAGGACCACACCTACTTCCAGGGTCTTTTCTCCACGGCGGACCTCGACGCCATGCTGCGCCACGAGGACGTGCAGTTCGGCCAGCACCTGGACGCCGCGCGCTACGTCAACGGGCGGCGGGAGACCCTGAACCCGCCGGGGCGTGCCCTGCCCGCCGCCGCGTGGTCCCTGTACCAGGCGGGCTGCTCACTGCGCCTGCTCTGCCCGCAGGCGTTCTCGCCCACCGTGTGGCAGTTCCTGGCCGTGCTGCAGGAGCAGTTTGGAAACATGGCAGGCTCCAACATTTACCTCACGCCCCCCAACTCCCAGGGCTTCGCCCCCCACTACGACGACATCGAGGCGTTCGTGCTGCAGCTGGAAGGTAGGAAACTCTGGCGGGTCTACCGACCCCGAGACCCGACCGAGGAGCTGGCCTTGACCTCCAGCCCCAACTTCAGCCAGGAAGACCTGGGGGAGCCGGTGCTGCAGACGGTGCTGGAGCCCGGCGATTTGCTCTATTTTCCTCGGGGCTTCATCCACCAAGCCGAATGCCAGGACGGGGTGCACTCTCTGCACCTCACCGTGTCCACGTTCCAGCGCAATACCTGGGGCGACTTCCTGGAAGCCGTGCTGCCCCTGGCCATGCAGGCAGCGATGGAGGAAAACGTGGAGTTTCGGAGGGGTCTGCCCCGTGACTTCATGGATTACATGGGGGCCCAGCATTCTGACTCCAAGGATCCACGAAGGACCGCTTTCATGGAGAAGGTGCGGGTTTTGGTAGCCCGCCTGGGACACTTCGCCCCTGTCGATGCTGTGGCTGACCAGCGGGCCAAAGACTTCATCCACGATTCTCTGCCCCCTGTGCTGACTGAGAGGGAGAGGGCACTGAGCGTGCACGGGCTCCCCATTCGCTGGGAGGCCGGAGCGCCTGTCAACGTTGGGGCCCAGTTGACTACAGACACGGAAGTCCACATGCTTCAGGATGGGATAGCTCGCCTCGTGGGTGAGGGAGGCCATCTGTTTCTGTACCACACAGTGGAAAACTCCCGGGTGTATCATCTAGAGGAGCCCAAGTACGTGGAGATCGACCCCCAGCAAGCTGATGCCCTGGAGCTCTTGCTGCGCTCCTACCCGGAGTTTGTGAGAGTAGGGGACCTGCCCTGCAACAGTGTGGAGGACCAGCTCTCCTTGGCAACCATGCTATATGACAAGGGGCTGTTGATCACCAAGATGCCTCTAACCTTAAACTAGTTCCTTGTGGATTGCTGGACGCCAGGCAGGAGAGGCACCTTTTGTGTAGACATTCATACTCTTACCTGGCTGACCTTCATGGACCGTGTGTTCACATTTACCTTTATAGCTGCTTCTACATCGCACACTTTCAGTGGTCTTCTGGGAATCGTCGCCTCATCTAGGTACAAAAATAAGAACAAGGTGGAACAAAAGAAGCTGTTTATTTGCAGCAGTAACTTGTGTGTGTAGTCATTTCAGAGGACCAGCTTCATGGTTGTCCTCAGGAATTGCCATCCAATGTGTAGCCCCAACTCTAGGCGACGTTAGAAAGTTTGTATTTGGAATTTGCATCCTTTGTTTGGGTTTTCTTTCATCCTTTTGGGAGGGCGAGAGGGGGGCCGGTCTCATGTTTGTTATTGTGGGTTTGTATGGACAACGAGAAGTTTAAATTAAAGTGCCAATGACTGGTTTTCCTTTTCTAAGGCTAGATCATTCTGTGGTATGGTTTGGAAAATGTGGGGCAAGGAGGAAGATAAGAAAAATCGGTCAGGGCCGAGCAGAAAGCAACTGAGGGTGGTTGTGGACTGTCTAAGCAACATGTTCAGCATTTTCAAAAGAAGAGAAATTCATCTGGTTGAGTTTAGATCTTTTAGTTCAGGGGTAATGAATTCATTTTAAGTACGCAACTTGACCCCCAAATAGCACAATCCTATTACAAAAGTGAACCAGCTTTGTAAGTATGTTACTCAGTGGTTGGCACCCCTTTCAGAGGGCCACCTGGCCTAGGCCCCAGCCAACCAGTTTGAAGTCAGCTGACTAGGGGAAGCTGATGTTCAAGTCACTTTCCACTCTCATTTTTTTCTGGCAGTTGGAAGACACTTTCCCAAATCTGGCAAGTGAATATTCTCATGGTGGAAAAGAGCTTGTGTACCCGAAAGAGCCCTGGACTTGGAACTGGAAGACCTGGGTTTTGGGTGGTGACTGGTAGGCAGACACTGTTGCTGCCACCCCTGGGCACGCAGATTTTGTAAGTATATTTTGGTACAACTTGGTTTTCTACCTACCCGCTCGTTTAGGCTATATCTGAAACTTAAGATTCACTTGGAGAAGTTCAATTATATAGGGTTGCAAACCTCATACAGTTGTTTGTTTTTAATTTATAAAAGTCTTGTTAGGTACCGACCGGCCTGCTGATTCTGACTCATAGCAACCCTGTGTACCAGAGAACTGCTGCGTAGGCTCGGCGCTCGCTTGACAACTGTTGCTATGCTTGAGCCCTTTCTTATAGCCATTATGCCGGTCCATTTTATCAAGGGCCTTCCTCCTCCTCACTGACTTTGCTCTGTTGCACATAGGTAGGATCACTATGTGTCAGAACAGACTCGACAGCATGTAACAACTCTTTACCAAGCATGATGTCGTTCTCTAGAGCAGAAACAAACCAGATCCACTGCTATCAAGTTGATTCCAACTCGCAGCAACCCTGTAGGGCAGAGGAGAAGTGCACCTTTAGTGTTTCTGGGGCAGTAGATCTTTAGTGGGGGCAGACAGTCACATCTTTCTCCTTTGGAGCTGTTGGAGGGTTCGAACCACCAACCTTATAGTTAGCAGCCCATCATTCAACCTTCAGGGTTCCAGGGTCTACGCTTAAATAAATGAAGTAAAATTGATAGCTCGCTCTCCAGCCCCAGTGGCCCCAATTGACCACTATTTAAGGTTAAAGCTTTCAGGGCTTTTTGTTGTTGACATTGAAGCAAACACAGTGGGGATTTTTTGTTTTGAAAAGACTAATGTTTTTTTGGATATAGCCCTTTTTGACCTCTCAAATCAGTTCAGCTAGAGCTACCTTACTTTCTTAAAAGGTACAACACGGCAAATGAATACAGGCAAATGAATACAAACGTGAGGTTAGGAAGGTTCTTAGGAAGGTTCGAGAATGGCTCCACACTAAGCCCCCAAATACTCAAACCATTGTTTCCCAAAGCAGGTGATAACTGCCCCCACCACCACCCCAGGGGGTGCTGGATCCATCCAGGAGGCTGCAAAACCAGATGGCTCTATTGTATCCCTGGGTGATTATGGGCTATAGTACAAAAGTTTTTAATTGCCAAAGGGACTTTTTTTTTTTCCCCTGAAAAGTGACAGTAGGCCAAATAAGTTGGAAGCCCAAGATCCAGAAGCTGGAAAAGGCATGCTAAAGAAGTCACGGCCTGGGGCTCACCCCTAGGGAACTCACCCTGAAAGGAGTCTTGGAGAAGAGTATGGAGTGTCAGTGGTTTTTGCCCCTCTTGGGGTTGTGGCAAGTAAATGCGTTTTGCTTCTTCCTTCACTTTTCTGATGACCGCCTCAATTCGGAGTATCTCCTGGGTCAGCAGGTCCCTTTGGCTTAATGTGTGAATCTAGATCAGAGCAAATGATGTTAAAAACAAACAAACTTGCACTAGACTGCAAATCATCAAACATTAATAAAGTAATTGACAGTATCATGTGTATTAGTACTGGGTGGGCCAAAAATACTGGCGAAGAGTAGGAGTTCGGGGAAGACTAAGACTGGACGCAATCTCTCATTTCTTCTTTATCTCTGCCTGTAGGAAAGAAAGAACTTGGGCCCAGGAGCTCATGGGGAGGAGATGCGGGTGGCAGGAAACCAAATTTCAGAAAGAGTAACCACAGTCCTGATTTTGAGGGCCGTTTGCTAGGACTAATGGGAGGTTTATTTTGCTAATTGGATTTTATAACCCGACCACAGATGTTTTATATCTTCAAATGATAATGGTATCTGTGGCTGGGTGATAGAAAGTATGTCTGTGGTGGAGAAAAGGATGGTACATGCTTAGAGGGGAACAAGGGTCTGAGGAAGTCCTGAAAGCCCTTTGCTTCCCCCCCTGAGAAACAGCTTGCCCTTCTCGACCTTGTTCTTGATTTCCTGAAGCATTTCCTTGTGGCCTTCATTTTCTAAATGGAGTATCTTCATTGCCTGGGACATCTCTCTGAAAGGCAAGAAGGACCTTTTAGATTGTTTGACCATAGCCTTTAAAAAGGCATGAGATTGCTTCTCGGCCTTTTGGGTAAGAGCAAGAGTAAAGAGGCATGAGGATGGGGAGCACAGGCAAGAACCCTCAGGGTCAGTCCGAACGGCAGTTTTACCGAGCGTTTTCTGCAAACATAGTAGTGAAGCTTAGCTTATAAGGATGTACAATTGGTAGATGATATATTGAAAGGTACTAATTAGGTGCCCAGGTGGTGTAGTGGTTCCACGTTAGGCTGCTAACTGCAAAGCCAGTAAGTAGTTCGAGACCATTAGCTGCTCCAAGATATGTGGCTTTCTACTCCCTTAAAGCGGCATGTAGGGACACAACCAGGGAAGCTCTTTCATGTCCTTTAGGGTTCTCTGAGTCGGAATCGACTCAATGGCAGAGTCAATTGGTGCTATTTCTGGAACCTGTCTCAGTACAACTCCATAAGGTAAACTCAACTGTGCTTGTGCATAAAGAAATGGACTCAGAGGCTAAGTCACTTGTCCAGGGTCATATAGCTAGTGTGTGGCAGAGCTAGGATTCAAACTCTGGCTTTTTTGACAGAAAGGACTTGTCAGAGTAGGCACTTAAGAGAGGAGAGCTGAATAAATTAATAACTCAAACCACCTGGGCAGAGGACGCCTCATAGCATCGACACCTCATAGGCTTGACTTTCTATCTGTTTAGCCCAATATTTCTGTTACCACTTGGTAAGTAACAGGTGAAGAACATAGGTGAGCCTGAGCTTTTACTGTCATCGGGCAGTGTGTGGACCGGAGCTCTAGCACTTACTTTAGGACAGCATCATGATTCTCTAGGAGCAGCACGTCTAGAAAGGTGTCCCTGACCTGGGGCCCCTGAAGGTTGAGAGCCAGGATGCTCCGGCAAGCTTCCAGCCGTACGCTGGGTGATTCTTCATAGTGGATAGCCCAGAGCAGGAGATCTGTCAGCTGGGGATTCACTTGGCCAATCTGTCCCAAAGCTACCGAGATGAAAGGGAAGAAAAGGTCCTCTGTCACTTAAGACTTGGCTGTATGCAAACATCCAGAAACAATGGCCGTAACAGTGCAGGCAGCCACTTGGTAAATCGAGTCAAGGCAGGGTGACGGGAAGGGAGGCACAGTTACTTCCTGGGTTTACTCTGGCCTGTTTTGCTAGGGACTGTATCTTCCTTCACAGGCAAGGAAGGGATGGATGAGAAGCTAAGGTCACACTCTCCCTTATACTCCACCCACTTTCTAGAATCTGGGGATCATGGATATTGAGGTGTTGGAGGTGAGCTAGTCATTCTGAAATACCTCGAATGGCAAAGGCCTTGATTTTCCAGGAAGGTTCTCTCTGAAGCAGATTCAGGAGGCATTTAAGCACCTGGGAAAGATAAAAGTTCATTGTTGAGTGAGGAGCACCAGAACAAGCGGAAATCAGTGCCAGGGACCCCACCCGTCTCTAAAATGTGCTCTAACTAAAAAATGGCCTGTCAATTTTAGTGAGAGATGAGCTGGAGCTCAAAGTAACACACCTGAATGCATAGCAGTCATTGCTGGCTTATCGGGTTTCTGGATAGAATCCACTCAGCGGTAGCAGGTTTGGGCAGATTAGCTCACATTTCCGCCATACATGCTTCTTTTGGGTAATTTGATCTGTTTGTCCCAGAAACTACTAGGGGTTATAACCCTGGCATCTCTGGATGGCACAGTTGGCTAAGTGTGCTCAACTAGTAAGGTTGCTGGTTACATACAGAGGTACCTCAGAAGAAAGGCCTGCCTATCTGTTTTCAAAAGGAAACCTCTTGGAACTGCAGTTCTACTCTAGCATATGCCATTGTTTGGATTTTTGGTTTGTTACTTAGGGAAGCCTGCCAGCAATCAGGTAATGAGAAACTAGTTAACTGAGGTGAGAACAGAGATCAGGTAAATATGGCTAGACCTTAGAACCAATTCTGGGCTGGTTGTTAATGAAATACGGTCTTAACTATACCTCGTCACCTTCCTGGGCTGATGCCATTCATTCTGTGCCCCCAGCGACTGCTAACTGGATTGTGCATAACAAAGAGAAGATGCAGGGGAATGCCCCTTAAGTACAATAGGAACACGCTTTCCGGCTTTACCATCTTGTCACGGATCTGCAGGGCTCCAGCTGCCAAACAGGCTTCCTGGCGAACTGCCACACATTCGTCAGAGAAGCAGCTGAGAAAGTTTGGGAGAAGCTTGGCAGTCATGAGCTTGAGACCACGAATCAGAGAGAGAGCTTCTACACGCTCCCGGGAGTTTCCTTGACCCAGCTTGACTCTGTAAGGCACAAGGTGATTTTTTATTTCCTCTATGTAGGTCTCCAGTTGCCCTTCCTCTGTTACAATATCCACGAGGGGTGGGGTGGGGGGTGGGTAGAGGAAATCCAAGCTCTCCATTATCCAACCCATCCCTCCCTTCCTATCCAACCTTATGCCTATTTAGGTAAACTTCACCAGGTCACACTCTCACTGCCAGCAAGCCGATGCTTACTCCCAGTCACCTTGCAGGACTGGGCAGAACTGCCTGTTGGCTTTCCACGATGTTCCTATTACGTAGCATCTACTATGGTGACTGAATAAAGGCATTTTCACACATCTGCCACAGTCAGGTTGTCCTCTCCACTGCCCTCACCTTTGTCCTGCTCATTTCTGCATCTGGCTCCCTGAAATGACTTCTCTCTGACCTTCCACCTCTGGCTCGCCTGGAGCATTCCATTGTTCTATTGCAGTTATGGTATAGTAGTTATGCCATAGTTCTAATTTTTACTAAAATTTGTTATTGATATTTTAATTAGGTATTTGTTTCTCGTGTGTATAATCAGAATCCTGTCAAATTTTTGAACTCTCTAAACAAGACTGGACACCTAGTGGATACTCTTCTCCATAGCCATGCAGGGACTGTTCACTTTTTCTTTTTAAAAAGAGCCCTGTGAACGGGACATAGTACAATGCTTAACACACAGAAGAACCCAGTAAAGGTCAACTGGCTGAACCCCAGGCTCTCTGAATAGTTCTAAGACTAGAAAAGTTTCTCTCCTCATGTTGACATGAACTTACCTGATCTTGTCATGTACCTCTTTTCCAAGGTTCATGTGCCCCAAAGCTTGAGCAGCTTCCTGCCTCACTGTCTTATTCCAGTCGCTCCACATCAGTTCAATCAGCTTATTTTTCATATCCTACAAGTTGTTGGGATAATCGGCTACCATTTATTGAACATTAGTTTTGTGACTCTGCTAAGTGTTTTTTACCTGTGGTAACTCACTTCGTCCTCCCAAACAATATAATGAGGTAGGTGTTAGGATGTACAGATACCATAGAGGTTTGAATAAACTTGCCCAGGGTTAACCTGGTCATTGCTAGAGCCAAACTCAAACTGGCCTGTTTCCAAAGCGCTTGCATTAAACAACTCTTGTGCTGGGACCCATTTAATTTGCACCTGAGATACTTAAAAATGTTGTGGTAGATTAATAGGGTGAGCAACTTGTCCCACTTTGCTCAGTGTCCTGCCTCTGCACTGAAAGCCATCAATCCTAGGCAAACCAGGACAGTTGGTCACCCTATGCTTGAAAATCTATTGCTCCTAGAAGAGAAGGGACAAGATTACTACAGTTGTCAATGATTTGTGTAAGCGTTTCTCTCTTCCTGAAATATTTCTCTTTTCTACTTTACCTGGTACCTGTTGTTTCCAACTTAGTCTTTTAGGATTTTGCTCCAATAACATCTGCTCACTGAAGTCCTCTTACCAACGTCACTTAACAACTACCCTGTTTCCCCGAAAATAAGACAGTGTCTTATATTAATTTTTGTTCCCAAAGACGCGCTAGGTCTTATTTTCAGGGGATGTCTTATTTTTCCATGAAGAGGAATATGGTACACATTTATTTTATTAAAAGAGACCTCGCACTTTGTCTGCTCCAGCTGCGCTGCGGCCAACAGTGAGCTGCGTGGCGGTGCCCGCCGCTATGTCCCAGAATCCAGAGTTACGGTAGCTTTGGGGGGCCTTATTTTCAGGGGGGTCTTATTTTGCGGGGGGGATGCCTTATATTTCCGTGAGAGGCAAAACTGTAAGGTCTTATTTTCGGGGGATGTCTTACTTTTGGGGAAACAGGGTACTACTTCCGTGCTCTGTAGCATGTTGACCATGAGATCCTTGAGGACAGAGAAGATGTCATCCATCTTTGTGAGTAGCCTGGCATGTAGGAAGTGGTCAAAACTGCTGCTCACTGAATGAAGAAAGGAACCAATGGATCTACTGCCTTTCTCACTTCCAGCAGTCTGACTGACCAGGAGTCCTCGCATCCTTACCTTGTTCCCTGTAAGTTCTGCTAGTCTTTGTACTCTCAGATGCCAGCCCTTAGTGACAAGTGCTGAAGAGGTGAATGTGCAAATGACTGGGCTACTATTAACATTCTAATGTTAGAATGCAGACTCTGGCTGTGCTGCCCTGAGATGAGTCCGTATTTCTAACTAGCTCCCGGGTGAGGCCTTTCCTGTTGGCCCCTGCAGGTAGTAAGTAGCAGGGTGCTGTAGCACTCGAGGCAGGATTCTCCCACTGGAATGGCGTTAAAGGAGCCCTGGTGCTGCTGTTGGCTAGATTTTGTACTTCCCACACCAAAAGGGGAGGACTACAACGAAGATGAATGCTAACGAGCTGGAGAGGCTTCCTTTCTCATGGGAGTGGCGGGGTTCCGAACCATTGAGAAGTACCCAGAGAGATGAGGGAGAGAGCTAGTAGAAGATGAGACAAATCCACCCCACCCCACCCCACCCCACCCCAGACAGCTGGAGATGGTTTTGAAAGAATGGCAAAACTGAGGCCAAAGTGAGTCTTGATGGCTTCCTGGATTCCCTGCCCTGGAAACGCCTCTATAGCCTCCGATACAACAAAAATATTTGAGAGCTTCTTACAATTATTGCTTGTTCTTTAGTTGTGTGTATTCTCTTGCTGCTAAAACTGTACTGTCAGGATTTTAGGAGGGACTGTTTCATACCTTTTTCATGTATGTACTGAACATTCAGGGAGAGTCAGTAGTAAAAGAATTGGATTGTAATGAGTGAATGAACTGGGTTGTTAAGTAGTTTAAGTTAATGTTTCTCAAACTATCTGAGATGAATGACCAGGTTGACCAGTACTTAAAAAAAAAAATTTGTTGGGGGGTGGGGCGGGAATGCAGAGGAAGAGGTATGATGAAATCTTATAAAATTCACTGGTGTTGAGACCATGTCACATTACTATAAATATTTCAACAGTGTTGATCTCTGTGCCTGTCCTTATTTCATTGTGAGTCAGTCAGATGTGAATTCCCACCACACCGAGAACACTCGCCTAAGTCACAGTAAGACATGACAGTACATGAAGACCATTTGGGATTGAGAGTGAGAGGCAGCCATGTGGAGACAGATCTCTTTGATAACGGAATACTAAGAAGCACAAAAAGCGAAAGAGCTCCTAGCCCACTCTTGCTTCAGCTGCTGTCCTAGAAGCACAGAATGATGCAAACTTACCAAACTGACACTGCCACTGATGTGGGATAGAGCCCGGCAGGCCACGACCCGGTCCTCCCACTGCGGGCTGCTCAGCTCCATGGCCAGCATGGTGTGGATCAAAGCCTGGGGAGGCAGAAGGGCGGGGAGGGGGTGATGGTGACCATCACTTTCAGAGACCGTGGGACCTTGGTGAGATTGCATCACAACACGAGACTGGCATCAATAAAGTCACAAGTACACGTGCTGTCCGTTCCTAGCAAAGGAAAGAGTGAGCTTACAAGACGTGGGGTACTGTTCCCTCTGAGCCAGCTGATTCTGGGATCTTAACAGGAACACACGACAGTGTCAACAATCAGCACAGAAAACTCCTGGGGCTCTCTCTCCTTGACTTCAATTGTCTTTAAAGTGATCTGTGTATGCCTCAGTCTGAGGGCTTCACATATCCATGAGAAGTAACTAAACACAGTTGTGTTTGGTGTGAAGTTTTCATTGGCAGACTTGCAGCAGAAGCACATTCTGTACAGTTAGAAACCCTCTGCAGTCCACTCTTTTTCCTCAGCAAACTACTGCCGTGCAGATACACCTGAGTCCACGTTCACCCCGCCACAGTCCACTTTTCTGTCTAGGCTTGAGATCATCCTACCGGACTCCAAGAATTTTGGACTCCTTATGAACACTGGCCTCAGAGGCCCAATTGTTTCCCATATTTTGGTTCCTTTCTCTGACCCGCCAATGGATACGTACTGTCTTCCTGCTGAGATGGCTCAGGAGGGTAAACGATTGATCCTCAGTGTCCTTGTCCTTCTGGTTAAAGAGCTGGTTGAGAATCCTCTTAATCACAGGGTAAGTGGCGTCCCCTTCCAGAGCCAAGCACTGAGCTGCGGCCCAGCTGTCCGCCACATCACCTGCCGCGGGGGTGGAACAGGAGTGCACGATGGTGACCTGCTCTGCCTGCCTGAGAGCTCTCGAAATCTAAGCCCGTATTTCAACCAGCCTGAATTGGAGCCTAAAAAGTTGTAAATACACATCAAAAACTCAACCCAAAGGGTCAAATCCCCCAAAACTCTCATTAGATAACCAAGCTCCTGTCAGGCACTGTTCCTCCTGGAGGCTGCGGAGGTGGAGCTGGAGGCCCAGGTGAACGGAGTAGTTGTCTATGCAGAAGCCAGGCTAGGCAGTCAGCCCCTTGTTCTCCCTTTTAAGTCATGGAACAGTCACTTCCTGGAGCATGCACCTGTCACTGAGCAGCCTTTTTGACTACCACAACCATGATGTCAGTGGGTAATGCCTGGAAGTTTTTGTGTAGAAATGGCGATATGTATTCAGAGTGATTTTTTAAAAATTTCCACAAATAATTCTTTAATATATTTTCTGTGTTTTCATGTGGTCCCTGAAACTACTGTCCTGAGAGCACCTTTTATTTTATTAGGGGTTCTTAAAGCTCTTTTCACAATTCCTACATATATCCATTTTATCAAACACATTTGTACATATGTTGTCATATTTTTCAAAACATTTTCTTTCTACTTGAGCCCCTGGCATCAGCTTCTCACCCCACATCTCCCCTCCCTCCCCTATGCCCCCTTGATATTTTAAAAATTATTTGCCCCCCCCCCCTGTCTTACACCAACTCATTTCACATACTTTTCTGTCCATCCCCCTGGGATGGGGCCATACGTCAATCATTGTGGTCAGTTCCCCCTTACTCCCTACCTTTACCCTCCTAGTATCGCTGCTCCCCTTCACCTTTAGGCCTTAAACAAAACAAAAAACCTGAACACTTCTTAAAACTAAATAGCTTAACTAGTGAAAAAAGAGATCTGCTTTGAATATTATTCTAAGAACTATCTACCAAACCCCCCCCACAAAAACTACATGGGGTCAAAGTGACAACAGCAACTTGAAAGATGGGACAGAAACCTTAGGGGGTAATGAGTTCATGAGGGAGGAGCAGCTCAGAAGAGGAGGGGAGGGTGGCTTCACAGCTGGAAGAATGTAATCGCTGTCACTGAATTGTTCATATAGAAACTATCTAATTGGTGTGTTTGGGTGTATATTCTGAGCAACAAAATAAAAGTTTTAAAGAAATAACGCAGGATGGAGAGGGCCAGGAAAGGTCATGTTCACATAGTGCTGGTGAAGGTGTAAACTGATTCTTTTCCTGTTGAGAAAATCAGTTTAACATGTATTGGATACCTGATCCATTCTACAATCATCACACATCAATTTTTAAAAACATGCTTTGAGAAACAAGGTGCTTTGGACGGGGAGTACAGGTTTCAGTGAAATGCAGTGGTTAGTTTTATCCGGCTGTTATGTCACAGGCTCCACTTGGACAGTGTCCCTCTGGTACAAGCTCCTTGGAAGAAAGATCTGCCCATTCTTCCACTTACAAACCCAAACCTCCGGGAAGGCAGACATCAATGGAAAGGCCCAGACTGGGGAAAGCCAGTTTGTCTCTCTTCTCCTCCGACTCCCTGGTCAGAAACAACAAGGAGCTACTCACCCTTCAAAAGGGCAGTTTGCATGATGTCCCGGGCCAGGGGATTATGAGACTGGATGGCGTACTGGCACAGCGCGGCGGCCATCTGCACGTTGACATTCTTGTCACAAAGAGCAGCCATCAGTGGGGGCTGTAGAGCCTCTGGTAAGTCCTGAACGATTGTGTCATCCACAGTCTTTCCATCTGTGAGCAAAAGAAAGCTTTTCTCTCAGCTTCCTTCCTTGTGCCACATGTTGGCCAGCTAGCTCTGGGTGGAGGGGCAGGTTCATACTGCTACTGAAAGTGACAGTTGTTAGCTACGCTCCAGCATCCGGCAGGACTTTACAGCTCAGGACAAGCCCCCAAGGACTCCGCAGAACTGCCTGACAGGGTTTCCCAGGCTGAAATCTCTCCAGAGGGAGCCCCTGATGGTATAGTGCTTACAGTCCTAGGCTGGCTGCTAATGCGGCGGATTCAAATCCACCAACTACTCCGTGGGAGAAAGCTGTGGAGGACTGCTTTTGTAAGAAGCCTTGGGAACCCTACTGGGCAGCTCCACTATAGGGTTACTGTGAGTCAGAAGCAAGTTGATAGAGTGGGTTGGATTTTTGTGGTCATCTGAAAAGCTGCCTGCCACATCTTTCTGCCACAGAACGGCCGAGGGCTTGGCACCACCAACATTCCAGTTGGTAGTCCAGCATTTAACCACTGCACTACCAAGGATCCTTACTCAGAGAGAAATAGCAGTAACCTATGGTAGTTAGGGTCTGAGATAGCACTCAAGTGTTTCCCGTAGGATTTCACAGTTTTTATAACCTGGGTTCTTTGCCTTGTAAAACTAGTTCCTCAGTAGATTACAATGTTAAAGCTCTTGTGGATGAGAAATTTTGTTTATTTAACTGCTTATAGCTAATAACGGAAAATCTATTTTTCTGTTTCAAAGGATTTATAGACTATTGGTAAAAATGAAGCCTTCATTACAAGGATCTACATATAACCCCCTCCCTGGGGGACAGACAACAGAGAAGTGGGTAAAGGGAGGCATTGGACAATGTAATATATGACAAAATAATAATTTATAAGTTATCAAGGGTTCAAGAGGGAGGGGGGATCAGGGAGGGAGGGGAAAAAGTGAGGACCTGATGCCAGGGGCTTAGGTGGAGAGCAAATGTTTTGAGAATGATGAGGGCAATGAATGTACAAATGTGCTTTACACAATTGATGTATGTATGGATTGTGATAAGAGTTGTCTGAGTTCCTAATAAAACAATATAAAAAATGAAGCCTTCAATTCATGTTTCAAAGCTATTAAAAACAAAAACTTAACAAAAATAGTCTAAGTAAAAGCAGAACTATATGCTAATTTCATTTATGAAAGTAATTAGGAATTATATTAACAAATCAAACCCAGGAGAGTTATAAAATAATAATAATACATTATCCTCTGGTAGAATTTATTTAAAAATTTAGCAACAGAGCTCATCATATCCATAAATTAAATGAGGAAATTAGCAATTGAAAATTCTCAGTCCCCATTTTTGTCATAAATAGAAAAGATGCCCACATACATAGTTGCCATATGTTTATAAGAATGAAGGAAAAGATGTAGAAGAATATACCAAACTATAAACATTACCTTGAGGGTGGAATGAGAGATGGGGAAGAGGTTAAAGGACTACACACATACATACCCATATATAGTATGCGTATATATATATATTTACTAAAAATAACATTTTTGTCATTCCGGAGGGAAAATGAACAATTTAGGAAGGAGAAGCAAAAGAAATTGATGAATTGATTATGAAGCAAGCAAGGAATTGTTCAAAATGACTTTCTGGGATCTAGCTCCGAAACTGAGTTCAGTTTGGGACATACTAAATTTGATGGTGTTACGAAAGGAAACGCAAGAAAGTCAACTACCATGGAGTCAATGCCTACTCATAGGACAGGGTGGAACTCCCCCTGTGGATTTCCAAGATGTAACTCTTTATGGGACTAGAGAGCCTCAGCTCTGGAGGAATGGCTTTGAATTGTCAGCCATGAGGCTAGCAGCCCAACGCATAACACCCGTGTCACCAGGGCGCCACGCTGACATGGGAAGAGCTGAAATGCAATCCGAGGGGCAGTGTTTCTTTAAATGGACAAGGGGGTTACAGAAATTTCATGGGAAAATTTCCATCATCATTTCATTCCATTTTCCAATGAACTCTTGGGAGTCCCTTCATACTTTTTGACTAGAACTGTATTATCTCAAAGTGGAAAATATGAACTTCTCTATAAACCACAGAGCACACAAAAGGCATTGGACCAGAGCCCAGGGGTTTTAATCATCTCTGTTCATCATCTGTATTTCATCTCTCTTGCTGAGAAAGCAAAACTTAACCGGCTGCCACCAAGGTAGCGCTGACTCCTGGCAACCCTGTGC
This sequence comes from Tenrec ecaudatus, assembly GCF_050624435.1. Taxonomy (NCBI): domain Eukaryota; kingdom Metazoa; phylum Chordata; class Mammalia; order Afrosoricida; family Tenrecidae; genus Tenrec; species Tenrec ecaudatus. The sequence goes on along the minus strand of NC_134543.1, from coordinate 31,083,409 downwards.
GAGTCAGAGTAGAGATGGGCTCTACAGGATGTTTCCTCGGCCGAGTCTTCAGGAGATCTTCAGAGCGGTCTTTGGAGGCACCCTTGGGAGGACTTGAACTACCCACCCTTTGGTTAGCAGCAGGGAGCACATTAACCATCTGTACCGCCCTCTGTGGCTAACAGTACCCACTCTCTTCAAGTTGATTCTGTTACCTGGCAACCCATACAGGATTTCGGAGGCTGTAAAGCTTTATGAAGGCAGAAAGCCTCATCTTTCTCCAGAGGAGGGACTGGTGGATTTGACACACCAGTCCTGTGGTGAGCTGTCCGACACTTATTTGGCAGGGCCACCAGGACTAATCTGTGCTAATTTGGCCGAGTAAATCAGGCCCCACTCTGGGTCTTGATGGCCACATGGGAAGTGATCTCAGATAAGCTCTGAGGTCCCCACCTATTTCAGTGTTTTGTGGCACTCTGAGTTGCGTGTAAGTTGTCCGGTCCTGGCTCTCACCTAAGCCCTCCTGGTGGGTGGCAATTCGGGGCCGCTCCAGCGCTGCCATGGCACATGTGATGATGGCTTGGATCCGAATGTCATCGTGCATGCCTGTCAAGCTCCGATGCAGGCCCTCCACTGTCTGATGGGACCACTCGATGACTGGTGCAGCGCGGGAATGAAAGAGAGCCACGTGATTAGAATGAGATGCTTGGCTGCAGACAGGTGACACGCAGTCACATTTCCCCAGCACAATATTCAAGCCGAACACCACTTCCGAACAACAGAGAGTGCTAGAGATGGAATCCCTGGGGGTGGTATCTCTCTGGTCTCTACGGACCCTTTCAGTTCCCAAATGGAACGTTCTCTCAATTCTCTCTCATAGCCTATCTCTCTGTGTTAAGTTCTTGATGGTTTCTTTTGGTCGCAACATTTCCATTGCTTGGGCAGCATTTTTCCATCCTGCCTTTTATGCATAATTTACTGAGCATAAAGTTCCAAAGATGAATCAGATGGGGTCCCTTCCTAGTTCTCAGGGTTGTGAGTTTCCACAAATGACTGAAGTCTCACGGGATATGATGTGCGTCTGCTACACTTGCTGGAAGCACCCAGATATGTGAGCATTCATCTGACAACACTGCAAAACTCAGGCAGTTTTGGTGAGGGAGGGATTTTAAAAGATGGAGACGCATTAATCCATGGTGAGACCACCCCCTCTGAAACACATACCAATGCCCCGGGACCTCCCTTCACTTACTTAGAGACCAGGCCGTCTTCCATTCGTGCAGCATCCTCCGCAGGACCGTCAGTTGCCAGGTCATGTTCTCTGTCAGTGTCTTTGCCTGCATCCGTAATCTCCCGAACTCTGGGTAGGTGTCCTGTTTACCCTCATTCAGCAGCAGATTCTTGGCTGGGATGGGCAAAGCGGCCCAGCGCACACCCCCTTTCATGGGCCTACAAGCTGTAATAAGATGGCAGTGTCAGATCCTCTCACCCCAGTGCCCTAAGCCCTGCCACCTAGCCTCTCCAGCTGTGTCACTCTCCTCCACCTGGCCAACACCAAGGACCACCAAACTCTAGAGAGTACATTTTCCCATGATTATAGACGGAGTTGGGTATATAAGCCCAGTGGAGAGTTAGGCGAAGTCCTGACTACAGAAATGACAAAGCCATGGTGGGGAGGGAGAGGGGTTCAAGGATGATACCGCCATGATGATGAGGGGAAGTGCAATCTGTACAAACCCTTTTAGAAGTTAAATAAATCTCCAGGAGCATCCCCAAAACTCACTACCATCGAGCCAATTCTGACAGCCACCCTATAGGACAGGGTAGGACTGTCCCTGTGGGTTTCTGAACTTAGAACTCTTTACATGAGTCAAAAGCGCCATCTTTCTCCTGAGGAGCAGCTGGTGGTTTTGAACTGTGGACCCTGTGGTTAGCAGCCTAACGTGTAACCACCACATCGTATGTAACAAGGTTTGCTCGGAAGATATTTAACATTTGACATAGCACCAATCATGGGTAGTTTGCCACTGATTCCTAACAGATGAACTAGATGGTCTTTTTTAATGTTTTGAATTGTGAGAGAGGAATGGTTCTACAAGCCGCTGAATTCGAAAAATCTTCCAAGTTACGACAACAAATTTCAGAACAAGAAAGGAAATTGTAAATATCATATAAACACTGTGATGGCTGCACATAGAGTGGTTATATAAAATAGTTATATATAAAAATAGTTTTATATATATATATATGGCAGGGAGGCTGGGGGAAAGTGGGGAGCTAATAACAGGGAGTACAAGAAAGAAGAAAAGATTCTAACATTGAAATGCTAATGATTGTACAGCACTTCTTACTATTGAATTGTGTATGAGCTGTGGATTGTGTCCAAAAAAAAAACCTTTAAAAATATCATTAGATAGTTTTGTGTTCTGGACTCAGTGGCCTCTGGGATCTCCGAGAGCTCAGAAAGCCTCCTCAGACAAGAAGCTGGTGGAGGAGGAGGAACCCGCCCCCACCTTGCTAACATCACTGCTTGCCATGCCTTGCCCATCAGCCTGAGGTTCTCAACCATTTCTGTTTATTACAATGTCACTGCAATTCAGACACCTGTATATTGGCTCGGAATCTTTGTTTTTTCTTTTGAGCTACGTGGGCCCTGCACTTCACAGAGGGCGAGGAGACCCCAGGCCGTTTTAGCTCAGATCGCGGATAGAATAACTCTTCCAATTGCCACTCACACAGGGCCTTACTGTAGGAAGGAGTTTCTCCAGTTTAATGAAGCAGCTAACACCCAGGAAGGCGACTTATAGGACCTGCCCTGAGGCCTGTTGGCATCCAGAGTAGGAGAGGGCGTGAACATGGGGGAGCTGCCTAGAGCTGCCTCCACTAGCACCCCCTTGCCCGGTGACTGCTGTCTAACCAGGCAGCACTAGAGAGATGGAGAGTAGGGGCCGCGGAAGACAAGACGGTGTCACTACTGTAAGTTTTACGTACCAGGGAGCCCATCCGAATAATGAGGTAGTGAGAAATGGAGACACAGTGTCTGGAAGGATACGTGCATCTTGCTTTAGGAGCTCAAGTCTTGCTCCCTTCCCATGTGCCTTACAGAATGAGAAGCCATAGACTTCTCAGCGTCTGAGCGGAGGGCCCTAGGACCTGAGGTGAAATGGGCTTGGGTGGAGACTAAGGAGGCAGAGGCAGTCTGAGAGGAATGGGCAGCGCAGGTGGGACCGGGCCAGGGGATTGACATCCCCTGGAAGTATTTGAGATGTGACCTTCCTTATTCGTCAGTCATGACCCGAAGCCACCTGGTTGCGCTGAGCTGTCAACGGAAAGGATACCTCATTGGACTCTCTGTAGTTTAACAGTTGCTACTTTGTAGGGGACCACTTTTCATTGGTAGGGAGGGACTCCCCTAGCAGGCGGTGAGACCCTAGCCCATGACCTTAAGGAAGTAGTAGTCAGGACCGTAAAGAAGCAGCCGCACATCCATCACTGCCCCCATGCCCAGCTTCCGGCTTACGTGCTTCAGGAACTGGTTGGGAGCTCCACTTTTCTGGGCTTTCAGGGAAGACCTTCCGCAGCTGCTTGCTGTACTGATTGGAATTTTCCAGGAAAATTTGGTCTCTCTTGGCACCAGCCTTCTGAACGATCTGGACATTGTCTGTGGACAGACAAAACTATTGAGGGCCCCAGCACCTCCTTCTTACCCCTCTTACTGGGTGTTCTGCTGTCAGTCCCTGTGACTCCTGACCACCACACGGTGGCGCATCCTTCTGCGGAGTCGCCATTGGTGGGCTCTTAGAAACTGCTCATGGACTCCTAAGAGCCTCCACGGTGATGTTTTCCATCAGGAAGGCGAAACCTACTTAGCTTACAGTCACTGTCCCCTCTGAGGAGCTAGGTACTTAAGAAAGACTCCCTAGTTCATCTTTTATCAGCCACGAGTACCTCACTCTATGTTGTTAAAACACGTTTGTTTTAAATCATTTTATTGGGGCTCGTACAATTCTCACCACAATCCATACACACATGCATTGTGTCAAGCACATTTGTACATTTGTTGCCATCACCAGTCTCAAAACATCTGCTTTCTACCTGAGCCCTTAATATCAGCTCATTTCCCCCTCTCCCTCCCTACTCCTCCCTCCCTCTTAAACACTTTTAAGAGACTTTTCACTGACAGCAGTTTAAGAGCAGGATGAGGTCAAGGAAGGAGAAACAACTTGGAAGGTGCAGCCCTAGAAAAGGCTGCAAAGCATGCCTTCCCAGATTGAGTTGGCTGACCTGCCCCCTTTTCAGAGAAAGAAAGGGGGAGTCAGCGCCCGCCTCCCTCCCGGCAATTAAACCCTTTCCTGCTAGATCCATCATCTAGGAAACAGGGTACGTAACTGCTATGACAAGGAGCCCTGGTGATGCAGTGGTCACACGGTGGGCTGCTAACTATAAGGTCAGCAGTTCAGAACCACCAGCTGCTCTGAGAGAAAGAAGGAGCTTTCTACTCCTGTAAAGAGTTACAGTCTCAGAAACCCACAGGGGCAGTTGTACTGTTTTCAATGCCACAAATTGGCATTGACGGTAGTGAGGTCCTTTCTTCCTTCCTTCCTTCCTTCCTTCCTTCCTTCCTTCCTTCCTTCCTTCCTTCCTTCCTTCCTTCCTTCCTTCCCTGCTCTTGCAGCCTCCCTGGATTGTCCCAGCACCTCCAGGAGGGCGGAATCATCCACTTTAGGAACAGACTGCTGTCAAGGATCACAAGTTGGGAAGGGACCAAAAAAAAAACCATCAAAATCAACTATGGTCCAATCAAACCCAACTCACAGAGACCCTCCTTGGGTTTCTGAGACATTATGGGAGTGAAAAGCTTCCTCTCTCTCCTGTGGGGCGGCTGGTGGTTTTGAACTGCTGATCTTGCAGTAGGCCGCCCAAGGCATCCCCACTACACCACCAGGACTCCTGTGGGAGGAAGGTAGCGGGCATTTATTGAGCCCTACGAGGTGCCAGGCGGTGGTCAAGAAGCAGTCAAAAGCATTCACATGCTCCTTACTAGCCAATCAGGCTCCAAGGGATTCTTTGCTGCCAACTACTGGGAAGTGGCCAAACCAGAATTCAAACCCAGATCTGCCCGATTGTAAAGCCCATGTTTTCCCCTCCACGTGACACCTCCGTCAGGCAATAGCTCAAGGTGACAGAAGAGAGAAGGGTGGACAGAGGAGAGGTAGAGGGGCTAGAGAAGAGGGCAGCTGTTTCACAAACCAAACCCTGCCTACTACGTAATGCCAGCCTGCTTAGGAAAGGAGAAGGCTAGAGAAAGGGGGAGGAGGGGAAATAGTTTCCTCTTCAGCCAGTTACTGCCTACTTCCCCCAACTCCAGCACTGATAGCATGGGCATGACCGCCCAGGCCCTCAGGCCCATGTCTTTCTCATTGACATCCACACCCAAGGGTGCATCCAGAGACAAGCCATGAACCACCGCCATGCCCCTCCCCCAACTGCCTCCCACCTCCCCGGCCCTACTTCCGCGCTTCCCCCACCCCCCCAGGACCCCAGCTCTATTACCAAAGTAAATCTCCTGTTCAAAGGTGTTGGCCGTGGAGTAAGCAAACTTGCCAGCTCGGGGGTTCACCTGCCTGTAGTGGCTCTGGTCTGGGGACAGGTAGTTTCCTGGTGTCACACTGATGTCCTCAGCAGTCTTGTTGGCCCCAGGCACCGTTTCACTTGTCTGCGCTTGTGGCAAGCACCCGGGCAGTCTTGGTAGGGGTAAGAGCAGGGAAGATGGGAGGGAAGGTAAAGGTGGGACCCATCCCCTTTTTAAGCTCAGCCCATACCAGAACATCCCGAGAATAAGTATGCTTAACTTGTCCCCAAAGCCAGCAGAATATGGCGCTGTCAGAGAGCCTGTCAACGGCCACTTTCCTTCTCCACGAAAGGAGTTATTTGTTCTGTAGCCACTGGGTGGCGTGCCAGTGTGGCCCCGCGCCCCGCAGAGCCTTTCTGTGATGTGGGTACCCTGAGGGCTTGCATGTCCTTGGGAAGGGCCCTTAATTCCTAGGTGATCTCACTTGGTCTATTGTGTGGGGGGTTGTAAGGGGGCTTCAAAAAGCCTTTGGGGAAAACGGAATGAAACGATGGAGCCAGGCCTTTCGCATTTACGTTGTACTGCCAGCGCCCAGTGTCTCTCGGACAAGGAGCTGGAACGCAGTGTCTAGCTGTTCAATAAATGAATACATAAATGGATTTCCACCTCGTGGGAGCTCAGTTGGGGAATTGCAGGGTTATAACCGCTCTGGTATTTTCATGGCGGTAGCCACGTATGAGAAAGCAACACTCTCTGAGACTGAGCCAGGCTAAGCAGTCCCACCCTAGCCGCCCATTTGGCTTACTCCCTGCTGCTGGTTGGTTTTCTAGTCAAGGTCACCCTGGTTTCTTATTCGAAGCAATGCAAGACCTAATCTCAGAGGCACGAAGTCTTTATGCCTTGCTCTCACCATAAGGATGTATTTCTGCCAGCCCCTGGAAGTAACTGAATCAGCCAGATAGCCAAGTTAGCTGGAAGACTTGAAAATGGATCTCTTTCAGGTAGGCGTCTGCAGGGGGCTAGTGGCATCTCGTGCACATCCTCCAGTGCACAAGGCAGGTTGAGGAACCTTCCTATAAGGAATTCCCATGGAGACCAGGTGGGTGGTGGAAGAGTACAGGTGGGATTGATGAGCACATTCAGAAATGAGGCATAAGAACCCACCCAGGAGCCCTTGAAGGGGATCCAGCATGCTTAAGGGATGCCCGAGGCCTGGGCCAGACTACCTGTAGTAAACGGGAAGCAAGAGCTCTGGCTTTTCTTTCTCCTGCTTGGGCTCAGGGACACTTCTGCCCTCAAACTCTGCTGCCTCCTCCGCCTCCAGCTTATCCAGGAGCTCCAGGTCACTGGTGGAGGTGAGCTCATCCCGGATGTGGCTCCAGTCATACTGCTGATGCAGGAAGCTCTGCCACTTGTTGGGGGACACTCCGGGCCTCAGCGGACGCTTGTTCAGGATCCACCGGGCCGTGCGCTGGTTCAGCTGCTGAAGCATGAGAGCCTCCCAGGCTCTGGTCTCCTTCTCCTGAGGCGAAAGCCAGACTTGTCTCTCTTCCAGGTCCACATCTGGAGAGGATGCCAAGCCCAGCAGAGATGGTTCCTTATCGGATTGAAGGCCGGGAGACTTTTCCTGGACAGTGCTGGCTACCTTTGATTTCTTGAGCTTCTTTTTAAGATGGGCAGGACCCTTCGGCTTCACAGCCTGAGAGATGACCTTTGCCGAGGGCCCTGAGGAGTCCAAGACCCGGAAGCTGATGGGTTTCCTGGGATGACTTTTCCCGGGCTGAGTTTTCCTGGCGTTGGGAGGCTGGATGATGGTGTCCGTGTTGTAGATGTGGTCAAAGGTGCACTGGCTGTAGGGAACGCTGGGCAGCCCTCGCTGCCATACCACTTCCTGGGAGAAGGTGAGGTCCGCAGCAGCCTTTCTCACATACTGGTGCTTGAGGCGCACACAGTGCTGCGGCCCGAAGCGGAAGGCTGGGGGCACCCTGGCGACTGACGTGCACTCAGCCTGGTCTCCCGGCCTCACGCGCCAGAAAAGCATGCCCCATCTCAGCCGAGCGGGGAGGGACTGATGGAGGCGGTGGGGGAGACAGGGCTTTCCCTTTGAGGTCTGGCTCATCCTGTTTCCCAGCAACAGCTGGGAGCAAGCCTTGGATGCGTGAGCGGGCACCTGTTAAGGGGATGAGAGGGACTGATGAGAAGAGCCCTACACCAAACACAGCCATCACATCAAACCCACTGTCTGCAGTGGCTTCTGACTCATAGGGACCCTCTCTGTTGGGCTGTTGAGGCTGTCAATCTCAATGGCAGCAGTCAGCCTCATCTTTCTCCTGTGCGCTAGCTGAAGGGCTTGAACCACAGACTTTTTGGTTAGCAGCCCACCCCTACCCCACGGAATCCCCCCAGGGGAGCAGACACTGGTAGCCCATATCCGTGTGGGAAGAGGATCACGGGCGAGGTGGATGTGGAAAGCCATGGGGATGAGAAGACAAAAGAAAGAGATGGTGCTAATATTCTAAATATTCCTCGCATCTTGGATCAGACCCTTGCCTCCAACTTGTCCCAAAGTTCAGACACTGAGCTCCTGGAGAGAGATGATGGATTGTCAGTAGTCTCTCACATTTGCAATGTCTCCTCAGGTGCTTCTGCTATGTTCAAAACGCTTGCAACATTAAATTAAAACAATTTGGCCTGTCATTCAGGGTTATTACTTCATGAATGTGACCCCCGTTTATGACCTTGTCTTGACACGTGCTTTTGCTTGAGCTAGATAAGTCTACTAGCCCTCTCTCTCTGTCTCCCTCTCTCTCTTTTTGCAATGAGGAGTACTTATTTTAGTAAAATTCGTTTGTGAGATTAAATCATCTTAAAAAACATTTTATTAGGACAGTCAATAGTTCAGTCCTATCAAGTAGTGGTGTACAATTTACCCACTGCCTCCAGTCGATTCTGACTCACCGTGAGCCTATAAAGCAGTGGTTCTCAACCTGTGGGTTGAGACCCCTTTGGGGGGGTCAAACGACCCTTTCACTGGGGTCACCCGATTCATAACAGTAGCAAAATTACAGTTATGAAATAGCAACAAAAATAATTTTATGGTTGCGGGGGTCACCACCACATGAAGACTGTATTAAAGGGTTGTGGCATTAGGAAAGTGGAGAAACACTGCTCTAAAGGGTTTCTGAGGCTGTAAATCTTTATGGAAATAGTGTTGTACAATTGCTACCACAATAATTTTCAAAACATTTTTATATTTGTTTTTTAAAACATTTTATTAGGGACTCATATAACGCTTATATATTTTCAAAACATTTTATGCCTTCTTGTACTCCTTGATATTAGCTCCTCATTACCCCCCCACCCCTACCTCTCTTGTCATATCCCCCAGGAACTGTTCATCCATCCTGGGCTTCATATACTGAAAAATGTATAAAAATATATAGCAGAGTCAAGAAGGCCACCAACAATGATAAGTTACAATAAAGATAAACCCTAATATAAAAAAACCACAGAAAATATTAAATATCAGATCAAGTACAACGTGTATCAAAAGGGAGATCAAATGACAAGGTTTTAACCATTCTATCAGATTTATCATTTTAATCTGCTATCGTCATCTCTACAATATTCTCCGTCTGATAACCAGGTTATCCCATCCCTCAATTATGGTCAGAGGGAAATCACTGGAAGATCCTGCGAATATATTTTGGGCTCCCACTGTCATCCATAGCCTTCTGAAAACCAGAATCTTACGATGTATCCCCTGATACTATTCCCGCCTTTGGATTTGGATGATATCATTTATGATTCTTGGATCATGCATGTTGGTGTGTTTCTAGCATGTGGGCTTAGTTGACATCCTACTTAGATGGCTGCTTGTTTGAACGCAAGCCTTCAAGACCCCAGCTACCATTCTTTTTTTTTCAGTTATGATTTTTTCCAATAGCCAAGGACCACCCAATGTCTTCACCACACTTTGCTATGGCACTTGTGTCTTCCATGTTTCTTCCTTCATGAGGGCGAGTATCGAGCAGGGCCGTGTCACACAAACTAATTGTTCTTAAATTGGAGCTAGGATTAAGTGCAGCTCAAAATCTAGTCCTGAATCCATGTTTCCTATCTACCTCTGGTTCACTTTAAAGACGTCATTGTTATTTTATGAGAGATAAACTTATTGATCATCTCCTTGGAGCAGAAGGTCCTTCTGTTTATAGTGTCATTGATTTAGCCCATGGTAATGGTTTTAAAACACTATTGAGAAAGGGAGGTTGAATAAGCTTAGGCTAACTACTAATGGCAATCCATGAATTATTGACTTACACAGAATAAATTCTTACGTGACTGGACACTAGTTACACAAACAATGGGAGTGGGTGGTCAGGTAAAACTTACGATAATATTCACTAACAATGTCACACACGGGTCTGCCAGAATAATATGAGTCGTACATATCTTAATACAGCAAGCAGGGCATTGAAGTCGTAGGCAATTGTTAGTCTGCCTACTAAGAGTTCAGAACTCTTGATATAGCTATCTTCTGCTTCTTCACATACCATGTAGTTTTGGTTTTAAACCCTCGGGTGACAGGTGTGTTTGAGGTAGAACCTAGTTCACCTAGTAGCGTTTCCACATTGTATCCCTCTGGTACGGCCTTTGGAGCATGTTGTGCTCCTAGGAGACCCAGGGTTCAATGTCCCAGTGTTCTGTGGCACATGACCTGGGTCTCAGGGCTTGTTAGCTCTTGTCGACGTACACTCCCTCCATATTATGGCAGTTCCTTCTGTAGCAACCACCACCACCACCATCAACAACAACAACAACAACAAAAAGCCGCCTTCTATACTCCACACAAGTCCTGTGCATCCTTTCAGACCTGGCTCAATTCCTACCTGCACCAAGAAGTCTCTCTTGACCCATCTAGGATACGATACCATCACCAGAATTTATAAATCCTTCTTATTCCATACCACTTATTTTTAACTGTTAATCTCATGACACCTCACATTGCTGTCATCTGACTAAGTATTCTGCACAAAGCCCACTTCTCTCGTCTCTTCTGTCCTTCAGACTCACCTGCACTGGTTGCTACATAGGCTTCCATGGGAAATCTTCCCCAGCGGCAGAACATTTCATTACGTGGGTAAGCCACCTAGCTCTTCCTTAACTATTGGTTGACTGTTCCCAGGTTTAACTAGTACAGGAAACACTGTAGAGAACAAATGCTGAGATTCGGTGTTTGACTTTGTGATGTTTTGTCTGTTTGTTTTCCTTCTGAAGAATTCCCTGTGCCTAATAATAATGACAACTGATATTTAGGGACATGTTGACAGGGAGAAAGATGGGGTTTTCTACACCCATAAACAGTTACAGTCTCAGAAACTCACAGAGGCAGTTCTACCCTGTCCTATAGGGTCATTGTGAGTTGGCATCGACTCAATGGTTGTGTTTGGTTTTGAGTGTTTTTGCCAGGCACTATGGCATTACACAGGGAAGCATTTGATTTTATTTCCTGTGGGGAAAAGCTGAGGCTCAGAGGGGTAGATAAATTGTTACATAGCCCCTAAGTAGAGGAGTCAGTCTTCAAACCTAGTCTGTCAGAGTCAGCTCCATCGCACTCACCCTCCATCCCACACTGGTTTTGACCCAAGCTCAGGGGCAGGTAAGCCTCTTCACACAGGATCAAGGTGAGACCAAATTCGGTGCCCCGTCTTACCTATTGCCAACTCCTGCCCTGAGCATACACCGTCCCTGCAGACCAAATCAGGCTCAATTTTCTTTCCTTCTTGAGGCTCAGCCTAGTACCTTCTCTCCTTAAGAGTGTGATTTATTAAATTTGATCTCTAATGTGCTTCTTCTTGATAAGGCCCAGCATTCATCCAGATGTCTCTAAGATAAAGTTGACAACTTCACCCAAAGTCAGTCACCATGATGACAATGATACCCATTCAGGGCTTTTATGCACATAAAACTAAATTTAGTTCCTCTGCCTCTTTTTAATCCTGAAGGCTATATCATTACAAGGGCGTGTGGTATTTAAAAAGTTGGACTGGAAAAATTAGGTGAAAGGTAGCAGGCTGGTCATGAGTTATTTTCCTGGAGCAGTGCCCTGTGCAGTGGAAGGTTAGGAACTCCCTTGAGAGAAGGCAGGTCCATGTTAGGAACCTTGTCCCATTTGTTAAATATTTGTATCCCATTTTCTATAAGAAAATGGTATCATCAAGAGGAAGCTTCAGCCACAACTGAAAATTGACCTTAAACTTGATCCACTTACCATCCAACACTAACCAAGAATTAAGGATTTTGAGTGATTGCAATACTCCCACCGGGATTGAGAGAACCACAAGAACAGATTTAACATGCTAAGCGAGGTAAGTCAGGCACAAAAGGACAAGTACAACATGAGCCCGCTGAGGTAAGAATTAAAAAATTTTTTTATAAAGCAAAAGTGGCATAGGGAAAAAAGCTACTGTATACAAACGTTTTAGGGGTGAAGACGGTGTAGTATGGAAGAGACCAGACCAAAACCAGGGATGTACATGGTAGACAATGGTGGAGGAGGTGGGGAAAGGAAAACAAAAGGATGAATACAAGGAAGAAAAGGGGAGTGGGGTCATGGGGCATTAATCCACCCAAGGGGAGGGTATTGTTTATATCTCCACAGGGAAAGTGGGACCAGACTTCAACCCAGTGCCGCAAGGTGTGAATGCAATATCCTGGCGTGGAGTAGGGAACCAGTGGAGAGGTCTGGGAGGCTGGCCCCAGCACCATAAATTAAGTGGATTCCTGCCCCTCCCCCGAAAAGAATTTGTTCCAAAGGACGACATTGACTCTGCAGCTCCGGGAGATGAACATATCTGATCAGAGCACACGGGAGAAGATGAAGGGGCAGGAGGAGAGAGTGGAGCACAGCCTGGCCCACCAGGCCGTGATGATGATGTTCCTGAGTAGAGCAGCCAGTCCACAGAGAGAACAACATGGCTGGCCCCACTATGAGAAATGATGCCAATCAGTGACTAAGGGCGATACAGGGGACTGCACCGGAGACACAGTGTGGGAATTGCACCAGACCTGATCCCACCACACCGAGGCAAATCACTGGGGGAGTGCAGCGGAACAGCAAGGGAATGGAGTGGCAAGGTCCCCAGGGAATGCTGAAAGTGGACTTTGGGGCCAGGGTGTGGTGCCCCAACAGACTGGACTGGAAAATGCTCCTAAGGGCCAGCAAATGATCCCTGAACTAACTACAAGCTTTTCTCTTGTGAACTGTTTTGTTCTGTTCTTTGTCAGTGGTTTGTTTTTGTTGTTTTGTTGTCTGGTTGCATACTGTTGCTTTGTTTTCCTCTGTCTTGTTTTTGTGCATGTTAGTGTCTCCACAGGTCTGTCTGAATAGGACAGGCTGGATGACCTATGTGGAGGAAAAACAACGGGACCGACAGTTCGGGGGGGACTTGGGGTGGGGGGGTAGGGGGGGTAAGGAAGTGGTGTTAAACCCAGGGACAAGGGAAAAACATGGGACCCCAAATGGTAGAGAAGGGGGAGTGGCAGGCCTGGTGGGAAATGATCAGGGGTAAGGTTGCTTAGAGAAGAGGTATACTCTAGCCCAGGTGGCGACGAAGCATGGTAGTAGGGCAGGAGGAAGGTCAAGGGAGATGGAGGCAAGAGCTAGGAGTCAAAGGGCATTCATGGAGGTCTAGACAAAGGCATGTACATGCAAATATATATAGGAGGATGGGGAAATAGATCTATGTGTCTATATGTATAGGTCAAGTATTAAGGTGGCGGAAGGACCTTGGGCCTCTACTCAAACACTCCCTCAATGCATGAATACCTTCTTTTATTAAATTGGAACTCTATGATGCTCACTCTCCCGACACAATGGCTGGAGCCAAAGTGGGTGAACAAGTAAATGTGGTGAAGAAAGCTGATGGTGCCCGGCTATCAAAAGAGATAGTGACTGGGGTCTTAAAGGCTTGAAGATAAACAAGCGGCCATCTAGCTCAGAAGCAACAAAGTCCACATGGAAGAACACACCAGCCTGTGTGATCGAGTGGTCCCGAAGGGATCAGTTACCAGGCATCAAAGAACAAAAAATCATATCATTGTCTGCACACCTCCATGATAGGATCGCTGAAGACAAATGGGTGCATAAGCAAATGTGGTGAAGAAAGCTGATGGTGCCCGGCTATCAAAAGAGATAGTGTCTGGGGTCTTAAAGGCTTGAAGGTGAACAAGCGGCCATCTAGCTAAGAAGCAAAAAAGCCCACATGGAAGAAGCACACCGGCCAGTGCGATCACATGGTGCCAAGGTACCAGGTATAAGGCATCATGCAAAAAAAAAAAAAAAGATATAAGTGTGTGTATGTATGTGTATATGTGTGTATATATATATATATATGTATGTGTATATGTGTGTATATATATATATAAATATATATATATATATATATATATATATATATATATATATATATATATATATACCATATTAAATGAAGGGGGAAGTGCAGAGTGGAGACCCAAGGCCCAAGTGTCGGCCAATGGAGATCCCCTCATAGAGGGATTTAGGAGAGGAGATGGGTCAATTAGGGTGCGAGGTAGTACCGATGAAGAACACAGCTTTCCCCCAGATCCTGGATGCTTCCTCCCCCCAACTACCAAGATCCGAATTCTACCTTGCAGGCCTGGATAGGACAGAGGCTGTACACTGGTACATATGAGGGATGGAGGTACAGGGAATCCAGGGTGGATGATACCTTCAGGATCAAGGGTGTGAGGGACGATGTTGGGAGAGTGGAGGGTGAGTGGGTTGGAAAGGGGGAACTGATTACAAGGATCCACATGTGACCTCTTCCCTGGGAGAGGGACAGCAGAGAAGGGGGGAAGGGAGACTCCGGATAGGGCAAGATATGACAAAATAACGAGGTATAAATTACCAAGGGCACATGAGGGAGGGGGGAAAGGGGAGGGAGGGGAAAAAAAGAGGACCTGATGCAAGGGGCTTAAGTGGAGAGCAAATGCCTTGAGAATGATTGGGGCAGGGAATGTGCAGATGTGCTTTATACAATTGATGTATGTATATGTATGGATTTAATGCATTGCACACTTCTGACTGAAGACCTGCTGAGTTGTGGGCTAACATCTGAAAATCACATATGAAGAAAGCAAAGGGTGATAAAAAGGCAAGAAAGAAGAAAGGGAATGGCTGCCAGGAGACACTCTGAAGCTTCCCCTTGAATGCAGAGTAGACGATGAGAATGGAAGGAAAGACGACGTAAAAGAGCTGAACAGAAAATGTCAAAGGGTATCTCAAGAAGACAAAGTATTATAATGACACAGGAAATGACCTGGAGTTAGAAAGCCACAAAGGAAGAACACACTCAGCATTTCTCAGGCTGAAAGAACTGAAGACAAATTCAAGCTTTGAGTTGCAATATTGAAAGATTCAATGAACAAAACAGTGAATGCTGCAGGAAGCACCAAGGAAGATGGATGAAGCACATTGTCACTGTATCAGAAAGAATTGGTTGATGTTCAACCATTTCAAGAGGTAATACATGATCAAGAACAGATGTAGTTTCGGTTTTAAACCCTCGGGTGACAGGTGTGTTTGAGGTAGAACCTAGTTCACCTAGTAGCGTTTCCACATTGTATCCCTCTGGTAGGGCCTTTGGAGCATGTTGTGCTCCTAGGAGACCCAGGGTTTAATGTCCCAGTGTTCTGTGGCACATGACCCGGGTCCCAGGGCTTGTTAGCTCTGGTCGACGTACACTCCCTCCACATTGTGGCAGTTCCTTCTGTAGCAACCACCACCACCACCACCACCACCACCAACAACAACAACAAAAAGCCGCCTTCTATACTCCACACAAGTCCTTTGCATCCTTTCAGGCCTAGCTCAATTCCTACCTGCACCAAGAAGTCTCTCTTGACCCATCTAGGATACCATCACCAGAATTTATAAATCCTTCTTATTTCATACCACTTATTTTTAGCTTTTAATCTCATGATACCTTTTAATCTCATGAAGGAAGAAGTCAACGCTGCATGAAGGCATTAATGAACAATAAGCTCTGGGAATTGACCGAATACCAATTGAAATGCTTCAACAAGCTTATGGAGCGCTGGAGGCAATGACTTCTCTGATAAAACGTTTGAAAGAAAGCTACCTGGTTAAACAACTGAAGACATTATATTTGTGCCAACTCTGAAAAGAGGTGACCCAACAGAATGCGGAAATTATTGAGCAACATAAGAACTGTAAAATGATGCTGAGGGTAATTCAAAAGCTGTTGCAACAGTGCATCAGCAGGGAGCTGCCAGAAATTCAACTTAGATTCAGATGTGACAAGAGGAATATCATTGCTGATGTCAGATGGATCTTTGCTGGAACCGAGAATACCAGAGAGATATCTACTTGTGCAAAGATGTTTGACCATGCAAAGTCATTTGACTGTGTGAATCACAATAAACTGTATTTTATATACATTGATCATTTTCACATTCCGTTGTGTCACTTTTTTTTTTTTTTTGGAGTGGGCACGTACATGAATCTCTTCCAGTTGCTTGGTCAGATAGTTGTCTTCTAAATATCCGTAATAAACTATGGATAATGTGAAGAATGGGAATTCCAGAACTCTTAATTGTCCTCATATGAAACCTGTTCCCAGAGCAAGAGGATGCCATTTGAACAGAAGGGGATTTTGCATGCTTTAACATCAGGGAAGGTGTGCGTCAGGGTGGGGTCCTTTTGCTATATCTACTCAATCTGCAGAGGAAGAAGAATGTGCATCAGGATTGCAGGAAGGCTCACCAACAACCTGCAAGATGCAGATGACAACCTGCAAGATGCAGATGCAGTCCTCCTGAAAGCCAGGAGGACTTGTTGATGATGATCAAAGACTGCAGCCGTCAGTATGGATTGCAATTCGATGTAAAGAAAACCCCAAATCCTCCAACTGGAACAATAGCCAAGCACATGATAAACAGAGAAAAGATTGAAGTTGTCAAGGACTTCATTGCACTTGAATCCACAGTCAACACGCATGGAAGCAACAGCCAAGAAATCAAGTGAGTGGTACTTTGTTGACTGTGCAAAAGCATTCAACTGCAAATGATGAACTGCATGGAGCAGATCTGCTGCACAAGACCGCCTCAAAGTGTTAAAGAAGAAAGCTGACAGTAAGGTGTACCTGCTCCTAGACATGGTAATTTCAGTAGCCTCAATTGCATATGAAAGTTAGACAATGAATACAGAAGACTGAAGAAGAATTGATGCATGTGAGCTTTGGTGTTGGTGAAGTATATGGAAAATACCATGGGCTGCCAGAAAAACAAATCTGTCTTGGAAGAAGTGTAGCTAGAGTTTTCCTTAGAAACAAGGATGGAGAGACTTAGTGTCACATACTTTAGACATGTTACCGGGAGAGACCAGTCTCCGGATAAGGACATCACACTGGCAAGGTAGAGGGTGAGTGAAAAGAGGAAGAACCTCAGTGAGATGAATGGGCTCAGTGACTGCAACAATGGGCTCAAACATACCAATAATCGTGAGGATGGTGCAGGATCAGGCAGAATTTCATTGTGTTGTACCCGTGATTGTTATGAGTCAGCGCCAACTGAATGCCACCTAGCAATAGCAGGAACAACCAGACCCTTATCAATCTAATTAAAGAGCTTTTCGTGACAGGAGACTTAGTTCAAAAGCAGCTGTGTGGGGGCCACTTAGGGATGCATCCTGCCCCAGACAAAGTTGAAGCTTCAGTCCTTCCTCCCATCATATGTGAACTCTTCCATGAATTCCTGCTATGTACTCTCGCTGTGGAAAGGAATTAAACTCAGCAGATGATTTTAACTAAAAATAACAAGGTCAAAAATGTTTAAATATATTTGTGTATTAGTATCTACACTCCTAAGGCAGAGAACATTTTAATCATAAACATGTGAGAAACACATGAGCACTGGCTTTGCCCCAAGATAGCTCCCTGTATGGAGAGACCTAAGATGCCCCTAAATACGAGGGAATACCAAAAAACAAACAAACAAACAAAATAGAATTTTTCAAAGCTTTGTATTAATTTTTAAAAAGTAAAACAACCTTAGCACCTTCAAATTACTCTCCATTATACTTTATACATTTGTCAAATCTGTGAGTCCAGGCTTGGAAACCTTTTTCGAACTCATCTGTTTGGATGGCTGACAGCACCTCCCTCATCTGTTTCTTTATCTCTTCTACATCGTCAAATCGCTGTCCTGTCATGTCCCACTTCATATGTGGAAACAAAAAGAAGTTCCATCACGTGAAGGTCAGGTGAGTACGGTGCCTGGGGCAAGAGAGGCATGCTGTTTTTGGGCCAAAACTGGTGCATTGAGATGGCTGCACGAGCAGGTGCCTTGTTGTGGTGGCAAAACCAGTTCCCATCACCCACAAGCCAGCCCTTTTTTTGGTTGCACACCGTTACACAATCTCTTCAGAACCTCTAACTAGAAAGCTTGATTTCGTCTGATCTGGAAGAACAAATGTCAAATGTCGAGACTTTTGTCCACTGGGGACGTCAACAGGTGTCCAGAATGAAGTTTGTCATCAATCAACCTTTCACCTTTTTTGAAATGAGAAGACTACTCTACACTTGAGCTTTTCCCATAGTGCTGCCCTTCTAAGCTGTGTTCAGCATCACAACAGTTTCTGAGGCATTAAATTCTACAACTGCACACAGTTTTTTGGGGTATAGCCCCTTTAACCAATGGTTCTCAACCCTCCTAATGCCACGACCCTTTAATACAGTACCTCATGTTGTGGTGACCCCCCAACCATAAAATTATTTTCATTGCTACTTCATAACTGTCATTTTGCTACTGTGATGAATTGGGAGGCCCCTGTGAAAGGGTCCTTTGACTCCCAAAGGGGTCGCCACCCACAGGTTGAGAACTGCTGTTTTAGCCTATGACATAAAACAAAGAAACAAAAAACAAAAACCCCTTTGAGACTGCCAAGCAAGCATAAAGAATACCAATACCATATTATCCTGATCAGTTACGATAAATTCTATTTGCTATTATCTGGACACATAACCTCTGCTTGAGCCAGATGTGTCTCTTAGTTCATAGCTCGTTGAGAAGGAAGAAATACATGCTATAAATGTTTGGAAGGGGCCTGGGAACAGGACAAAGGGCTAGAAGGTATGATCAAAAGAGGCTTGTCCTGGATTTAGAAGGCAGACGACAGGTTCTTTATTTCTAGTCATGTTGCCCTGTGCAAATGGCTTACTGTCCCTTTACCTCAGCTTTCCAGTCTGAAAATAGAGAATCTAATACTTGTTCTAGCTCAGTGTAATATGAGGTCCCAAACTAGGTGGGTGTGAAAGTTCTGTACAAGCTGCAAAGTGTTACATAAATGTGAGGAATTGTTATTCCTGGGCTAGAGCATGTGCTATTGTTCTTACCAGGCAGGATACAAGTTAGATACAATTTAGGGGTGTTGAGGCATTACACTCGTGAAAGGGAAGAAAAGACCTTGGCATAAAAAAACCCACTGCCATCGAGTTGATTCTGACTCAGAGTAACCTTCTTTAGGGCATCCTGAGACTATCGCCTCAACTCTCCTCCACGGAGCCACTAGGGTGGGGTGGGGTGGGGTGGTGTGTGTGTGTGTGCGGTAGGGCTCCATATTTCCCATTCTTAGCTATAAACTGGATCAGCTCAAGCTGGACCCTTTATGCCCACAAACAGCCCTCAAGAACCAAAAGCAGAATGGGAGGTCGGTCCCATGTGTTTTTTGTGGTCTGGAGAAACAAACCAACAGTAGCTGTTCAGAGGATTCTGACTCACAGCGACCCTATAACCCTTTTAAAGGCTGTAAATCTTGATAGGAACACATTGCCACATCCTTTTCCCTGTGAGGAGGCTGATGGGTTCAAACTGCTGACCTTGTGGTTAGTGCCCTGGTGGAACAGTGAGTGGTTCTGTGCTCTGCTGATAAGCAGAAGGTCAACTACTGTGCACCAACAACATAAGAAATAGAAGAACTGGCATCCAAGAAGACCAGGTCCTGCAATCCCATAAGCAGCAACCACCAGCATTTTCGATGTACTTCTAGGAACTTGGCTTGGACAGTTGGGCCACGGTGGGATTGGAAGGGTTAGGCTTGAAGTTAACTTCCTAGACCCCCAGCTTCACAATGTGGACCCTCCTGCTTCTGTTATTTTATGGCCATAAGCACATTGGCTAAAAATTGGTGGTATATCAGAGGTTTCAAATTTACCTCCCCATGCCCACTCCCTAGACTGGTACCTGTATTCTGCAGAAGTGGTTGACATGGACAGCAAAGGCGTTAATTACACCATATTCTTACGGGGAAAAATGTGAATGCTATACAATTTTTTAGATGCTACATAACCCTCTCCTACATTAGTTTCCTATGAGTACTCGAGTTATATGTGTGTGTATGCTCCTTACATATGTAAAGAAGAATACTGTTATTTTGTTTTTCTGGTTATTAAAGCAAAAGCTACCGTCACTGAGGAAAAGACAATAAGCCTCAGTACCAAGAACCTTCTGAGAGCTTTTAAAAACAATGCACTCTTCTCCCCAACCACAGGTTCTGACCCTGAAGGTCTGTAGCTTCTGGGGTGGTGCTTGCTAGAGTTTGGCCCAAGGACCGCCCCAGATCACCCTAGGAGCTTGAAAAAATGCAGATTCCCTTTGTCCTACTCCCAGACTGCCATTTGGTAGATGACAAGTGAGGTCTAGAGAGCTGCATGCTTAACCAGCTACCTGGAGGTTTTAGGCACACTCAGTTTAGCAGAGCCACTGCCCCAAGGGGTGTGCACTGGGGCGTATGCAGAGAGCTTGGTTAGAAGGGAGAATGGTATTAGAAAACACAGCCTCCTAATCTGGTTTATTTCAACCTCCCTCCCTCCCTCCCTCAGGAAGGTTTCCTCATTTCCCCCTCTGCTTTCAGTTTTCCATTCTTTGCCCACGAATACCGTGCTGTCTCCTGGGAAGACTCTGGAGTGTATCTTGTCAGCCAGAAAGGTCACCGGTTCTGCCTCCTTGGTTTGAAAGATTCTAAAACCATACAGGCCAGAGAGAGGTGTGACTAAGGTCACAGTAGGGGCCAGTACCTGAAGCAATAGGGACCCTTCTGCTGCCTTCTCTCCGATCTTTTCAGTGACTCTTCTCATTCAGCTGTCAGGAGTAAAACCATCAGCTACTGGTAAAGCAGCCATGTTTTGAAATTCCCATCAAAGCGGCCTCCCTCAAACCAGGCCTCACAGGGAAGGGTGGTACTGCCTCGGAAACCTTCCTGGGTCTGTTAGGTCTCCAAAGTGGCTTGATTTGGTCGCCAGGCAACCAACTCTTCAAAATTCCATGGGTGCACTCCTAGAACCCACAGTTTTCATCAGAGCCGTCTTTTTCTGCTGGTTATTATACCGGCTTCCTTGTAAACTGAGTTGGGAAAGGAAATCCATTGAGTGGAAGATTAACGGTATGCTAGGTCATCTTTTCGAGAACAACCTCCAAGTAAGGCCTGTCTGTGGGATTATAAAGACTTTCCCCCAGCTTTGTCTCCCCCAAAGACATGCCAAACATTAGGGGCTTTTTGCCAGCATATGAGGGGAGGTCAGATGCTTAGAGACATGCTCCCTGCACAATGGGCTACTTCTCTCTAGAGGCCTGCAGTCATTGATTTGGTTCCTGTAGGTGGAGTTGACACCCTACTGATAATGGCGCCAGGAACAGGTCAAAGGGGCTCAGTGACATCCAAAGTTAAGCTGCCACCCTGAATCTAGGATCCACCCACCTTGTCACATGTAGACCCCAATCCCTCCTCTTCCTATTGGGTGTCCCCCTCTCATTGTTGTATAACCTATAATGCAACCCCTTCCTGTGATGTATGTCTTTACCTGTAATTAGTGGGATTGCACTTCCCGCCTAAGATATAGAGGCCTGGGTTAGCAATAAAGAGCTCTCTCTCGGCTCCTCCCTTGACCACTCCTCAGTTCCTCCTCTCCTCTCCGGTCCTCACTCCCCTGTTGCCTTTCCCCATGTTGTCCTTCCCCTCCCCCTCTCTCCACGTGGACCACCAAGCAGGGCTGAGGTGAGCACACTACCATGAAATGTGCCTGACTCCATTATTTCAATCTCTCTTCTATCTCTCGTGCTCTCGATGGCTTTAATATACTTATATATCTCCACCGTATATTTGTGACTATTGAACCCGTGATTAGTGGTGGGGGGTTGGCACCCCTTCCAACCACACCTATCAGTTCTTATTTTCACCTGTCCAGGCTCATCGATCCTGCTGAGAAGGAGCAGAGCAGAGAACACAGAAGCACCCTGTCCTGGTGAGTAGAAAGGTAGGACAAAGAAGAGAATGGAAGGAAGGCGTCGATCTCTGACAGCATACCCAGCTCTCAGGCAGCCTTGATGGGATAGTGGGTTACACATTGGGCTGCTAACCTCAAGGTCAGCATTTCAAACCTATCAGCTTCTCGGAGGGAGAAAGAAGAGGTTATCTGCTCCCATAAAGATTTACGGCCTTGAAGAAAGCTGATGGTGCCTGGCTATCAAAAGAGATGTCTGAGGTCTTAAAGGCTTGAAGGTAAACAAGCGGCCATCTAGCTCAGAAGCAACAAAGTCCACATGGGAGAAGCACACCAGCCTGTGTGATCATGAGATGTTGAAGGGATCAGGGATCAGGCATCATCAGAACAAAATATCTTACCATAGTGAATGAGGTGGGGAGTGTGGAGTGGAGACCCAAAGCCCATTTGTCGGCCACTGGAGATCCCCTTGCAGAGGGGTCAAGGTGCGATGTAACAATGGTGAAAAATACAACTTTCCGTAGTTCCTAAATGCTTCCTCCCCCCAAACTCTCATGATCCCAATTCTACCTTGCAAGTCTGGCTAGACCAGAGGATGTACACTGGTGCAGATAGGAACCAGAAACACAGGGAATTCAGGACCAGTGGTGTGAGTGGTGATACTGTGAGCGTAGAGGGAGGGTGGGTTGGAAAGGGGAAACTTATTACAAGGATCTACATGTGACCTCCTCCCTGGGGGACGAAGAACAGAAAAGTGGGTGAAGGGAGACGTCAGACAGGACAAGATATGACAAAATAATAATTTATAAATTATCAAGGGTTCATGAGGGAGGGGGAAGTGGGGAGGGAGGAGAAAAAATGAGGAGCTGATACCAGGGGCTTAAGTGGAGAGCAAATGTCTTGAGAATGACGGGGGCAATGAATGTACAAATGTGGTTTACACAATTGATTTATGTATGGATTGTGATAAGAGTTGTATGAACCCCTAATAAAATGATTAAAAAAAAAAAAGATTTACAGTCTCAGAACACCACAGTGGCAGATCTACTCTGCCCTTTAGGACTTGATGGCAATGAGTATGTCTTTCTCCTTGCTTCCCCTAAGTACTCACTGCCACCAAATTGCTGCCGACTCACAGCGATTCTCTGGGACGGGATCATGCTTCCACTGAGTTTCTGAGACTGTAACTGTTTACAGGAGTAGAAAGCCCCCTTTTCTCCCACAGAGTATCTGGTGGTTTGGAACCTCTGACTTATGGGACTGCAGCCCAGTGCCTAACCACTACACCAACAGGGCTCCTCAGCCCAAACTTAATGTCCTTCCTCCAACAGCTCCACTCTTCAGCTCCTCAAAGCTGGCTATATGGCATGCCACTAACACTTATTTCTCCCAGGGCACTCTTCAGGCCCTGGATTTCTGAGAGTAAACGTTTAGGCCTACAGAAATGTGGGTTCCCAGGAGTCCCCTTGGAAAAGAACTAAAAGAAAGCTACGTGGACATAGGGTTCTGTTGAGCTTGTGCAGGCCCTGCTGTTTAGGTGGTCACTGGCTCCAGGTAAGGCTGGCCTACAGACCAGTCTGAGCACCGACTTTACTGTGTGCGTCAGGCTGTGTGCTCTGACCCTGGAATACAAATACGGAAAGACTTTTTGGAAAATGACATGCTAAAACATCATAGAAATCTTAGACAAAGAAGAAAACTAAAACTACCCACAGCACCCTGAGACCTAACAAACAAGAGTTTGGGATAGTTTTTAAACCAGTCTCCCCCCCGCCCCCACTCCCCATGCATTAATATCTTTCTCCAATCACATGAAATGTTCTCCTTATATATTCAATGACTGCATTATTTTAAATGGGTACATATCTTCCAGTATACATAATTTAAATGTCTACTTCCAGTTTCAAATCTTTCCTCTATTAAAACTACATAAGCATTCTTTATTGTTTTGGGTAAGCATTCTTAAAACCACATACTTAACCCCTTCATACTTGTGTGGTCTTCCACAAATGGGTTAACCTCCTTAAGTCTTATTTTGGTCCTAAGGTTCTTATAAGGATTAAGAGTTAAATATTATCTCAACAAAATGGAAAATGACAAAGTATTGGCAAGGATGTAGAGAAATGGGAACCTGCTTCTGTTGAATGTAAAATGGTGTAGCCACAGTGGAAAAGCTTTTGACACACCTTTGAAAAGTTAAACATAGAATTATCATGATCCAAATATATATCCCCAAAATATCCCGAAATAACTGAAAGCTGAGATTCAACAGATACTTGAACACCAAAGTTCATTGTTGTATTATTCACAATAGCCTAAAAGTGGAAACAATGAGTGCCCATCAGCAGAGGAAGGAATAAGCAAAATGTGGAATATATGCTTATAACAAGACATGATGTTCAGATTCACGCTGTCATAGAATGAGCCTTAAAAACATTATGTTAAGTGAGTAAGGCAGACACACGTAGATGATTCCACTTAAATGAAATCCCTAAAATAGACAAATGCATAGAGATAGAAGTGACAATTATCAGGGAACTGGGGAGGAAGCGTTTTGGAAAGAGTGGTGTTGGTAATTAAACAAACAAAAAGAGGTGTTACTTTTTACCTTTGTCTCACTCTTGAGACTCTTGCAGTCCATAAAGCAGCGCACAAAAGCAAAATAAAAGTACTTAGGGCTAGGGACAGTTACCGGATTAATAACCAGTCAGACATGAAAGCATGAGGTTTAAAAGCTTTCACTGAAAAAACAAAAACAAAAAAACCCTGCTATTGAGTTGATTCAGACTCATATTGACCTGTAATGTTTAGGATTACAAGGCTGAAATCTATCACAACTTTCTCCCCTGGGTTTGGTTAACAGCTAAGTGTTTAACCCCTATGCCATCAAGGGTGGGGGGTGGAGAGGGGGGGGCTTTTAAACTTTAAAGGCTTTTTCTTGTGGGGCCTGCACCTTAATTTTCAGGTTTTCCTAGTACAAAGGATACACATTTTTTAATATAAAGCTAATTACAAGATCCTGGAAGGAAGGAAGGGAATCTCAAACAGTCTTCATGGAAAATCCACCACTAGAGGTAAGAAATAATGTAGGAAACATGGGAAAAGGGGGAGGTCCAGGATGAGAAGTAGACCAAATGTGCTTCCGTGGAGCAAAACGAGAGCCTAGTTGAACAGCATAATAGGGGCTATTTTTTACCTGCGAGGTCTGAAATCGGAGGTGACACAGTTTAGGAAGACACTATTGTACGGCCGGATCAATGCCAGGCCGGCTTCTAGCAGCAAGTGACCTTTAATCCCCCTCCCCCCTGCGGAGCTGACCAGAGCTGGCTATGGAACCTGTCAGCAGCTTTGCAAGTTGTTTTTCATTTTTTCATTCACGGCCCCGCTTTGCGCACGGCCCGTTAGTTTTGTGCACGGCCCGTTTGGCTCAGTGCCCGCTTTGCTCTCGGCCCTCCAGTCTGCACCCAGCAGGGCCCGTCTCAGTGCCTGCTTTGTTCTTGCCCACAGCTCTGCACCCGGCCCGAATACGCCCAGAACCAGGAAGACACCTTCCAGTCCAGAAACCCGGACATACCTGTCCATATATAAGCACCACCCCTGTAGCCTGCAGCGCCACTCCCGGGCCCAGACACTGGACCATGAGACTTCGCCCAGGCTGGGTTTTTCTCCCCAATAAAGCCAGTTTGCTCTAATTCCACGGATTTGGTCTCCGGGGGCTCTAGCCTTCCTTACAACTATGACTTCAGGGGTGGGACCGGTGTGGAGAATAAGCACACAGACAAGCAACACGCCATGCTTCCCAGTATGAATAGTAACTGGTGTGGTTTTCTGAACGAATTCATGCAAGTCAACCCAGGTCCTGCGGACCCTGAATGAGCAGGAAGCTCGCAACGGAAGGCTTTGCCAGGGGCTAAGTTCTTCCCGAGAGAGTGCAGTGAGAAGTAACTTGTACGTTCTTCGTCTCCGTGTCTGTTTTAACTCCTGCCCCTTGCCTTCCAGGGTCACCTCCAGAGTCACCCGCCCAGCCAGGCCTGCCCCCCAGTGGAACTCGCAGTTCCGGCGCTCAGGCTGCAGGGCAGCGGCCCGCCACAGGAGGGCTGGGAACCAAGACCAACATTTTCCGCGGGCGAGGTTCAAGGCACAAAATGATAGCTTTCGTCCCCGCTGCCCTGCGCTTGTCTCTGACGTGCTGGCTGCGGAGGTCAAGGCCTCTACAGCGGAAGGTGGTTGGCCCGGGCGCTTGGATGCCAACCAGAATGGCGGCGACAGTGACCGTGGAGCCCGCGGGCCACTGCTGCTGGGACGAGCCGGTGCGCATCGCGGTGCGCGGCCTGGCCCCCCACCAGCCGGTCACGCTGCGCGCGTCCCTGCGCGACGAGAAGGGCGCGCTCTTCCGGGCCCACGCGCGCTACCGCGCGGACGGCGGCGGCGAGCTGGACCTGGAGCGCGCGCCCGCGCTGGGCGGCAGCTTCGCGGGGCTCGAGCCCATGGGCCTCATCTGGGCCCTGGAGCCCGAGAAGCCCATGCGGCGGCTTCTGAAGCTGGACGTGCAGACGCCCTTCGCGGTGGAGCTGGAGGTGCTCGAGGGCCACGAGCCCGAGCCGCGGCGCGTGCTGGGCCGGGCGGTGCACGAGCGCCACTTCCTGCGGCCCGGGGTGCGGAGGGAGCCGGTGCGCGCGGGCCGGGTGCGCGCCACGCTCTTCCTGCCGCCAGGTGAGCGACCCTTCCCGATTTTGTTTTCCTGATCTTATCCCCTGTAAGCTAGTAGCTACGCAGTTGGCTGCTAACTACAAGGTCAGCACTTTGAAAGATGAGGTCTCTATTCAGTAAACCGCACACCCACGGGGGCAGTTCTATCTAGTCTTATGGGATCGCTGTGAGTCAGAATCGACTCTATAGAATAAGAATTTCGTTTTGGTTTATCATAATCTCCACAGAAGAAAGACATAGCTCCCAATATTACAGAACTCCTCGGATCTATATAAAGAGCCTTGAGGTGTCAGGGAGGCAGGAATTTAAGGTAAGACTTGCTGGGGGGCAGGGGCGGGGGAGGGGGGAGGCTCCAGTGATTAGTTAAAAGACTTGGTAGGAAAGGGAAAAGGGAGATATGAATGATCTTATTCACTGCACATTGCCAACAAAGGATTGCCTAAAAATATATACATTTACTGCAAAATAAAACTACCAGATACCATTTTACACTCTCAAAAGTGCCAAAAGGTTATCAATCTAACAATACCAATTGTTCCAAACTTGGTAAGGCAAAGGAATTCACATATGGCTAGAAAGAATATATAATTGTTCTTCCACTCTGAGAAACACATTTGCCTTAGAAAGTTGAATATATCATTCCATGTGTACACCAGAGGCATATCCATGAACGCCCACTGAAGTATTGCTTAGAATAGCAAGCACCACTGGAAAGGCCTATTCAGAGTAGAGTTTTAGCAACAAACTGAGGGTGTTTACCCAGTGAAATATACAATAGCCACAAAAGTGATTGATCTACCCCCAAATTCACAGCCATCAAGTCAATGCTGATTCACAGGCAAGGACTACCCCTTTGGGCTTCCAAGACTGTAAATCTTTACCGGAATAGAAAGCTTAATCTTGCTCCTGAAGAGTGGCTGGTGGTTTTGAGCTGCTGACCATGAGGTTCTCAGCCCAATTCATAAGATGCTATCCCACTAGGGATTTATGATTGGGTCACAGCTACACAAATCAACATGATGAATCTTCAAAAGTCTTGAGTGAAACAAGTACCAGAAGAATATATCCAATATTGTGTTAGGCTGGGTTGACTAGAAAAACAAATCCAGTGATATATATTTTTTTAAAAAAAGAGAGAGAGAGGGCAAGAGAGAGCTTTATATTAAAAAGTAATTATATATGAAGCAAGCATCCCAGCCCTGTCCAGATCAAGTGGATAAGTCCGATGCTAGTCATGATTACACAGGCTGGTGTGCTTCTTCCCTGTAGAGGTTGTTGCTTCTCAGCTAGTTGGCTGCTTATTTATCTTCAAACCTTTAAGATACCAGATGCTGTATCTTTTGATAGCCGGGCACCATCAGCTTTCTTCACCACATTTGCTTATGTACCCATTTTGTCTTCAGTGATTGTGTCGTGAAGGTGAGCATCACAGAATGCCAGGTTATTAGAACAGTCTTCTTGCATTGAGGGAGCACTTGAGTAGAGGCCCAATGTCCATCTGCTACCTTAATACTTAACATATAAATATATGTACATATATCGATCTCCCTATCATTATATAAATTATATTTGTATATGTACATGCCTATATTATAATCCATAACTCAGTTATATTAAGCACACTTGTATATAAGTTGCCATCATCGTTTCAAAAACATTTTCTTTCTATTTGAACCCTTGGTATCAGCTCCTGTTTTTGCCTCTTCCCCCTTCCACTCTCATGAGTCCTTAATCAATGATATATTATTATTGTTATTTTATATCTTAAACCATACATTGTCTCCCTCAGCTACATTTCTGTTATTTGTCCCCCTAACATGTTAGAACTCTTGAGCCCTTCTATCCCCAAGACCTTCCCTTTCCTTGATCTTCTCCATTTTATTAGCTGGTAGGCAGAACTACCTACCTAATTGCTTTGATTAAAAAAAGGGTTAATATTTTTTCCAAAATAAAACTGCCTTTAGTAGAAAAAGAACCAAGAATGATTACTTACATTCTGTTATTTTCCAACTGCAAGAAAATGTGATGTTTTACATTATTTAAATGAGATTTAATTAATATAGTAGATTATGCTTGAACACCCTTAGTGGACAAGACCTGATATGTAGCTCATTTTCATGTACAGTCCTGAATTTTGGCAAACTTGCAATCAAGATGTGGCCATTACATTACCGCAAAATTAATTAAAACCCTTTGGTGGTCCACCTCCTCCTCCTCATAACACCGAGCAAGACTGATCTTTTTTACCTCTGTAGTTTTGCCTTTCCCACAATATCATATAAATGGAGTCGTGCAAAATGATACATGGCTTTTGGGGTCTGGCTTCCTTCCTTAGCATAGTTCAATAGCAGATTCATTACAGGGTTATGTATGTCAGCACTTTATTACTTCTCAGTAGGACACCTTTGTGTGACCGGCACAGTTTGCTGATTCATTCACCAGTTAAATGATGTTTGGTTGATTTCTAGTCTTTTGGAAATTATGGTTAAAGTATGTGAATACAATATTTAGTGTGAACACAAGTTTTCCTTTCTTTGAGTTAAGACCTAGGATTGGGATTGCTAGGTCATATGAAAATAGATGCTTAACTTTGTAAGAAACTACCCAATTTTTTTGAAAAGTGACCGTATCCTTTTGCATTTTCACCAGCAATGTATGAAGGTCCAGTTGCTCTATAGGTTTATTAACATGTGGAATTATGTGTTTTTATAGGGAGGGAGCAATGATTTGCTGCTGCTTATATAAATTATTTTCTATTACATGCTTTTTGTAAAACTCTGTGGGACTTTGATACTATGGGAGTAGACAAGGAATATGGATTTAGATTTCGTCAGTCTTTATATGCTTGAAGACTAGAGACCTTTCAGCATTTCTGGTTGTTAATAGAAAACTTGGCTTTGAAGATAAACAAGCGGCCATCGAACTGAGAAGCAACAAAGTCCACATGGAAAAAGCAAACAAGCCTGTGTGATCACGAGGTGTCCATGGGTTCAGGTATCAGACATCAAAGATCCAGAACAAAAAAGCATATCAATGTGAGTGAGGGGGAGGGTAGAGTGGAGACCCAAAGCCCATCTATAGACAATTGGATATCTCCCATGGAAGGGTCACAAGGAATAGAGGAGCCAGTCAGGGTACAGTGTAGCACCAATGAAAAAAACAACTTTCCTCTAGTTCTTTAATGCTTCCTCCCCCCAACTATCATGATCCCAATTCTACCTTACAAATCCACCTAGACCAGAGCATGTACACCGGTATACATAAGAGGTAGAAACACAGGGAATCCAGGACAGATAAACCCCTCAGGACCAATATTGAGAGTAGCCATACCAGGAGGGTAAGGGGAAGGTGGGGAGAGAAAGAGGGAACCAATCACAATGATCTACCTATAACCCCCTCCCAGGGGAATGGACAACAAAAAAGTGGGTGAAGGGAGACAGTGGTCAGTGTAAGATATGAAAAGAATAATTGATAAATTATCAAGGGAGGGTGGGGAAAGGAGGGGAAAATGAGCTGATACCAAGGGCTCAAGCAGAAACCAAATGTTTTGAGAATGATGAGGGCAACAAATATACAAATGTGCTTGACACAATGGATGTATGTATGGATTATGATAAGAGCTGTATGAGCCCCAATAAAATGATTAAAAAGAAAAAAAAAGAAAACTTGGGCATCACTAAATAAGCAACAAAGTAGCTTTAGACACACTGCACAGTGTGTCAGGAAAGGTTGAGCTTTCTGTTTTGTTTCTTCCCAAGGATCTGGGCCCTATCCTGGGATCATGGACATTTGTGGAGCTGGAGGTGGCCTTCAGGAGTGCCGAGCTAGTCTGCTGGCTGGGAAGGGTTTTGCAGTGATGGCTCTGGCTTATTTTAACTACGACGACCTCCCGAAGAACATCAAGAGCCTGCACCTGGAGTACTTTGAAGAGGCCATGAACTACCTGCTCAGTCACCCTGAGGTTGGTTCTTCTCTAAGCTTTACGAGCAACGTAACAAGCCTCGCCCACACTAATGCTCTGGGTTCTCACAGAACTTGGCTCATTCTTGCCACAGTTCACACTAGCTTTTGTAGATACTTCTCATAGACAGTTTCTACATCATTATTTATTATTGTATTTCCTGCTGGTGAAGCTACTCCTAGTGGTATTACTCTTGTTAGGTGCTGTCCAGTCCACAGGGACCCATATGACAAAGTAGAACTGTTCCATAGGGGCTTCTGGCCTATAATCTTTATGCGAACAGATCACCAGGTCTTCTGTGACCAGGAACCATGGGTGGAGTCAAACTGCAGACCTCTCAGTTCACAAGCAAGTACTTAACCATTGCACCACTAGGGCTCCTTTAGCTGGCATTGTGGAATTGAAAACTCCCCTATCTTATCCAGAACCTAGACATATACCTTGGGCTTGGTACAGGGAACAAGGGGAAGAGGAAGGAAATTACTGTCTTCAGAGGCTTCGTTGAAATGGTGGTGTTTAGCAGACTTCTCCCAGTTTGGTCCGGAATATGTGAGAGCCCAGGATGAGAGTACATTTTAAAGGAGGTACTCTGCACCCAACGATTCCAGGGCCTAGGGAATATTTGGAGCGTCTTCAGTTTAAAGAATTCAAGAACTGGTAGATCAACGCTTGCTTAATTTTAAATCATCAGAACTCAATGTAGAAAGAAGCCTGAGGACTTTCAGTACAGGAAATAGGGAGGGTAGCGTGGAGCCACAGAGCAGGAGGCAATTGTGGGAGCAGAACAAGGGACGAGTGCATGGCTTCAAATCAGGACAGGTGGGCATCAGGGTTGTATTGTCTCACCATACTTGTTCAATCTGTATGCTGAGAAAATCATCAGAGAA
The DNA here is from genome assembly GCF_050624435.1 of Tenrec ecaudatus. Classification (NCBI taxonomy): domain Eukaryota; kingdom Metazoa; phylum Chordata; class Mammalia; order Afrosoricida; family Tenrecidae; genus Tenrec; species Tenrec ecaudatus. The sequence continues at coordinate 31,051,978 of NC_134543.1, read as the reverse complement.
GCAAGATTATATGAAGAAGAAAGTGGCATTCGGATGTGAGGAAGGCTTATTAACAACTTGACATGTGCAGATGACAAACCCGACATGCTGAAAGTGAGACGGAAGTGCTGATGAAGAACAAAGGTTGTAGACTTCAGTATGGATTACAACTCATGTAAGGAAGACCAAAAATTCTAACCCCTGGACCAATAGGTAGCACCACAATAAATGGAGCAAAGTTTGATATTGTCAAGGGTTTTGTCTTACTTGGAGCCCCAATCAGTGCTCACAGACACAGCAAGCAAAGGATCAACAGACATATTGCATTAGGTAAATCTGATGCAGAAGACCTCTTTAGAGTATTGAAAAGCAAGGATGTTACTTTGAGGACTAAGATGTGCCTGACCCCAACCAGGGTATTCTCCACTGAATCAAATGCATGTAAGAGCTGGACATTGAATAAGGAAGAGCGTAGAAGTTTTTGAATTGTGATGCCGGAGGAGAACATTGAGAGTACCGTAGATGGCTAAAAGGAAAACTAGATCTGTGTTGGAAGAAGTAAAGCCAGATTGCTCCTCAGAGGCAAGGATCGTAAGACTTCGTCTTACAGACTTCAGACATATTGTCAGGAGAGACCAGTCCCTGGAGAAGGACATCATGTTTGGTCAAGTGGAAGGAGAGCGAAAAAGAGAAAGGCCCTCAACAAGATGGCCTGACACAGTGGTCGCATCACTAGGCTCAGGCTTAGGAACAATGGCAAGGAGGGCACATGCCGATGCAGTGTTCCAGTTCTGCTGTGCATCGGGTCATGATGCAATGGAGTCGGCTTGATGACACCAAGCAACAGCAGTGGAGCCAAGGCATAGATAGGTTCAAAGCAAACTTAAGTTTTGACTTGACCAATTACTATGTATGATATTGTAAAAGATAGGAATACCAGAACACTCCATTGTGTTCGTGTGGAACCTGTACATAGACCAAGAGGGAGTTGTTTGAATAGAACCTGGTTTAAAATCTAGAAAGATGTACATCGGAGCTGTATCCTTTTACCAAACTGATTCAATATGTCTGTTGCTGACATTTTTAGGGACCGACAAGGCTGTTCTGACTCATAGCGACCCTGAGTACAACAGAAGGAAACCCTGCTCAGTTCTGCACCGTCCTCTCAAATGTGGTTATTTTTAGCCCATTGTTATAGCCCATCTCATCGAGGGTCTTCGTTTTCACTGACCCTCGGCTTTACTAAGCATGCTGTCCGTTTCCAAGGACTGGTCCTCTGGATAGCCTATCAAAAATAAATGAGATGAAGTCTTGCCATCCTCCCTTCTAAGGAGCATTCTGGTTGTACTTCTTCTAAGACAGATTTGTTCGGACATTCCCCGGTACTTTCAGGATTCATCACGAACACCATCATCCAAGTGCATCAATTGTCTTCGGTCCTTATTCAGTGTCCAACTTTCCCATGCATATAAGGTGATTTAAAACACCCCAGGCACACGTTAATCATCAAAGCGATAGGTTTGCTCCTCGACACTCTAAAGGGATCTTGTGCTGTGCATTGGCCCAGCGAAACACGTCATTCGACTTTTGCCTACTGCTTTATGAGTATTGACGGTGGATCCAAGTAAAATGAAACCTGTGACAACTTCTGTTTTCCCTCCATTTATCACGGTGTTGTCTCTTGGTCCAGTTGGGAGGATTTGTCGTTGTTGTTCTTTTTTTAAAATAAATCATTAAAAAAAATTAATCACTTGTTCTTTTTAGATTGAGTTATAGTCACTTCATCTGCATGTGAAAGCTGGACAATGACTGTGAAAGACTGGAGAAGAATCAATATCTTTGAATCATGATATTGAAGAAGAATATTAGAAGTGCCCTGGACTGTCTGCCAGAAGAACAAACCTCTCTGCCTTTGAGGAAGCACAGGCGGTGCGCTCCTTAGAAACAAGCACAGGAATACTATGTGTCATGTGCTTTGGACTTGCAATCAATAGAAACCATTCCCTGGTAAAGGACATCATGTTTGGTCAAGTAGATTCAGCAAAAGAGAGGAGGACGCTGATTGAGAGAGGCTGTCACCCTGGCTGCCACTGTGGACGCACTCAGCATCGTGCGCCTGGCACGGGAGCCCAGGCGGCGTTTCCTTCTGCTGCACATGAGCTCCCTGTGCGTCAGCTCTAACTCCGTGGCTCCCAACCTCAGCTCTGTAACCTTGGGACCTTGGTTTCCTCTTTTGAGAAAATTGAGATGATAATACCATGTAATTCCTAGTACTTTTGATGAGAAGTCACGATGAAAAAAAGATAACTCCTGAGAGGTCAATCTATAAAAGGCCATTTGTTTATAACACAGAGGTCACCAGAATGGATCAGAGTAGTCCTGGTGGAACTACCTTGAAGAGTACTGAAGAGAAGACGACCAGGAAGAGAGCAGTAACAGACGACCCCCAGCCCCATACACTTAAAAAAATGTGAATGGGGTCAAGAATCAGGGAAGTAGGTAGAGTGGATATGAGGTCAAGGGATTATTCTCGACAGGCTTCAGAAAAGTGCATGGAAAAATGGAATGAGAAGATCATGGAAAATTTCCATGAAGTTTTTGAAGCCGCTGTGTATTAATGTAAATAGCACTAGAGCATATAAATATGTTTTGGGGAATGAGCCAATAGGAAAAAAGCTGGGAACGGGGAGAGAGAGAAAGTAACTGCTCTAACAATGTCCATGAGAAAGTCAGGAGGGATGAGATCCAGGCCACAAGTGATGACCTGTGATATGAACAGGGTGACTTCTTAGATACACAAGGGAAGACAGAGTGCTTGAGTTCACGTGGACATGGGCAGGTTTGGCAGTGGAAAACGAGGAACCATTTCTACTTAGCTTCTATTTTCTTAATGAAGCATGAGGAGCAGAAAGGAGGAGGGATTCAGGTTAAAGGAATTTAGAAGGTGTAAACAAAATTTTTTTTTTAGAACTGGAAAGCAAACGTAACAGTGGACTGATAGGGATTGATGGACAGTGAGGGTGCACATTTGAAATTTGTCATCATGGAAAGAAAATAAGATGTGTCAGCACAAATGTGTATTTTCCCCCGGCCATGTTCATTTGTACAAATGCAGACCTGGAGGAAGTAGTGGAGTGAACTCCAGCTGGCTAGCACTTTTCCAGGCAAAGATGGCCAAAAGAAGAGATATATTAAATAACGTTAAGTGTTTTCAAGGGAATGACTAGGATTATAAATAATGACCGCTAAGCTAGATGAGGAGGGAACTTAAAAATAAGAAGGAGGTATCAAAAGTGGGAAAAATGTTCATTAAAGGTCTCAAAGAGTAGAAACGTTACTGGAATGGGTGGTATCACAATGATTCTGCTGGAAGTATTGAAGATGGTGAGATTTTGGTGATGATGTAGTTATTGCTGATGACTAAGTTTAGGATAAGACTATGACAATGAGTGGCTGAGGTGGAGTAGACATCAAGGCACTGACAATCAAGGTATTTGGCATATCATTCATGCGGAAATCGCCACGAATAATGATGGAGAAATTGTGGAGAGGAAGATAAGGAAGAAAAAGAAGTAGATTTCCCACGGTTGCAAACCTTGGTAAATTCAGACTTTAAACCACCTGAATTCCAAGACTAGCAAATCCCCACCACATGACACTGTTCATGGATTCACTCGCCTTCTCTTGCTTCTGTCCCTTTCTCAGGTGAAAGGTCCAGGAATTGGGCTGCTTGGACATTCGAAAGGGGGCGAACTCTGCATGTCTATGGCTTCGTTCTTGAAGGGCATCACAGCTGCCACCATCATCAACGGCTCTCTGGTCAATGTCGGGGGAGAGTTACACTACAAAGATGAGACCTTGCCCCCTGTGGGTGTCAACTCTCATCGGATCAAGGTGGTCAAAGAGGGCCTTGTAGACATCATAGATATCCTCAACAGCCCAACTGAAGGACCTGACCAGAAGAGCGTCATTCCCGTGGAAAGGGCTGAGTGTACCTTCCTGTTCCTTGTTGGTCTGGATGACCACAACTGGAAGAGTGAGTTCTATGCTGATGAGGCCTCTAAGCGCTTACAGGCCCATGGTAAGGAAAAGCCCCAGATCATCTGTTACCCAGGGGCTGGGCACCTTATTGAGCCTCCTTACTTCCCCTTTTGCCCAGCCTCCCTGCACAACTTGGTGGGCAGTCCTGTCATCTGGGGAGGGGAGCCCAGGGCTCATGCCATGGCCCAGGTGGATGCATGGAAGCAACTTCAGACTTTCTTCCACAAACACTTGGGTGGTTAAAAGTAATTCATTATTGAACATTTGGTTGGTTAGGTTTTAGTATATACTAGGACCACCATTAATATTAATTCACTTGAATGAAGGAATATTATAACACTTCTGGGTTTTTATTCCTTTTCCTTTAAGTGTTATTACAATTATAAAGAGTTTTCATACAATAAAAATCTCAAGAATTAAAGGGGAGCCCTAATTATAAACAATATAGAACTTAAACATTTGAGCATTACATATAAAGATGACACCTGCTTCATTGTTTTGAATATTGTTACTAGCAACATCTTCCTTTCCCAAAGTAACCTTTGTGATGATTGTGATGTATATTCTTTCAGATGTTATATTTGCACATGCATATGTGAACTAATAAAAACATTTTGTTCACTAAATATCACAGAAAAAGAATGCTAATTTTATAAAACAAATTTGTAGTAGGACTTACCTTGAAAACAGAAGAAATCGGTGGTGCCTGGCCACCACTACAAACTGCTTTCAGTCACATTTGAAAGCCTTGGGAGAAAACTGTGGAACAGAACTCAAAATCATAAAAGAGACCAAGACAGAGAGAGACTGGTGGGACCCTAAGATGATGGCCCTCCTCCTTCAGATCTGGAACCTAACTCACATCCATGTTAGAACTATCAGTATCTAAGGTAGGAAAAGCAGCATTTACCCCAGGACAAAGTTTAGAGGGCAAGGAAAGAAGGAAGAACGGAAAGAGAAAACGCAGGGAGATAGTTGAATAAGCGATGGTTCATTGAAGGGACCGCATTGAATGAGTTGAATTAGCTTGTGAAGGAATTGCTGTGTGTACAGCTATGATCTGCTCTGTAAATTTACATCTAAATCACAACCAAAAGCAAAAAAAATGGTTTTGTTAACTTTTTAGGGATGCCAAAGGGCTAATCTTTTTTTTAAGCAACAAAAGGCTATTTTAAGAGAGCAGAATCAGAGGCTCAATGGGAAAGAATGCTTTGAAAATGATGATGGCAGCATATGTGCAAATGTGTTTGACACACTGGAGGAATGTATGGATTATGATAAGAGATATAAGAGCCCCCAATAAAAGTATTTTTTAAAGGGCTATCTTATTTTTTCCAAATACAGTCATCTGCATGTTTTGGAAACATTGCTTCATAGTACCCTGTGTTCTAACACCATGTAAACAGAGGTCTGTATCCACAGTACATTGTGGACTTATCATCTTATTTTGCACACATCACCTAAAACTAAGAGTCAAGCCAGCGCTGTTTTTATCAAGGCAACTTTTGTAGGTGGATAGTTGTTTTCAAAAGACAAAACTGAAGGTACAGATGTGCTTTATACAATTGATGTATGTATGGATTGTGATAAGAGTTGTATGAGTCCCTAACAAAATGTTTAAAAAAATAAAATAATGTGATTAAACAAAACAAAACTGAGTGCACTTATTTATAAATGGTAACAGTAATGTTTGCAAATAACAGTTCAGTGCCACAATGTAACGCATCGTGATGTAGGAATTAGGGATAGAGCCCCTCACCCTGAGGGCAGGACTTCTCAGAGTGTTTGCCCTGCCTTCCTGAGTGTTTTTTTCCTTTTTAGAACTTAAGCAGTGAACCCACAGTGTCCACGTGGAAAATTAGAGTCATTCAATTCCTGCTTTCATCTTCCAAAACGGCCTGAAATTGACTACCTTAAAAGTTCGTTTCTAAAAAATAACAATTGGGTTCTTCAGGTGTGGTATTCAAATGTTTCTTTTTCACAAAAATAAAATCAATAATATGAAGCAATCATCATACCTCACAGTTGTGTCTATAAAAAGTCATCCTGCTTCTCAATTTTCAGATGTTATATGATTATTAAAATGGGCTGTCTGATTAATTATGCAAAACACAGATGCCATAAACACTCTGTGTGTCTTCCAAAGAGGGTAATCTGAACATGGGGAATCACTATGAAGTTTTATGAAAAGTGAAAACCACAGTAGTGAGTAAAAGGCCAGGAAATTGTGCTGAGGGATTTTTTTTCTTCCTATTGTAGCAATGTACCTATTTCTTCTTCAAGGGCAGCAAAGGTTGTCCTGCAAGAATGCCATTAGAAAACTGTAGCCCGTGCACTCTACAGCCTGATCATGTCCTTTCAGACTTCTTCTTATTCTTAAATATTCAACAAAGGTGCCCAAACTGTCATTTTATCTGTTATAAATCAGAAAGCTTGAAATTTATCAGAGAAGCATGAAAGGGATGGAAAAACTATATACCTTCAGAAGAGAACAGACCTAGATGGAGAATATGTCAAAAACAATAGCTTCACAGATGGATATTTTGTTTAATAAAAGCCTTTTGTTAAGGCATTTGACAAAACCCAACATGAAAATCTGATAAAAACAATGAAATAAGAATCAAAGGGAAATTCCTCACCATGATAGAAAGCATACGTACAAAACCAACAGCCAACATTGGTGTCAGTTGAGAAAAACTGAAACATTCTCCTTTTGAAGACAACAGGACAAGGATGCCGTTTGTTTCCTACTCTGTATTGTGCTGGAAATCTGAGCCAGAGCTTTAAGAAAGGAAAATGGTTGTTGTTAGGTCCCGTTGAGTTGGCTCCAACTCATAGCAACCCTGTGGAAGGCAGAATGAGGCACTGCCCCGTCCTGTGCCAGCTCCACCATTGTTTTACGTTTGAGCCCATCGGGGCAGCCCCTGGGTCGATCCATCTTGTTCAGGGTCTTCCTCTTTTTTCTTTCCTATTTGCTTTTATAGATGTATCTTGTGTCCAGTTTTTAAGGAAATGTTTTGTTTTATAAATCGTTTTATTAGGGGCTCATACAGGTCTTCCTCTTTTTTTGCTGCCCCTCCACTTTACCAAATACCTTCTCCAGGGACTGGTCTCCAGGGACAACATGCCCAAACTACATGAGAAAACGTCTCGCCATCCTTGCTTCTAAGGGGCACGATGACTGTATTTCTTCCAAGAAAGATCTGTTTGTTGTTTGGGCTGTGCATGATATGTTCAATATGTTTTTACCAACACCATAATTCAAATTGAGCGGGTTTCTCTAGTCTTCCTTATTCCAGGTCCAACTTTCACATGTATATGAGGCCATATACATGTGAAAACACCATGACTTGAGTCAGGCACAGCTTAGTCTCCAAAGAAACGTCCTTGCTCTTCAACACTATAGGGAGATCTTGCGTAGCAGATTTACCCAATGCAATGCATCATTTGATGTCTTAACTGTTGCTTCCATCAATATTACAAACATACCCAAATCCTTGACAGCTTCGATCTTTTGTCCATTTATCATGATGTTACATATTCTAGTAATTTGCCACTCCTTGCCACTAATTTTGGATCACTTCTTGCTCGCTTGTCCCTGGGTTGATCAACACCACCTCTTTCCCCCTGCCTTCCCCTCTCCCATGCCCCGCCACTAACCATCGGTCCCATTGTTTTCTCTTCCAAACTGTTCATCCAGCCTTTCTTATCTAGATAGATCCACAGAGAAAATAATATGCACGAAAAAACAAGGCATAGCAAGACAAAGTGACAAAAGAGAATACAATGATGACAACAACAAAGAAAACCAATGACCCAGAAAAGAATAAATTAATTAAAAAATTAAAAGAGAAAAACCTGTAAATAGATCAAGGTCTGAATTTTTTACCTCTAGGCTTGTCCTCCAGTTGAGTCCGATGGGGTGCCATGCTCTGGCCCCAAAGTCTATTCTTTGCACTCCTTCGGGAGCTCCCTAATCTGCTCCCTCCCACCCTCCCACATTGCTCTGCCTCACGCCCTTAGTGTGTTGCCGTGTTGTGATGGGGTCAGTCTGGGCCAATCATGACACTGAATTTCCAGTGTTGTACCCCGGAGGGCCATGGGTCAGCAAGGGACGTAGTGTCTCATAGTGGGATCAGCCATATAGTCCACTCTGTGCATTGGCTGATTGGAGCAGTGATATCGTCCTCCAGGCCAGGTGGGCCAGGATGTGTTCCACTCTCTCTTCCTCCCCATTCATTTACTCCAGTGTGCTCTGATCAGACATGTTCCTCTCCCCTAGCTGCAGCTTCAGTGCCATCCTCTAAAGTAAATTCTTCTGGGGGTAGGAGCAGTTGTCCATGTAGCTGGTATGGGGGCCCTCAGGCCCCTCCACTGGCTCCCCTCTCCATGCTAGCTTGCTGCATTTGCATCCTGGAACACCAAATTTAAATCTGGTCCCTCTTTTCCTCTGGAGACACAAACAAATACCCTCCCCTTGGGTAGGTCAGTGCTTTATTCCCCCACCACACATCTCTATCTTTTTCCCCCCTTTTCTTCCCCCTCCTCCACCCCACTCCCCGACCCTCCTTTTTAGTTGGCTACCATATGTACCCCTGGATTTGGTCTTGCCCTGCCGTACTACCTGGACCTCACCCCTGGAGTGTTTGTATACAGTAGCTTTTTCCCTGTGCCCCTTTTGCATTTTTTTTCTTTTTTATAAACTTACCTAGATGGACTGTCCTTTTGTGCTTGGTTTACTTCACTTAGCATAATTTCCTCCAGTTCTTCCCATGCGGCGATAGGCTTCATGGGTTCATCACCACTTTTTAGCGATACGTAGTACTACTCCATTGTATGTATGTACCACAGTTTTTTAATCCATTCGTCTGTTGATGGAAATTTGGGTTGTTTCCATCTCCTTGCAATTGTGAACTGTGCCACGATGAACATTGGAGCACAAATGTCTGGCCGTGGTTTGTTTCTTGCCTCTTCTGGGTTTATGCCCAGTAGGGGGATTGCTGGATCGTATGGTAGCTCACTTTCCATCTGTTTTAGAAATCGCCAAGTGGATTTCCATAGTGGCTGTACATACTTACAGGTCCACAAGCGTGGATGAGGGTTCCTATTTCACCACAGCCCCTCCCTTGTTGCTTTCTGATTTTTTGCATTGGGCTATTTTTGAGGGTGTTAGTGGAATCTCATGGTTGTTTTAATTTGCATTTCTCTTATGGCTAAAGATTGGGAACATTTCCTTATATGTTTATTGGTCATTCGGATTTCAGACTCTGTGAAACTTCTGTTCAGGTCCTTTGCCCACATCCTCAGTGGGCAGTGAGTTTTTCTCTTATTGTAAGCTTGCAGAGTATTGTAGGTTTTAGTAATAAGGCCTTTGTCTGATGTGTCATTGCTAAAGATGTTTTCCTAGTCGGTGGGCTCTCTTATTACTCTCGGTAAATTATTTCGATGTACACAGGTGACTTATCTTCAGTGTATCACGGTTGTCAATTTGTGCCTCCTCTTTATTTGCAGCCTTCCCTATTTCCCATAGACTACGTATTCCCTGTGCCAAGGCTTTCAGGTTTTTCCCAATTCCTCCATTAATGACCCTAATTGTTTGGGGTTTTATCTCCAGGTCTATGATTTACCTTGAGTTTAGTCTTGTGGATGTATTGAGGTAAGGGTCTTGCTTCATTTTTCTGCAGGTAGATATCCATTTTTTTCCAGCACCATTTATTGAAGAGGGCATCTGCTTCCCATTTGATATTTTTGGGGCCCTTATCCCATATATTTTTGGGGCCCTTGTGTTAGTCTGGGTACTTTAGAGAAACAAATCTACAGAAACTCATAGATAAGAGTTTTATATAAAGGGTAAGTGCACATCAAGACAACATCCCAACCCAGTGCTGCCCAAGTCCACAAGTCCAACATTAACCCATTAACCCATATGTCCAACACCAAGCCACAAAATCCTCCTCCATCTCACAGAACAGACGCAATGATGCTGACTGCAGGAGGAAAGCCAAGTCAGTGAATGTGTGAGCATCTCAGCGCTGGCAGGGGTCTCCACACAGGTGCTCCAGCACCCAGGGTTGGAACAAAGTGTTCTTGCATTGAGTGAGTACTTGAGTGGAGGCCCAATGTCCATCTGCTACCTTAATACTAAACCTATAGATGCAAACAGCCCAAATTTCCATCAACAGACGAATGGATTAAAAAACTGTGGTACATACATACCATTGGGGTAGGTCCATGTGGCTTCTCCTCAGGGATGTCTCACAGGACGTGAGCCTTGCCAGTTGGAGCAGGGAACTGGCTAAGGCAGCTGCACCCTGGTCTGACCATCAGAAAGCAAGAGACCCAAGAATTCAAAAGGTGAGGCTCACCAAGCCATTTATCTCTCCGTCCTTCAATTAAACCCATATATGTTTATCAGCCAGGTTGGCACAATAAACAACTACCTCAGCCCTTATCCCTTATATTATCCCAATTGATATTTTTTGGGCCCTTATACTTTTGGGGCCCTTATTTTTATATATATATTGAAAAAGTTTATATTTAGCATTAGCCAGCTGGGCTCACTTTAGATGATTCCAATTTTGTTGGCAACATCTAAAGCGTCATAGTCAGGAGCCAGTTGAACATATGCCGCCTTCTCCCCTTCAGGCCTGATCAAAGTGTTGACCTTTGCTACGTCAATATCATAGAGCTTCTTCACAGCCTGTTTGATCTGGTGTTTGTTGGCTTTGACATCCACAATGAACACAAGTGTGTTGTTATCTTCGATCTTCTTCATGGCAGACTCTGTAGTGAAGGGGAAATTGATGATGGCATAATAGTCTAGCCTAGGGCAGAGGTAAAAGGGGGTCAAGTGGCCTGGACCCAGAATAAGATATGTGCCCTCTTTGGGAGTGGGGCCCTTATTTTCTTTCTTTCTTTTTTAATAAACAGACTTCTTGCTTTCTTCATGTATGATGTGTGTGTGTTTTTTAAAATTATTATTATTTTTATTCTTCTGGGGGGACATTGGAAAGGGAGAGCTGGGGGAAGGAAGTGGGTGTTAACAAACCCAGGGACAAGGGAACAGCAAGTGATCCAAAATCGATGGTGAGGAGGGTGTAAGAGGCCTGGTAGAGCTTGATCAAGGGCAATGTAACAGAGAAATTACTGAAACCCAAATGAAGGCTGAGCATAATAGTGAGACAAGAGGAAAGTAAAAGGAAATAGAGGAAAGAAGTAGGAGGCAAAGAACATTTATAGAGATCTAAATACAGGCATGTACATATGTAAATATATTTATATATGATGATGGGGAAATAGATCTGTAGGTTTAGTATTAAGGTAGCAGATGGACACTGGGCCTCCACTCAAGTACTCACTCAATGCAAGAACACTTTGTTCTATTAAACTGGCAATCCATGATACACACCTTCCCAACATGATCGCTGAAGACAAGCGGGTGCATAAGCAAATGTGGTGAAGAAAGCTGATGGTGCCTGTCTATCAAAAGATATAGTGTCTGGGGTCTTAAAGGCTTGAAGATAAACAAGCAGTCATCTAGCTGAGAAGCAACAAAGCCCACATGGAAAAAGCACACTAGCCTGTGTGACCACGAGGTGTTAAAGGGATCAGGTATCAGGCATCAAAGAACAACAAAATCATATCATTGTAAATGAGGGAGAGTGTGGAGTGGAGACCCAAAACCCATCTGTAGACAACTGGATATCCCCTTACACAAGGGTTGCTGGGAGGAGACGAGCCAGCCAGGGTGCAGTGTAGCAATGATGACACATACAACTTTCCTCTGACTCTTTGATGCTTCCTCCCCCCACTATCATGATCCCAATTCTACCTCATAAATCTGGCTAGACCAGAGGATGTTCACTGGTACAGATCAGAACTGGAAACTAAGGAAAGACAGGACATATAAACCCTTCCGGACCAATAATGAGAATGGCTATACCAGGAGGGGAAGGGGAAGGTGGAGTCGACAGGGGGAACCAATCACAAGGATCTACATATAAACACCTCCCTTGGGGACAGACAACAGAAGAGTGGGTGAAGGGAGGCATTGGACAGCATAAGATGACAAAATATTAATAATTTATAAATTATCAAGGGTTTGTGAAGGAGGTAGGGTGGGCAGGGAGGGAAAAAATGAGCTGATACCAAGGGCTCTAGTAGAAAGCAAATGTTTGAGAATGATGAGGGCAACAAATCTACAAATGTGCTTGACACAATGGATGCATGTATGGATTGTGATAAGAGTTGTACCAGCTCCCAAAAAAATAATTTTTATCATTTTTATTCTTTTATAAATCATTTTATTGGGGGCTGTTACATATATTATAACAATCCATACCTCCATTATATCAAGCAAGACGTCCAATTGTTGGAGTCAACAATTTCTAAATATTATCTTTCTTCTTGACCCTTTGATATCAGCTCCTCTTTTTTGCCCTCCCTCCCCCACTCTGCCACTCCCATGAATCTGTAATATATTATGTATTATTATCTTAGCCTGGGTAGACTAGAAAAACAAATTCATGGAGACACTCATATATGTATAAGAAAGAGCTTAATCTACTGGAGCAATTGAATATTGAAAAAACATCCCAGCCCAGTGCAGATCAAGTCCATAAGTCTGATATTAACCCATATGTTCGATATCTGTAAAGTCCTCTTCAGACTCATGAAACATATGAAATGACGCTGAATGCAGGAAGATCACAGACCAGTGGGTGGAAAGTCTTGTGGATCCAGTGACAGTGTAAGCGTCTCAGGGCTGACAGAGATCTCTACATGGCTCCTCCAGCTCAAGGTACTAGTGTTGCTCCCTGTGTCTTATCAGCTGGAATGCCTCGCAGGGAGTGTGTGTGCGTCCTACCTCCAACAAACTATTACCTCCTTAGTGCCTCTAAATGAGGTCATCAAACTGAATTGATTGACAGGTAAACTCCACCCCTTCCCTCTTAAGTCTCAAATTGACAACAGGTTATGCAATTACTACACATATCTTATACCATTCTATCCCTTCAGCTACTATCCTGGTGCTCATCTCCCTCGAGGTGGGTTATTCTGCCATCATTGCTATCTGTTTTCCCTCTCCTCCTCCCCTTTCCCTTCCCTACCCTTCTGAAATTGTTACTCCCATTACTGATACTGAGGGGCTTTGTCTTTCCTGAGTTCTGTATATTGAAAGCTTTTGTCTGTGCCGCTCTGTGTACACCGGTCTAGCAGGATTTTCAAGGTAGGACTGAGATCATAATAGTGGGGGGAGGAAGGATTAAAGAGCCAGAGAAGTGTTGTGTTTTTCATCAGCACTAAACTGCCCCCTGTAGGCATTTTCTCCTCTGTGCAGTCCCTCTGCACGGGAATATCCAATTATTCACAGATTCCGGGTCTCCACCTTGATGCCTCTCCATCACCTCGATGAGGTTATTTTTGGACTTCTGATGTCTGTTCTCATTGACAATGTATGATGGTTTTGATGTCATCCCACAGCTCATCAGGTCTGCTGGCAGTAATGGTTAGTGCATCAAGTCTGTGTGAGATGTTCTTGAAATTCAGGTAGGATATACTCACACTCATATGTTGGATCTTGTTACTTGTTTTCATTTCTTCATATTCAACCTGAACTTATGAGAAATTGATAGTTTGTTCTACAGTCAACCCATGGCCTGGTTTTATCTGTTGATATTGAGTATGTCCATTGTCCTTATAAAGGAAAATTAAATACATTCAAATGGGCAAGGAAGTATATCTTTATTTGCAGATGATATGATCCTATACATAGAAAATTCCAAAGATTCTGCAAATAAAAAAAATCTGTTGGAACAAGTAGAAAGATTCAGCCAGGTGAATCAGCAGGGTACAAGCTTAACATACAAAATCAGTCATATTTCTTTATAGTAGCCAAGAGAGCTTTGGACAGGAAATCAAGTAAACAATACTAGTTACAATTGCCACCCTAAAGATGAAATACTTAGGAATAAATTTAACCATATTAAAAAGAACTACATAGTTTTCATATTAAAAAGAAAACTACAAAACATTACTGCAGGAAAACAAGGCAGACCTACATAAATGGAAGAATATACCATGCTCATGGATAGAAAGGCTTAACATTATAAAAATATTAATATTACCCAAAGTGAGTTGCGGATACAATGCAATCTGATCCATATTACATCATTCTTTAAAGAGATAGCAAAACTAATCAATTTATATGGAAAGAAAATAGACCCAGCATAAGTAGAGGACTACTAATGAAAAATAAAGCAGACCTCTTGGTTTCTAATTTCAAAACTTTCTACAGAGCTACCATGGTAGCCAAGACAGTCTGGTACTGGTATAATGATAGGTACATAGACCAACAGAACAGAACTGAGAACCCAAGAGGTCAATCCATCCACTTATAAAACACTAAAGAGGAAGAGATAGTCTTTTTAAACAAATGGTAATGGAAAAATAGGATATTTATTTGCAGAAGAATGAAACAAGACCCATATCGTGTCATGTGTTAAAAACTGAACTTAAAATGAATTAAAGGCTCAAATGTAAAACCTAGAACTATAAAGATAATAGATGAAAAAATAGGGACAAACCTAGGGGCCCTAATACAGGGCATTAAGAACTATCGAATTAAAAGCAAACAAGAAAACAAAACAAATAACCTACAACAGCAGAAGATAAAATAAATGATACTTCCTAAGAAATTAGACACATGTGCATTAAGAGATGCTGAGTATGTGCTGGCCCTGGTGTCACTGTTGGGTAAGCATTAGACTGCTAACCACAAGGTTAGCAGTTCAAACCCATCAGCTACTTTATGCTCCCATAAAGATTTACAGGCTGTAAACCACATATAAGGTTGCTATGAGTCAGAATGAACTTGATCCTAATGGGCATCAAAAGATTTCACCAGGTGGCTCTGGATGCCTACAATATCCCTGTGCAGAGAGCCCGAGGTCCTGGGCCTGCTAAATACATTCTCTCCTATTGGACCCAAGGCCACAGCCACAAACATGCTCCTCCAGGTCCTCAGTCAGAACAAGCATCCGAGTTTCTTTTTATTGTCACACAATTCACATATCAGACAAATCAATAGTTCATTCACATCAAGAATAGTTGTAATCATCATCATCACAATCACCTTAGGACATTTTCTTTGTTCTTGTACTCATCACTGTTGGCTTCCCATTTCATACCCACCCAGCCTCCCATGTCACACCCACCAAGGAGCTGTTAATCCAGATACCGTCGCTACAGATTTACCTGTCCTGGATTCCATAAACAGAAAAACATTACAAACAAACAAAACCCTAACAATTACAGAGTAAAACAGTTAGAGCCTCAATCAAAAAGAAAGCAGAAAATATTAAAAATTAGAAAAATTTAAAAAGGATTTCAAGGGAGATCAAATGATAAGGTTAGTACTTGAGTTGGGTATCTTGCTGCATATTTATTGGATCTGGAGGTACAGGAGCAGCACTGTATGTCACCCACCTGGCATTGTTTAAGTCAGATATTAGTTGGGATAAAAAGAACAACCCAGACTAGGGAATAAAGTGGGTCCCAAAGATCAATACAAGTTCTACTCAGTGAATGTGAATTACAGCAAGCTGAAGAAAGAGGGCCCTTGTTTCTAAATGAGATATTTTCCATAGTTGTTCATAATGAAGGTGTTCCAGAAGTCATCTGCACAATTTCCCTCTTAACCAGGGTATCATTACCCCCAAATCCATGAAATTATGTTGTAGTATCATGTTAGCGTTTATAATTTATAACAAACACCTGAAACTTGACGGCGGGGTGGGGGTGGGATTTCATTAAAGAATAGAAAGAGAACCCACAGACAGGAAAAAGAAATGGCAATGGCATATTGAGCAAGGTACAAATCTATAACATTTATAGAACATTCTGACACCTCAGCAAGACAAGACAAATAGCCCAAAGGAAAAAATAGGCAGATGATATGGACAAGCAGTTCACCAAAGAAGAAATTCAGGAGGCCAGTACACATCTGAGGAATACTTTGTATTGTGTTCCGGATACTTTGTCTCTCAAGAGATACGAGATACGAATCAAAACAGTGAGTACTGCCTAACCCAGAGAGTGATTGCTAAGTTAAAAAACAAATTGTAACAAATGCTAGAGGGTGCTGACAGACTGGAACCCCATGAGAGTATGAAACAATGCACTCACTGTGCGGTGGTACTTCCTCCCAACGTTGCAAGTAGAGAGACTATGTGACCCAGTCGTTCCTCTACTTCATATATGTCCTAGTGACCTAAGTGCTGAGACACCAAAAGATACATGCACAACATGCAGTCTGGAACTGAACTCTCCACAAATGGTTGTTTAGAGTAATCAACCATTTAAGACAAAAAAGGAGCCCTGGTGGTGGCATCAGGCTGGCATTGATTAACTCACCATAAAATATCACCACTATTAAGTTGATTCTGACCCATAGTGACCCCAGAGCACAAAGTAGAGCTTCTGTAGGTTTCCGAGACTGTGAATCTTAACGGGAGTAGAAAGCCTCATCTTTCTCTAGTGGAGGGGCTGGTGGTTTCAAACTCTTCACTTCCTGGTTAGCATTCCAGCTTGTAAGCCACCGCACAACTAGAGCTCCTAAGGCTTGTTCAAAGCGAACTGCTTTGGAAAAGATTTACTGCCCTGGAAACGACATGGTATTGGTATTGGGGTGGGTGCCATTGAGTCAGTTGCCGCATAACAACCCTATGCAAACACAACAAAACACCACCCCGTCCTGCACCATCTTCACAACTGCTGTGTTTGAGCCCATTGTTGTAGCCCCTGTGTGAGTCCATCTTGTCCTGCTCCTGTGTCAATCTACCTTGTTCGCTGCCCCTCCATTTTACCAAGCATGATGTCCTTCTCCAGGGACTGGCTTCTCTGATAACATGTCCAAAGTATGCGAGACAAAGTCTTGCCATCCTTGTCTCTAAGAAGCACTCTACCTGTACTTCTTCCCAGACAGACTGCTTTTGTTGGTTTGACAGTTTGGAGAACTTTCAATATTCTTTCTTAGCAACATATTTCAAGTGCATGGATTTTTCTTTGGTCTTCCTTATTCAGTGTCCAACATCCTTAGACATATGGTGCTATGAGTGGAATCAACTGGATGGCAGTGGGTTTAGTTTGAATAAGATCAAAAGGGCAGCATTGACCCCCAGAGAAACACAGAGAGTTAAGAAAGAAAGGACAATGGAAACGGAACAGGGAGGAGGTGGGATAAGTGGTGGTACACTGAGGGGATTGCAATGGACAAGTGGAAGCAAAATGTGTATAAACTTTCAAATGTAGAAATGATGATGCTCTTGTAAACTTTCATCTAATTCAAATAAAAACAACAACAAAACCTTCGCCCAACTCTAGTTTTAAAAAGGGCAGTTGTCCTTTTGTTATGAAGATTGCCAGAGGGCATTAGAAGATAAACCCACAAGAATGAAGGCATTAGTGATGGGATCTATTCGGGTTTATAAAAGGGAATCAGACAATTGGCTGAGAATGAATTAGTCTGGGCTCAAAATGCCAGAGCCAGGTGTGAGGTGCTGGTTACTTTTTACATACAGTATAGAGCAAGAAGGTATCATCCACAGTTTGCCGGGCACCACTCACGCGGCTGGAGTCAAGATGGAGGAGTACGCGCGAGAACCTTGCCCGTGGCGCATCGTACTGCGGCGGA
Organism: Tenrec ecaudatus; assembly: GCF_050624435.1. NCBI lineage: Eukaryota > Metazoa > Chordata > Mammalia > Afrosoricida > Tenrecidae > Tenrec > Tenrec ecaudatus. Next base: position 31,034,265 of record NC_134543.1, on the reverse strand, counting down.
GCCTTTACCATGGGCACCATAGGCGGTGGTATCTTGCAAGCCATCAAAGGTTTTCGGAATTCGCCAGTGGGAGTCAACTACAGACTAAGCGGGAGTCTGACCGCGATTAAGGCCAGGGCGCCACAGTTGGGAGGCAGCTTTGCAGTTTGGGGAGGCCTATTTTCCATGATTGACTGCAGTATGGTTCAAGTCCGAGGCAAAGAGGACCCCTGGAACTCCATCACAAGTGGTGCCTTAACAGGAGCCATCCTGGAGGCAAGAAACGGACCGGTGGCCATGGTGGGGTCGGCTGCAATGGGTGGCATTCTCCTGGCTTTAATCGAAGGAGCTGGCATCTTGTTGACAAGATTTGCCTCCGTGCAGTTTCCCAATGGTCCTCAGTTTGCTGAAAATTCCTCCCAGATGTCGTCATCCCAGTTACCACCCTCACCTTTTGGAGACTACCAACAATACCAGTAAGGACTGCTGCCCTGGAATTAGGCGAAAGAGAGGTTGTTCAAGAAGGATTTGGGATGACCAAGTCACAGTCCGTTGTTTTTGTTTTTTTTTAATTTTAACAATTTATTAGGGGCTCATACAATTCTTATCACAGTTCATACATATACATACATCAATTGTATAAAGCACATCTGTACAGTCCCTGCCCTAATCATTTTTTTCTCCTCTTTTCTTTTTTTACATTTTATTAGGGACCCATACAACTCTTATCACCATCCATACATATACATACATCAATTGTATAAAGCACATCCATACATTCCCTGCCCCAATCATTCTCAAAGCATTTGCTCTCCACTTAAGCCCCTTGCATCAGGTCCTCTTTTTTTTCCCCTCCCTCCCCTTTCCCCCCTCCCTCATGTGCCCTTGGTAATTTATACCTTGTTATTTTGTCATATCTTGCCCTATCAGGAGTCTCCCTTCCCCCCTTCTCTGCTGTCCCTCTCCCAGGGAAGAGGTCACATGTGGATCCTTGCAATCAGTTCTCCCCTTCCAACCCACTCACCCTCCACTCTCCCAGCATCGTCCCTCACACCCTTGGTCACAGTCCGTTTTTAAAGCAAGTATACCCACACTGGCTCCGAGAAGACATTGAGCACCTTTGTTTTTCTTTTTCCTATTTAAAGGAACGTGGGGGGGAGTATTAAAGGATAAAAAACATTTATTTATTCACATATGGATTGCATTTGTGATCAAAATAAATGCCTAGTAGCATACATAGAAAAATGTCTAGGTGCTCAGAAGATGAAGGAGCAAAGGACAGATAGCAGTGAAACGTGGCCACCATTTCCTTGGGGACTTCTCTGCCTGGTTTTGTGTGTGCTGTTATTCAAACAATAAAAACTCCTGGAACTTGCTCTTTCTTTGAAGATAAGTTGTAGAGTTCTACTTTTCACGCACAAATACTTCAAGTAAGGCAAAGTGCGTTTGAAACTGCATATTCGAGCGCTGAGTACCTCATCCACTTGAAGTGACTTGTGGACGAGAAGATGATGGGGAGCCGTGGGCCCGCCCGTCCGCGGTAACGTGCTGTATGATCACGGGAGATGGTGCAGTGCCCGTCCTCCGAGAGTGTAACATGTGCTCCGTCCTGGTTTCAGAATCTTGGCTACAAAGCTCTCTTACCATTAGGGCTTCTATGTCTGGATTCCTGATCACCAGAAATAATTTATTCTCACTATCCCCAGTGCTGTGGGAGAAGAATTGGTAAGAGGCTGCTCTTGGCATTGGAGAAGTGTGGTGTTAATTGGGTGCTTGAAAATAAAATAATGTTTCCAATCTAAAAAAAAAGTGTGTATCATCCACATATTGAAGGTTGTTCATGAGTATTGCTCGAGTCCTGATGTCGCATTCTTTTTCATACGGTCCAGTTTCCAGGTCCTTTGCTTAGCATAGAAATCCAGTAAGTATGGGGAAAGGCCACAACTCTGATCCACACCTTCCTGATTTCAATCTCAGTATCCCCTTGTGTGCCCAGTGACTGCCTTTTGGCAGTCTTTGTACAGGTTCTGGGTGAGTACCAATGAAATGTTCTGGAATTCACATTGTTTCCAAATGCTGTGTTTTTGTAGGCCTTTTTATAGTTCTCTAAATTTTCCACAATCAACTTACATTGCCTTAGAATGAAGTACTTACTGATGAACATCAAAGATGATAACCTTCAGTATGGGTTATGACTGAAAGGGAAGAAAAAGAAAATCCTCAAAACTGGACGGACAAGCAACATCATGACGGAGAGAGGAAAAGTTGAAGCTGTCAACAATATTACTGTATCTGGATCGTCCATCAATATCCATGGCGACAGCAGTCAGGAAATCAAATGACGTAGTACTGTATTGGGTCAATTAAGTTTTAAATGGCATAGATGTTACTTTGATGACTAACAGAAGGAGAGCCGCAACCTGAGGTCACCCCAGAACAAAAGAACTTTGATCAAGGAGCCTTCACCAGGAAGACATTTGAAAATGAACGATCTGATAAACCATAGCCTGTGAAGAATCATAACCTCTCTCTAATGAATGCTCATGGCCATTCCTGGGAAATCTGCTACATATTCAGAATCCCGTCGATTTGCTTCCTGGGGTGCACACATAAAACTGAACATTTGCTGAGTCTAGTTCTGTTTTTTTGGGTTTTTTTTTTTTCCTTTCTTGATCAACCAAAGTAAAGCTTTCCCCTTTCACTTTTTTTAAACAGTTTTACTCGGGGCTCATACAACTCTTATCACAATCCATCCATACATCAATTGTGTAAAGCACATTTGTACATTCATAGCCCTCATAATTCTCAGAACATTTGCTCTCCTCCCCTTTCACTTTCATCTGGTCTCCCATTGTCTTACCCTGATTTCATCAGCTTTTGCCACCTTTCCCCTTCTTGCGTGTTGCCTTGCCCTTCACCTAGATTAACACTTACCCACCCAGGCACCCTGGGACAAATATTGGAGTGCTACCTGACAGGGGAGTGCTTAAAGCCCACTATCCGTTCTATGCGAGAAAATGGTGCTGTCTGCTTCTGCAGAGAGTTTTTAAATCATTTTATTGGGGGCTCATACAACTCTTATCACAATCCATCCATACATCAATTGTGTAAAGCACATTTGTACATTCATAGCCCTCATCATTCTCAGAACATTTGCTCTCCTCCCCTTTCACTTTCATCTGGTCTCCCATTGTCTTACCCTGATTTCATCAGCTTTTGCCACCTTTCCCCTTCTTGTGTGTTGCCTTGCCCTTCACCTAGATTAACACTTACCCACCCAGGCACCATGGGACAAATATTGGAGTGCTACCTGACAGGGGAGTGCTTAAAGCCCACTAGCCGTTCTATGCGAGAAAATGGTGCTGTCTGCTCCTGCAGAGAGTTTTTAAATCATTTTATTGGGGGCTCATACAACTCTTATCACAATCCATCCATACATCAATTGTGTAAAGCACATTTGTACATTTCATAGCCCTCATAATTCTCAGAACATTTGCTCTCCTCCCCTTTCACTTTCATCTGGTCTCCCATTGTCTTACCCTGATTTCATCAGCTTTTGCCACCTTTCCCCTTCTTGTGTGTTGCCTTGCCCTTCACCTAAATTAACACTTACCCACCCAGTCACCCTGGGACAAATATTGGAGTGCTACCTGACAGGGGAGTGCTTAAAGCCCACTAGCCATTCTATGCGAGAAAATGGTGCTGTCTGCTCCTGCAGAGAGTTTTTAAATCATTTTATTGGGGGCTCATACAGCTCTTATCACAATCCATCGTTCCATCCACTGGGTCAAGCACATGTGTACATTTGCTGCCTGTAAAGATTTACAAAGCCCCGAAAACCCAAGATAGGGTCACGCAGAGTTAGAACGGACTTAATGGCAGTGAGTTTTGTTTGGGTTCATGCTCTAACCAGTGACATTCTTTCCCTCTCTTCATCCCTCTCCCACACCTGGCAACCAATCAAAATATGTTTCTTTTAGTGTTAAAACATTTTCCTTGACTTTTTATAAAATGCTCTCACACATTATTTGTCCTTTCTGGTTAATTTCATCCAGCCTAATGTCCTCCAGGTTCATCCATGTGATGAGCTGTTTTACAGAGTCATCTTTAGTCTTTTGTGGAGTATTTCATGGTGTGTATACACCAAAGTCTATCTGTTCTTCTACTACTAGGTGGTCAGTCATTATTTTGCTTTTGTGAATACCATTTTCAATGTTGTTGATAATCACAAGTTCATATCTGTGTGAATCTCTGATCTCTTTGGACTCAAGAAAGATTATAGCCAGAAATATGAGTTCCTTGTTTAAGAATACTTAATAACTTCTAAGGAGTTTATTGTTTGCCTGGAAGGATCTATGTTAAAATTGAAAACACATTTCAAGCTGATTTTATTTTGCGACATCTCTGTATAGGCAGCCGGTGGTCACTGACGAACATGTTCTCGTTAAGAGGATGAGAATTTTTCCTAATGCTGTAAGATTATATATTTTACTTTTCTCTTCATAGATAGAAAAGATCTTTTGTCTTATAGTAGTTTCCAGCAATTTGAAACCTTCTCCAGATGACTGCATACAGCAGTAAGACTTTTGTTTAAAGACCCTGTTAAGCTTTTCCTCTTAGTGAAAGGATTGCTGTCCAGGTCTATGAAATCTTTTTATTTGAATAATGTTAAGGAAAATGGCTCAAGATTTCTCTTTCTACCTAATAAAAGGAGTTCTGGTGCAATAAGAAGAACTCTGCTGGGAAGGGAGACTCCGGATAGGGCAAGATATGACAAAATAACGATGTATAAATTACGAAGGGCATATGAGGGAGGAGGGAATGGGGAGGGAGGGGGGAAAAAAAAAGAGGACCTGATGCAAGGGGCTTAAGTGGAGAGCAAATGCCTTGAGAATGATTGGGGCAGGGCATGTATGGATGTGCTTTATACAATTGATGTATGTATATGTATGGATTGTGGTAAGAGTTGTTTGAGTCCCTAATAAAATGTAAAAGAAGAAAAGAGAAAAAAATGATTAGGGCAAAGACTGTACAGATGTGCTTTATACAATTGATGTATGTATATGTATGAACTGTGAAAAGAATTGTATCAGCCCCAATAAATTGTTAAAATTTAAAAAAAAGAAAATAATGGTGGAAACCTATGTAAAAATGTGCTTGATACAATTGATGTATGGATTGTTGACAAGAGCTGTAAGACCCCTCAATAAAATTAATAAAATAGAAAAAAAAAAGAACTCTGCTGACAGTTTTCACAAATCTGAAACAGTGCACATCTTGCTTGCTTAATATCTTTGACATGAACTTGAATAACCTGTTCAGTGCCAAATCCCACAATACTTGGTAAGACCTTCCCTCCGCCCCTCTATAAAGGGAGATTATTTAAAATAAAAAGTAGCCCAATTTATCGGAGCCAGCCAACGAGTCGAACAGTCCTGAAAGTGGGAGTGAGGATTAAGGAAAAAAAGAGAGACAGAAAGTACTGGGAGGGCAACAGTCTGATAGGCTGAAGCACCCCAGTTTATTCTACACACTCCTTACATCCATGCAGAAACAACCCGGGGTTAATGATCTCATTGTTAAGCAAGCACATTTGATACACATCGCAACTCTGTCTTCTGCCAAGGCAAACATCCTTGAGAAAATGAAACAACATGTTTTCCCCAGACCTTGCATACTTTCTTGTCCTTGACAGTCTGTTCAAAACATAAAGAAGAAATCAGCAAACACTGACACATAGGTCCTGAGACTTCTCAGCAGTTTCAAGGCTGAGTCTTAATGGCCTTCAACACCAACTCTAGTTTTAAAGAGAACAGTTGTCCTTTTGTGATGACTGTTAAGACTATCAGAGCCCATTAAGAAACAACAAGAAAGGAGGCAGTCATGATGAAATCTGTTCAGGTTTATGGAAGGGAGTCAAATTGAGTATGAAGCAGGACGGGCTCAAAAAGTCAGAGCAAGGTGGGAAGCACTGCTTTCTTTCCATGATGTTAGATGCTATCCAGTTGGTTCTGATTCATAGTAACTTTTTGTACAAACGGAGCAAAACACTGCCTGATCCTGCACCACCCTCACGAGAGATGTTTGAGCCTATTGTTGCAGCCATGGTGTCAATCCATCTTCTTCAGGATCTTCCTCTTTTTATCTGCCCTTCTACTTTACCAAGCATGATGCCCTTCTCCAGAGACTAGTTAGTCTCTTTTGATAACATGTCCCAAGTACGTGAAATGATGTCTAATCCTCCTGAATTCTAAGGAACATCCTGGCTGTACCTCTTCCAAGACAGCTTGGTTTGTTCTTCTGATAAACCATGGGACTTCCAATATTCTTTGCCAGTGCCACAATTCAAATGCTTCACATCTTCTTCAGGCTTCTTTACTCAACAATCAACTTTCATATGCATATGAGGTTACTGAAAATTGCATGGCTCCCTGTGGGAAACTAACACTGACTAGGACTATATTCCCTAACTTATATCAGAAGGAATCTGGAAAGCTAGTATTCCATGGTAGGAAAGGCATCACTTTGGTAAGTTAGAAATAAAGTCAGTACTCAGTGAGCATTTAAGCCATTGGTTTCGGTTTCCCTTTTTGAAAACGGCCAGGGACCTATTGATTTGGCAACTTTGTCTCCAGGCATTCTGTATACAGATACGAATCAGTACTTACAAACTGCCATCCAGTTGATTCCAACTCATAACAACCCTATAAAGGGTTTCTGAGATGGCACATCTTTGCAAGAGTGAGCAGCCAGCTTCATCTCTTTTTCCTATGGATTTGAATTGTCAACCATGCTGTCAGCAGCCTAACACCTTAACCCACAGCACCACCAGAACTGGGTGTCTGTTTGTTTGTTTGTTTTGCCATGGTTGTTGGAATATTGAAAAATGGAAGGCAACCTACATGGTGTGTCCATACTTGACAATAATCTACAGCTGTTAAAAATGAGATGTACGTAGGATGGGTCAGGATGTGAGAATGTCAAATGTATTGTTAAGGAGGAAAGGCACATATGTAAGATGAGCTCACTTTTGTGAGCAAATATGGTATGTGTATGCATGAACAGGTGTGCATGGCTACACATACAAGTTATCACTCCACAACCCAAAAATGTTTGGTTAACAAGACAATGCTAGGTAAAAAGAGCCAAGGTGCAAGGATAATGAATTAATGGATAAGATTCCTGCCTTACTAGGAATCAGCACTCAGGTTGGGCTCCCATGGGTAAACATGTGTGGTGGTGTGGACACGTGTTTGTGGATAGGTGCCAGCCAGCCAGCCCTGACTTGGCGACCCTATGTACAGTAGAAAGAAACGCCACTCCGTCCTGACCACCCTCTCCAGGCTCTTTCGTTTGAACCTCTGTTGCAGTGACTGTGTCGATCACTTTGTCCAGGACCTTCCTCTTTGCCGCCACCCCTCTACTTGACCAAGCATGACATCCTTTTCTAGGGACTGGTCTCTTCTGAGAATATGGGTTCTAAGGAGCATTCTGGCTGCTGCTTCTCCCAACACAGATTTGTGTGATCTTTTGGTAGCCCAAAACACTTTTAATATTCTTTGCCAGTACATAATTTAAATGTATCAAGTCTTCCTTATTTAATGGTCAAATTTCATATACATATGAGGCGGTTCAAAAGACCAGGGCTTAGGTCAGGTGCACCTTAGTCCTCAAAGTGACTTCACTGCCTTTCAACACTTTAAAGACGTCTCCTGCAGCAGATTTATCCGATGTAATGTCTAGTTTGATCTCGAGACTGCTACTTCCATGAGCATTGATTGTGGATCCAAGCAAGGTTACTGTATATACTCAAGTATAAGCTGACCCGAATATCAGCTGAGGCACCTAAATTTACCACAAAAATTACATTAAAATGGGCTGAAAAACTCAACTAATAAATGAGTATATACAATAAATCCTTGACAACTTCGATATTTTCTCCATTTATCATGAAATATATTGATCCAGTTGTGAGGATTTTTTTTACACTGAGCTATAAACCATCATGAAGGCTGCAATCTTTGACCTTCATAGGCAAGTGCTTCTAGTCCTCCTCATTTTCAGCAAATAAGGTTGTGTCATCAGCATGTCACAGGTTATAAAGCCTTCCTCTAATCCTGTTACCACATCTTCTTCATATACTACAGCATACAGATTGAATAAGTATGGTGAGATCATAAGCAAATGTGATAAAGAAAGCTAAAGGTGCCCGGCTATCAAAAGACATAACGTCTAGGGTCTTAAAGGCTTGAAGATAAACAAGTGGCCATCTAGCTGAGAAGCATCAAAGCCCACAAGGAAGAAGCAAACGAGCCTGTCTGACCACAAGGTGCAGAAGGGACCAGTTATCAGACATCAAAGAGCTAAAAACCATATCGGTGGGTGCCCACCTCCCTGATACGCTCAATGAAGCCAAACATGTGCATAAGCAAATGTGGTGAAGAAAGCAGATGGCTCGAAGATAAACAAGTGGCCATATAGCTCAGAAGTAACAAAGCCCACATGAAAGAAAAACACCAGCCTGTGTGACCACGAGCTGTCGAAGGGATCAGGTGTCAAGCATCAAGGAACATAAAATCATATCATTGAAAATGTGGGTGAGTGCAGAGTGGAGACTCAAAGCCCAAGGGTAGCTACCCAGACACCCCTTGCTGAGGGGTTGTGGGGAGGAGATGAACCAGGCAGCGTGCAGGGTAGCAACGATGAAACATATAATTTTCCTCTAGTTCTTAAATACTTCCTCCCCCTCCCCCCACTATCATGTTCCCATAACTACCTTGCAAACCTGGCTAGACCAGAGGATATACATTGGTACAGATAGCAACTGGAAACACAGGGAATACAGGACATATGACTTCCCCAGAACCAGTGATGAGAGTGGCGATACCTGGAGGGTGGAGAGAATGTGGGGTAGAAAGCGGGAACTGATTACAGGAAACTACATATAGCCTCCTCCCTGGGGGAGGGACAGCAGAGAAGGGGGAGACGTCAGACAGTGTAATATATGACAAAATAATAATAACATGAGTGATGAAGGGCTCACAGGATGGTGGGGAGTGGGGAGGGAGGGGGGAAATGAGCAGTAGATATTAAGGGCTCAAGTAGAAGGCAAATTTTTTGAGAATGATGATGGCAACAAATGTACATATGTTCTTGATACAATGGATGTATATATGGATTGTGATAAGAATTGTATGAGCCCCAATAAAATTATTTAAAAATAAAACAAAAAAAGTATGGTGAGAGAATACAATCCTGATGCACACCGTTCTGGCTTTTAAATCATGCAGTATTGATTCTCTTGCTCTGTTTGCATGATAGCATCTTGATCCCTGTAGAGCAATGGTTCTCAACCTTCCTAATGCTGCGACACTTTAATACAGTTCCTCGTGTGGTGGTGACACCCTAACCATAAAATTATTTTTATTGCTACTTCATAGCTGTAATTTTGCTACTGTTATGAATCAGGCGACCCCTGTGGAAGGGTCGTTTGACCCCAAAGGGGTCGAGACCCACAGGTTGAGAACCACTGCTGTATAGGTCCCATATGAGCACAATTAAGAGTTCTGAAATTTCTATTCTCAAGTTTATCCATAGTTTTTATGATCCACAGAGTTCATTGCATAGTCAGTAAAACACAAGTAAACATCTTCATGATATTCTTTGGTTTCAGCTAAGATCCATCTGACACTAACAATGACCTTCCTTGTTTTACATCCTCTTGTGAATCTGGTTTGAACCTTTGGCAGCTTCCTGTCAATGTACTGCTGCAACCATTGTTGGATTATCTTCAGCAAAATTGTACTTGCATGTGATATTAATTATATTTTTCTATAATTTCAGTATTCTGTTGGGTCACCTTTCTTTGGAATTAATGTTGGTCGGTACAAGTTGTTCGGCCAAGTGGTGTCTTCCAAATTTCTTGGCGTAGACAAAAGAGTGCTTTCATTGGCTCAGCTTGTTGAAATATCTCAATTGATATTTCATCAATTCCTGGTGACATACTGACATAGGAGAGGATAGAGGGATTACTAAATAAAGCTTGCTGTAACACAAGTAGAAATCAATATTCTAAGAGTTGAGAAGAGTTATGATTCGTTAGTCATATGACTCTTTTGCTAGTGATTTTTTACCACTTTTTTATCTCTAAGAGATTTAAAATATAAATAACCAACATACCTGACAGATATTAGAGATTCAGTTTCAGACCACCACAATAAATCAAGCCACACATTTTTTTAACAGTATGGTTACACAACACTGTGGTCCATTAGAAGCCTGGGTGATGCAGTTGATTCAGTGCCAGGCTGCTAACTGCAAGGTCAGTGGTTCAAATTTACCATCTACTCCAAGGGACAATATGAGGCTATCTATCTTGTAAAGATTTACAGTCCTGGAAACCATAAGGAGTAGTTCTACTGTGTCCTGCAGAATTGCTGTGAGCCAGAATTGACTTGATGGCATTGAGCTTCTTTGTTATTGGTAGCTCATCAAATATATAGTAGCATGAATAATTTTGAAATATTTTGAGATTCACTAAAATGTGACATAGAAACATGAAGTAAGCACATGCTGTTTAGAAAATGGTGTCAATAGAGTTTCTCAAAGCAGAACTACTGTAACCCTTTTATTGGTAAAAAAAAAAAAAAGAAGCATTTCAAAATGCAGTCAATTGACGCACAATAAAATGAGCTATGCCTGTATGTGTGAGGCTTATATTTTTATATATTTTGCCTCACATAAATATAGAGCCACAGAGGAAAAGACACATATATTTAACCTGTCAGATTTCTCCTCTTAACATTTCAGTTGTCACAGAATATTCATCTGTACAATGCTTAAGGGTGATGTGATAGGTTAGGTTTATTGTGCCAACCTGGCCAATAAGGACATGTGGGATTAATAAGGTTGCATTTTGGTTGGAGGGCAAAGAGATAAATAGCTCAATAAGGCCCACCCTTCTCTCTCTTGCTCTCTGGTGATCAGACCAGCGTGTGGCTGCTTTAGCTAGTTCTCTGCCTCAACTTGTGAGCGACATTACCTGTGGGACAGCCAACCCCTGGATCATGTTGCTAGAGCTTGAGATTCTTTGGAGACCTGCTTCGCCACGCTCCTGGTGTGTACATTGCTTGAGGGTGAGGCTGGTGGATTCTGTTCTTTCATTGCTTGAGTTTGATATTCCAGCCTGGCTTGCTTCGCTAAGCTCCTGAGCTGCTGACTGTTGGTGACCCATCCTGCTGTTTGCTACCTATGAGTGGACTACCTAAATTGCCTGAGGAAAGACTCGGCTGTCTGGTTCCTTGACCTTGGACCCAGCAGCCCTTGTGAGTTGAACTGAGCCCTCTGTACTTGTGTGGACTAATTAGCTGTTATATTCCCTAATGCTGTATAAATATATCTATCTATATAAAATTATATATAAATTCATAAGTGCCCTGTTTTTGCTTCTCTAGAGAACCCTGCCTAACACAGATGATCACAGGAAAATTTGAAGGGGCAGAATAAACCTTCAGCAATCTCTTCTAGTGACCACAGGGACGGACATCAGCATCTGTGATGTAATGTCACAAAGAACCTGCCTGGCCAAGAGTCCAGCATCGCCTGTCTTTGTTAGCAAGAAGAAGAAGAAGAAGAAGGAGAAGAAGAAGAAGAAGAAGAAGAAGAAGAAGAAGAAGAAGAAGAAGGAGAAGAAACAAATAACAAAAATCATAGTTTCTATAGAGAAGCGAAGTCAGTGTAGCTTATATTTATATATGTAGAGATTTATATGGAGGAAATGACTCACACAGTTGTAGAGGTGAGCAAGTTCCAAGTCCGTGAATCAGATATCAGGCTGGAGGGATCACCTGACTTGTGTAGTTTCAACACCTGATGAATCCAAAGGAGTAGGTCTGATGATAGACTTCTGGCTGCAGAGATGAATGAATCCAAGGTTGGCTGTTAAGATGGCAGGCTGCTAATGACCCCAGAATCAACAGGAAATATAGTAGGCCAATGGCTCAAATCCACAAACTAGAGGTCGATTGAAAATCCAGATGCAGGATCCGGACCCAGCAAAATACAAGCAAGCTTTTCCACAGGGCCCACTTGTACTGGAAGTAGGCCGTACCCTGGAGGAAATCTCAGTATGGAGGATTAGTAAGTCTTAATAGTCAATCCACTATGAATCCTGGCCCAGTCAAATTGGCATAAATTCTTAACTGTTCCAATAGGATCACACATTTATTTTGGTTGTTGTTGTTTTTTAAAGATCATTTTATTGGGGGCTCTTACAGCTCTTATAACAATCCATCCATCAATTGTATCAGGCATATTTGTACATGTGCTGCCATGTCATTTTCTAAATATTTACTTTTTATCGAGCCCTTGGTACTGTTGCAGTTTCAAATAAATTATAGCCACTATAATGTCTTGAAATTTAAGAGTCTTTTATTTGATTATAGCCAGAGGTTATAACCGGACTGTAAGAATCTAAAAGCCACTCCGTGGTTGCAGTCCCAAGTGATATTTCAGTCCATCTTTAAATGCAAAAACGCATTTATCATTTGTCTAGGACTTAAGCAAGCACGGACAGAAGCAGAAAACAAAAATAATGCTATTATTCTTTAGAGTTAGTGAACATTACAGGGTACAGCATTGATGATAGCATCCTGGTTAATAAAATTAAAATAGTAATATCCTGGTTACAGCATCAAAAGGAACACTATTATTAATTACAATTTCCTGATCTTGAGAACATAAGAGTACATTCATTCTAAAATCAATCACTAGTGGGATTTTCCGAATGGCAGGGGGAAGGAGTCGGGTCATTCAGCAGTCAACAAGATGGCTTTACAGTGGCTGGTGCTAGTCTGTCTCAGTATCAGCTCCTTTATTCCCTCCCCACCCTACACCCTTGTGGCCCCTTGATAAATTATAAATTATTATCTTTATGTCTTACACCAACGGCTGTCTCTCTTCACCCACGTTTCTGTTATGCATCCCCCCAGGGCGGGTGGTGGTGGTGGTGTTTGTTATGGATCTTTGTGATCGGTTCCCCCTTCCTCCTTTCTCCCAGATCTTTCCCCTACCCTCCTGGTTTTGCTACTCCCACTTCTATTCCTGAGGGGTTTGTCTGACCTGGATTTTGTGTGTCCTAAGCTCTTATCTGTATACCCTCCAGTCTAGCCAGGATTGAAAGGCAAGACTGAGGACATGACAGTGGGGGGTGAGGAAGCCTCAAAGAACCAGAGGAATATTGTGTGCTTCATCAGTGCTATGCTGTGCCCTAGTTGACTCATCCCTTCCTGTGTCCCTTCCATGAGGGGATGCCCTATTGTCTACAGATGGGTTTTGGGTCTCCACTCTGACCCCCGTCTTACATATTTATTGAGAAGGCTTTGAGACATAAATCACTTACATAAATTCTCCTTTAATATACAAAGTACCCCTAATAGGTAGATACTTATATTTTCATTTTATAAATAATGAAAGATAAATTAGGCTTAGTAAAATTAAGAAAAATATTTAGTCAGACAATTTGGTGTTTAATCTTTCAAAAAGAGTTCAAAAAGCCTATTTTGAGATAAACTGGTCATTTCTATTCAAAAGCTAATTTCAGACTTGAATTGATTCTGTATGAATAGTAATCATAATTAATAGCCTTTTTATTGTATTTGCTGACAAGAGTTTGCATGTTCTATGAGGGCCTTAGAATTCTTGGAGTTTGGGGCACCAAAAATTAGAATCTATCAAAGAAAACCACCCATTTCCTGAGAGTCAGTCTTTTTATACAAGGAACAAAAATGCGCCCCCGCCCCCCAGTTATTTGTCTTCACCTGAAAGAAACGTTATTTTTCACAGTACCCTGCAGACATAGGCAGGGCAGGGAGCATGCTTCATAGTTTAGGAAGGGCAGAGAGAACTCAGAAAAATGCCCCGAATCATACAGTTAGAGTTAGGCACATCTGCAAGGGGCAGCTCTAAGAAAGACCACTGTGGGGTGGAGGCGTGCGAGCTGAGGCAGGTCTGAGAGAATGCAGGGCTGATAGAGGGTGGCTGCAGCAGGCTTTCCAGGCAGCAAGAACAGCAGGTAGAAAGACAAGGAGCGAGGGAGGGCAGATAATGGGTTGCAAGTGATAGGAATGTTGTTCTCTTATCTCTCTTGGAATTAAAAAAAATCATGGGCAGCATTCCACGTAGTCTATTTCCTGCTAATTAAGATTTTTAATAGAATTTTAGAGACTTGGGGCTTTGAGACAGTGGGCATAGATGAAACATGGATTCAATTTGAATGCAATGTGGAAAATCATAGGCCTAATAGCATGTCAACATGTTATCTGAGAATTTGGAGGTCTCTTCCAGGTGTTTTCAGAAAGACAAAGGAGATGACATCACAGTCCTTGGCACTCTAAATTAGAGTTCTGAGTTGCAGATGCTGAGTGACTTAAATGGGAAAGGAGTGTATTGCTAACCATTAACATGCACACTCAGCTGCTAACGGAAAGGTTGGAGTTGGGGTCCACCCAGAGACACCTTGGGAGATAGACTGGAAGTCGACTTCCCAAAAATGGATCACTGACAATGAGGTGGAGCACCATTCTATTCCAACTCACGGAGTGGTGAGACAGACTAGCACTCACCTCTGTAACGCCATCCTGTTGACTGCTGAATGACCTGCCTCCTTCCCTTTCCCATCTCAGAAAATCCCACTAGTGATTGATTTTAGAATGTACGCTTATGTTCTCAAGATCAGACATTTCAATTAATAATATTGTTCCCTTGGATGTGGTAACCAGGACATTACTATTTTAATTTTATTAACCAGGATGTTATCATCAATGCTGTACCCTATAATGTTCACGAACTCTAAAGAATAATAACATCAATTTTGCTTTCTGCTTCTGTCCACGCTTGTTTAAGTCCCAGGCAAATGATAAATGACTTTTTGCCTTTAAAGATGGACTGAAAAGTCCACTCAGGACTGCAATCAAGGAGTCGAGTCGCTTTTTGATTCTTGCAGTCTGGTTATCAGCCCCTTAAAAGACTAAAATTTCAAGACACTATCATGGCTGTCATTTATCTGAACCCACAACAATCTCCATGAGTCAGAATTGATTCAGTGGCAACTGGCTTGATTTTTTTGTTTGCAGAACATAAGCGACCAGAAACCCAGGTACCTTGGAAAAAAGAGAGGCTCCACGGGAAGTTGAGAAGCAGGAAGCCCGGCCATGGACACTTACTGGTACTGGCCACTCATGGTTACTACCCTGAGTCAATTCTAAACTCTCAGCTGTCTCACTCCAGCAGTGTTCGAGGACAAGGTGCCATGGCATAATGGTGGAGTCTAGGTCACGAGGGGGGACAAGATCTCGCCACCTGGACTTTTTTCATGAGAAGTGGGACTCTACTCTGGGTTCCACTAATACAACACGATGAAGACAAGAATATAACACATCCTCACTTCCACTTCTATGAGCTCTAACACCAGCAGGACAAGCTTTGGCTGGAAGGTCTCAGTCTCTGCATGTAACGCAAACTCCATCCTCTTTCCCTGGAGGTGGTTCATGTCAGGAGGCGGGGGTTCTCTGGCCCAGCTGCCAAGAGATAATGATCTTGGGGCAACTCCCACTTGGCCTGGCCAACCTCCAGCCAGAATTGCCTCTCTAGAACAATCACCTGTCAGGTCTATAGACCTTATCAAGGACAGTCAAACCCTTAAAGAAATTCCAAGGTTTGGAATTATATTTTTAAAGGGATTATATTGCAGGAATGAGGAGAAAGATCAAATGATTTGGCTAACATTGAGGGATTCCATAAACTCAACATGAAAATGAGTCCTTATCTCAAAATAGGGAGGGAGATCTGGAGGCTAACCCACCCCTACCAATCCCCCCAGTAAATCAAAGGATCAGATTACAAAGCAATGTGAAGACTAGATCTCTATTTTGTTCCATCCCAAGGCCCTGGGCTCTTTCCTGGGGTTGTGGACATTTCTGGAGCTGGAGGTGGCCCGAGCTGGTCTGCTGGCTGGGAGGGTTTTGCAGTGACAGCTCTGGTTTACTGGAAGTACGAAGGCCTTCCCAGGAGCATTGAAGACCCTGCACCTGGAGTATTTTGCAGAGGCTGGGAACCACCTGCTCAGTCACCCTGAGGTTGGCTCTTGTCTTCCTGTTTTGGTTTAGATAGCAGATTCCTAAACATCTCCTCCCACTGGAGGTCAAACTAATTAATGCAGGCTCCTGAGGGACAGAGAAGAAGAATGGTGATAGAGTCTGGGATAAATTTTAATATTTTGTCCTTTCAAAGAAAAAAATAGACTTCAGAACTTGGAGGTGTCTCATAAGGTGCAGGGTACACGGTTAGGACAACCACCATCTTGGTTTACCCAAAACAGGATTTCTGGGGTAGAGAGCTTTCAGGGCTAAAACCAAGACTGTGGTTGGCCATTGTGAGCCACGCTGGCAGGTTACTGGAAGGGAATCACCAGACTTTCCTTCAAGGTACCTCTGTGCAGATTCCACTTGCCCACTTTTTGGCTCTAGGAAAACCATGATGATTAGTCACCCTTGCAGCACTGTTACTTTGTGGTTATATGAACTTGGGGCTAGGAGGACAAGTCAGAAAGTATTGCTACAAATCATAGGCATCGTTATCAAACAAAATGTACAGCTAATATTTGTCAACTTCGCCTCCCATCTAGGTCTTAACACTTAGGAAGGACGTTCCCATCTCTCTCACCCTTCCTCAAAGAGTTCTGTGCTCTTTGACATAACATAACATCAAAATGGCAGTTTGGGTATCCTGGAGGGGCTAACATGATGTTCTATTGAATTGTTCTCCAAGTTTGGGGAACGAAAAGTAGTCTGAAGGGGCAGATAAGGTGGGTTGGGTAAGGTTTCCCAACGAAATTCTCCCAAGACAGCTTTTGCTACCCTTAAGTTCATCGTTGTGATGGGGAACTAATCCCTCACTACAATTTCCTTTTCTCACCAATGCAGTTTACACTTTTCTTAAAACTTCTTTATCGAAACCAAAAACATCGTGGCCCTCAGGTCGAACTGTCCCTGTGGTTTCCTGAAGTTGAATCTCTATGGGGCTGCGAGCCTCCTTTTCCTCTGAAGGAGAAGCCGGTGGTTTCAATCGGCCGATCTTGTGGTTGACAACCTAATGTGCCATCCACGATTGTCTTGTGTCCTTAGAGACAAATCTATTAAGATCACCTTCAGAAGGCACTGCTTTGATTGGACCTTTTATTATTTTTTTTGAAGGCACCGTAACAGGACTAAGTCAAGAGCATATTGTTGAAAGAATCCGTCTATAGCCATCTACTGGGGGCAGAGACATGTTTAAAGGTGTTCCGTGTGAACCTGTGCATGTATGAACAGGAACTCTAGTAAAAATACTTTTTGACTTACTCTCATATTGCACAAAGGGGCTCAGCTTGTCTCCTAGCCTCTAGGCTTGCTGGGGAAGTTAAATGATATAAAAAACAAGCAATGCAACCCACCACCCACAACCTGCTGTGCGGGCTTAATAGAGCATTTGTATTTTGGCAACGTGTCAGCATTGTTGACTCAGTATTCCAAATAAAGGGGCCCTGGTGACACTAACCACAGGTCGATGGTTCAAACCCACCAGCTGCTCCGAGAAAGAAGTCGAGGCTGTCTGTTTTCATACAAATTTGCAGCCTCAAGACCCCTTTAGAGGGTTGCTATGAGTCAGAATCCACTCCATGGCAGGGGATTGGGGTATAAATAATTTTATCAGTAACTTCAAAAGAAATTTTCCATTGTTTGACAATTATGTCAGAATACATTAATCTAGGGGAAGATTGACCCAATAAGCAAGTTAAGTATGTGCTAATCTGTAGTGAACACTGATCGGACACCATTTGTAGCTACCAGTTTCCTGCTTTTCACCACATCAAAGTCAGTGATCTCTGAATTCTAATGCTGACTACTCCCCACCACATGACAGTGTTCATGGATTCACTCTCCTTCTCTTGCTTCTGTCCCTTTCTCAGGTGAAAGGTCCAGGAATTGGGCTGCTTGGACATTCGAAAGGGGGCGAACTCTGCATGTCTGTGGCTTCGTTCTTGAAGGGCATCACAGCTGCCACCATCATCAACGGCTCTCTGGTCAATGTCGGGGGAGAGTTACACTACAAAGATGAGACCTTGCCCCCTGTGGGTGTCAACTCTCATCGGATCAAGGTGGTCAAAGAGGGCCTTGTAGACATCATAGATATCCTCAACAGCCCAACTGAAGGACCTGACCCTAAGAGCGTCATTCCCGTGGAAAGGGCTGAGTGTACCTTCCTGTTCCTTGTTGGTCTGGATGACCACAACTGGAAGAGTGAGTTCTATGCTGATGAGGCCTCTAAACGCTTACAGGCCCATGGTAAGAAAAAGCCCCTGATCATCTGTTACCCAGGGTCTGGGCACCTTATTGAGCCTCCTTACTTCCCCTTTTGCCCAGCCTCCCTGCACAACTTGGTGGGCAGTCCTGTCATCTGGGGAGGGGAGCCCAGGGCTCATGCCATGACCCTTGTGATACATGGAAGCAACTTCAGACTTTCTTCCACAGGCACGTAGGTGGTGAAGAGGGGACTAGCCCAGCAAAACCATGATCTTTATTTGATGATGTGGCATTTCTGCTAATATATCCTGAGACCAACTGCCACAATCAGCATGCATATGCTCACTAACTACGCCTCACATGTACTCTCAGAATGCAACTAATTGCCTACCATGAAAGGAAAGCATACTATATTAAATGTGTATATATATATATATATCAGATTTTAGCTTCCCCTTTTGTTGTGGGTTCAAATAAATGACAGCCACGATAATGTCTTAGAATTTAAAAGAGTCTTTTGTAGGGTTACAACCAGACTGCAAGGATCTAAAAGCAATCCTTGATTGCAGTCCTGAGAGGCTCTTTCGGTCCATCTTTAAAGGCACAAATTCACCAGTCTTTTGTCTGGGACTGAAGCAAGCGTGGACAGAAGCAGAAAGCAAAACTAATGTGAGTTAGTGTCATAGGTACAGCATTAATGATAATAACACCCTGGTTATTTAAATAGAAATAGTAATATCCTAGTTACCACATCCAGGGGAACAATATTATTAATTACAATGTTCTGATTAAAAAAAAACACATTTTATTGGAGGCTCATAAAATTCTCATCACAATCCATCCATCCATCCATTGTTTCAAGCCCATTTGTACATTTTTTTCCCTCATCATTCTCAAAATATATGCTTTCTACTTGAGTTCTTGGTATCAGTTCCTCATTTTCTCTCCTCTCTCCCCGTCCCCGCCATGAACGCTTGATAATTTGTAAATCATTATTATTTTTTCATGTCTTACACTGTCTGATGTCTCCCTTTGTTAGGTAGCTAGCATAGGGACTTGGGAGTCCATGATGCATGCTCAGAGGTTAGAGCTTTGGACCAGGAAGGGATGGTACATCTAGGTGGGTGTTACACCTGGATTGGCCCATCTAAGCCAGGTGAGTTGATTCAGCCAATGGGGTTGACCAGTATTATCGACCACGCCTCCCAACAGGGCCCCTTAAAAGGCCAGACCTTTTGCTCTGGCGCTCTCTTTCCCAGCAGCTGCTACAGGATGTAGCACAGCCAGGCTGCGGTTGCAAGCAGCCAGGTCGCAGTCCCAAAACTGTGCCACAGACTGTCTGGCTTGCATTCCGTTTACCGAAGAACCTGAAACTGCTTCTATTCTCTGTAAACTCACTTGGATCACAAACCAGGCTTTGGCGTGAATTCTTTCTCTCGGGGAGCCAAGGACCAAGGTATATCTCTCCCCTGAGAGATCTGACACCTTCACCCACTTTTCTGTTGTCCATCCGCCAGGGAGGGACTTACTTGTAGATCCTTGTAATCCGTTCCCTCTTTCTACTCCACCTTCCCTCCACCTTCACGGTATCACCACTTTTACCACTGGTCCTGAAGGTTTTTTTTTTTTTTTTTTTTTTTGGTCCTGAAGGTTTTATCAGTCCTGGATTCCCTGTGTTTCTGGTTCCTATCTGTACCAGTGTACATCCTCGGTTCTAGCTGGATTTGTAAGGTAGAATTGGGATCATGATAGTGGGGGGGGAGGGGAAGAGGAAGCATTGAAGAACTAGAGGAAAGTTGTATGTTTCATTGTTGCTACACTACACCCTGACTGGCTAATCTCCTTCCCACAACCCTTCTGAAAGGGGATGTCCAGTTGCCTACAAATGGGCTTTGGGTCCCCACTCCACACTCCCCCTCCTTCACAATTATATGATGTTTTGTTCTGATGATGCCTGATACCTGATCCCTTCAGCACCTCGTGATTACACATGCTGGTGTGCTTCTTCCATGGGGGCTTTGTTGCTTCTGAGTTAGATGGCTTCTTGTTTATCTTCAACCCTTTAAGACCCCAGACACTTTATCTTTTGATAGCTGGGCACCATCAGCTTTCTTCACCACATTTGCTTATTCACCCGGTTTGTCTTCAGCGACTGTGTCAGGAAGGTGTGCATCATGGAATGCCAGTTTAATTGAACAAAGTGTTCTTGCATTGAGAGAGTACTTGAGTGGAGTCCCAATGTCCATCTGCTACCTTCTTACTAAACCTATAAATATATGCACATAAATCTATTTCCCCATCATCATATATAAATATATTTACATATGTACATGCCTGTATTTAGATCTATGTAGATGACCTTTGCCTCCTAGTTCTTTCCTCTATTTCCTTTTACTTTCCTCTTGTCCTACTATCATGCTCAGCCTTCATTTGGTCTTCAATTCCTCTTGGTTACATTACCCTTGATCAATCCCTACCGGGCTTCTTACACCCTTCTTGTCACTGATTTTGGATCACCTGTTCCCTTGTCTCTGGGTTTGATAATACCACTTCCTTTCTCCCACCTCCCCCTCGCACATGTCTCCCCAGAATAGTCGGTCCCATTGTTTGCTCCTCCAGATTGTTTATCCAGCCTATTTTATCTAGATTGGCCTAAAATGTTCTGATCTTGAGAACATAAGAGTACATTCTAAAATCAATCACTAGAGGGGTTTTCCAAGATGGGAGGGAGAAGGAGGCAGGTCATTCAGCAGTCGCTAAGAGATGCGTTACAGTGGCTTGTGCTAGTCTGTCTCACTTCAAGGGTAGAAGGTTACATCTTAGATTACAAGGTAGGTGTAAAAGTACTAAAAATGTTCACACTTTCAGAGCACATACATTTCTGGTTCTTTACTATATGCTTGGATGCATGATGATTCTCCTAGTTCAGCTGTATTTTGATCCTACGTATACATATGGGTGGTCCCGGGTTGGTGAAGGAGCCCTGGTGGTGCAGCAGCGCAGCACTAGCTGCTGAGGAGCAGTTGAATTTCACAGCTCCTAGCGGCTCCAGGAGACAAAGTGCTGGCGATCTGCTCGTGAAACGACGACCGCTCCCTCTCACGATGCTGTGAGAGTGAACAGGTGACAGCAACAGCCACCGCCTCGTGTTGATGCTTCAAAGGTTGCAAAACCTCATTTAGGTGAATTACATAAGGGATGTTAACAGTGATTAATGTAGAATGATGATTTGATAGTTACATCGTTTATATAACTGTAGTATAAAAATAGTTCCATAATAAGTTTACCAAACTTTTCTTAATTGTATTTAAAGCTAAAAGCACCTTGGTTATCATGCTGTTTCTTTTTTAATAAAGAAATTCCTGATGGAATTTCCCCCCCTGAAACCCCAAAACAACATACTCTCTTTTTATTTTGTCAGTGTTTGTTTGTTTGTTTGTTTGTTTGTTTTTCCTCCCTCTAGCCTCTCTGAGGCGGGGCCACCTCTATTTTATAGACGAGCACACCGAGTCTCAGAGGAATTGTTTGCACGGTAAATGCAGAGCTGGGTCTCATTATCCCCAAATCCAGTTTCTTCTCTCTTTACTAAGCTGCTTCCCTTACACCTGTGGGTCTCCTTGTATTTGAGTACAGAGCGCTTGGCTCGGCCCTTCCTGACACTTCTCAATCCACCTAGCAGAATGCACTTCCACATCCTCCTGTCATGTGTTTTCAGATGCATCATGAAATGTCCTGAAGCCTATCCTGCTCTCTATAGCAGTGGATCTCAACCTTCCTAATGCCACGATCCTTTAAGACAGTTCCTCTTGTTGTGGTGACCACCAACTGTTAGGCTGACTAGCATAGGGCTGGGACGTCCATTACACATGCCCATTGGTCTGAGCTACGGAAACAAAGGAGTGGCACACTGCACATGCTCAGAGGTTCAGGTTTCCCAGGTGGGCGCTGCACCTGGATTGGCTCAGCTAGGCCAGGTGAATTCAATTCAGCCAATGGGGTCGACCAGGGGTTGTCCACCATGCCTCCCCATGGAATCCTTGAAAAGGTAGGAGCCAGGAGTCAATGGGGACTTTGCGGGGACCTTTTTTGTGTGACTCTGTGGGCAGCTTCCAGGCAGGCTGCACAGGGGTGCGGAGCCCGACGAGGACCTGTGTGAACCTGAAACTTCTTCCAAGGCTCATAAGACTCACTTGGATCACAAACCAGGCTTCGGCGTGAATTCTTTCTCACGTGGAGCCAAGGACCAGAGAGATCTAACACAACCATCGGAAATATGTGTTTTCCAACAGTCTTAGGAGGCCACCCCTGTGAAAGGGTCGTTAGACCCCAAAGGGGTTGCGACCCATAGGTTGAGAAGCGCTGGTCTCTAGGGTAACCGCTCCAGCCACAGGGCAAGGGAATATCTCTTCTTTCCCTAGTCCAGCTTTCAATACCATTTCTGGATTGTGTACATGCATGTGTATTTCAAGACTACACCGAGTAAAAACAAAATTAAAGATTACATGTGGCACCCTTCTGTAAGGGGAGGAAAAAGATAAACCTGAAACTATGTATAATTCTTGGCCTATAATGACAATCCGTCCCTAGAGGCCTAACCTCCTAACCTCTTTCCTTGGTGTGACAGTGGTTTGCTCCTCCTTTCTGTCCTTTTTTTTTGTTTATTATTAAATCATCTCCTATAACTCTTGAGCCAAGAGTACATAGGCTAATATTAATGTACACGTCTAGAAAACTCACTTCCGTCAAGCTAGCATGTCAGACTTCTCTAGAGATTTGAAGGCTGGCTAGAAGGACTGAAAAGCAAAAGCAACAAAGATTTGGGGGCCTATTGCAACCCCTCTGGGGCCAGTTCTCCTCCGCCACATGGAACCATGCTGAGTCCAAATAAACTCTGTGCCACCTTACCTCAAAGATCAAGTCAAATTGTAGAGCCAGGGTCTCAAAAGACACAAAAAATGCTATCTTCTTAAAGTTCTTTAGAGAGGAGATAAGAAAAGGTAAAAAACAGATGGCTTTTGGAGATTTGCTACCAAGGAAGGAATAAAACTACATACTATTAGGGAGAGATTAAACAAGAATCCAGAGAGATAAAAGCATTTAGTATGGGTCTTAAAGAGCCAATAAGGAGTTTCCCCCCAAGACAGGAAACTAGATCGAAATGCTATGCTGCCCCTGGATATCAAGGACACAGAAACCTAATCAAACAGATACAGATGATAACCCTGGAACCCTGAGCTTCCGAGGAAAGGTTAGATAAGTGGATTGAAGACCGACCGACTAGGAAAAGCTGACCGCAAGCAGGAAGAGAGGAGACAGTAAGGTGATGTGTGGGCTAAGCTGATGTGGCATAGCCACCTTGAACTTTTATAAGCAACATTCCATCCAGATACACCTGTGACTAGTGATGAGAAAGGTGGGGTACTCCCTTGTCCCCCACCTCTTCCTGGTGACCAGAGCATTGCCAGACCTCACCTTCACCCACAGAGAGGCCTTCAACATCCACCCCGCTTAGCTTTTGCTCCACCTGCAGTCAGAGCTGCAGACTCATGGGTCAGGCACTGGGTTCACCAGGTCCAAGTCTGGAGACGCTTGAATGCCCCTGCACCAGGTGAGTAGAACAGGTAGTGCCTAGTCTCTCGCCACGCCACGAACAAGCAGCAACTCCTAGAATCTGCTCTCCCCAGTTGCCTTCTTTGCCTGAAAGGCTCCCTTCTCGATCTCAGTTACTATGTGGCTCTGAATGAACGACTTCCAGATGAGGTATCCCAGCCCCTGACAACCTATAGACTGGCAGGAACGTCACTTAGGATAGTGCCCCCCCTTACCCCACTCCATGAAGTCCTTGGAGGCTTCCTTTGTTCTTTCATCTCCTCCCCCCCGGCTTTCATCCATTATTTTTTTTCTTAGTCTATCTCCCCCACTTCCCCTCGATGTACCAGAACTCAGAAGCATGAAAACCCAAAACCATAGCTTAATTTAGGAAAAAAATGCAAATGAATACATAGAATGAGGTTTAGAAAGGCATCCAACATAGAGTTTCCACGCCCCCCCCCCAAAGGGATGTGTTACCCTCTCATGTACTGCGTGATTTTCACCCACCAGGAAGTCCATGAAACAACTGGACCCAGAGCTTGTCTCAGAGGTCTGGACACAGTGCAGACTCCAGTCTGTCTCCTCCCAGCTAGGCAGCTATCACCTGGTGATCATGAGGCCTAGTGCGTCTTAACTCCAGGGTTACCTCAGCGCCCCACCTTACCTGCTGAGTGTGGTCTCGAGATCTTATGGAAGACACTTAAGTTACATGGTTTTTAGTCTTTTCAGAGATTGTCTCAGGAATATATGTGCATGGTGGACATATAACCACACAAACGTACTTCCTATTACAGCTTGAGGTTTGAATTTCTTTCCTCAGTTCTATCAGCATGAGATACACTAAGCACGTTCTTCCCTCTGGGCTTTTGCACCTGTTTGCACATTTCCCAATTTCACATTCGTCCTCTCAAAATGCCTTTTGGAATTTTCTATTCAGCTCTTTTACACCACTTTGTCCACTTGCTTTAACTCCAAGCAAGCTTCAAAATCTCTTCTAATATCCACTTTGGAGTCTCTTCTTTTGTGGTCTTTTTAATGACCTTTTGTTTTCTTCATGTATTGTTTTCTCAATGCCCTCCCATAATTCAGCAGGTCATCAGTGGTCACTAAAGTGTTAGAAAGGATTGCTATAGAAGGCTCTTGGCGGGGTGGGGGTGGGGAGGAGGGGGTGTCCTTACCTCAACTTCTCTAGCTCTGTGTCCTCCTTCCTTGGAGAGCTTCACATCGCATCTGTGCCCCTCCCCTTTTTGTCCGTCCTTGTTTCTGTGCACTGATTAGCCTCATGAGCTAACAAATAAAACCTTATTCTCAAATAAAATTGCATCTACAAGTACAGGATTTAGGATTAACAACACATCTGGGGCGACACACTACGATCCATAACAGTGTTATTCTGGCAAACGTTAGGTTATAAAAGAGTCAGTAAAAAGGGATTGGTACAAAATCATAGCAACTTTTATTAAGCAAAACACGAAATGTAAAGATACTGTTTCTCAGCATGTCCTCCTTCTAGGTCTCTGACCCTTCTGAAGGCAGTATTGCCTGCTCTCTAGCCCTTTCCCAAAGACTGCTGAGTCCTTCCATTGACAGCACAGCACAGTAGCAGTCTGGGCTTTCTTGGACTCAGATCATGTTCCTTTTAAAAGGTGAGGTGGGCGCGGGGAAAGAAGCCCGAAGTGCCCAAATTGGGGTTCTAGAGTGGATGCTATTCTCAAAGAACGAGCCGGTACACTGTGGTGAGAGGGGAGAAAATTCCTCAGTGCAACTTTCTTTACCAAAGGAGCTTGAAATGTTCTTAAACCAGCTTCCTAAGACCTTGGAGAAAGTCTAACAGGATTACCCCTTTGAGATCGACCTCATGGAATGGTTCCCTTTACCTCCTGGCTAGCCTCTCCACTTTGAATGGAATTGGCCTGCCAGCTGGCCTTGGAAGCCGTGAACTTGTTTAGGTTTCTCTCCTAAAGGCACGTCTGGAGACCAAGGAGCCCTGGGGGGTTAGTTCTTGCTAACCTTTAGGTTGCCAACTGCCAGGTGGGCCTTGAGAAACTGCCAGCGGCTCCTCGGGAGAAAGACAAGCCTATCTACAAGAGTCCTAAAGAGCTCAACAGGAGCAGTTCTACTGGTTGTTGTTTTTTAAATTATTTTAATGGGGCTGTACAACTCTTACCACAATCCATCCATCCATCCATCCATCCATCTATCCATCCATATGTCAAGCTTATCTGTACATTTGTTGCCATCATCATTCTCTTTCTTTTTGTCCCTATATGTTTTTTAAACAGGCAAGAGTGTGAACGCAGTCCCCCACTACCACAAAGTATTCAGTCGAGTTCCCCACATTTGGGGAAATCACAGGGGTCAGCACATCCGGAGTGCAATGGGTGAGCCTCGCCCTGGGAAAGCCAACTTCGTGATCATGGTATCGTCCCTGCCACGTAAAACATTTTCTTTCCTTTGTATCAGCTCATTTTTCCCCTTCCTCCACGTCCCCCCTCCCTAACGAACCCTTGATAATTTACAAATTATGATGATTGTCTTTTTTAAGTTATGGAGACTTGGAAAAGTTGGATAACTGTGAGAACTTGCCGGCACCTATGCACGGATCACAGTGACATGCCTAAACACGCCTTATTTGAAATTAACCCGGAGGTGAATGAACTGGAATCCCAGTAAAAATACTTGTAACTGTCATCTATTTCTACAACAATAAGTTCCCCTTTTCCACGAAAGGGCCGGCGTTTCTGAAATACTGTCATTCAGACATGGTTTCCCTTGCTATAGAAGCAAGCCAAAGAACCCGGCGCCAAACAGCTCTGTCCCATGGGAAGGGTGCCAGGCTGGCCCTGCTCCACCCAGAGACTTCCAGGCTGGGCGGAGCCTGGCGCCTTTTAATTCAAGGCGTCTGGGGTAGGGTCCTCTGCGCTCAGAGCCCTGGTTAAGGTCACTCAACCCCCAGCCGCTGAGCGTCTGATCCCACTGAGTCTCCCCTGCATCGGCCGGCGACCCTCGGAAAGCGGAACCCGGCGCAGAGCGCTGCGCAGATGGCGGCGACAGTGACCGTGGAGCCCGCGGGCCCCTGCTGCTGGGACGAGCCGGTGCGCATCGCGGTGCGCGGCCTGGCCCCCCACCAGCCGGTCACGCTGCGCGCGTCCCTGCGCGACGAGAAGGGCGCGCTCTTCCGGGCCCACGCGCGCTACCGCGCGGACGGCGGCGGCGAGCTGGACCTGGAGCGCGCGCCCGCGCTGGGCGGCAGCTTCGCGGGGCTCGAGCCCATGGGCCTCATCTGGGCCCTGGAGCCCGAGAAGCCTTTCTGGAGGTTCCTGAAGCGGGACGTGCAGACACCCTTCGCGGTGGAGCTGGAGGTGCTCGAGGGCCACGAGCCCGAGCCGTGGCGCGTGCTGGGCCGGGCGGTGCACGAGCGCCACTTCCTGCGGCCCGGGGTGCGGAGGGAGCCGGTGCGCGCGGGCCGGGTGCGCGCCACGCTCTTCCTGCCTCCAGGTGAGCGCGGGGCAGGTGGGAGCAAGCTTAGGCTGGGGTGCCTCAGTGGGTCTCCTGGGTGACGGTACACCCAACCATGGACGCTTTTGATAGGACAGGTTCTTCCTTCTTGAACTTTTTTTTTTTTTAATGTCAGCTCCCCGAGACTATAACTCATTAAGGGAGTAGAAAACTTCCTGTTTCCCCTAAGGAGGAGCTGGTGGTTTCAAACTGCTGACCTTGTGGTTAGCAGCCCATTGCATAACCACTGTGCCATTGGGACTCCTTGATAAGACAGGTTCTATGCCATTCTCTCCTTTACCTTCCACATTACTCTGCGGGAAGCCCCAGACTCAGGGCTGCTGGGCACATTGCCACTTTGCTCTCTAACCTCTACTCCATAGATTGCTTCAGGTGTCAGCCTGATCTTGACCCCAACCTAAATGCACAGTCTTACCACGCTTCACCCAAACAATGAGAGTCATTGGAAGGTACTGTCATGGGTCCCTTTTCTGCTATCTTGGGGGCATGGACCTCTCCTGTTCTCTTTGTCCCCTCTGTGCCACAGGTAAAGGAGCCTTTGGACACAGCTTTGACCCCTGGTGGCAGTGAGTTATATGTTGGGCTGCTAAGTTCAAGGTCAGCAGTTTGAAGCCATCAGCTGCTCCTTGGAGGAAAGAGGAGGTGTTCTATGCCCATAAAGAGCTATAGTACTAGAACCCACAGGGGCAGTTCTACTCTGTCCTCTCAGGGTCACTAAGAGTCAGAACCAAGTCAATGGCAGTGAGTTTAGCTTTCCTCGTGTGCTGACACGGTAGTTAAGGGCTGAGCCGCTAACCCAAAGTTCAAACGCACCAGCCAGCCACTCCTGGGAGGACGATGTGGCAGTCTAGCCCTGCAAAGGTGACAGCTTTGGAAACCCTATGGCAGCTGCCCTCTGCCCTATAGACTTGCTGTGAGAGGAAATCCACTGGGTGGCAGTAGATTTAGGTTGGTACCACAGATCACATTTCATCTCTGGCTGCCTTCTCACCCACAAGCATCTTTCTGTATTTTTCCTTTCTCTTTCAATCTCCATCATGAAGCATCTGAAATGGTAGTACGTACACACACACACACACACACACACAAACACACGCACGCACACAAAAAGGGTCTGAAATATTAGCACACAAGAAAACAACCACCAAACAAACCAAAACGCTGATGCAACTTAACCTAAAGCTTTGTTTAGGGTTTTAGATTCTTAATTCTATATCCCATCACCTGATGGGCTACATTTTTCAGAACATGGAATCAACATTGTAACATGAAATTCTTCCTTCAGTAACATAGAGGTTTATTACTCTCCTTTCCAACAGCTTAAGAGTCCTTGGACCTTGGAAATAAGTTCTCCTGGAGGCAGTTGGCAGTCAAATCATTAGTAGGAAGATACAGTGTGTTTTCCTTTTCTCAAGGAGCTTGTTCTTTCCCAGTCAGAGATCTTTTAAAAAAATCATTTTATTAGGGGCTCATACAACTCTTTTCACAATCCATACATACATCATTGTGTCAAGCACATTCGTACGTATGTTGCCATCATCATTCTCAAAACATCTGCCTTCTTCTTGAGCCCTTGGTATCAGTTCCTCATTTTCCCCTCCCTCCACAATCCCCCCTCCCCTTGAACCTTTGGTAATTTATAAATAATAATTATTTTATCATATCTTACACCATCCCATGTCTCCCTACCGAAGTTCTCCCCTGTCCATCCACCAGTGAGGAGGTTATATGTAGACCCTGTCATTTGTTCGCTTTTCTCCCTCACCCACCTTCCCCGCTCCTGATATCACCACTCTCACCACTGATCGTGCTGGGTTCATCTGTCCTGGATCCCTGTATTTCCAGTTGCTATCTGCGCCAGCGAACATCCTCTGGTCTAGCCAGATATGTAAGGTAGAATTGGGATTATGATCGTGGGGGGGAGGAAGCATTTAAGAACTAGAGGAAAACTGTGTTTCATCGTTGCTGCACTGCACTCTGACTGGCCCGTCAACTCTCCACAGCCCGAGCGGAATTCCTAAAACCCAAATGAAGGCAGAACTTGATAGTGGGACAAGAGGAAAGTACAAAGAAACAGAGGAAAGAACTAGGAGGCAAAGGGTAGTCACAGAGATTTAAATACAGGCATATAAAGATGTAAATATATTTATATACGACAAGGGAGAAATAGATCTATGTACATATATTTATAGGTTTAGTATTAAGGAAACAGATGGACCGTGGGCCCCTGTTCAAGTACTCCCTGAACACAAGAACACTCTGTTCTAACAAGTCGGCAGTCTGAGCTGCTCACCTGCCTGGCATGATCGCATTCAGGGTTCTTAGTCTCTCTCCCTTGATTCACAGGAAATCATGAGCTCATTTGAAAGGTCTTTAAAAGAAAAGCAAATTCATTGAATTTTCTAATGCCTTTGATCTATCCAATTGCCCTTCTAGGACTTGGACCTTTCCCAGGGGTCATTGACATCCTTGGCGTAGGAGGGGGCCTGCTGGAATACAGAGCCAGCCTTCTGGCTGGTCATGGTTATGCCACCTTGGCTCTAGCTTATTGTCAATATGAAGATCTCCCCAAGACATATGACAACATATTCCTGGACTACTTTGAAGAAGCCCTGAACTACATGCTTCAACACCCCCAGGTTCTCCAACTGTTTTTCACTTAATTGGTCTCTCTAGACTTCTCTCCCGAGGGCATGGCTTGGGATTCACCTGGATCAAGGGGCTTTGCTGTCTTTCCACTGAAGATTTCTTCTCATGTAGACTTCCTAGGCCCCTATGTCCATATTTTCCCTCAGAGGGAGTTAACGATGTAGAGATGTAGAATTCACCATAAAGTCCTAGTGAGAGTTTCTTTAAAGAGTTCCTTAGCAAGATTAAGGAGCCCTGGTGGTGGTGTGGTTACGAGTTGAGCTGTTAACTGCAATGTCAACAGTTCAAAACCACCAGCTTCTCTGGGAGAAAGGGAAAGCTTTCTACCCCAGTAAAGAATTACGGTCTTAAATTCACAAGGGCAATTCTACCCTGTCCTGTAGGGCCACTATGAATCAGAATTGATTCAATGAGAGTGAGGTTGGCTTCTTTTAACTAGCAAAATTTAAATTCCTTTTTTAATACAAGTATATTTCCTTGCATTATATAAAACTCCTTTTATCATGCTAATTATCTTTGCATGCTTGTTTTCAAGCTTTGATTTTCTGATACGTGTATACTCCCAGCTTCGCCCACCTGTATCAGAGACTTAAGAACTCCTGAATCGAACCCTAGAGTCTTCACATTGTTCCGTAACGTTATGGTTTCCATGATGGTTTAAACAGAGTCTGCTGAATTACTATTCACTCTTGGAACCGAGCTTGGTTCCGCACACCCGAGGATGCTCAGCCACATTAAGACGTGCATCAGGCTCACCTGAGTGATGTGTCCTGCAACCCCCAAAACTTCCGAGGCCCTATGTATCAGCATTCTTTAGTGCACTGGTTCTCCACCTTCCTAATGCCGTGAACCTTTAATATAGTTCCTCATGTTGGGGTGACTTCCCAAATATAATATTATCTTTGTTGCTACTACATATCTGTAATTTTGCTACTGGTATGAATCTGGTGACCCCTGTGAAAGGGTCATTTGGCCCCCAAAGGGGTAGAGACCCACAGTTGAGAACCACTGCTTTCCCAATGACTCCTTGGAATGCACTGGCTAGTTCCCAAGGCTGCCAGGCAGTGCATGTAAGATTTATTTGCCATGTGTTCAGCCAGATAGTCTTCTTGTGGGACGAAACGCCTTTGTCAGCTGGGGCCAATTCAAAACTTAAAACATTATCAATACCTCTCACTGCTTTTAGAAAAACATTCTCATATGAAGTCTTGACTCTTCTTCCTTTTTTCTTCCAGGTAAAGGGCCCAGGTATCGGGCTTCTGGGCATTTCTCTCGGGGCTGATATTTGTCTCTCCATGGCCTCATTCCTGAAGAACATCACAGCCACGGTTTCTATCAATGGATCTGCCTTCAGTGAATACAGAGTCATCTATTGTAATCAGGTCAAAATCCCACCATTGGGCCACGACCCGAGAAGAATCAAGGTAGCGTTCTCAGGCCTCCTGGACATTGTGGATATTCGCCATGATATTATAAGCGGGTGTGAGCACCCCAGCATGATTCCTATAGAGAAGGCCCAGGGGCCAATCCTCTTCATTGTTGGACAAGATGACCATCACTGGAGAAGTGAATACTATGCCCAACTGGCTGCCGAACGGCTACAGACCCACGGGAAGGAAACGCCCCTGATAATCTCCTACCCTGGGGCTGGACATTACTTGGAGCCACCTTACTTTCCCATGTGCCCCGCTTCCATGCACAGAATCCTAGACAAGACTGTGATGTGGGGTGGGGAGCCCAGGGCTCATTCTAAGGCCCAGGTAGATGCTTGGAAGCAAATTCTAAGCTTTTTCTACAGACATCTTTGCATGCCCTCCAAATTGTAACACACTGCTCTGCTCTTGACATGAGTGAATCAAGGATATATTGTAGTGTTTAATAATCTGTGTGAATCAATTCTCCCCTGGATCACATTAGATTTGTGTTATTGGCATCAATTATGTTTGAGGGTCACTTTAAAAATTAATCATGTAATTTTAAAAAAGAAATTGAATTGTTGCTTATTATAATTTATTCTTTACACTTAAATTTCCCCATAACTGTATACAATATATACTTTACTGGTTTAAAAAGTTTTGCTGACCTGGATGTCACAGACGATATCACTCAATGGTTTAATCACTGCGAGCATTTTTCACAGTCATCCCCACAAGCAGTTTTAGAATCTGTGCTTCATTCTGGTACCATTGTTATTAGCGCCTTACTAGCCCCCAAGTGTCCCTGCCATGACCCTAAGGAATTATTGCTCACGTTTCTGTCTCCCTCTGATTGGGGAACATTTGAGTCAGTTTTAGTTTTTAAATTACTTTTACTGTGTAACACATGTAGATTTGATCAGAGATACACAACATTGAAAAGGCAAAACTGTTTCTAATGTTATTGTTTATTTGGTTCTCGTCTTTGTTTGTTTGTTTTTAGTTAACACCTTGAGCCACATTTAAGCTGGAAAGCTGAACAAAAATAGATTACGCTTTACATCCCTGAGAGAGAATCAGAGCCCTGGTGGCATAATGGCTATATGTTGGGCTGTTAACTACAAGGTCAGCAGTTTGAATCCACCAGCCAGCTCTGAGGGAGAGAGATGAGGCTTGCTACTCCCGTGAAACGGTACAGTCTCAGAAACTCAGAGGGGCCAGTTCTACCCTATCTTATAGGGTCCCTGGTGAGTCAGCACCAACGCGATGGCAATGCGCTTGGTTTTCTGGTTGGAAAGAGGATGGCCCTCCAGAGGCTTTTCTCTGCCCCAATCGTTCAGAGGATGTTGATAGAAAGAAAGGGCAGCCCTGCCTTTCATCATGGAGCTCAGAGGCGACACTCAGAGGAGGTGTGGGGACAAAGGAGGAGAGAACCTTTCTCTAGCGTAGTGAAGACTAAACTTTTGTCTCAAGGGTGAGTTACTGTGACCCATTTTCCCTCTTCCTTCCAACTCTATGACTAAAAGCAGCTGTTTCCAGCATATCACTTCCAACTCTCAGGCACCCTGTGGGACAGAGCAGAACTGTGCCATAGGATTTCCAAGACTTCCAGGAGCAGACAGCCTCACCTTTCTCCGCTGGACCAGATGATGGACTTGACCAGCTAACCTTGAAATTAGTGCACCACTTAACCCACTGCTCTGCTGGATGCCTTGCTTCAAGAACCAGTCTCTGAACATCAGCGTGTAACAGCATTTGTTGGTGTTCGGTGCCACGTGACCCCACGCACACAGAGGAGAACATGACCCGGCCCTGTTCCATCCTCACAATCATTGTGCTTGAACCGATTGTTGCAGACACTGTGTGCACATAGCTCCCTGAGGGTCTTCTGCTTGCTTGCTGACTTCTTCTTTACCAACCCTGATGTCCTTCTCCAGGAGCTGACCGTTCCCCACAACATGTGCAGAGCATGTGAGCCAGAGTCTTCCCTTCCTGCTAAGAAGCCCTCGGGTGCTCTGTCCTCCAAGACAGATTGTCCGTTTTTCTGGCCGTCGCGGTACTTTCTAATTCTTTGCCAACACCCTAATTCAAATGCGTCAGTTCTTGTTACTACTCCTTATTCGCCGTCCAGTGTTCACATGGTCATGAGGCTTTGAAAATTTCTTGGTTTAGGTCAGGCACACCTCCTTTTAGAAGTGACCCCTTTGCTCTTTCCCACGGTGAAGAAGTCTCGTGCAACAGACTTACCCATGTCCTGAGTTGTTTTGCTTGATTTCATGACCACTGCTTCCATGAGCATTGATTGTGACACATTGTTAGAGACAGGTGTTCATTGTTACTTTCTTTGCCTTTAGGACTCAACGTAATTTCAGTGCATTCCACTTAAACTGGAGGGAATTAACAAATATGGGTGAGGAAATTTATACTAGGCTAAATGTTAATTTTCCCCTAGTTCAAGGGTAAGGCATTCACAAAGTCATTCAGTGAGGACTCCTCACCCTCACCCCACCACTGCCTACCCTACTCACCCTCCCTCAGGGGTCATTCCCTTCTCCCTCGCAGCACATTACTCAGGTGTGGGCCGATGGTGAGAAAATCAAGAATGGACTTTGATAGTCCACGTTTTGAAGATCATTGGAAATGCTTTCCTATGAGGTGAATTGTTGATCATAGTTCTTTCTTTTTCTAGAGGTTTGTTGTTAATTCTTTCCTATATACGGACATCTTCCAAAGATAGGTTAATTTGAGCCTCAACTGGTTGAAACCATCCCACCGATGACTGCATCCTTTGTATTTGTGGAAGGGAAAAGTATGCCCTTTGTAGCCAGAGGTCAGACCTGCCCTCCACACCATTTTGCAGTCACCCTTCAGATCTAGAACTGAGCTCACCTTCATGGTTCCCTGTCAGCCAAACACTAGGTCTGTAGGTGAACAATACCACCTTAGACTAGCCCGCTATTGGAAATTTACAAAGGCACCTCTTATCCTAGACTACTGTTTAGGAGGAGGTCACATGTAGATCCTTGCAATCGCTTCCCCCTTCCCAAACAATCCTCCCTGGACCCCCCCCCCCCCCAGTATTGCCACTCACACCAGTGGTCCTGAAGGGATCATTCGTTCCCTGGATTCCCTGTGTTTCCCATTCCTATCTGTATCAGTGCACATCCTCTGGTCTAGCCAGACTTGCAAGGTAGAATTGGGCTCATGATAGTGGCAGGGGAGGAAGCATTTAGGAACTAGAGGAAAATTGTATTTTTCAACGTTGCTACATCACACCCTGACTGGCTCATCTCCTGAGACCCTTCTGTCTGGCACAACCTACAAATGGGTTTTAAGTCTCCACTCCCCCACTCATTCACTATGATAAGATCTTTTGTTCTGATGATGTGTGATACCTGATCCTTTTCACACACCCTGATCACACAGGCTGGTGTGCTTGTTTCATGTGGACTTCATTGCATCTGAGCTAGATGTCCCTAAGTGTATATTAACCTTGGTTAGAAATATATTAGAAATATATGTGCTCTCTCTGCTCAGATCTGGCTGTTGAGATCATGACCTTCCTGGAGGTGAGCATTTCCATGTATTATTCTGATGCCTATTTAATTTTACCCCTCAATTACACAATCATCCCTTGTAGCTGTTTGATTGTGGAGGCTGGTACCCCACACTGGCTGATCAAAAGAGTGACTTCCGAAGAGATTCAAGTTCTATTCAAGGCAGTGGGTTGATCTCAGAAGATTTTTTGGGATGCCAAAGGGGGTCTTCCTGAGAGAGTTTCTCAATAGACACAGATGATCATGAGAGCTTACTGTCAAGACGTTTTAAGAAAATTGAAAAGGATATTGTTGGGAAAAAATCCCAGGGCAGTTGGACAGTGGAATTTTTCCCACCAGAGTAATGTTCCTGCCCATTTTTAGGGGGTCTCAATGAGGAGACAGCATGACAACAGACAGAAGGTGCTACGGTGAGGATGGGTCCATGGTGTTCAGCGGTAAACCTTTCTGTTAACCCCTCCTGAGAGAGTAGCAGGTCGTCTCACATCTCTACTTTGGTCTTTGAAACTTTCGTAGAAAAAAAAGGTGATAGTTGAGAAACTAGTGAAGATGTTTAATGATTATTACTTAAGATAGTACTACAAGTTGTAGGAAAAATAAATAAAACAAAAAATAACTTACCTAAGCCATGTTGAATTCTGAGAGTTCTACCTTTCACTTTTATGAAATCTAACTTATTTTTGAGACTTAACAAGGAAATAGTTTGGCAGATTCATTGATAACATGAGATTAAAAGTGAGGGCAACCTTTGTTTAGACTCTGATAGGCTATCATGGAAGCAGCAGTCAAGAGATCAAACAAGGCATCGTATTGGGGAACTTCTCAGTGCATGACCTCGCTAAGGTGTGGAAAAAGAAGGATATTATTCTGAGGACTGAGATATACCTGACCCAGGCATGTTATTCTGAATTGCCTCATATGCATGTGAAAGTTGAATGTGGACATTTAATGTATTTATGGTGCTAAAGAAGCATATTGAAAGTTTTATCTGTCCTGAATACTGTGTTGATAGCTCTTATCTGAACTGGGTCATGGCAGGGGAGGTGGAGGGGAGTAAGTATCAGGAACTGGAGGAATGATGTGTATTTCGTCAGTGATATACTGCACCTTGGTTGAATCGTCCCTTCCTTGTAATCCTTTGGGAGTGATGTCCAATTGTAGACAGATGGGCTTGAGTCTCCACGCTAACCCCCTCTTTCTCATCAATAGAATCATTTGTTTTGAATCTTTTGATACCTCATACCTGATCCATAGGCTACCTCTTGAAATGACTGAATGTTGACCAGGAATTTTGGAACAGTGACTGTGCATTCTTTTCATCTTATTTGGGCGCTTGCTGCATCATTCAATCTTTTGCCCACAGAGTCCTTCAATATTATTGGGGGTGGGGGAAGAACCACATATATGGAGGGTTTAACAGGATATTGTTGATTTCACTTCTTGAGATGTGCTGTGTAAATATCAGCAGTATGCTTCATGAAACAAAAAAATGAGAGCAAGAAATCCCTGCAGATTCCTTCAATAGTTCAACTTGAGGCTTGAATTCTTTTCTTCAAATCTCTCAGCCTGAGGTATGCAGAGCATGGTCTTCCCTTAGACTGACCACAGTCTTTAAGTCCCACCAAGTGACTGGGGGTGAGCATGCACACAGCCAGAAGCAGGAAGAACGCACAGCCCCACCCAGCAGGAGGAGGAGCCATGCTTGTCTGGAGGCTGCATAGAGAACTGGCAGCAGGAAGGACCATGAAGGAGGTGCGATGGTGCAGCAGAAGCCATGAGAGAGAGTGGTGGGCTTCCTGGTCCATGGAATGAGTAAAGCTGAGTGTCTGCGGGCAGGAGGTTGGCTTGCAGAGTGGAGTGCCCGTTGAGCATCAATCATCCCTAAAGGAGCTTTGCAATACTTGCCCAAGCAGGGCAGAGGCCAAGGGTCCACATGGCCGAGAGGCCACAGATCAGAAAGAGACTTGCCTGATGCCATGGCTGACGGGAGGCGTTATTGTGGACATGAGGACTGTATCGTTCATGTTGTCTGATCCTAATTGTAGGTAACCTTTTAGCTTCCCCAATACACCCCCATCGTCAAGAGTATTGAGTTCTGCGTGACCACTGCAATGAATGATCGGACCCAGCAAAGAAGTAGAATGTCACGGGAGGGAGGGATGGCTGGGGTTAGAGCAGGGTAAAGGAAGCTGGAAAGCAGAGGCATGTCTGGCCTCTGTCTCATAAGATCCTCTTTGGGCAGAGGTGGAGCAGGATTCTCCTTCTCCTTTGTGTAGCCAGACATGGCTCCCGTGCCATTTCCTCAGGTGATTAAAGAGTTGTAG
Organism: Tenrec ecaudatus; assembly: GCF_050624435.1. Lineage (NCBI taxonomy): Eukaryota > Metazoa > Chordata > Mammalia > Afrosoricida > Tenrecidae > Tenrec > Tenrec ecaudatus. The sequence continues at coordinate 30,996,892 of NC_134543.1, read as the reverse complement.
AGATAGTGGTAGTGTTGGCACAGCATTGTGATAGTAATTAATGCTACCGGATCATATACTTTAAGGGGCTAAGAAGGCTAATGTTATGCCACATATATTTTATGGAATTTTTTAGATTAAAGATCATTTTATTGGGGACACTTACAACTCTTATCACAATCCATACATCAGTTGAATCAGGCATGTTTGTACATATGTTGCCTTCATTCTTTTCTAGACATTTACTTTCCATTGAGCCCTTGGTATCAGCTCCTCTCCCCTCCCTCCCTTTTAATTGTAATTTTAAAAAAACATTTTATTAGGGACTCATACAACTCTTATTACAATCCATACATACATCTATTGTGTAAAGCACATCTGTACATTCTTTGCCCTCATCATTTTCAAAGCATTTCCTCTCCACGTAAGCCCTTTATATCAGATCCTCTTTTTTTTATAGACATTTTATTAGGGACTCATACAACTCTTATCACAATCCATACATACATCCATTGTGTAAAGCACATCTGTGCATTCTTGGCCCTCATCATTTTCAAAGCATTTGCTTTCCACTTAAGCCCTTTGCATCAAGTCCTCTTTTTCCCCCTCCCTCTCCGCGCCCCACTCACTCATGAGCCCTTGATAATTTATAAGTCATTATTTTGTCATTTCTTGCCGTATCCGGCGTCTCCCTTCACTCCCTTTTCTGTTGTATGTCCACCAGGGAGGAAGTTAGTTAATTTAAAACAAACAAACAAACAAACCTTTTTCTGTTTATGAAATCCAGAATAGGTAAATCTATAGAGACAGTAAGTGGATCAATAGTTTCTTGGAGGTAGGGCAGGGGGGCTGTTGGGGCAAATGGGGAGCGAAGAACAACGAGTACAAGAATGAAGATCATGTTCTAAAGCTAATTCTGGTGATGATTGTTCAACTCTCCTTGATGTGACTTCACTATTAGATTGTATGATATGTGAACTGTCTGCCATGAAAACTGTTAAAAGTATCCCAATACGCGGCACTCATTTGGAAGCTCGAGAAATAAACACTCACATGCTCCATCTCGATCGTTGTGGAGTCAAACATTATAAAGTACTTCACGATATTCTTCTGAGGCTTTCCCATGCCCGGATGCATTTGATCCTCATAGACGTTCATCATGTTACAGAAGGGAACTGAGACCAGAGAGATCATTAAGCTTGTTTAAGACTGCACAACTTGTCAGCGCTGACGACAGAACGACAACTCTTCCATGCATTTCATCCCTGCGCTGCTGCTCACCTTTGAAGTTCAGACTCTGGCATTGACAGGGTATGACCTTCAGCCACTTAACGTTCACTGGGCTCCAGGTTCCTCTCTATACGATGTGAGTAGCACTGCCCACCTGGCAAGAGCTTTGGAAACATGTGAAGCTGTGTATGTACAACCGTTTCAACACTGGAGACTCAGAGACCAAGCCTGTCACCGTTGCGCCCCGGCTGGTCCATAGGGTGAGCTCGATGGTCCTCTTTACAGATTCAGATCACCACGGCTTTCTTCCAAGACCAAGACACCCCTGGGTAGGTGAAGCCCTTGGAAGAGCAGTGGCGTGCAAACTGCACCACCCAGAGACCTCGCATCTGCTGCAGGGTGCTGTCCACGTAGACTGGGATCGCCCCCAGACAGGAGCCTGCCTCTTGGGGGTCTTCTTGGTTGCAATCTTTATTGGAGCAGACTACTAGGTGTCTTCACCTGCGAAGCCTCTGGTGGGCTAAAATCGCTGGCTGTGTGCTTAGTAGTGGAGCGCTTACCTGTTGCACCACGAGGGCTCCTCGCATGCACCACTGGTCAACAGGAGGTCCAGTCGTTAGGTTCGGAGTCCCGCCCTACCTATCTGGGCCAGCACAGTAAGTTATCTTGTGGAAGAGGAAAGCCGTTGGAGACTATGGTGTGTAGTGCTAATTCGACACACTGGGAGCTGTCAGGCGTCTGATTGAATGCAACAGGTATGGCTTTTATTTCATCTATATAGTTAAAACTATATAAACCCCAGACGCACTGCCATCAAGTTGATTTTGACATACGTTGTCGTTAGGTGCTGTCAGGCCGGTTCTGACGTCTAGCAATCCTATGTATATGGGTTAGTGCAGGTTGATTAGGGAAACAAATCGTTTTATTGGGGGCTCATACAACTCTTATCACAATCCATCCATCCATCCGTTGTGTCAAGCACATTTGTACATATGCTGCCATCATCATTCTCAAAACATTGTCTTTCTACTTGAGCCCTTGCTATCGGCTCCTCATTTTTCCCGGCCTTTCTCCTATCCTCCTTAATGAACACTTGATAATTTATAAATTATTATTTTTTCATGTCTTACCCTGTCTGATGTCTCCCTTACCCCATGTTTCTGCTGTCCATCCCCCAAGGGAGTGGGTTATCGTGATCAGTTCCCCCTTTCTCCCTTACCTTCCCCTTACCCTCCTGGTGTCACTACTCTCATTATTGGTCTTGAGGGATTTATCTGTCCTGGATTCCCTGTGTTTCCAGCTCATATCTGTATCAGTGTACATCCTCTGGTCTATTTGTAAGGTAGAATTGAGATCACGATAGTGGGGAGGGGAGGGGAAGAGAGGGGAGGAAGCATTTAGGAACTAGAAGAAAGTTGTATGTTTCATCGTTGCTACACTGCACCCTGACAAGGTCGTCTCCGCCTCGCAACCTTTTTGTAAGGGGATGTCCAGTTGCCCACAGATGAGTCTTGGGTCCCCAATCTGCATTCCCTCTCATTCAGAATAATTTGAATTTTTGTTCCTTGATGCCGGATACCGATCCCTTCGACACCTTGTGATCACACAGGCTGGTGTGCTTCTTCAGTAACTCGGTTTTCTTTCCATATTCTTAGGATTCTTCCTGCATCATTCAACATTTTCTCATAAAATCTTTCAATATTACAACTGGAAGCGTCTTGCTTTTGCTTTAGTTCTTTCCACTTAGGATATGCTGAGCGCAGTCTTCCGTTTTGTTTTTGGAACTCTAGATCCTTACACATTTCACCACAATATTTTCCCTTGTCTTCTCGAGCGACCCTTTAAATTTTCTGCTCAGCTCTTTGACTTCATCACTCCTTCCATTTGTAACAGATGAGTCCAGTGCAATATTTTGATTTCTTTTTCTTTCTTGCTTTCCCTTTTCACTTTGACTTATTGACAGCTGCTTCCATGAGCATTGATTGTGGATCCAAGCAAGATGAAATAATTGGCTGCTTCAGTCTTTCCTCAATTTATCATGCTGTTGACTTTGGTCTAGTTTTGAGGATTTTTGTTTTCTTTACAAAGAGTAGTAATTCACACTAAAGATGGCGGTCTCTGGTTTACATCCACAAACACTATTTGTTTTTTACTTGAAGTACGTATCTTCAGGTATTTTTTCTCTTTTAAATCGTTTTATTAGGGGTTCATACAACTCATCACAATCCATAAGCAAATGCTTGAAGTCCTCTTCAATTTCAGCAGGCAATGTAATCTATGTCCTCTGCATATTCCAGACTGTTAATAAAGCTCCCTATAATCCTGACGCCCCATTCTTTACATTGTCCACATCCTTGGGTTATTTGCTCAATCTACAGACTGAATAAGTATAAGGAAAAGATACCAACCTGTCACATACCTCTCCGATTTTAAAGCATACTATCTCCATGTTCTGTTTGAATCAGTGTCTCCTGGTCCGTGTACAGGTTCTGAATGAACATAGCAGAATCATCTGGAGTTCCTATTCTTCTCAATGTTATACGTGGTTCATTATGATCCATACAGTTGAATGTCTTTGTGGCATCAAGCACAAGTAGACATCCTTCTGGTATTATTCGCTTTCAATCAATGTCGACATGATGTCAGAATGATATCCTTGGTGCCGCATCCTCTTCTGAATTGGGCATAAATTTCTGGCTGCGCTCTGCAGATGTACTGCTGTTAATAGTCTTAAAATTATCTTCAGCAAAGTTTTACTTGCATTTGATATGAATGATAGTTTGATCATCTCCACATTCTGTTGGGTCATTTTCTTTGGGATGAACACAAATAAGGGTCTCTTCCAGTCAGTTCGCTGTTTATGCCAGGCAGCTCTTTATTCTACATTTCTTGGCATAGATGAATGAGTGCTTCCGGTGCTTTATTAGCTTGTTGAAGCACTTCAATTGGTATTCTGCCAATGTCTGGAGTACTGGTTGTTGTTGTTTTTTATAATGCCTTCCATGTAGATTGAGGGTCCTCCTTCAATATCATTCTTTTTGGATCTCAGGATACCTCTTCAGTTAGCCGTCGATCACCGTTATTTTTGATATGTGATGCCGTGTTCCTTCCATCTTGTTTGATGCTTCCTACATCAGTCAATGTTTTGCCCATGGACTACTTCCTATTACAGCTGAGGCTTGAACTTCTTTCCTCGGCTCTATCAGCGTGAGATACACTCAACACGTTCCTCCCTCTGGGCTTTTGAACTCCACCTGTTTGCACATTTCCCTGCAATACTGTGCTTCGTCCTCTCAAAATGCCTTTTGGAATTTTCTATTCAGCTCTTTTAACGTCACTTCGTCCACTTGCTTTAACTACAAGCAAGTTTCAAAATCTCTTCTAATATCCACTTTGGAGTCTCTTCTTTTGTGGTCTTTTTAATGACCTTTTGTTTTCTTCATGTCTCGTGTTCTCGATGCCCTCCCATAATTCAGCAGGTCATCAGTGGTCACTAAAGTGTAAGAAAGGATTGCTACAGAAGGCTCTTGGGAGGTGGGGGGTGGGGTGTCCTTACCTCAACTTCTCTAGCACTGTGTCCTCCTTCCTTAGAGAGCTTCACATCGCATCTGTGCCCCTCCCCTTTTTGTCCGTCCTTGTTTCTGTGCACTGATTAGCCTCATGAGCTAACAAATAAAACCTTATTCTCAAATAAAATTGCATCTACAAGTACAGGACTTAGGATTAAAAACACATCTGGGGCGACACAATCCGATCCATAACAGTGTTATTCTGGCAAACATTAGGTTATAAAAGAGTCAGTAAAAAGGGATTGGTACAAAATCATAGCAACTTTTATTAAGCAAAACACGAAATGTAAAGATACTGTTTCTCAGCATGTCCTCCTTCTAGGTCTCCGACCCTTCTGAAGGCAGTATTGCCCGCTCTCTAGCCCTTTCCCAAAGACTGCTGAGTCCTTCCATTGACAGCACAGCACAGTAGCAGTCTGGGCATTCTTGAGTGACTCAGATCCTGTTCCTTTTAAAAGGTGAGGTGGGCGCGGGGAAAGAAGCCCGAAGTGCCCAAATTGGGGTTCTAGAGTGGATGCTATTCTCAAAGAACGAGCAAGTACACTGTGGTGAGAAGGGAGAAAATTCCTCAATGCAACTTTCTTTACCAAAGGAGCTTGAAATGTTCTTAAACCAGTTTCCTAAGACCTCTGAGAAAGTCTAACAGGATTACCCCTTTGAGATCGACCCCATGCAACGGTTCCCTTTACCTTCTGGCTAGCCTCTCCACTTTGAATGGAATTGGCCTGCCAGCTGGCCTTGGAAGCCGTGAACTTGTTTAGGTTTCTCTCCTAAAGGCACGTCTGGAGACCAAGGAGCCCTGGGGGCTTAGTTCTTGCTACCCTTTAGGTTGCCAACTGCCAGGTGGGCCTTGAGAAACTGCCAGCGGCTCCTCGGGAGAAAGACAAGCCTATCTACAAGAGTCCTAAAGAGCTCAACAGGAGCAGTTCTACTGGTTGTTGTTTTTAATTTGTATTATTTTATTGGGGGCTGTCAAACTCTTACCACAAGCCATCCATCCATCCATTGCGACAAGCACATTTGTACATTTATTGCCATCATCATTCTCTTTCTTTTGGTCTCTCTCTATATTTTTTAAACAGGAGAGTTTGAACACAGATACCCCACTCCCACAAATGATGCAGTCGAGTTTCCCACATTTGGGGAAATCGCAAAGGTCAACACATCCTGAGTGCAGTGGGTGAGCCTCACCCTGGGAAAGTCACTTTCGTTCGTGATCATGGTATCTCCCCTGCCACGTAAAACATTTTATTTCCTTTGTAATCAGTATAAGGTTTACTTGGACGCCAAAACAGAATCAAAGACCCAATTAACGAAGTTTTAGAAGCAGGCTTTATTGACAAGCTTGCCGGCGGGTTCAGCATCTCAGGGTATTGAGCTATCGAAGCTGCAAGCTGGGGGGAAAAATCCTGGCAGCATTTTTATGCCCACTGCTGGCAGGCACAGCTGGGGAGGATCTGCGCACACAGGTGCTTCAGAAGGGAGAAGGTCGTTAATCTTATCTATATGTCTGGGACAGGTGGAGTGAACATATTTTCAGAAAACATTTTGGCTTTGGGACAAGCTAGATCCAGGAATTTGGGGTTGAGCAGGTGAGGGGAGGTCAGTTAGGGGTCAGTCTTGAGAGCTAAGATGGAGGTACAGGACTCAAAATGGAGTCTGTTGTGCCAAGACCAGACAAAAAGCTCCTCATTTTTTCCTCTGCCTTCCCATCCCCCCTCCCTAAGGAACCATTGATAATTTATATTTTATGATTGCTTACTGTTTTTAAGTTATGGAGACTTGGGCAAGTTGGATAACTGTGAGAACTCACCGGCAGCTATCCAGGGATCACAGTGACATGTCTAAACACGCCTTATTTGAAATTAACCCGGAGGTGAATGAACTGGAATCCCAGTAAAAATACTTGTAACTGTCATCTATTTCTACAACAGTAAGTTCCCCTTTTCCACGAAAGGGCCGGCTTTTCTGAAATACTGTCATTCAGACATGGTTTCCCTTGCTCTAGAAGCAAGCCAAAGAACCCGGCGCCAAACAGCTCTGTCCTGTCCTCAGTGGCCAGGCATGCAAAAGGTCCATTGGCTGGTTCGGTGCCACCCACCTTCTTCCAGGCTGGGCGGAGCCTGGTGCCTTTTAATTCAAGGCGCCTGGGGACAGGGTCCTCTGCGCTCAGAGCCCTGCTTAAGGTCACTCGACCCCCAGCCGCTGAGCGTCCGATCCCACTGAGCCTCCTCGGTGCGCTCGCCCAGCGACCCTCGTAAAGCGGAACCCGGCGCAGCGCGCTGCGCAGATGGCGGCGACTGTGACCTTGGAGCCCGCGGGCCCCTGCTGCTGGGACGAGCCGGTGCGCATTGCGGTGCGCGGCCTGGCCCCCCACCAGCCAGTCACGCTGCGCGCGTCCCTGCGCGACGAGAAGGGCGCGCTCTTCCGGGCCCACGCGCGCTACCGCGCGGACGGCGGCGGCGAGCTGGACCTGGAGCGCGCGCCCGCGCTGGGCGGCAGCTTCGCGGGGCTCGAGCCCATGGGCCTCATCTGGGCCCTGGAGCCCGAGAAGCCTTTCTGGAGGTTCCTGAAGCGGGACGTGCAGACGCCCTTCGCGGTGGAGCTGGAGGTGCTCGAGGGCCACGAGCCCGAGCCGCGGCGCGTGCTGGGCCGGGCGGTGCACGAGCGCCACTTCCTGCGGCCCGGGGTGCGGAGGGAGCCGGTGCGCGCGGGCCGGGTGCGCGCCACGCTCTTCCTGCCTCCAGGTGAGCGCGGGGCGGGTGGGAGCAAGCTTAGGCTGGGGTGCCTCAGTGGGTCTCCTGGGTGACGGTACACCCAACCATGGACGCTTTTGATAAGACAGGTTCTTCCTTCTTGAACTTTTTTTTTTTTAATGTCAGCTCCCTGAGACTGTAACTCATTAAGAGAGTAGAAAACTTCCTGTTTCCCCTAAGGAGCAGCTGGTGGTTTCAAACTGCTGACCTTGTGGTTAGCAGCCCATTGCATAACCACTGTGCCATTGGGACTCCTTGATAAGACAGGTTCTATGCCATTCTCTCCTTTACCTTCCACATTACTCTGGGGGAAGCGCCAGAGTCAGGGCTGCTGGGCACATTGCCACTTTGCTCTCTAACCTCTACTCCATAGATTACTTCAGGTGTCAGCCTGATCTTGACCCCAACCTAAATGCACAGTCTTACCACGCTTCACCCAAACAATGAGAGTCATTGGAAGGTACTGTCATGGGTCCCTTTTCTGCTATCTTGGGGGCATGGACCTCTCCTGTTCTCTTTGTCCCCTTGGTGCCACAGGTAAAGGAGCCTTTGGACACAGCTTTGACCCCTGGTGGCAGTGAGTTATATGTTGGGCTGCTAAGTTCAAGGTCAGCAGTTTGAAGCCATCAGCTGCTCCTTGGAGGAAAGAGGAGGTGTTCAACGCCCATAAAGAGCTATAGTTCTAGAACCCACAGGGGCCGTTCTACTCTGTCCTCTCAGGGTCACTATGAGTCAGAACCAAGTCAATGGCAGTGAGTTTAGCTTTCCTCGTGTGCTGACACGGTAGTTAAGGGCTGAGCCGCTAACCCAAAGTTCAAACGCACCAGCCAGCCACTCCTGGGAGGACGATGTGGCAGTCTAGCCCTGCAAAGGTGACAGCTTTGGAAACCCTATGGCAGCTGCCCTCTGCCCTATAGACTTGCTGTGAGAGGAAATCCACTGGGTGGCAGTAGATTTAGGTTGGTACCACAGATCACATTTCATCTCTGGCTGCCTTCTCACCCACAAGCATCTCTCTGTATTTTTCCTTTCTCTTTCAATCTCCATCATGAAGCATCTGAAATAGTAGTACGTACACACACACACACACACACACACAAACACACGCACGCACACAAAAAGGGTCTGAAATATTAGCACACAAGAAAACAACCAAACAAACAAACCAAAACGCTGATGCAACTTAACCTAAAGCTTTGTTTAGGGTTTTAGATTCTTAATTCTACATCCCATCACCTGCTGGGCATCATTTTTCAGAACATGGAATCAACATTGTATCATGAAATTCTTCCTTCAGTAACATAGAGGTTTATTACTCTCCTTTCCAACAGCTTAAGAGTCCTTGGACCTTGGAAATAAGTTCTCCTGGAGGCAGTTGGCAGTCAAATCATTAGTAGGAAGATACAGTGTGTTTTCCTTTTCTCAAGGAGCTTGTTTTTTCCCAGTCAGGGATCTTTTAAAAAAAATCATTTTATTAGGGGCTCATACAACTCTTTTCACAATCCATACATACATCATTGTGTCAAGCACATTCGTACGTATGTTGCCATCATCATTCTCAAAATACCTGCTTTCTTCTTGAGCCCTTGGTATCAGTTCCTCATTTTCCCCTCCCTCCACACGCCTCCCTCCCCGTGAACCTTTGATAATTCATAAATAATAATTATTTTATCATATCTTACACCATCCCATGTCTCCCTAACGAAGTTCTCCCCTGTCCATCCTTCAGGGAGGAGGTTATATGTAGACCTTGTCATTTGTTCGCCCTTTCTCCCTCACCCACCTCCACGCTCCTGATATCACCACTCTCACTACTGATCCTGATGGGCTCATCTGTCCTGGATCCCTGTATTTCCAGTTGCTATCTGTGCCAGCGAACATCTTCTGGTCTAGCCAGATATGTAAGGAAGAATTGGGATCATGATAGTGGGGGGGAGGAAGCATTTAAGAACTAGAGGAAAACTGTGTTTCATCATTGCTGCACTGCACTCTGACTGGCCCGTTAACTCTCCACAGCCCGAGAGGAATTCCTAAAACCCAAATGAAGGCAGAACTTGATAGTGGGGCAAGAGGAAAGTACAAAGAAACAGAGGAAAGAACTAGGAGGCAAAGGGTAGTCATAGAGATTTAAATACAGGCATATAAAAATGTAAATATATTTATATACGACGAGGGAGAAATAGATCTATGTACATATATTTATAGGTTTAGTATTAAGGAAACAGATGGACCGTGGGCCCCTGGTCAAGTACTCCCTGAACACAAGAACACTCTGTTCTAACAAGTCGGCAGTCTGAGCTGCTCACCTGCCTGGCATGATCGCAGTCAGGGTTCTTAGTCTCTCTCCCTTGATTCACAGGAAATCATGAGCTCATTTGAAAGGTCTTTAAAAGAAAAGCAAATTCATTGAGTTTTCTAATGCCTTTGCTCTATCCAATTGCCCTTCTAGGACTTGGACCTTTCCCAGGGGTCATTGACATCCTTGGCGTAGGAGGGGGCCTGCTGGAATACAGAGCCAGCCTTCTGGCTGGTCATGGTTTTGCCACCTTGGCTCTAGCTTATTATGAATATGAGGACCTCCCCAAGACATTTGACAACATATTCCTGGACTACTTTGAAGAAGCCCTGAACTACATGCTTCAACACCCCCAGGTTCTCCAACTGTTTTTCACTTAATTGGTCTTTCTAGACTTCTCTCCCGAGGGCATGGCTTGGGATTCACCTGGACCAAGGAGCTTTGCTGTCTTTCCACTGAAGATTTCTTCTCATGTAGACTTCCTAGGCCCCTATGTCCATATTTTCCCTCAGAGGGAGTTAACGATGTAGAGATGTAGAATTCACCATAAAGTCTTAGTGAGAGTTTCTTTAAAGAGTTCCTTAGCAAGATTAAGGAGCCCTGGTGGTGGTGTGGTTACGAGTTGAGCTGTTAACTGCAATGTCAACAGTTCAAAACCACCAGCTTCTCTGGGAGAAAGGGAAAGCTTTCTACCCCAGTAAAGAATTACGGTCTTAAATTCACAAGGGCAATTCTACCCTGTCCTGTAGGGCCACTATGAATCAGAATTGATTCAATGAGAGTGAGGTTGGCTTCTTTTAACTAGCAAAATTTAAATTCCTTTTTTAATGCAAGTATATTTCCTTGCATTATATAAAACTCCTTTTATCATGCTAATTATCTTTCTATGCTTGTTTTCAAGTTTTGATTTTCTGATAGGTGTATACTCCCAGCTTTGCCCATCTGTATCAGGGACTTAAGAACTCCTGAATCTAACCCTAAAGTCTTCACATTGTTCCGTAACGTTATGGTTTCCATGATGGTTTAAACAGAGTCTGATGAATTATTATTCACTCTTGGAATCGAGCTTGGTTCCGCACAACCGAGGATGCTCAGCCACATTAAGACGTGCATCAGGCTCACCTGAGTGATGTGTTCTGCAACCCCCAAAACTTCCGAAGCCCTATGAATCAGCATTCTTTAGTGCACTGGTTCTCCACCTTCCTAATGCTGTGACCCTTTAATATAGTTCCTCATGTTGGGGTGACTTCCCAAATATAATATTATCTTTGTTGCTACTACATATCTGTAATTTTGTTACTGGTATGAATCTGGTGACCCCTGTGAAAGGGTCGTTTGGCCCCCAAAGGGGTGGAGAACCACAGTCGAGAACCACTGCTTTCCCAATGACTCCTTGGAATGCACTGGCTAGTTCCCAAGGCTGCCAGGCCATGCATGTAAGATTTATTTGCCATGTGTCCAGCCAGATAGTCTTCTTGTGGGACGAAACGCCTTTGTCAGCTGGGGCCAATTCAAAACTTAAAACACTAGCAATACCTCTCACTGCTTTCAGAAAAACGTTCTCATATGAAGTCTTGACTCTTCTTCCTTTTTTCTTCCAGGTAAAGGGCCCAGGCATCGGGCTTCTGGGCATTTCTCTCGGGGCTGATATTTGTCTCTCCATGGCCTCATTCCTGAAGAACATCACAGCCACGGTTTCTATCAATGGATCTGCCTTCAGTGGAAACAGAGTCATCTATTACAATCAGACCAAAATCCCACCACTGGGCCAGGACCCGAGAAGAATCAAGGTAGTGTTCTCAGGCCTCCTGGACATTGTGGATATTCGCAATGATATTATAAGCGGGTGTGAGCACCCCAGCATGATTCCTATAGAGAAGGCCCAGGGGCCAATCCTCTTCATTGTTGGACAAGATGACCATAACTGGAGAAGTGAATACTATGCCCAACTGGCTGCCGAACGGCTACAGACCCACGGGAAGGAAACGCCCCTGATAATCTCCTACCCTGGGGCTGGACATTACTTGGAGCCACCTTACTTTCCCATGTGCCCCGCTTCCATGCATAGAATCCTAGACAAGACTGTGATGTGGGGTGGGGAGCCCAGGGCTCATTCTAAGGCCCAGGTAGATGCTTGGAAGCAAATTCTAAGCTTTTTCTACAGACATCTTTGCATGCCCTCCAAATTGTAACACACTGCTCTGCTCTTGACATGAGTGAATCAAGGATATATTGTAGTGTTTAATAATCTGTGTGAATCAATTCTCCCCTGGATCACATTAGATTTGTGTTATTGGCATCAATTATGTTTGAGGGTCACTTTAAAAATTAATCATGTAATTTTAAAAAAGAAATTGAATTATTGCTTATTATAATTTATTCTTTACACTTAAATTTCCCCCAACTGTATACAATATATACTTTACTGGTTTAAAAAGTTTTGCTGACCTGGATGTCACAGACGATATCACTCAATGGTTTAATCACTGCGAGCATTTTTCACAGTCATCCCCACAAGCAATTTTAGAATATGTGCTTCATTCTGGTACCATTGTTATTAGCGACTTACTAGCCCCCAAGTGTCCCTGCCATGACCCTAAGGAATTATTGCTCACGTTTCTGTCTCCCTCTGATTGGGGAACATTTGAGTCAGTTTTACTTTTTAAATTACTTTTACTGTGTAACACATTTGATCAGAGATACACAAAATTGAAAAGGAAAAACTGTTTCTAATGTTATTGTTTATTTGGTTCTCGTCTTTGTTTGTTTGTTTTTAGTTAACACCTTGAGCCACATTTAAGCTTCAAAGCTGAAGAAAATGTAGATTACGCTTTACATCCCTGAGAGAGAATCAGAGCCCTGGTGGCATAATGGCTATATGTTGGGCTGTTAACTGCAAGGTCAGCAGTTTGAAACCACCAGCCAGCTCTGAGGGAGAGAGATGAGGCTTGCTACTCCTGTGAAACGGTACAGTGTCAGAAACTCAGAGGGGCCAGTTCTACCCTATCTTACAGGGTCCCTGGTGAGTCAGCACCAACGTGATGGCAATGCGGTGGTTTTCTGGTTGGAAAGAGAATGGCCCTCCAGAGGCTTTTCTCTGCCCCAATCGTTCAGAGGATGTTGATAGAAAGAAAGGGCAGCCCTGCCTTTCATCATGGAGCTCAGAGGCGACACTCAGAGGAGGTGTGGGGACAAAGGAGGAGAGAACCTTTCTCTAGCGTAGTGAAGACTGAACTTTTGTCTCAAGGGTGAGTTACTGTGACCCATTTTCCCTCTTCCTTCCAACTCTACGACTAAAAGCAGCTGTTTCCAGCATATCACTTCCAACTCTCAGGCACCCTGTGGACAGAGCAGAACTGGGCCATAGGATTTCCAAGACTTCCAGGAGCAGACAGCCTCACCTTTCTCCGCTGGACCAGATGATGGACTAGATCAGCTAACCTTGAAATTAGTGTACCGCTTAACCCACTGCTCTGCTGGACGCCTTGCTTCAAGAACTGGTCTCTGAACATCAGCGTGTAACAGCATTTGTTGGTATTTGGTGCCACGTGACCCCACGCACACAGAGGAGAACACGGCCCGGCCCTGCTCCATCCTCACAATCGTTCAGCTTGAACTGATTGTTGCAGACACTGTGTGCACATAGCTCCCTGAGGGTCTTCTGCTTTCTTGCTGACTTCTTCTTTACCAACCCTGATGTCCTTCTCCAGGAGCTGACCGTTCCCCACAACATGTGCAGAGCATGCGAGCCAGAATCTTCCCATCCTGCTAAGAAGCCCTCGGTGCTCTGTCCTCCAAGACAGATTGTCTGTTTTTCTGGTCGTCGCGGTACTTTCTAATTCTTTGCCAACACCCTAATTCAAATGCGTCAGTTCTTGTTACTCTTCCTTATTCGCTGTCCAGCGTTCACATGGTCATGAGGCTTTGAAAATTTCTTGGTTTAGGTCAGGCACACCTCCTTTTAGAAGTGACCCCTTTGTTCTTTCCCACAGTGAAGAAGTCTCGTGCAACAGACTTACCCGTGTCCTGAGTTGTTTTGCTTGATTTCATGACCACTGCTTCCATGAGCATTGATTGTGACACATTGCTTGAGACAGGTGTTCATTTTTACTTTCTTTGCCTTTAGGACTAAACATAATTTCAGTGCATTCCACTTAAACTGGAGGGAATTAACAAATATGGGTGACGAAATTTATACTAGGCTAAATGTTAATTTTCCCCCTAGTTCAAGGGTAAGGCATTCACAAAGTCATTCAGTGAGGACTCCTCACCCTCACCTCACCACTGCCTACCCTACTCACCCTCCCTCAGGGGTCATTCCCTTCTCCCTCACAGCACATTACTCAGGTGTGGGCCGATGGTGAGAAAATCAAGAATGGACTTTGATAGTCCACGTTTTGAAGATCATTGGAAATGCTTTCCTATGAGGTGAATTGTCGATCATAGTTCTTTCTTTTTCTAGAGGTTTGTTGTTAATTCTTTCCTATATACGGACATCTTCCAAAGATAGGTTAATTTGAGCCTCAACTGGTTGAAACCATCCCACCGATGACTGCATCCTTTGTATTTCTGGAAGGGGAAATTATGCCCTTTGTAGCCAGAGGTCAGACCTGCCCTCCACACCATTTTGCAGTCACCCTTCAGATCTAGAACTGAGCTCACCTTCATGGTTCCATCAGCCAAACACTAGGTCTGTAGGTGAACAATACCACCTTAGACTAGCCCGCTATTGGAAATTTACAAAGGCACCTCTTATCCTAGACTACTGTTTAGGAGGAGGTCACATGTAGATCCTTGCAATCGCTTCCCCCTTCCCAACCAATCCTCCCTGGACCCCCCCAGTATTGCCACTCACACCTGTGGTCCTGAAGGGATCATTCGTTCCCTGGATTCCCCGGGTTTCCCATTCCTATCTGTATCAGTGCACATCCTCTGGTCTAGCCAGACTTGCAAGGTAGAATTGGGATCATGATAGTGGCGGGGGAGGAGGCATTTAGGAAGTAGAGGAAAATTGTATTTTTCATCGTTGCTACATCACACCCTGACTGGCTCATCTCCTGAGACCCTTCTGTCCGGCACAACCTACAAATGGGTTTTATGTCTCCACTCCCCCACTCATTCACTATGATAAGATCTTTTGTTCTGATGGTGTGTGATACATGATCCCTTTCACACGCCTTGATCACACAGGCTGGTGTGCTTGTTTCATGTGGACTTTGTTGCTTTTGAGCTAAATGGCCACTTGTTTACCTTCAAGCATTTAAGACCCCAGATGCTATATCTTTTGATAGCCAGGCACCATCAGCTTTCTTCACCACATTTACTTATTCACCCACTTTGTCTTCAGCTGTTGTGTCGGGAAGGGGAGCATCATCGAATGCCAATTTAATAGAAGAAAGTATTCTTGCATTGAGGGAGTACTTGGGTGGAGGCCAATATCCTTCTGGTACCTTAATACTATACATATAAATATATGCACATAGATCTATTTTACCATCCTCATATATCAATATATTTGCATATGTACATGGTCTTTATCTAGACCTCTATAAATGCCCTTAGCTTCCCAGCTCTTTCCTCTATTTCCTTTGCCTTCCCTCCTCTCCCATTGTCATACTCAGTCCCCACCAGTGTTTCAGCAATTCCTCTTGGTTACATTACCCTTGATCATGCCATACCAGGCCTCGCACACCCTCCAAACCACCGATTTGGATCAATCTTTGTTCCCTTGTCCCTGGGTTTTTTAACACCACTACCTTTTCCCCCACCCCCCCCCCCACTCCCATTTCCGCCAGGAACTGTCAGTCCCGTTGTTTTCTCCTCCAGATAGTTCATCCAGCCTATCTTATTTAGACAGACCTGTAGAGATAATAACATGCACAAAAATAAGACAGAGCAAAACCAAGCAACAACATACAACAAAACAACAACAACAAACCAATGACAACAAAACAAAAAAACAAGAAAGAAGAGCTTGTAGTTAGTTCAAGGAGTGTTTGTTGGCTTTTAGGAGTGTTGTCCAGTCCAGTCTGTTGGGGCACCATGCCCTGGCCCTAAAGTCCACCTTCAGCATTCCCTTGGGACCTTGCCCCTTCATGCCCTTGCTGTTCTATTGCACCCCGTTAGTGTTTTACCTCGGTGTGGCAATCAGATTGGGTGCAATTCCCACAGTGTATCTCTGGTGTTGTCCCCTGTAGGAGTATGGGACAGTGAGGGACATCATGTCTCATAGGGGGGCCGGACATGTGGTCCTCTCTGTGGACTGGCTGCTCTAAACGGGAACATCATCCTCACAGCCTGGTGTGCCATGATATGCTCCACTCTGTCCTCCTCCTCCTTCATCTACTCCTATGTGCCCCGATCAGATATGTCCCTCTCCTTGAGCTTCAGATTCAATGCCATCCTTAGAAATAAATTCTTCTGGGGGAAGGGGCCGGTGTCCACCTAGTAGTTGGGATTAAGGCTGGCCCCCCAGGTAGTTACATAATCTGTTGTCAATTTGAGACTTAAGAGTGAAAGGGTGGAGTTTAGCCTGTCAATCAGGTCGCAGCTTGATGACTTCATTTGGAGGCACGAAGGAGATAAGTAGCTCATTGGAAGCAGGACACAGGCTTACTCCCTCTCAGTCATTACTGATGAAGAGCCTGATGGAGCTACACTGATGTAGCCAGAGCCTGGAGCTGGAGGGGCCATGAGGAGACCCATGCCAGTGCTGAGATGCTTCTTCTGCCAGTGGGTCCACAAGACATTCCACCCATTGGCCTGTGATCTTCCTGCATTTGGCATCATTGCATGTGTTCCATAAATCTGAAGAGGACTTTATGGATTGGCTCAGACCTATGGGCTAATATCAGACCTATGGACTTGATCTGGACTGGGCTGGGATGTTTTCTCAATATTCAATTGCTCTTGTATATAAAGCTCTTTCTTATACACATGAGTGTCTATGCATTTGTTTCTCTAGTCCACCCAGATTAGCACAGGGTAGAATACCTCTTTGTTATCCTGAGAAGCAGCTGATGGTTTCAAACTGCTGACCTTGTGGATTAGCAGCCCAACTTGTAACCCACTATCTCACCAGGCCACTATGAGTCACAATCAACTTGATGGCAGTGAGTTTTGTTTTGTTTGGTGGGAAGAGAAGATGGGAAACAATATTGCAGCCAAAATAAGGCCAGGTATAGAAAGGAAGACCATCTCTTGCTCATAAGTAAATTCAGATTGTAGTTGAATAATCTTAAAGAAGGCCAAGCGAGTCAAAATAGGATCTTACGGATATGTGACCTGAATTTTGGGAAAATTTCAAGACTGGATCTGACACATTGAATACGAATGACAGAAAACCTGATAGCTGTGGAAAACCTCAAGGGCACCATCCATGAAGAAGGCAAGATGTTGTTTAAAAGACAAAAAAGAAAAGATCAAAGTGGATGACACAAGGGACTTTGAAACTGGCTCTTGATCACAGATAGCTAAAGCACATGGAAAACATGATGAAGGAGAGGAGCTGAACAGGAAATTCCAAAGGATATCTCAAAAGACAAGCACTAAAGTAATATAATAAAATGTGCAAAGACCTGGAGTAGAAAGCCAAAAGAGAAGAATACTCTCAGAATATCTCGAGCTGAAAGAACGGAAGGAAAAATTCAAGGCTCGAGTTGTTACCAGGTGAGATTTCATGGTCACAATATTGAACAATGCCGGCAGCATCAAAACAAGATGGAACAAATACAGAGTCACTGTTGGGAAAAGAACTGGTTGACATGTAATCATTTCAGGAGGTAGCATATGATCAAGAACCAGTGTTACTGAAGGAAGGAGTTCAAGATGCACTGAAAACATTGGGAAAAATAATGCTCCAGGAACTTGCAGAATACCAAATGAAATGTTTTAACCAGTGGATGAAGCACTGGAAGCATTTACGTGTCTATGTCATGAAATCTGGAAAAAAAAAAAAGAAGAAGAAATTTGGGAGACACCTGGCCATACTCGTGATGGGTTGGTGCCCTCTGCCACCCCAAGAGCCCATGGGGTGAAAGGACAAAGGATGAGGGGGTGACACGCCCACTCCTTGAGGGAGTTCCCTGCCAGCCTAGATGGTGTTAGGGCCAGGGAACCTGATCCAGCAGTAGTCTGTGCCAATTTAGAAGGTGGCTGAGGTCAGGGTGTTATTTCATGACCAGAGGTAGATAGGATCAGGTGGGAAACAGACGTTATTTCCCAGGTTGTGTGCCCATAATATATGCCCAACCTAAGGTGCTACTTGCTAACATATGGTCAATGATGTACACTTAGAGGTCAACTGCTTAAAGGTTATCTCCCTGAGGCTTACCAGGTCCAGCCCACTCCGAGACGACCAAGGTTAGCCTGCCATCTTGGTAGGGAGAAGCTTTCTGTTTGGGCCGGGTATGAACTAGGCAGCCCTGTTTGGAATAAGCTGAAGCAAATCCAGGCCCTGCAAGTCCTTCCCTGCACATCCCCAAGGTCAGCAGCAGAGGGCGCCAGATACCATAACTGCCAGATGGATACCCAGTGAAACCAGATGTTCTGGGTTCAAAGAAAGCCTCAAGGAGTCCACAAGTAACTCTCCTTGTTTCCAGACCCCATATGCTAATTGCCATACATTCCTCACCATCCCTTTAGAAACCTTCGCCCCCATCCGCTGAGCATGATTTCTCTGACCTGTTGGTCTAGGTCCCGGAACCCCATCAGGGAGACCCACCCCTCCGCGCCCCGCCTAATAATGCTATTTCTGTTTCTGCTCTCCCTTGTCCCGTCAGTTATGTCCGTCTTCTCCCCTGTTCCTCAGTTCCCCTTTACACTTTGCTGTCACATGGGTGCCCTTAGTGCTCCCCTTCTTATTGCATGTACACCCCTAGCTCATCACCTTCCTGTCGCACATATCCTATTGTTATGCACGTGGCTACCTGTCATTAAGGGGGCTTGCATGTCCCTAAGTGTAATAAGTCTTGGTTAGAAATATATTAGAAATATATGTGCTCTCTCTGCTCAGACCTGGCTGTTGAGATCATGACCTTCCTGGAGGTGAGCATTTTCATGTCTTATTCTGGTGCCTCTTTAATTTTACCCCTCAATTACACAACCATCCCTTGTAGCTGTTTGATTGTGGAGGCTGGTACCCCACACTGGCTGATCAAAAGAGTGACTTCCGAAGGGATTCAAGTTCAATTCAAGGCAGAGGGATGATCTCAGAAGATTTTTTGGGATGCCAAAGGGAGTCATCCTGATAGAGTTTCTCAATAGACACAGATGATCATGAGAGCTTACTGTCAAGACGTTTTAAGAAAATTAAAAGCAATAATGTTGGGTAAAAAAGCCCAGGGCAGTTGGACAGAGGAATTTTTCCTGTCAGAGTAATGTGCCTGCCCATTCTTAGGGGGTCTCAATGAGGAGACAGCATGACAACAGACAGAAGGTGCTACGGTGAGGCTGGGTCCATGGTGCTCAGCGGCAAACCTTTCTGTTTACCCCTCCTGAGAGAGTAGCAGGTGGTCTCACATCTCTACTTTGACCTTTGAAACTGTATCGTAAAAAAAAAAAAAAGGGAGGGTGATAGTTGAGAAACAAGTGAAGATGTTTAATGATTATTGCTTAAGATAGTATTGCATGTTATAGAAAAAATAAATAAAACCCATAATAACTTACCTAAGCCATGTTGAATTCTGAGAGTTCTACCTTTCACTTTTATGAAATCTAACTTATTTTTGAGGCTTAACAAGGAAATAGTTTGGCAGGTTCATTGATAACATGAGATTAAAAGTGAGGGCAACCTTTGTTCAGACTGACAGGCTATGATGGAAGCAGCAGTCAAGAGATCAAACAAGGCATCGTATTGGGGAACTTCTCAGTGCATGACCTCTCTAAGGCGTGGAAAAACAAGGATATTATTCTGAGGACTGAGATATACCTGACCCAAGGCATGTTATTCTGAATTGCCTCATATGCATGTGAAAGTTGAATGTGGACATTCATTGCATTTGTGGTGCTAAAGGAGAATGTTGAAAGTACTATAGGCTGACAAGAAAACTAACAGATGACTTAGAAGTATACACAGACTGCTCCTTAGAAGCAAAGATGGCAAGGCTTCGTCTCACGTATTTTGGACATGGCATCCCTGTCCCTGGAGAAGTACACATGCTGGGGAAAGTGCAGGGCCAGTGGGATAGAGGAAGGCCTTCTGCAAGATGGATTGACATAGTGGCTGCAACAATGGGCTAAACGTAAAAACAATGGTAAGTATGATGCAGGCAGTGTTTTGTTCTGTTTTACATAGGCCCACTCTGTGTAGGAACTAACTCAGAGGCACCTAATAATTAAAACTCTGAGGCTGAGCATTTTCCAGGTAGACAAGGGAAGTGTGGAAATAGAATAGGGGGTGTGATTGTTTCTCCTTTCCTTTTCTCATGTTGCATTTGGGGATCAGAAAAGATTTTACCCAATTAGCACAGTGGACAACATCACGATAACTAAGAAAAGACTGAAGTTGTCAAGGATTTCACTTTACTTGGCTCTTCAATCAACACTTGCCGAAGCAGCAGCCCAGAAGACAAACGACATGTTGGGCTCGGCAGATCTGTTGCACAAGATCTTTTCTAAGTATGAAAGTGCAAATGTGTCACTTTGAGGACTCAGGTATGCCTGACACAGCCATGGAGTTAACAATTGCTTCTTTTGTGTGTGAAATTTAAAAAATGGGCAAGGAGGTAAGAAAAGAATCGATGCATTTGAGTTATGGTATTGGTGAGAAATACTGAAAATAGCTTGGAGAGGATTGAATTTGAGAAAATTATGCCGGGTGAAAGGAACCTTGGTGATATAATGGGTTATGAGTTGGGCTGCTAACCACAAGGTCAGCAGTTTGAATCCATCAGCTGCTCTGAGGGAGAAAGATTTGGCTTTTGGCGCATGTAAAAATTCACAGCCTCCATAGCCTGTAAGCAGTTCTATTCTGTCCATAGGGTCCGTATGAGTCAGGACTGACTCGATCACAATGAATCAATCACAGAAGGGCAAATATTGTACGAGACTACTGTTGTTGCTATTTTTCTTCTTCTTTTGAGTCAAGAAAAGGTTTTCGCACTAAAAGAAAGAGACTATAATGGTTATCAGAAGTGGGAGAGGAAGGGAGAGAAGGGGAAGTACCAGAGAAGAGGGCAGCCAGCTGTTAACTTGGGTGAAGGAGAAGGTAACATCCAATGACAGAGAGCTGGGGGACACTGATCTGCAAACCCTCCCCGAATCCGCACTAACATGGACAACCAGAAGCATAAACATATCTGTCATGGGGGAAGTACAGTCCTAGCGCTCCTTAGAAGCAAGGATGGTGAGTCTTGTCTCAAGATCTTTGCACACGTTGGAGAAGAGACCAGTCTCTGGAGGAGAACATCGTGCTTGGTACAGTAGAAGGCCAGTGGCCACAACAATGGATTCAAACATAACAAGAAGTAGGAAGACGGCTCAGGACAGAGCAGTGTTTCCTGCTGCTGTTCCGAGTGGCTATGAGCTAGATCCAATTCGATGGCATCTAACAATAATAACAAAGTCTAATGTGGTATACTCTGAAAAAGTGCTCAGATATATCCAGAAGAGAAATCCAGTTTGTTCAGTACATACGATAGAGTAAGCACCCTTTGGAAAACTCACTGCCATAAGGCCAGTTCTGATTTCTAGCTATCCCTTGAGGTCAATTGTGATACACAATGACCCAAGACAGAAAAGAACTGTCCCTGTGGGCTTCTGAGACAGAGCGAGTCAATTCTGACTCATACGGAGCCTGTATGGTGTTTTCAAGGCTAAAAATCTTGACAAGAGCAGGTGGCCTCTACTCTTGCCCAGAGAGCAGCTGACAGGTCTGAACCATTCCTTCTGGGTCAGAAGCCTGTTGGGATGAGCTCCTTTGGCTCAGAGCGTGGCTAGGAAAACCTTGGGGCGTTTCAACTCTTCCCTATAGAATTGCTACGGTTGGTTCACGAGGGATTGGGGAGCTGGGAGGAAGGGGGAAAAATAAGGAGCTGATACCAAGGGCCCAAGTAGAAAGCAAATGTTTTGAGAATGATGATGGCAACAAATGTACAAATGTGCTTTACACAATGGATGTATGTGATAAGAGTTGTATGAGCCCCCAATAAAAATGATTAAATAAATTTAAAAAAGAATTGCTGTGGTTGGAATGCACTGGATGGCAATAAGTTTGATTCTTTTTCTTTGCCAGGAGGGTCAGGGCGGGGGCGGGGGAGGTAGGGAAGGGGGACTAGGGATGCGTGTCAGCTAGAGTTTGAAGTTTGGGATTGAAGGTGAGGGGATGAGGTCATTGCCACTCCTTTTCCTGGACTTCCACCAAAGAAAGTAGGATAAGCAGGGGGCGTCCAGCCAGGTTCTCCCCAGAGCCGATGATCTGGTGTCTCTTCTTCCCCAGGTGTGGAAAGGCATATTCATTCAATCTGTTCTTTTCTATAAAACACCTCAGAATCCCACAGGTATCAATGTGAGAAGGAGGCTACCAAGCGCCAGTAAAAAGACACAACATGCCAAAGAGGTCTAATGACTGACCAGGAAATCTAGTTCTCACTATCATGTACAGCCAGTCTCTTGGTGAAGCGACATTACATTGGCTCTGAGGAGCACAGAATAAAGGCAGATGGGCACTCCAATTGACCAGGCTTGTTTGGGAAAGAAACGTCTCTCTCAGAAAATGATATTGTAAAAGTTAAATGCTGTTTCTGCTATTTAGTAAGATTAGAAATGTCACTCCCAAAGGCACAATGTACAGAAAAGTTTGGGCGATTTAGTTCCCAAAAATCAGCTATGGAAGACTTCATGAAGCAGACTGATGCACAAGGGGCGGGAATGTATGGAGTGGACTTGATGGCAGCTGGTAAGGTAATTATGAGCCGGCACAAGACCAGACAATGTTTCATTCTGTTACATGAAAGGCTGCAAAAAGCCAAAGCCCATTTATGGCTAATCGTATTATGGGGTGTGAGGGAACAACGGAGGGTGTTCAGAAATTCAGAAATGCTAAAGGAGAGAGAGCGAGCATTTAAATCCTCCTGATGAGGCAAGTGGCCCTGATGATCTACATCTCAAAAGAACTTCACACCCTATTTTCTCTAGAAGATTTGCATCCTGTTCTTCCAAATAATTTTTAACAGGGTTGGAGTTACTGTAGGTATGGCTGACAATATCCAGAAAATTGACAAATAAGAATGTATGTCACGGAACCAAACTTCGGTTCATTCTGCTCACACAACAATTGCTCAGTCAAATGGTCTGGTTATCGCCTGTTAATGATTTAATAAATAAATTTTTTAAGTAATTGACGCAGCACTTGGAAGAGTTAAACTCTCAAATTGCAATCAGGGCAACTCTTGGCAAGCGCTCCATTTGGTTACTTCCCCAGTTTAGAGTTCTGTAACTGAGCTGAGTGAGAGTTCACCAGGATAATGATGAAACAGCACTTGGAGCCAGGCAGAAAGTGATTGCTGTAGGATGTGTGGTTTCCAGCGATCCTAATCTCTCTAGATGTAGTAGCCTTCCCTAAATGAACAAGGATCAGGCCCTTCACAAGGAAAAGCTTATGGTCTTAAATATCCTTTCTTTCTGGACTCCTTACACCAGATTCCTATGAAGAAACCAGAGGCCTTGTGTCTGAGTCCAAATGCTTTGAACAAAAGACAATATCCAAGAAATTCAGGAACTTTTCGATACAGGGTGAAAGAATATGGATTCCTAGAAATTTCAGTCAAATGGGATATGGAAGAGGAAGGATCTTCGCTACACAGGTTTTACTAACTCTTAAAGTTGGACAGTGACGGCCAGGTATTTTCATGGATGAATTCATCTTGCCCTGATATAATTCTTTTCAAAAAAGCTCTTTAAAAAACATTATGTAAAAATAATGTTGCACTTTTAAAAGAGTTGTAAAGATGGAGGACTTCCAGAAAGATGGCGGACTAGGCAGTCATGCTACCCAGACTCTCTATAACCAAGACACAGCTGATGATTGAAATAGATACAGATGGTAATCCTGGAACACTAAGCTCCAGAGGAAAGACAAGAAAAGTAGGTCAAATGCCGACCAGAAGAAGCCGAACAAACGCTCCAAGTCAGGTGACGTGCAGAACAGGTACACGGGCAGCTGGCCTGACAAGGCATAGCCATTTTGAACATTGTAATTCGTGCTCACTAAGGACAGGACTTGACAATCAGCTCTGCTCACCAACGATCACACGAACACCCACACCGGGAACAGACCAGCAGAAAGGAATGCTCCTCTTTTTGTTGCCGACCCCTCCCAGGGACCAGATGTCCCATCAGCCCGCCTCTCACCCACCCAGAAGCTGCTCCTGTTCTGCCTGAAGTTGACGGCTACCTTTGCTGATAGGTACCAGGAGCTCATGAACCTCATGCTTGGAGGAGTACCCTCTTCATCTCACTGGGGCTCGGGAACGTAATCTCAAGGGAAACCGGGCTCACTGGCATCACATAGTCCACAAGGACAATGGCCTCCAGCCTCTTTTGGAGAGTAGTGGGTCTCGTTTTATAAGCTCCAGGATGCAACTATTGGTCTGGGGGAAAGAAGACGCACAGAAGAAACCACTGTCACAAACTAAAGAGCCACACAACATGTATCTCCACGACCCTGCGAGCAGAAGAACTAGTTGCTGATGGCTGGTAGAGTGGGAGGAAAATGTGGAACAAAACTCAAAATCATAAAAAGACCACATTTACTGTCTAGATAGAGGCATGGTACTCCCAAGACTGTGACCCTTAGTCATCCTTCAGGCCTGGAAATAAACTCAATCAAGCCCATGGCTCAATATTCAGCCAAATAATAGACAAATCTGTAAAGGGAGCAATTAAAAGTTGAAAAACTAATATAGAGTTCCCATATCTCCTATGTCCAGCTTTGCCTAATGTTAACCTTTTGTATCACCACAATCAAAGTCAGAAATTTAACATTGATATCAACTAAAAACCATAATAATATTGTGGCAGTTACAAAGTCTCCTGTCAACTTGCGAAGGGGTGGAGTCTAGCCAGTCAATCAGGTTATAGCCAATGAGGTCTCTGTGTGGGCACGGCCTTCTCCTGAGGATTCTGGGAACTCCGGTATTCCTTCCTGGAGGTAGAGACCTTCTCTGGGCTTCGTCTCCCTGTGAGACATTCCCAATGATAAGCTTGATGGAGCTAGGCTGATGCAATCAGAGCCCTGTGCTGGAGGAGCCACATGGAGACCCACGCCAGCACTGAGATGCTTCTAGCACCACTGTATCCATAAGACTTTCGACCTATTGACCTGGATCTTCCTGCATTTGGCATCATTGCATGTGTTGCGCGAGTTTGAAGAAGACTTTATAGATTGGTATTAGACATATAGGCTAATATTGGCCTTTTGGACTTGATCTGAACCTGAAGTGGGCTGGGATGTTTTCTTAATATACAATTGCTCTTTTATATAAAGCTCTGTGTTAGACACATTGAGTGTCCATGCATTTGTTTCCCTAGTCCACCCAGACTAACACAAATATGTTGAAATTAATTTTGCTATCTTGGAGATAGGACCTACTCAAATGTGTAGCATATCAGATAATAAAGACCACACAAGCCAATGAAAACATGTGAAACTCTCCTGCCTCTGTAAAATTGTTCATATGCAGTAGTATAATCACAGTTATGAAAGTGGAGAAAATTGGACTTTGTCCCCCATCCACAGCCTTTTGTTTAATTCACAGTTGATTTTTCAGAAATTATATGATCTCATCTACTAATTGACGATTATAGAAAACCAAATGAATGTGTGTGAACTGTGTCTGGTACTATGTCTGATGTCCCTCTACTGGAGGATCTCTCTAAAACTTTACTCGTGTATTGTCTTCCATCCAAATCCATGGTAGATATTAACAGAAATTTCTCCATATGTAGCAGCTCAAATCTTTTATGTTGTCTTGCCTCAAAATATTGCTAATTCTTTTTTTTATTTTGTCAAATTTTGGCATATACCATTTATTTAATTGCTTACTCAGAATAGAATATTGTAGTATTTTGATTTTGCTTATTCAACAGTCATGTGCTGACTTTTTTGTTTATTTAATAAACATTTGTTGACTTTTTTATTGTTAGGTGTTATGCTGGGGTTAAGGAGGGAAAGTACTAGAAGGTTATTAAGTTCTTTTTTAAAAAAAAACGTTTTATTAGGGGCTCATACAACTCTTATCACAATCCATTCATACATCAATTGTGTAGAGCACATCTGTACATTCCTTGCCCTCTTCATTTTCAAAGCATTTGCTCTCCACTTAGGCCCTTTGCATCAGGTCCTCTTTTTTACCCCCTCCCTCCCTGCTCCCCCATCCCTCAGGAGCCCTTGATAATTTATAAATTATTATTTTGTCATATCTTGCCCTGTCCGACGTCTCCCTTTACCCCCTTTTCTGTTGTCCATCCCCCTGGGAGGAGGTCACATGTAGATCCTTGTAATTGGTTCCCCCTTTCCAACCCACTCTCCCTCTACCCTCCCAGTATTGCCACTCACACACCTGGTCCTGAAGGTCTCATCTGCCCTGGATTCCCTGTGCCTCCAACTCCTGTCTGCACCAGTGTACATCCTCTGCTCTATCCAGATTTGCAAGGTAGAATTCGGATCATGTTAGTGGCGGTGGGGGTCGGGGGGAAGGAAACATTTAGGAACTAGAGGAAAGCTGTATTCTTCATCTGTGCTACATCGTACCCTGACTGACTCATCTCCTCCCCTAGACCCCTCTGCAAGGGGATCTCCAGTGGCCGACAAATGGGTTTTGGGTCTCCACTCTGCACTCTCCCTTCATTCACTATGGTAAGATTTTTTTGTTCTGATGATGCCTTATACCTGATCCCTTCGGCACCTCATGATCGCACAGGCTGGTGTGCTTCTTCCATGTGGGCTTTGTTGCTTCTGAGCTAGATGGCTGCTTTTTTACCTTCAAGCCTTTAAGACCCCAGGCTCAAGTAGAAAGAAAATATTTTTGGAAATGTTGATGGCAACATATGTACAAGTGTGATTCAATACAATGGAATGATGGATTGTCATAAGATTGATAAGAACCCCCGGATAAAGTGATTAAAAAGAAATGTGAGCTCACTGTGGCTACAACTCCTGCCAGGTGGCCATCTCTCCTGATCCCTTCAGTGCAAGGACTGTAACATCTCTCCTGGACCAGGGCTCTGCCCCAACCTTGTTTATTTTTGTTTTTTTGTATATTTATTAAACATTGTCCATGTCTTTGCAAATAACCCCCCTCCCCCATTTAAAAAAATGATTTTACTGGGATCTCCTATAGATAGTCTAACAATCCATAATCCATTAGATCAAACATAATTGTACAATTACTGCCACCATCATTTTCAAAACATTTTTGATCTTCTTGATCTCTTTGATATCAGCTCCCCCTTTTCTCCTTCCTTCCCCAGAAACCCTTCTTCTCATCTAACAGTTAGTATAATTTGCCATATTTTACACCATCCAGTGCAGCCGTTCCCTACAACTCTGTTACTCCTTCCCCTGGAGAGAGTTACACAGTCATCTTTCCCATTGGTTCCCCACCAACCTTCCCATGCCCCCAGAAAATTGCTCCCATTAACTATTTTGATGGGTTTAACTATCTCGGATTTAATGCGTCACATGATCTTCATTATGCAAATGAAAATTCACAGGTCTAAATAGCTTAATGAGGTAAAACTGGGACCATAATAGTAAGGGAAGAACTATTAAAGAACTAGAGGATAGTTAGGTGTTTCATCAGTGCTATACTGCACCCTGGATATATCTTCCTTCCCCTATGGCCCTTCTGTGAGGGACTGTCCAATTATCTTACAGGTGGGCTTTGGGTCTCCACTTTGTCACCACTTCTTCACATCGACTTGATTGCTTGTTTTTGAAGTTCTGATACCTAATCCCATCGACACCTCATGATTACACAGGCTGGTGGCAAATAACCCCTTTGGAAACTCTTCAAATTACTTCGTTTGACATGACACTTGTTTCCTGCCCAAACTGACCCTGCCAGAGACTAGATCGTCAATGTAGGTCTGTTAGAATACTCACAGAGCATGCCTGGTCTGTCAGGGCAGAGTCACAATGGACTGGCTGGGTGTGTACATGAGTTTGGAGAATAACAATCAGACTGGAGCCCAGCTAAGTCTCACTGCACAGACAGCAACCTGCTCTGACAGCTCTCTGGGCACCTCTAGCCCTAGGAGTCGGGGCTTGGTGAGTGGGGGACAAAGGGAAGGGAGGTTACTGCATAGCCAGGTTACTAGGTTACTGCACGGCTCATCTAGAGGGCCAACCACCTGGAAAGACCTTGAAAAAATATACTTTCATTACTCAGTGGCATTTGTACCTGTTTCGACACTCATCACAGACATTTGCAGGACTAGTGATTACCTCCTATTTCAGATAGTCATTGTTCTCCATTCCTGTCACTGGTGATTGGTCCAAATTTCAAGAAGCAGAGCACAGACTTAGATAGTGAGCTAATGCCCAACCAATGAAAGAAGTGCCAAATCCTATTGCACTGGTTCTCAGATACTTAAATCACCACTTAAGAGTCTAACACTCTTAACCAGGCCTTCTATTCCTTGCCCTGATGATGATGACTGTGACAGTGACCTTGAAGCCTGCAGGCCACTGCTGCTGGGATGAGCCAGTGCGCATCGCGGTGCGCGGCCTGACCCCCCACCAGCCGGTCACGCTGCGCGCGTCCCTGCGCGACGAGAAGGGCGCGCTCTTCCGGGCCCACGCGCGCTACCGCGCGGACGGCGGCGGCGAGCTGGACCTGGAGCGCGCGCCCGCGCTGGGCGGCAGCTTCGCGGGGCTCGAGCCCATGGGCCTCATCTGGGCCCTGGAGCCCGAGAAGCCGCTGCAGCAGTTGACCAAGCGGGACGTGCAGACGCCCTTCGCGGTGGAGCTGGAGGTGCTCGAGGGCCACGAGCCCGAGCCGCGGCGCGTGCTGGGCCGGGCGGTGCACGAGCGCCACTTCCTGCGGCCCGGGGTGCGGAGGGAGCCGGTGCGCGCGGGCCGGGTGCGCGCCACGCTCTTCCTGCCGCCAGGTGAGCCGCCTTTCTCTCAGCAGATCCTTCTGGAGAGGCAGGGCCAGGCCCTGGAGTCACACGGGTCCCCTGTCTTGACTGCGGAAATCCCCCCCGCTCCTGCATTCTGCGTGGAAGGTTTTGGAACGTTCCACTGCAGCCGCTAGAGTCCATTCTACATGGATTTGCCGAGCAACCATTCTGTGCCAACTCGGAGGCTGTGTTTCAAGTACCCAATTAAACAGACGGCTCTGCCTGTCTGCTGGGTGACTTGCAAGGCTCCTTTTACATTATCACACTTCATGGCAGCTGGCGTGCTCTTGAGTCCATTAGGAAACTCAAAATCCACTGCCTGGAATCAATTCTGACGTACATCTGGTCTCCAGGTTTTCCCAACCTGTCAATCTGTACCGAAACTGACGCCCTATCTTCCTCTCTCAACTGGCTGTTGGGTTTGAAGTGCCAATCTTGGGGCTAGGGGTGGACCCCAGGTCATTCCTCCACGGAGCAGCTTTTGGCTTCACACCACTGACCGTACAGTAAGCAGCCAAGCACTTAGTCCTTAGCACCAGGGCTTCTTAAGTTGGAACACAGATCCCTATGGCCTTTGGGATCCCCGTGGGTCAGAGTCCACAAAGGCAAAACAAAGACAGAAACAGGCATTATGTGTTTACCTCTGTTCTGTTTTAAATTAGTATTAGAAAGGTGAGGAAAAGCCTCCTAAAAGAGAGAATCGAAACTTTGGCTTGTAGACAGAGGAGTCAGGCAGGTAGACCCAAATGAGTAGGCAGCGAAAACGGGGGGGGGGGGGGGGGGGGGCGGCGGGGGCACCGTGTGCACTAGCCTTCTGTGCGGGCATGAAGAGAGCATGTCTAGAGAGGGGGTTCTTTCAGGGCGGAGCTGAGCAGGTAGGAAGCGAGATTCTGTGCTACTCTAGATATGTCCAGCTTTTTACAGCTCTCAAAACCTTTTCAAACAGATCAATGGATTGTTTTTGACAAAATAAAAATTGTTAGTGAAAACTGTATATCTCATTATATGTTATTTCCAGGTTGATTTATTTGTGCTA
The DNA here is from genome assembly GCF_050624435.1 of Tenrec ecaudatus. Classification (NCBI taxonomy): domain Eukaryota; kingdom Metazoa; phylum Chordata; class Mammalia; order Afrosoricida; family Tenrecidae; genus Tenrec; species Tenrec ecaudatus. Next base: position 30,966,904 of record NC_134543.1, on the reverse strand, counting down.
TTACATGAATTTTGTAAAAATGTGTGGAAAAAAACCTGGAGAAGTGAGGCATTTTAGGAGCCCCCAACTTCCTTCCCAGTGGTTTTGTTTTTTTTGTTTTTTAAAGTAAAGTAAAAGCAGTCCTTTGTTCCTTAACTCCCACTGCATCCCTGCTGCAACCTCTTAGGGCTCAAATCTTGCCTTGCTGACTACCAACATCTGCAACCTAAAACTGGTTTTTGTGATTCTAAAACTCCTTATCACCCTTTTTTGTGCTGTTCTCCAGGTATGGGGCCCTTCCCTGGGGTCATTGATCTGTTTGGAACTACAGGTGGCCTTTATGAATACAGGGCCAGCCTCCTAAGTGGGCATGGTTTTGCTGTGTTGGCTTTGGCTTACTTCAGATTTGAGGACCTTCCAAAACATTTGGAGGATATGCATCTGGAGTACTTTGAAGAGGCCGTGCACTTCATGCTGCAGCATCCCCAGGTGAGTCCTGCTGCTTGCTGAATGCAGAGAAGGGAGAGGGGTGCAGGTGACCCAGGGCTGGATTCAAAACCTGACCGGGAAACCTAGCGCTGCCAGTGTGCTGAGACACCAGGTCATTATTCCTATCTCTATCCATTTCTCTAATCCCTCAAAATCGGATCATTTCATCCTCTTTGTAACACTGACCAGAATCAAACTGCTTTGAACTAAAGAATTAGTAATGAGTTCTGCTTCTGCCTCTACCACCAAGTGTAGCCTTATGATCCTGAATAAGGCATTTCCCTTCTGTGGGGTTCAATGTTCTTATTCATATGATTAATGTACATGAGTTTACTAAGAAGGAAGAGGAGGAGATGAGTCAGTCAGGGTGCGACGTAGCACCGATAAAGAATACAGCTTTCCTCCAGTTCCTAAATGCTTCCTCCTCCCACCCCTACTACCATGATCCGTATTCTACCTTGCAAGTCTGGATAGAGCAGAGGTTGTACACTGGTGCCAATAGGAGCTGGAGGCACAGGGAATCCAGGGTGGATGATACCTTCAGGACCAGGGGTGTGAGGGGCGATACTGGAAGGGTAGAGGGTAAGTGGGTTGGAAAGGGGGAACCGATTACAAGGATCTACATGTGACCTCCTCCCTGGGGGACGGACAACAGAAAAGGGGGTAAAGGGAGATGCCGGATAGGGCAAGATATGACAAAATAATAATTTATAAATTATCAAGGGCTGAGGGAGGGGGAGTGGGGGTGGAGGGGAAAAAAGAGGACTTGATGCAAAGGGCCTAAGTGGAGAGCAAATGTTTTGAAAATGATTAGGGCAAAGAATGTACAGAAGTGCTTTATACAATTGATGTATGTATATGTAGGGATTGTGATAAGAGTTGTATGAGTCCCTAATAAAATGTTTTTTAAAAAAGATTAAAAAATGACATTGTTGACAAAAAAAACAAAGTATTTTGGGGTAGAAAGGGGGAACCAAACACAAGGATCTACATATAACCCTCTCCCTGGGAGATGGACAACAGAAAAGTGGGTGGAGAGAGCCATGGGACAGTGTAAGGCATGACAAAATAACAATAACTTATAAATTATCAAGGGGGAGGGAGGGAGCGTGGCAAAGGGATGGGAAAAATGAGGAGCTGATACTAAGGGTTTAAGTAGAAGGAAAATGTTTTGAGAATGATGATGGCAACAAATGTACAAATGTGCTTGACACAATGGATGGATGGATGGATGGATTATGATAAGAGTTGTATGAGCCCTCAATAAAACTATTTTAAATGCATTTTTAAGGTAATTGGTCACATTTAGAGACTGAATACTTTATGATATTAAGTAATCATTTATTTTATTAAGTGTATATAATTTGAAGTTATAGGGCATGACCTCATTGGTAGTGGAAAAACCAACTAAATAGGTAAAATAATTTGGTATGATTATAAATTAAAAGATATATACTCTTTGGTATTACGTAGAGTTAAAGAAGCCCAGTATTGTAAAGTTAAATGATAAGCTGTTCTTCAAGGTCTCACAGATGGCCCACTTCTGGTAGACTTCAAGAATTGGTCATGAAGCAAAGTTGCTAAACCCTGGGTGTCCTTGCTCTGTTGACTGTTGGCTTATTCAGGAGAAATATGGCCCTAGAAAAAGTAAGATATTTATTAGTTCTACCCTTAGACCTAAGCAAGAGGGCCTTCTTGTCTGAGAACTTCTATTTCTGGCGGCCACACTCTGGCCGTCATTTGCCCGCACCCCTCCCTGCTCCAAGGACTAGCTGCAGGCTCAACCACATGAAAGTATCCGCCTGTGCTTCCGGAACCGGAGCCCTTGACTTTTCTGCAGGAAAGCTCTGAGCCTGATTCCTGACAGTCTGCCTGTTCCCAGGCCCTTTTGTGTAGAACCCCATTGGCCATAATGTGTAGGCTGTGATTTCTCACACGTGTTCAAAGAACACCAAGATATGTAATGAAGCCAAGAATGGAAAGAGAAGGAGGCTGAGCCATGAGCAAAGGGCTGGGGCAGGAGCTGGCTCTCAGTCCTGCCACTTTCTAGTACCGAACCCCAAGGACTTCCAAGAGTCTGAAATCGAGCCATTCTTCATTGTTATGCAGGCATATTTACAATGTAGGGCATAGAATATATTTCAGTTGAGCAGTTTGCGCATTTGGCTTGGAGTTTTAAAATATTTATATATATATATATATATACCTTCATTTATATACTCTTGACCCAGACATCATGAACACTAGGGAGAGCCTGTATGCAAATCAACTACCATTGGTTGAAATATTTTTTGTTAGAAGCTATATCTGAGCTTTATAAATTAATATCTAAGGAAATGACATGAGAAAGTTATTTGGTAAATATAACATCATTATTTATGTCTCCAACTTATAGATGCTATGATGTTCTCTTTTTGTCTGCATCAGGTGAAAGGCCCTAATATTGGACTTATTGGCTTCTCCAAAGGTGGTGACCTGTGTCTCTCCATGGCCTCCTTCTTAAAGGGCATCACCGCCACCGTGCTCATCAACTCCTGTGTGGCCAATGCAATGACTCCTCTGCATTACAAGGAAATGACTATTCCTCCTCTAGGCAGTGACCTAAGCAAAACTACAGTCACCGAGTCAGGCTATCTGAGTAGTTTTCATATTTGGGATAACCCGCTGGAGAAGCCTCACCTTCTCAGTCTCATTCCATTGGAAAAAGCTCAAGGGCCCTTCTTGTTCATTGTTGGCAAGGACGATCATACTTGGAATGGTGAATTCTATGCCCATATAGCCTCTGACCGGTTACAGGCCCATGGAAAAGACAGACCCCAGATAATCTGCTACCCAGGAGCTGGTCATTGTATTGACCCACCTTATTTTCCTGCTCGCACAGCCTCAGAGCACCCACTTTGGGGCCTACCAGTGTTCTATGGAGGTGAGCCCAGGGCTCATGGAAGAGCACAGGTGGATGCCTGGCAGCAAATTCAAACCTTCTTCCTTAAACATCTTGATGCTAAACAATCTGTTAAGCACAGTAAATTATAATATTATAACCACTGACTTTCAAATCGGTAAAACGTACTCCCATTGTGATCACTCTGACTCACAGTGACCTGGTAGGATGAGGCAGAACTGCCTCTGTGGATTGTCAACACTGTAACTCTTTACAGGAGGAGAAAATCTTGCCTTTCTTCCAAGGAGCAGCTGGCGGTTTCAAACTGTTGACCTTGTGGTTAGCAGTCTTCCTACTCATAGATTAGATACAATTAATAAAATTATATTCATATAATAGATATTGTGATTTCTAGAGTTTTTAGAAGCCTTTATTAATGAAGCAACCATGTTTAGTCAGCATTTGAGAAAAAAAAAGTTTAATGAAGCATTTCTTCAGTAAGATCCTAAGAATCTCAGCCTTGGCTGAATCTCACCTTCCTTCACTGCTATCTCCACCTCCACTTCCATCTCCTCCAAGCTTTCTTCCGTTGAGAAGTTTGACCCTAATTTTATCTGTAAGACCAAGCTCTAATTTCCTTAGAAAAAAATGAAGGTGCCTTTTTCCAACCATCATAATCTCTGGGTGGTATACACAGTTTATTCAGGTTTCAGGTAATTACAGACTTGCTTGAACCTAAAATGAAATGGTAGTTGAGAGCGTTCCTGGAAATGGCTTTGCTTTGTCCCATGTGGATAGCCAATGAAGGGCTTCCAGCAAAGTCTCCTTATGAGGTTCCCAGGGTGCTCCTGAGCTTATATGTCTTTTCAATTAGATGCATATGAAAGGCAAGGGGTTTTTCTGGGAATCCTAACTGAGCAGTTAGGACTAACCACAAGGCTTATAGGATATGTTTTTAAAATAACTGGACCAGTGGTGAGAGTGGCGATCCCTGGATGGTGGAGGGAAGGTGGGGTCCAAAGGGGAAGCAATTACAAGGATCTACATATAACCTCCTCCCTGGGGGATGGACAACAGAAAAGTGGGTGAAGGGAGACGTAGGACAGTGTAAGATATGACAAATAATAATAATTTATGAATTATGAAGGGTTCATGAGGGATGGGGAAGTGTGGAGGGAGGGGGAAAATGAGCTGATATTAAGGGCTCAAGTAGAAAGCAAATATTTTGAGAATGATGAGGGCAACAAATGTACAAATGTGCTTGACACAATGGATCGATGGATGGATTGTGATAAGAATTGTATGAGCCCCCAATAAAATGATTTTAAAAAAATAACTGGACACTGCATCAATGACTGGCCCTATTGTCTAAAGCAGTGGTTCTCAACCTTCCTAATGCTGACCCTTTCATACAGTCCTCAGGTGGTGGTGACCCCAACCATAACATTAGTTCCCTTGCTAATTCATCACTGTCATTTTGCTACTGTCATGTTTTCTTTTTGTTATTGAAGTTTTGAACATTGTCTTTGAACTTGGACCTCTATTACCTTGGTTAGGCTTACAATGGCATATCCTGCTTTTAAAGTGTCATTTGAATAAACACTACTGCCATTGGACTTCAGGGTTGAGTGATGGGGTTATTTCTCAAATATATTATTCTGAAAAAATGTCAGAATGATTCCACAGAATCACGGCTTATATGGTTGAAAGGTTGCTGGGAATGAGCTGGGAGCAAAAGGCCAGATTGAGAGCATAACAAACCCTTACAGTGATTTCTGAGACATCGAAAAGGGCAGCTTACTACTGAGTAATCCTTGCACTGGACAGCCAGCTAGTCCCCTTAGTCTCAAGGACTGTCAACACCTGGTGCACAGTGAATGGGATTCCCAAAGTGAACTTAGCTGCCCCTTAGATTAATCCTTTAGACCTGGGGTTCCTAACCTGTGGCCACAACCCCTTTGGGGTTTGAACGACCTTTTCACAGGGATCGCCTGTTTCATGACAGTAGCAAAATGACAGTGATGAATTAGCAAGGGAACTAATGTTATGGTTGGGGTCACCACCACCTGAGGACTGTATGAAAGGGTCAGCATTAGGAAGGTTGAGAACCACTGCTTTAGACAATAGGGCCAGTCATTGATGCAGTGTCCAGTTATTTTAAAAACATATCCTATAAGCCTTGTGGTTAGTCCTAACTGCTCAGTTAGGACTCCCAGAGCAACCTCTTGTGTTTCATATGCATCTAATTGAAAAGCCATATTAACGTGTGGGAGGCCTGGAACTGGAGGGATGCTCAGGAACACCCTGGGAACCTCATGAGGAGACTTTGCTAGATTTTTCATTCTGATGATGCATGAGTGGGGCAGTGCAGAGTGGAGACACAAAGCCCATTTGTAGGCCACTGGACATCCCCTTACAGAAGCGTCTCGGGGAGGAAACGAGCCAGTCAGGGTGTGATGTAGCAACAATGAAACATACAACTTTCCTCTAGTTCCTAAATGCTTCCTCCACCCCCCCTCCCCATCCCTGCCACTATCATGATCCAAATGATCCCAATTCTGGCTAGACTAGAGGATGTACACTGGTACAGATAGGAACTGGAAACACAGGGAATCCAGGGCAGATGATCCCTTCAGGACCAGTGGTGAGAGTGGTGATACTGGGAAGGTAGAGGGAAGGTAGGTTGGAAAGGGGGAAGGAATTACAAGAATCTACATGTGACCTCCTCCCTGGGGGATGGACAACAGAAAAGTAGGTGAAGGGAGAGGTCAGACAGGGCAAGATACGACAAAATGATAATTTATAAATTATCAAGGATTCATGAGGGAGGGGGGAGCGGGGAGGGAGGGGAAAATGAGGAGTTGATGCCAGGGGCTTAAGTGGAGAACAAATGTTTTGAGAATGATGAGGGCAATGACTGTATAAATGTGGTTTACACAATTGATGTATGTATGGGTTGTGATAAGAGTTGTATGAAACCCTAATAAAGTGATTAAGAAAGAAAGAAAGAAAGAAAGAAGGAAGGAAGGAAGGAAGGAAGGAAGGAAGGAAGGAAGGAAAAAAACAAGTTACTTTGCTGGAAGCCCTTCATTGGCTATCCACATGGGACAAAGCAAAGCCATTCCCAGGAACTCTCTCAACTACCATTTCGTTTTAGGTTCAAGCAAGTCTATAATTAAGTGTTTCCTTTCTGGAGAAAGTATCCTGGACTCGGGGAGTGAAGATAAAATCTAAATGCTGAAACTGTTGTAAGGAAATGTGGGTTTTCTTGGGGGAAACGTTATACCACGTGTTAGTTAAGAAGTGTGAAGTTCTGAGCGTTTTCATGTTCAGTGCTTTGCTGGAGGTAGTGGAAATCATTAGGTTACCCACCTCTTGAAGCAAGATTCCCTTCTTCAAATTGAGCTCTTGTAATTGTCTAGCTAGTATATATCCGAAAAAGAAGGGCAGAGTCCTGAAACTGGTGTGCGAGTACTGCCTAGGTATACTGGCATCTGCACTCCTGATCTGGGTCCTTCCACTCAAAAGCAAAGAAGGGTTTATTCTCAGGTCCAGGGAGAATCCAAAAGAAAGCATCTTTTAAGTCTGTTGCTGTTGTTTGATGCTGTTGAGTCAAAGCAACCCCATGTACAATAGAACTGAACACTACTTGGTCTTGTGCCATCCTCCCATAGTTCTTATGTTTGAGCCTTTTGGTACCGCTACTGTGCCAGCCCATCTTATAGAAGGTCTTCCTCTTTTTGCTGTTCCTCTTCTTTACCAAACATGATGTCCTTCTCCAGGGACTGGTCTCTCCTCATAACATGTCCAAAGTACAGGAGAGGAAATCTCACCATTCTTGCCTGTTAGAAAGACTCTGGCTGTACTTCGTCAAAGACAGGTTGGTTTGTTCTTGGATCTTTCCGTGGCCCTTTCAATATTCTTCATCAGCACCATCATTCATGTGCATCAATCCTTCTTCAGTCTTCATTATTCAACGTCCAGCTTTCACATGCATATGGGGCTTGTGTCAGGCACACTTTAGTCCACAAAGTAACCTCCCTGCTCTTCAACACTCTACTGAGGTCTTGTGCAGCAGATGACCCAATGAAATGCAGTTTGATCTCTCAACTGTTGCCTCCATGAGTACTGATTGTGAATCCAAGTAAGACAGAATCCTGGACAAAGTCAACCTTTTCTCCATTTCCTGGCCCAGTTATGGGAATTCTAGTCTTCTTTACATTGTGTTGTGATTCACACTGAAGGCCACAATCCTTGATCTTCATCGGCATATGCTTTAAGTCTTCCTCATTTTTAGAAAACAAGGCTGTGTCATCTGCACAGCACAGGTTGTTTCTAAGCCTCCAAAACTCCTGATGCCTCATTCTTCTCCCTATCATTCAGTTTCTCTGATAATTTGCTCAGCATACACATTGAACAATTAGAGTGAGATAATACAACCTGGTTGCACATATTTCCTGCTTTTAAATCATACGGCATACCTTTTTGGTTGTTTCACACAATTACCCCTTGATCCATGTACAGCTTCTGCATATGCATAATGAAGTGTTCTGGAATTCCCATTCTTCTCAAAGCTGTTTATAGTTTGTTATGATACACATGGGTGGATGTCTTGGCATAGTCAATAATACACAAGTAAACATCTCCCTGATATTCTCTACTTTCAGCCTAGATTCTTCTAACATGAGCAGTGATATCCCTTGTTCTACATTCTCTTTTTCAATCCGGCCTGAACTTCTGGCAGCGGTCCGTCAATGTACCGTTGCAACCGTTGTTGGATGATGCTTCAGCAAAATGTTACTTGTACGTGATATTAATGATATAGTTCTATAATGTGAACATTCTGTTGGGTTCATTTTTTCTTGGAATGGGCACAAATATGGATCTCTTCCAGGCACTTGGCCAGATAGCTGTCTTCCAGTTTTCTTGGCATAGGTGAGGGAATGTTGCTATTGCTTCAGCAGCTTGTTGAAACCTTTCAACTGCTCCATCAATTCCTGGAGGCTTGTGTTTGGCTAATACTTTGAATGCAGGGTGAAGCGATTCTTCCTTCAGTACCATTGGTTCTTGATCATATCCTACCTCTTGAAATGGCTGGATGTCAACAAGCTCTTTTTGGTTCAGTGACTCTGTGTATTCTTTACATGTTCTTCTTTTAATTAAAAGAAAGTTTTCCAACATCTACCACTATTAATTCACTAATCCCCCCAAACCAAACACACTGACATCAAGTCGATTCCAACTCATAGTGGACCTATAGAGGCTCAAATCTTTACAGAAGCAGGAATCTCAATTTTTGCCCAAGGAGCAACTGGTGGGTTTGAACTGCCGACCTTGTGGCTAGCAACCCGCCAGTGCTACCAGGACTCCTTTCATTAACTCACAGAGCCACAAGCTAGAACAGATTTTACAACTCCACCACCATTACCAATCTCATGTGTGGAGAAAATAATCTACTTTGTATTTTACAAGTTTATTTCCCTTCAGAAAATTTACACAAACACCCTACTGCCTGATCCTGAGTTTTTCATTCACTATTACCCATAGGGCAAAAGTCAGTCTTGTCTTCTTTTGTTTCCTAAGGAAGAGCAAAATATTTGCACTGGCAAACCGGAAGCTTACTCCTTTCACCAGACAACTTTTCTCATTTAAGGGTTATCTCTGCCTCTTGGAATGAACACACTAAGTAGTCAAGTTTACAAGGGGAAAAGAAACCCCCAAGTCATGACATTATCAGACTCTCTCACTAACCACAGTGCTAAGTCAGTGTGGACAGACAGCTACCCAGATAGTTTCCCAGATAAGGCAACCCTAGTCCAGAGAGGGGAGGTGAACCTCTTAAGGCAGTGGTTCTCAACCTTCCTAATGCCACAACCCTTTCACACAGTTCCTTATGTTGTAAAGACAACCAACCATAAAATTATTTTCCTTGCTACTTCATAACTGTAATTTTGCTACTGTTATGAATTGTCATGTAAATATCTGATGTGCAGGATGTATTTTTTTCTTCTTTTAAAATCATTTTATTGGAGACTCATACAACTCATCACAATCCATCCATCCATCCATTGTACATTTGTTGCCATCATTTGTACATTTGTTGCCATCATCATTTTCAAAACATTTGCTTTCTACTTAAGTCCTTAATACCAGCACCTCATTTTCCCCCTCCTTCCCCACAGCCCCCTCTCTCATGGACCCTTGATAATTTATAAATTATTATTTTGTCATGTCTTACACGGTCTGACGTCTCCCTTCACCCACTTTTTCAGTTGTCTGCCCCCCAGGGAGGGGGTTATATAGATCCTTGTAATCAATCAGTAGCCCCTTTCTGCCCCACCTTCCCTCCACCCTCCCAGTACAGCCACTCTCAGCACTGGTCCTGAAGGGATCATCTGTCCTGGATTCCCTGTGTTTCCAGTTCCTATCTGTACCAGTGCACAACCTCTGGTCTAGCGGGATTTGTAAGGTAGAATTAGGATCATGATAGTGAGGAGAGGAAGCATTTAGGAACGAGAGGAAAGTTGTATGTTTCATTATTGCTACACTGCAGTATGTATTTTCATTGTTACAAATTGAAAATAATTAAACATAATTAAAGCATAGTGATTAATCACAAAACAATATGTAATTATATATTGTGAAATATTTATGTTTTTTCCCATGGTATTAGGTGATTCCTGTGAGAGAGCCTTTCGACCCCCAAAGGGGTCATGACCTGTAGGTTGAGAACCGCTGCCTTAAGGCCATGTGACACTAGAACCCAAGCTGCCTCCAAATATCTCAGCCCAGGGCTTTGTTCCTGGAGGACCCAGACCCTCATGCTGAACGCCTGGGCGGGACATCATTCTGCAACTCTCTCCCCGGAAGGATACACGCCCACCCAATGACAAGTCCACAGATGTTCCTGATGGTGTGATGGTGGCGATGTTGGTGAAGCCCAAGGTCTCGAAGAAGTAGTGGCAGACGGTGCCCACGTTTCTCTTGATATTGCCGCGAAGCACCAGACGATGAGCACACCGCAGAGCAGGGAGACTGGGTTCTCCCACACCAAGATGTAGGTCGCCAACCTGTAGGCCACCTCGGGGGGTAGCCTGAGGGTTAATGACCTGCAGAAGCATCAAGTGGACTGCGTGGGCGAGTCCCCTTCACACTCTGGCCCGGCCCTCTTCCCACTGGGGCTTGCCGGGGTGCAGGGTCTCCCACTCCACATGGTCCAATTCTTTGGCAGAGTCAATAAAACCCACGTCAGTACCTTTCTGGTATTTTCTGCTTCCAGCCAAGGTGCATCTGACTTCAGCAATGAGATCCCTTGTCCCTAGTCCTCTTCTGAATCTGGCCTGGACCTCCGGCAGCTCCCTGTCAATATACTGCAGCAATTGTTGTTGGATGACATCAGCAAAATTTTATTTGCATACGACATTGTTCTATAATTCGAACCTTTTGTGGGGTCACCTTTCTTTCTTTTTTTCTTTCTTTCAAGGCCACCAAACTTATTTATTACAGCATCGGTTTAGGTTCACGTTATAGAAGTTTATTATTTGTTTATAGTCACTTTATTGTGGTCTCATACAGCTCTTATCACAAATCATACATCCATTGTGTCAAGTACATTTGGGTAACCTTTCTTTGTCAGTTGGCCAAGCAGCTGTCTTTCAAATCTCTTTCTTTAAAAAAAACAAAAAACAGTTTTATTGGAGGCTCTTTCAGCTTTTATAACAATCCATACCTCAATTTTATCAAGCACATTTTTACATATGTTGCCATCATAATTTTCAAAACATTTTCTTTCTACTTGAGCCCTTGGTATCAGCTCCTTTCCCTGCCCCCATCCCAACCGGCGTGAACCCTTGATAAATTATTATTGTTTTCACATCTTACACTGTCTGCTGTCTCCCTTCACCCATGCTTCTGTTGTTGATCCCCCTGTGGGGGTGGAGGTAGGGGTGGTTATATGTCAATCATTGCAATTGGTCTCCCATTTATCCCCTCACTTTTCCCCTCCTCTCCTGGTATCGCTATTCTTGTTGCTGTTCCTGGGGGAGTTTACCTGTCCTGGATTCCATGTGTCAGGAGCTCTTATCTGTGCCACTGTATATGCTTCAGTCTAGCTGGGTTTGTAAGGTACAACTGGAGTCATGATTGGGGGGGGGGGCAGCAGGAAGAAGCATTAAAGATCTAGAGGAATGTTGTGTGTTTCATTGGTGCTATATTGCACTCTGGCTGACTATACCTTCCCTGTAACCCTTCTGTAAGGGTATGTCCAATTGTCTACAGATGGGCTTTAGGTCTCCACTTCGAACCCCCTCACTCACATCAGTATGATTGTTTTGGGTCTTCTGATGCCCAACACCTGAGCTTATTGACATCTCATGTGTGTGGCTGGTGTGCTTCTTCCATGTGGGCTTTGTTGCTTCCCTGATAGATGGCTGCTTCAACTTAACTTCAAACCTTTAAGATCCCAGATGCTATATCTTCCCCCCGCTCCATAAAAAAAATCCTATGTTCCTTTATTGGAGGCAAGGTTCCTGACCAGTACAGTGATGTATTTACTAAATATAGAGACCTATGCAGAGAGATTACATACTATCCATCTAAACAAGTCTTGTTACACTTTGCTTCTTTGATGGAATAGTTCCATTTATAAAGTTTTATACAACCAAAAGCTTTGAATTTGCCCAGGTTGGCCATTGATTCATTTTTGAAGGTGGTGTCACTTTAGCTATTATATTTATTTTTTGGATTTCATTTCTTTCTTTTTTGAAAAAAATCATTTTATTGGGGACTCGTACAACTCCTATCACAATCCATACATCAATTGAATCTGGCATGTTTGTACATATGTTGCCTTCATTCTTTTCTAGAAATTTACTTTCTATTGAGCCCTTGGTATCAGCTCTTCCTCCACCCCCTAGCTACTATATTTTACAGCATTAATAAAGCTTATGCATTAGGTAGCTTCTCAAAAGGTTATCTGCACAATGGCATTGAGGAGACTGAGCCATCAATCTCACTCAGATCCACAGAAATGAGTCTCCTTTGATAGCTTTATTCCAATGAGCTGGTACTAGAGACTCAAAGAAAGTACTCGTAACCTGAGTTTCTCACCACCAACTCGCACTTTCTGAGGACAGGCCTGTCTTCTATGACACACATTACAGTATCAGTTAAGACATACCAGCGACTGCCTGTTGTTAACTTGGCATTAGAAGCACTAGGTTGGATGGTGGTGGCAGGCACTATTCATTATTACATCCGGGCAAATAAGGGCCCACTTTTAAAAACTGTCAAATTGAGATAGAAATCAAGGGTACACACTAAGAACCAAGTTTTACACAATCTAAAATCCTCATTGATCTTTAAAAAAATGAGGTCAAGTGAATGGTCTGTGATGTTTCCCAGCTATGAATAGACCAAGGTGCTAGTCCCCTTACTCAATTCACATAGCCCTAAGGTCATCTTGCAAAGTGCATTATCAAAAACTATGGAGGTCAGCTGACAAAGTTTGACAGTCTGTTAAGCAAGTCAAACTCAGGTCAACAAGCTGTTGAGAGAAAAGCATCAAATCCTTTGTGTACACATTTAGTTTTATTGTCACAAAGCAACCTGTACACTTTTAACGTTTAACAGTGAGTATCTTTCCTTTGCAGTGAAACAAAAAGAAAATTTAAAAATAAACAGGAACAAAATTACAATAGAGAATGTCAATTCCAAAGAAAGTCCTACAGGTTCTGCTGATTCTTCCATCGACTGGCAGGGCTCAAGTCATCATTAGGAGAGAATTTTATTTTAAAAGTGTCATCTTAAACTGCAAGGATGTCTGTTAAACATGCCAAAGGAGAAATCATGGTGTCAAAATGCCCACTTAGCTCACCCAACCATCTCAAACCCACCCTTTGCTGACCTTCTATAACCCGCCTTTGTAAAAGTGTTCTTCCCTTTCTTTTTGAAGAAGAGAAAGTAGACAGATACATGGTCACAAATGCTAACTGTTCGTATTCACATAGAGACACAGTGTAATCTCTGAGCCCAATGTACAGAGGAAGGAGGAAAGAAGCTAGAGTTCTATGCACTACTACACAGGGGCCGAGCACCCTCCAGCTGCCAGCAGGGCCAAGGGAGCAGAGCGTTTTGTTTTCCCACAGAGCACGGTGGTAGTTTTTATTGAGACAGGAAGGGATAAAAATTAATTTGAACACAAGGGGGTAGAGATTCTTTTCCACTGTATTCTTCACAAGGCATTATTCCCCCCACCCCAAATAAGTTGAGAACCATGGTATAGATAAAAGAGACCTCAAGAACAGGGTGACTGAGCACAACAGGAAGAAACAAAGACAAAACAAAAAAAGACTGCAACTCTCTCCCAGGGACTGAAGAAAATTAAAAAAGGCTGGGATCCATCAGTGTTCTGTTAGTCATCCTCTCTCCATCCTCTTCTCCTTCCTCTCCCTCGTCATCATCTTCATCTTCTTCCCCTTCGTCTTCATCTCCTTCATCAATATCTTCGAAATCTTCTTTTTCTTCATCGTCATCATCATCTTCTCCTTCACCTTCCTCGTCATCCATATTAGGAACCAAATAGTACTGTAATGGATTTGGCCAAAGATCATCTTTGATGACCTCTTGCAATTCATCTGCACCTGCATCAGAACGGTCGGTAAACCCGGTAAAGAAACTCTCGGGTTCGTCATGTTGCCTCTTCCTGCTAGCTTTGTTCTGTTTGACTGGAATGTTTCGCCAGTCCTTTCCAGATTTCCATTTGATTTTGAAGATGGATCACCCCTCTCATTCATATGAAATTCTTTGGAGAGAACTTTATTTTCAAGGTAAGGATTTTCATCAAAATAAAAATCTATTCTGTAACCTGATTTAATATCTTCAAATTCTGTCACTTCAACTCTGGTCAAATAATGCAGAGCCTCTTCATCCTCGTCCCCAAGTAATGCAGACACTTGCAGATGGTTGACAAATGTTGTTACCCCCAAATTTGGGATTTTGGCGATCAATTCTGACCTCTTCTGAAAGAGTTTGTGATATTTCAGTTCTACTTTCAAAATCTCCTCACTGGCTTGTTCATTAAGTCTGTCTATTTCATTTTGTAGCTCATCAAGATGTCCAATTGTTTTCTGCTCTTCTTTTTCTGAGGTCTCATAGTCCCGTCATCGTTGGAGTTGAGCTCCTTTTACTGACTTTGGTCACAGGTGCCAACTTGGTGCTGCACCGCGGTGGGGGTAGGGGGAGAGAAGGGAGGAGAAGGGGACAGGTAGGCGGCTTCCCCTCTGGCCTGGTCTGGCCACCCCCTCCCTGTGCACCCTTGCTCCTGCTGCCCTGTGGCCTGATGATGAGGGCGGGGATGGGGCAAGGCTCGGCTCCTGTTGATGGAGCAGAGGCAGCCCCAGATGCTATATCTTTTAGTAGTCGGGCACCATCAGCTCTCTTCACCACATTTGCTTAAGCACCCATTTGTCTTCAGCAATCTTGCCAGGTAAGTGAGCATCACAGAATGCCATTTTATTAGAACGAGTGTTCTTGCGTTGAGGGAATATTTGAGTAGAGGGCTAATGTTTGTCTGCTTCCTTAATACTTAACATAGCAATATATGGACATAGGTCTATATCCATATCATCATATATTAATATACTCACATGTTACATGTCTATATTTATACCTCTATCAATGTCTTTTGCCTCCTACTTCTTTCCTCTATTTCCTTTTTTTCCTCCTATCCCACTATCATGTTCAATCTTCATTCAGCTCTCAGTAATTCCTCTACAGTCCAGTGGTCCTTAACCTTCCTAATGCCACGATCCTCTAATACAGTTCCTCAGGTTGTGGTGACCCCCAACCATAAAATTATTTTTGTCGCTACTTCTTAATTGTAATTTTGCTACTGTTATGAATTGTAATGTAAATATCTGATATGCAGGATATATTTTAATTGTCACAAAATGAACATAATTAAAGCATAGGGATTAATCACAAAAACAACATGTAAGTATATATTGTGAAATACTTATTTCTAATGAAAAACAAATGAAATTTTGTCTTAAAGCATAGTGTAGCATGAGGAACAGTCTTAATATAACAACAGTAGGGGGGTCCGGGAAGATGGCCGACAGGGACACCCGCATACTCTGAGAGCTCCTCCAAACAAAGCGGGATTGGCGACCAGGTAGCTGAATAGTAAGAGTCTGGTGAGTGAAATATCCCCCAGGGACAGCACCCCAGTCCCACCCCACGTATTTGTCCTGAGCAGGGGTCTAGGTGAAAGAGGACCGGACTCGTGGGACATCTCTGGTCACTAAGCTGTCGTGAGCTCACTGGCGACCGGCCTAGGCTCCATCCCCAAACCGGACCCCAGCCCAGAGCCGCTTGCCTGCCCTGCCTAGACAGGCGCAGCAGGTCACTCTCCCCTACACCAGCGGCCCACTCGCGGATCCCCACTGGGAGAGAAGCTTTCCTCTCCCGTGATTCCCCTCTCCCGGCAGGGCAGCGATCTGCCCTCGGGCCCCGCGTCCCTCCCTCCATTCATCCAAGCTCAGGGGAGCGGACCCGCGGGTTGTCTGGCGACCCCCACGGGGGACCATCCACCTGCACCGCTGCCGTGGACCTCTCCACCTGCCCTCCGTGCGCCGGCCTCCCACCCCCGCCCGCCCCCGCCCCTGGCAGCCTAGCGCCAGCTCCACTCCTGGCGGGGACCCTGCGCTGAGCACTTCCCGCCGACGGGAGCCATAGCCCAACCTGCGCCTGTCCCGGACCCTGAGCTTCCGCGGAGCGCCTCAGCCCGCGCTGCTGAGTCTGCCCGCCAAGGGCCCCTCCCTGCGCAAGGCACAAGAGTAGGTGCCCTCCCCAGGGTGCTGCGGGGACCCCGGCGGCCACGACTCAGCCTGAGCGGAGGAAGGGCACCATTGCCCCCTGCGGTTTCGCGCCAAGCCTCCTTTGCCGGCGCCATTACCCCCTGCGGTTTCGCGCCAAGCCACTACGGTCCGCGGGGTTCTGAGCTCAGAGCAGGGCGGAGAGCGAACACCATTGTTCCCTGCAGTGTCGCGCCGCTGTCTGCGCAGCTGTCCGAGGGGCCTCCCCGCGCCCGCTCACAGCCCGGGCAGATCAAACATTCCACCTGCAGTGGAGCCTGGGACTTGGCTTTGCAGTCCCTGAGGAGCCGTCAGTGAGCTCCAGCCAGCTCTCACCACCTGGGGCCCTGTGGGGTCCCCAGTGCCAGCCCTAAGCCTGCCGCAGCCCGCCCCAGCCACCCCAGGAGACGGCACAGTGGCCTGAGCCTCCACACAATAAGGTTACTCCTGTCTCCCAGAAGCATGGGGCCTATGAAAGGATCAAGGAAAAATCAACAGACCACATCACTCCCAACAAAAAAATCAGAGAAACGAGGCACTTTAACAGACCTAACGTCACTCATAGAAGAAACAGATATAGATCAGCCACAAAAGGAAATCTTCAGAACTCTGCTTGCAGTAATACAGGAGCTAAGAGAAGCAAACCAAAATAAGGATGCAACGATAGAAGGGATGAAATGCACAATAGAGGGGGTGAAGTCCACAATAGAGGGGATGAATACTATCCACCAAAAGGAACTGCAGAAACTAACAGAGGAGGTAGCAGAGGCCACACAAAAGGTCACAGAAGCTATATCTAGGCTTGAGGAGGCTGAGAACCGTATCAGTGAACTCGAGGACGCTCAAACCAAACGAAGCAAGCGAGAAAAACAATCAGATGGGAAAATTAAAGAAGCAGAAGACAGCCTGAGATCAATGACAGATGCTATGAAGAGGAATAATATTCGAATAATCGGTCTACCGGAACACAACATAACACACAAATCGACTGCCAAGATAGCAAAGGAATTCCTGGAAGAAAATTTCCCCAACCTAACAAATGAGAATCCGACTCTCATACAGGAAGCAGAGAGGACGCCGGCTAAGCTAAACACCAAGAAGAACACGCCAAGACATATAATTGTAAAATTATCCAACTTAGAGGAAAAAGAGAAAATTTTACGAGCATCAAGAGAAAGGAAGACAGTCACATACAAAGGAGCGCAGGTAAGAATATGCTCAGACTTATCAGCAGAAACCATGAAGAGGAGGAGAGAATGGAGCAACATCTTCCAAAAACTGAAAGATAAAAATGCCTCCCCCAGAATCCTATACCCTGCCAAGTTATCCATTAAGATAGAGGGTAAGATAAGGGTCTTCCAGGACAAGGAAGAACTCAAAAAATATACTGTAAGTCACCCGACCCTGCAGAACATACTGGTTGACTCACTATGGCCAGAAGATCAAGCTCCGACTAGAACCACCAGGAGACCACCATATAACCCATCTCCATCTAGAAGCCAACATGCCAGCAACACGTACCAGGACAACACGGTCTCAGATGGAAAAGAGGACAGGATAGAAACCCTCCACTCAAACGCAGTACACTGATATGAAGGAAGATAGGCAAAGACCCAAAACACAAAACAGATATGGCAACCATGAAGCCAGAGATTGTAATAATCACTCTGAATACAAATGGGCTCAATTCATATGTTAAAAGAAAGAGGCTGGAGGATTGGATTAGAAAACATAACCCATCAATCTGCTGCCTGCAAGAGACACACCTTAAGCAAGCAGACAAGCATATGCTGAGAATAAAGGGCTGGCAGAAAGTTTACCAAGCAAATGGTAACTCCAAGAAGGCAGGAGTGGCTATCTTACTCTCCGACAAAATGGATTTCAAGATCCAAAACATAAAAAGAGACAAAGAGGGACACTACATAATGCTCAAAGGCTCAATAAACCAGGAAGCACTTAGCATACTGAATATTTACGCACCTAATAATGGTGCGGCAAATTTCGTCAAACAAACTGTTGAAAAAATGACAGAAGAAATCACGGAAACAACAATAATAGTGGGGGACTTCAACACTCCACTATCAGAGAAAGACAGGTCACAGGGAAAGAAGCTCAGCAAAGAGGCCAGAGAGCTAAACAATGTAATTAGGCAACAGGGCCTGATAGACATCTATAGAGCCTTTCATCCAAAAGCAAAAGGTTTCACATTCTTCTCCAATCCACACGGATCTTTCTCAAGAATAGATCACATGCTGGGACACAAGGCCAGCCTGAGTAAATTCAAACACATAGATATTATCCAGACGTCTTTCTCAGACCACCATGCCATAAAGCTGGAGATTAATAGGAGGGCACCCAGAAAAGCAAGGGCCACCAATTGGAGAATAAACAACGATCTCCTGCGACATGAATGGGTTAAGGTCCAGATCAGAGAGGATATCAGGAAGTTTCTAGAAACTAATGAGAACGAGCATACAACATATCAAAACTTATGGGACACTGCAAAGGCAGTTATCAGAGGTAGCTTGATATCACTGAATGCATACATGAAAAAAGAAGTAAGGCGTATGACAGATATGTTAACACAAAACCTCCAACAACTAGAACAGAGTCAACAGAACTACCCCTCCAATAGCAAGAGAAAAGAAATAATAAAAATCAGGGCGGAGTTAAACCAGTGGGAAGACAAAAGAACAATGCAAAGGATTAACGCAACTAGAAGCTGGTTTTATGAACGAATTAATAAAATTGACACTCCCCTGGCAAAGCTTACCAAAGATAGAAAGGAGCAATCATCAATAGCCAGGATGAGGGATGAATCGGGGGCAATAACAACAGACCCCAATGAGATAAAAAGGATAATCACAAAGTACTATGAAGGTTTGTATTCTAATGAATTCAGAAACCTGGAAGACATGGATAAATATTTAGAAAACAATCTATCCCTAGGTTATCTGAGACAGATCAAGAACCTCAACAAACCCATAGCGAAGGAAGAAATAGAGAGTGTCATCAAAAACCTACCAAGGAAAAAGGCCCCAGGGCCAGATGGCTACACAGCAGAATTTTACCAAACATTCAGGGAAGAGCTGACACCGATCCTCCACAAAGTATTCCATAACATAGAAAAGAACGGCAAGCTCCCAAACTCATTTTACGAAGCCAGCATTACTTTGATACCCAAACAGGGAAAAGACCCCACAGGTGTAGAGAATTATAGACCAATATCTCTAATGAACATAGATGCAAAAATCCTTAACAAAATATTGGCCAATAGAATACAAAGGAACATCAAACATATCATTCACCACGACCAAGTAGGATTCATCCCAGCGATGCAGGGATGGTTTAACATCCGAAAATCCATCAATATCATACACCACATCAAGAAGAAAAAGGATAAAAACCATATGATAATATCCATAGATGCAGAAAAAGCATTTGACAACATCCAGCACCCATTCCTAATCAAAACACTCATGAAGATAGGATTGGAAGGTAAGTTCCTCAAGCTCATACAAGCTATCTATGAAAGACCAACATCATAGTCAATAGAGAAAAGACAAGAACAATACCACTGAAAAAGGGTACAAGACAAGGATGCCCCCTGTCCCCTCTTCTATTCAATATCGTTTTGGAGGTTCTGGCTAACAACATAAGACAGCGGAAGGACATCAAAGGGATCCAGTTGGGAGAGGAGGAAGTGAAACTATTGTTATTTGCAGATGACATGATCCTATACATTGAAGACCCCCAAAACTTCACAGTTGGAATACTTACAGCAATAGAGGAATACGGAAGAGTAGCAGGATACAAGATCAATAAACAGAAGTCGGTAGGGTTTCTATACACATTGGACAGGGCCATGGAAGAGGCGATTAAGAGGGAAGTACCCTTCACAGTAGCCAAGAACAAACTGAAATACCTAGGAATATACTTAACAAAAAATACTAAAGACCTTTATAAGCATAATTATAAAACCCTATTACAGGAAACCAAAAGTGACCTTCACAAATGGATGACCCTCCCCTGCTCATGGTTAGGTAGGCTGAACATAGTAAAGATGACAGTTCTTCCTAAAGCACTCTACAAGTTCAATGCTATACCAATCCAATTACCATCAACCTTCTTCAAGGAATTGGAAAAACTGACCACCAACTTCATATGGAGAGGGAAGAAACCTAGAATTAGCAGAGAACTCCTCAAGAAGAAGGACACAATTGGAGGACTCGCCCTACCTGATTTTAATGCCTACTACACAGCTACAGTGGTCAAAACAGCATGGTACTGGCACAATGATAGACACTCAGACCAGTGGAAAAGAATAGAAAGCCCAGGAGTAAAATCATCAGCATATAGACAACTGATCTTCGACAAGGGTCCCAAAAACATCAAGTGGGAAGCAGATGCCCTCTTTAATAAGTGGTGCTGGAAACAATGGATATCCACATGTAGAAAGTTGAAACAAGACGTCTACCTCACCCCATGCACAAGAATACACTCAAGGTGGATCACAGATCTAGAAGTCAAACCCCAAACCATCAGGACCATTAAGGAGGGAATCGGGACTAATCTCAGAGCACTGGCCCAGGGAGCACATAGGCTCACTGCAACAGGTAAGGGGACACACACAGGTGATCTGGAAATCGACAAATGGGATCTAATAAGAATAAAACACCTGTGCACCTCGAAAGACTTTGCCAAGAGGGTGACAAGGCAACCCACAGACTGGGAGAAGATTTTTAGTAATGACACGTCAGACAAAGGGCTCATTACTAAAATCTACAACACCATCATGACTTGCAAAAAGAGGAAAACAGTTAACCCCCTAAGGAAGTGGGCAAAAGAAATGAGAAGAACTTTCACTAGAGAGGAGATCAATATGGCCAATAAATATATGAGAAAGTGCTCGAAGTCCCTTGCCATAAGAGAAATGCAAATCAAAACAACCATGAGATACCACCTAACACCCCTGAGGCTAGCCCAGATCAGTAAATCAGAGAGCAACAAGTGTTGGAGGGGCTGTGGTGAAGTAGGAACCCTCCTCCACTGCTGGTGGTCGTGCAGATTTGTACAGCCACTGTGGAAAGCAATCTGGCGATACCTAAAGAAAATGGAAATTGATCTACCTTACGACCCAGCCATCCCTCTACTGGGCATATACCCGGTTGAAGCAGCAAATAAAACACGACCAGTCATATGCGCTCCAATGTTTATTGCGGCACAATTCACAATAGCAAAGACTTGGAAACAGCCTAAGTTTCCATCGATAGACGAGTGGATTAGCAAACTTTGGCACATACACACAATGGAGTATTATGCAGCACTGAAAAGCACTGATGAGCACATGAAACACGTTATTTCATGGGAAGAGCTGGAAGGAATTATGTTAAGCGAGGTAAGCCAGACCCAAAGGGACAGGTACAACATGAGTCCCCTGAGGTAAGTACAATCAGCATGACAGAAATAGAAGAATAAACATCCATCCCACAATAAACGGGAGGAAGCATAGATAGTTGGAGGGAGGACAGGCCACACCTAGGGAGGTACATGAGTGCCCAGCATAAAGAAGGAGTAGTGGGGTAGAGAGAGGGAGAACCGGGAGGGGAAGAATCTGAATGGATGGTATGGGGGGGGCAGGGTACTAACCCACCCAGGGGAGAGTATCGGTTGTGTCCCCACAGATCTGGAACATGCATACGGACCCCCAACACGACACACCAAACAAGGAGGGCAACGCAAAGTACAGAGGTTTACACAAAGAGGCTGGACGACAAGCCGGCCCAAACCAGAATTAGGCCGTCCCCACACTCGAAGGGAATACCACAGAAAACAAAAATAGATCGTCTGGAGTGGGAAAGGAACTGACCCACCACACCACATCCAGAAGGAAGCTGAAACAAAAGAAGGAGAAAGGACGTAGTGGAGTACACCTGGGTCCACCAAGCCCAAAGTCGATAGACCAGCTAGAAGGGCCCGTCATACAGATAGGACCATTCAGCTGACCACACTACGAGATATGACATCCTGCACCAACACATGGCCCTACATGGGACAGCACCTGAGACACAATGGGGGATGGGCGACTGAGCTGACCCAGCCACACTGAGGCAAACACTGGGGGCGTTCAATGGAGCAGCGGAGGAAGCAGAGCAAAGGGAGCCCGAGGGAGTATAAAGGATGGTCTAAAGGCCAACAAAAGGACCTCGAACTACTAGCAATTTTTCGTTTAATATTTGCTATCTTTTTGCTTAGTCTTTTTTAATTTGTTTTGTTTTTTACCTTGTAAATTTTGTATGTTAGTGGCTTTTCTGCTTATCAGCATGTCAATGTTGCTTCTGTCAAAGCCATGTTCTTATGGGCCACTTGGGTGCAGTCAAAGTCATATCCATTTGTATGCACATATTACTATGTCAGCAGGTCCACCTAGACAAGATAGGCTGGACAAATAATGAGAGAAGAAAACAACAGGCCCAACGGTCCTGGAGGGACATGAGAGCCTGGGAGGTAGGGGAAGGGAGGAGGTGTCGCGAAACACAGGAACAAGGGAACAGCGAATGGTTCTAAACCAGAGGAGGGAGGGGAGGGGAGGACTGGAAGGGAGTGACCAAGAGCAAGGTAACTGAGAGGAACTACTGAATCCAGAATGAAGGCCAAACATGGTAATGGGTCGGGAGGAAAGCGAAAGGAAATAGAGGAAAGGAGTAGGGGGCAAAGTGCATACAGAGAACCCTAAATACAGACATGTACATATGTAAATATATTTATGTTTATGGGGGCAATAGATTTATATGCATATATTTATAGGTTCAGTAGTAGGGTAGCAGATGGACATTGGGCCTCCTCATGCATAATCCCCCAATACAATAGCACCTCGCCCTGCTAAGCAGCCACTGCAGGATACCCATCTTCCCGACATGATCACTGAAGACAGCCATGTGTGTAAGCAAATGTGGTGAAGAAAACTGATGGTGCCCGGCTATCAAAAAAAGATATAGCGTCTGGGGTCTTAAAGGCTTGAAGGCAAATAAGCGGCCATCTAGCTCAGAAGCAACAAAGCCCACAGAGAAGAAGCACACGGCCTAAGCGAATACAAGGTGTTGAATGGACCATGTAGCAGATACAAAGGAACAAAAACAATCATTGTGTGATCACCTTCCTCACATAATGGCTGAAGACGAAAGTGTGCATAAGCAAGTGTGGTGAAGAAGGCGGATGGTGCCCGGCTACTGAGAGATATAGCGTCTGGGGACTTAAAGGCTTGAAAGCAAACAAGCGGCCATCTAGCCCAGAAGCAACCGAGCCCACACGGAAGCAGCACACCAACATAGGTGACCATGAAGGACAGAGGAGACCAGGTCTCCAACATCAAAGGTGGGGTGGTGGTGAGAATCACATCATCGTGAAAGAGGGGGAGTGCATGATGGGGACCCAATGCCCACCTGTAGAGAGCTGAACACCCCTTCCAGAGGGGTAGTGAGGAGGAGATGGGCCACTCAGGGTTCAGTGTAACAACAATGAAACTCAAAACCTTCCTCTAGTTCCTGAACGCCTCCTCCCCTCCCAGTCATCATGACCCCAATCCTACCTTGCCTTGCGGACCTGGTTGTACCAGAGGATGTACAGCGGTGCAGTGGGGATCTGGAGGCACAGGGAATCTAGGACAGACGAACCCTTCAACACCAGCGGTGGGAGTGGCGACACCAGGAGGGAAGGGCATGTAGAAAGGGAGAACCGATCTCAGAGATCTACGTGTAACCTCCTCTCTGGGAGATTGGCAAGGGGGAGGTGGGTGAGGAGAGACGCCGGGGAGTGTAAGATAAGATATAATAATTATTTATAAACTATCAAGGGACCAGGGGTGGGATCGGGGAGGGAGGGGGATGGGGGGAAAAAAAGGGAAACCGAGCTGATTCCAGGAACCCAAGTGGAAGGTGAATTATGAGAGTGATGAGTGCAACGAATGTATAAGGGTGCTTTGCTCAATTGATTGTATGTACAGATTGTGATAAGAGCCTTATGAGCCCCAATAAAAAGATTAAAAAAAATGATTAGGGCAAAGAATGTACGGATGTGCTTTATACAATTGATGTATGTATATGTATATGTATGGATTGTGATAAGAGTTGTATGAGCCCCTAATAAAATGTAAAAATAAATAAATAAATAAATGAAAAAAAAGAAAAAAGAAACAAAATTAATCATGTAATTGTAATTTTAAAAAAAGAAATTGAATTATTGCTTATTATAATTTATTCTTTACACTTAAATTTCCACCAAACTGTATACAATATATACTTTACTGGTTTAAAAAGTTTTGCTGACCTGGATGTCACAGAAAAAAAAGAGGACCTGATGCGAGGGGCTTAAGTGGAGAGCAAATGCCTTGAGAATGATTGGGGCAGGGAATGTATGGATGTGCTTTATACAATTGATGTATGTATATGTATGGATGGTGATAAGAGTTGTATGAGTCCCTAATAAAATGTAAAAAAAGAAAAGAGGAGAAAAAAATGATTAGGGCAAAGACTGTACAGATGTGCTTTATACAATTGATGTATGTATATGTATGAACTGTGATAAGAATTGTATGAGCCCCAATGAATTGTTTTAAAAAAAAAAGAGGCCTGGTAGAGCTTGATCAAGGGCAATGTAACTGAGAGAAATTACTGAAACCCAAATGAAGGCTGAGCATAATAGTGAGACAAGAGGAAAGTAAAAGGAAATCGAGGAAAGAACTAGGAGGCAAAGAACATTTATAGAGCTCTAAATACAGGCATGTACATATGTAAATATATTTATATATGATGATGGGGAAATAGATCTGTAGGTTTAGTATTAAGGTAGCAGATGGACACTGGGCCTCCACTCAAGTACGCATTCAATGCAAGAACACTTTGTTCTATTAAACTGGCAATCCATGATACACACCTTCCCGACATGATCGCTGAAGACAAGCGGGTGCATAAGCAAATGTGGTGAAGAAAGCTGATGGTGCCTGTCTATCAAAAGATATAGTGTCTGGGGTCTTAAAGGCTTGAAGATAAACAAGCAGTCATCTAGCTGAGAAGCAACAAAGCCCACATGGAAAAAGCACACTAGCCTGTGTGACCACGAGGTGTTAAAGGGATCAGGGATCAGGCATCAAAGAACAACAAAATCATATCATTGTAAATGAGGGAGAGTGTGGAGTGGAGACCCAAAGCCCATCTGTAGACAACTGGATATCCCCTTACACAAGGGTTGCTGGGAGGAGAAGAGCCAGCCAGGGTGCAGTGTAGCAATGATGACACATACAACTTTCCTCTGACTCTTTGATGCTTCCTCCCCCCACTATCATGATCCCAATTCTACCTCATAAATCTGGCTAGACCAGAGGATGTTCACTGGTACAGATCAGAACTGGAAACTAAGGAAAGACAGGACATATAAACCCTTCCGGACCAATAATGAGAATGGCTATACCAGGAGGGGAAGGGGAAGGTGGAGTTGACAGGGGGAACCAATCACAAGGATCTACATATAAACAACTCCCTTGGGGACAGACAACAGAAGAGTGGGTAAAGGGAGGCATTGGACAGCATAAGATGACAAAATATTAATAATTAATAAATTATCAAGGGTTTGTGAAGGAGGTAGGGTGGGCATGGAGGGAAAAAATGAGCTGATACCAAGGGCTCTAGTAGAAAGCAAATGTTTGAGAATGATGAGGGCAACAAATCTACAAATGTGCTTGACACAATGGATGCATGTATGGATTGTGATAAGAGTTGTACCAGCTCCCAATAAAATAATTTTTATTATTTTTATTCTTTTATAAATCATTTTATTGGGGGCTGTTACATATATTATAACAATCCATACCTCCATTATATCAAGCAAGACGTCCAACTGTTGGAGTCAACAATTTCTAAATATTATCTTTCTTCTTGACCCTTTGATATCAGCTCCTCTTTTTTGCCCTCCCTCCCCCACTCTGCCACTCCCATGAATCTGTAATATATTATGTATTGTTATCTTAGCCTGGGTAGACTAGAAAAACAAATTCATGGAGACACTCATGTATGTATAAGAAAGAGCTTAATCTACTGGAGCAATTGAATATTGAAAAAACATCCCAGCCCAGTCCAGATCAAGTCCATAAGTCTGATATTAACCCATATGTTCGATATCTGTAAAGTCCTCTTCAGACTCATGAAACATATGAAATGACGCTGAATGCAGGAAGATCACAGACCAGTGGGTGGAAAGTCTTGTGGATCCAGTGACAGTGTAAGCGTCTCAGGGCTGACAGAGATCTCTACATGGCTCCTCCAGCTCAAGGTACTAGTGTTGCTCCCTGTGTCTTATCAGCTGGAATGCCTCGCAGGGAGTGTGTGTGCGTCCTACCTCCAACAGACTATTATCTCCTTAGTGCCTCTAAATGAGGTCATCAAACTGAATTGATTGACAGGTAAACTCCACCCCTTCCCTCTTAAGTCTCAAATTGACGACAGGTTATGTAATTACTACACATATCTTACACCATTCTATCCCTTCAGCTACTATCCTGGTGCTCATCCCCCTCGAGGTGGGTTATTCTGCCATCATTGCTATCTGTTTTCCCTCTCCTCCTCCCCTTTCCCTTCCCTACCCTTCTGAAATTGTTACTCCCATTACTGATACTGAGGGGCTTTGTCTTTTCTGAGTTCTGTATATTTAAAGCTTTTGTCTGTGCCACTCTATGTACACCAGTCTAGCAGGATTTTCAAGGTAGGACTGAGATCATAATAGTGAGGGGAGGAAGGATTAAAGAGCCGGAGTGTGGGAAGCCGTAGCTTTCGCGAGATGTGGGAAGCCACAGCTCTCGTGATGTGGGTAGCCGCAACTCTCGCTGCCATTACTAGATGGCGCCGGGCAGTCAGGGCGGTGGTCCAACTAAGTGGTAAACAACCACTTAGCGCATGCGCGATGCTGAGATGACGTAGTCATAACTCCACCCTGGAGTATGCAAACGAAGGTTCTGGCGAACTCACCAATCTATGCATGAGGTTTTGGCAAATGCACCAATCAAGGCACAGCACGTCCCCATAGAGCATATATAAGCAGCAGTAGTTTGGGGTTTCAAGGTCTTTACCTCATAATGAAAAATAAAACACCTGTGGAAGAATCCTGTTGTGGCGCGTCTTTTCTTGCTGGCAAGACCTGGCGCGCGACAAATGGTGCCGAAACCCGGGAATTTACAATCATCTAAGGCACGAGCGGAGACCCCCACCAGGGAGGATTCAGAACCACACGGAATTATAGAGGTAAGTTCTAAGAGACATGAGCCTGAACGATTGCTAGAGCTGCAAACTGTTGTATGCATTCTAATACTTTCACTTTCAGTTTCAACGGCGGACAGCCTGCTGCTTCTTATCTTGCAAATAAAACCGTGTGAACCTGTGTGTTAAATTCTTGTCTACATAAGTAGGGAATATGGGGAACGTAGCAATAAACACCATGGTTACAGCGCTTGATGCTTTATTAAGGAAGAGAGGATTAAAAATTTCAGAGCCGACGCTGCGTAAGTTTGTAACAAATGTGGATGAGATAGCACCGTGGTTTTTATCTACAGGTTCTCTGACCTTGGCGAGTTGGAACAAACTGGGCTGGGATGTAGACCGAGCTGCAAAAGAAGGGAAATTGAAACCGGGAACTAGACCCATCTGGAAGTTAATAAAAGCATGTATTGAGGATAAAGAGTGTAGACAGTCACTACAGCAGGGACAGCAGGCTTTGGAGGACGTTCAGGAAAGCATGTCAGAAACAGAACGGGACGAGTCCAAAGAGGCTCGGGGCGAGTCCAAAGAGGCTCGGGGCGAGTCCAAGGAGACTCGGGAAAGGCATGCCCAAACAGAAGAAACTGAGCAGGTAAAATTAGGGGAGGAAGTTGATCAACAGAAGAAGAACCGTACCCGCCATTCGGAGCCTTTATATCCGTGGCGAGAACTAGACCGTGCCCGCCATTCGGAGTCTTTAAATCCGTGGCGAGAACTAGAACTCTTGGAAATATCAGAGGAGGAGGAGGAGCAGTTAGAGGAGATAGCTGCTCGCTATGAGGAAGGTCGGCATGATGCACTAAAAGCGGCCCAAAGAGGGCGATATAGTGCTATGCGGAAGTCAGCTGTGAGCCCATCAGCACCACCTCCTTATAAGGAAGAAAAGCAAAAAGGGTGTGGCTATTCCTTTTGCCCACCCAATATCCGTAGAGAAATTCAACAAATGTATCCAGTATTTGAGGATCAGAATAACGCTCGTTATCATACACCCATAGAACACAAGCAAGTAAAGGACTTAGCTAAAGCTGTGAGAGCTTGTGGAGTAAGTGCAAATTATACTCAATCTTTAATTGAAAGGCTTACGAGTCAAGCTATGACTCCTGCCGATTGGACATTTGTAACAAAAGCAGTATTGACTACAGGACAGTACCTGGAATGGAAATCTTTATGGCAGGATTTATTAACAGCTCAGGCTAGAGAAAATGCTGCAGCAGGGCAGCCAGCATGGGATTTTGAAATGCTTACAGGCCAAGGAAGATGGGTTAATAATCAGACAGCATATCCATTGCAAGTATATCAGCAAATAAATTCTGCTGCAAGCAAAGCATGAAGAACTTTACCTAATAAAGGAGAGGTTAGAGGCAACTTAACAAAAATTGTACAGGGACCTACTGAACCTTTTTCAGATTTTGTGGCACGAATGTTGGAAGCAGCAGAAAAAATTTTTGGAGATCAAGACACAGCTATGCCTCTTATTGAGCAGCTAGTTTTTGAGCAGTGTACAAGTTTCTACACTGTGCGCCACTACAGATGAGTGGGCAATTTTTAAGTGCAGTTTTAATGCACTAATAGACAACCATTATCCTAAACATTCTTTGTTGCAATTTGTGACTGCACATCCAGTAATTTTTCCCCGTGTCACTGTTAACCATCCCATTAAGGAAGCTTTAGACATTTATACAGATGGCTCTAAAACAGGTAAAGGATGTTATGTGATAAACAATCAAGTGACTACATTACAATTTTTAGCTAATGCACCTCAATTAGTAGAATGTTTGGTGGTCTTAGAAGTTTTTAAGAAATTCACGGAACCAATTAACATCATATCTGACTCCCATTACGTAGTCAACGCAGTATCTAAGCTGGAAATTGCTGGCTACATTAAGCAATCTAGCAAGGTAGCAGACATATTGTCTCAAATTAGAAAATGTATTTTGCAACGAAAACACCCATTTTATATTCAGCATATACGTGCTCATAGCTTGCTCCCGGGACCCATGGTAAAAAGTAATAATTTGGCTGATCAAGCTACAAGAGCTTTTCCTGTGTTAACTAAATCCAATTTTGAACTTGCTAAAGACTTTCATGAGCTGTATCATGTGCCTGCTGCCACTCTACGCATTAAGTTTTCAATTACTCGCGCAGAGGCTCGTACTATTGTGTTGCAGTGCGCCAAGTGTGCAGAATTTATTTCTAAACCTTCAATTGGAGTAAATCCTCGAGGCGTCCGTCCTCTCGACATCTGGCAAATGGACGTTACCCACATATCTGCTTTTGGAAAGTTGCAGTACGTGCATGTGTCAGTGTACACCAGTTCTGGCATTGTACATGCAACACCCCTAACGGGGGGAAAATCCAGCCAAGTAATTCAACATTGCTTAGAGGCTTGGAGTGCATGGGGCAAGCCCACCATATTAAGAACGGATAATGGGCCTGCATATACTTCCACCAAGTTTCGACAGTTTTGCTTGCAAATGCAAGTAAAACACCTCACGGGCTTGCCGTACAATCCCCAAGGGCAAGGAATTGTGGAACAGTGTCATCGTACTTTAAAACAATATCTATTAAAACAAAAAGGGGGAATAGAGGCCGTGACGGTCACCACCCCTAGAATGGCCTTATCTTTAACTCTTTTTACTCTAAATTTTTTTAATCTGGATGAGAAAGGCCAATCAGCTGCAGACAGACATGGACAATGGCCAAAGCCACCAAAGGAAATGGCCCAATGGAAAAATGTATTGAATAATAAATGGTATGGCCCAGACCCCATATTAATCAGGTCCAGGGGAGCAATTTGTGTTTTTCCACAGAAAGAAGAAAACCCCATCTGGGTGCCAGAGAGACTGGTGAGACTAATTAAGGAGGATGAAGATCGTGGGAGCAGAAAGAATGAAAAAGACGATGATCAACCTAATAATGTTGCTGATACTGATGGTAATATGGACCCCAATAGTTAAAGGAGTTTCTTTATGGGCTATAGCTAAAACTTGGCCTGTACCTATTCCCATACACTCGAATGCGTCAATATTACCCTTATTCTTATTAACGCAATGTGATTTGGGAATACCATGTATTACACCTAGAGGGGAGCCTCCTAAAGTATATAATGCAAGCAATTTTACATTGGCATATATTTTGTGTTTTACCACCATTAATACTAGTGCACCTTGTATACATGTAAGAAATGGGTCTTTAGTCAATTGGGTGGATCCTTCTGGAGACTCTGCAGTTAATAATATTATATCCACCCTTATAAAAGTTGCACAAGGTGCTACAGGTGGAAGTGGCACCTCTGAGAAAGGAAAAGGTGTAAATATAACAACACTCATGATGATTCGTGAGGGATCTAGGCCCTCTGGGCCCATCTATGAATCAGTAGTGCCACCTAATGTGACCAGACGTGTCATATTACTTAGTTGTTTACCTAAAAAAGGTTTTCCGCCTTCTTTTACTCAATGTCAGTCTCCAAACTATCGGAACAAACCTATTATACCAGGTTTTGATATGACTCCAGCTTTAGGTAAAGCAAAATGGAATAGCAGTATTAATATCACTGGTCCTGATAATACTTGGCCGTGGTATGAATGGATATTATATAATCAACGTGGAGCATCTACAATAGTGACTCCTTTTGCAAAAATGTTTGGAATTAATGATACTTTATACAATGTCACCGGTGTATACAATACCACTACAAAGAGGCTGAAAGTAAATACTATGGTTAATGTATCAAGAGTGCAATTTCAGCCATCACCTGTTTGTGTCCAGCCCCCATTTTTCTTTCTGTTAACATTCAACATTAGTCATGCAAATGATACATTTTGGGAAGCTTCATGTAATAGTTTTAGCAGTCAGTGTTGGCTTGCTGAATGTTGGAATGGCTTTGAGCCATTTGCCTTGATAGTAAAGATTCCCACTATGACACCTGTACCGGTTGAAGCAGATCCCAATACTTTTCCTATTGCTACCCTTTATAGATATAAAAAAGATTTTGGCATTACTGCAGCAATTATTACAGCTATTACTATCTCAGCTGCAGCAGTGGTTACAGCAGAATTGGCTATGTCCAATCAAGTAATGACAGCAAATGTCATTAACAATATTACGCAATCTACATCAGAAGCTTTATCTACAGTCCATAAATTGGATGCTCGATTAATGTCTGGTTTACTGTTAGTAAACCAAAAAGTTAATTTATTACAACAACAAGTGGATACTCTTACAAGCATGGTGCAATTAAGTTGTGTTTCTTCAACACCTAATTTGTGCATAACACCTTTAAAATTCTTAAATGAGTCCTCTTTTAGCAGCAAGAATATATCCCAGTATCTTACAGGACAATGGACAGTTGAGCTGGAAGAACTTCAAGAACAACTCCGGATGCAGAGTACGACTCTTAATGGCACAAGAATGACACCCATAACTGTTGGAGATTTTACTTCTTGGCTTTCTACTGCCTTTTCCTACTTTAAAGAGTGGGTGGGGGTGTTTACATTTGCTGCAATAATGTGCTGTGGAGGAGTGTTGTTGCTATGGTTGCTCTGCAAGCTTAAAGCCCAGCAGAAACGTGACAAAGTCATCATCACGCAGGCGCTCTTAGCGATTGAGCGCGGTGGTTCCCATGATCTTTGGCTTTCTTTGTTAAGAGAAAATTAACCCCCATAAGTTGTCAGCTCTTGCACCCCAAGAGAATTGTCCCATTGCACTGGGAAGAGTGACAGAAATTGGATCTTGGTCAGCCCTTGCACCATGTGGAGCTTTGCTCATTGCACACATCAGGGTGACCAGATTTGGATTTTTAGATCCATCTTGATCTCCTGGGGCTGCTGGAGGCTCCAGAATGGATCGATGGACTTTATATCCATCTTGATCTTTTGGAGCTGCTGGAGGCTCTGGAATTGATCAATGGATTAGGCTTAAAATAAAAAAGAAAGGAGGAGATGTGGGAAGCCGTAGCTCTCGCGAGATGTGGGAAGCCACAGCTCTCGTGATGTGGGTAGCCGCAACTCTCGCTGCCATTACTAGATGGCGCCGGGCAGTCAGGGCGGTGGTCCAACTAAGTGGTAAACAACCACTTAGCGCATGCGCGATGCTGAGATGACGTAGTCATAACTCCACCCTGGAGTATGCAAACGAAGGTTCTGGCGAACTCACCAATCTATGCATGAGGTTTTGGCAAATGCACCAATCAAGGCACAGCACGTCCCCATAGAGCAAATATAAGCAGCAGTAGTTTGGGGTTTCAAGGTCTTTACCTCATAATGAAAAATAAAACACCTGTGGAAGAATCCTGTTGTGGCGCGTCTTTTCTTGCTGGCAAGACCTGGCGCGCGACACCGGAGAAGTGTTGTGCTTTTCATCGGCACTAAACTGCCCCCTGGAGGCATTTTCTCCTCTGTGCAGTCCCTCTGCACGGAAATGTCCAATTATTCACAGATTCCGGTGCTCCACCTTGATCCCTCTCCATCACCTCGATGAGGTTGTTTATTTTTGAACTTCTGATGTCTGTTCTCATTGACAATGTATGATGGTTTTGATGTCATCCCAAAGCTCATCAGGTCTGCTGGCATTAATGTTTAGGGCATCAAGTCTGTGTGAGATGTTCTTGAAATCCAGGTAGGATATACTCACACTCATATTTTGGATCTTGTTACTTGTTTTCATTTCTTCATCTTCAACCTGAACTTATGAGAAATTGATGGTTTGTTCTACAGTCAACACATGGCCTGGTTTTATCTGTTGATATTGAGTATGTCCATTGTCCTTATAAAGGAAAATTAAATACATTCAAATGGGCAAGGAAGTATATCTTTATTTGCAGATGATATGATCCTATACATAGAAAATTCCAAAGATTCTGCAAAAAAAAAAAATCTGTTGGAACAAGTAGAAAGATTCAGCCAGGTGAATCAGCTTAACATACAAAATCAGTCATATTTCTTTATAGTAGAGTTTTGGACAGGAAATCAAGTAAACAATACTAGTTACAATTGCCACCCTAAAGATGAAATACTTAGGAATAAATTTAACCATATTAAAAAGAACTACATAGTTTTCATATTAAAAAGAAAACTACAAAACATTACTGCAGGAAAACAAGGGAGACCTACATAAATGGAAGAATATACCATGCTCATGGATAGAAAGGCTTAACATTATAAAAATATTAATATTACCCAAAGTGAGTTGCGGATATAATGCAATCTGATCCATATTACATCATTCTTTAAAGAGATAGCAAAACTAATCAATTTATATGGAAAGAAAATAGACCCAGCATAAGTAGAGGACTACTAATGAAAAATAAAGCAGACCTCTTGGTTTCTAATTTCAAAACTTTCTACAGAGCTACCATGGTAGCCAAGACAGTCTGGTACTGGTATAATGATAGGTACATAGACCAACAGAACAGAACTGAGAACCCAAGAGGTCAATCCATCCACTTATAAAACACTAAAGGGGAAGAGATAGTCTTTTTGAACAAATGGTAATGGAAAAATAGGATATTTATTTGCAGAAGAATGAAACAAGACCCATATCGTGTCATGTGTTTAAAACTGAACTTAAAATGAATTAAAGGCTCAAATGTAAGACCTAGAACTATAAAGATAATAGATGAAAAATAGGGACAAACCTAGGGGCCCTAATACAGGGCATTAAGAACTATCGAATTAAAAGCAAACAAGAAAACAAAACAAATAACCTACAACAGCAGAAGATAAAATAAATGAGACTTCCTAAGAAATTAGACACATGTGCATTAAGAGATGCTGAGTATGTGCTGGCCCTGGTGTCACTGTTGGGTAACCATTAGACTGCTAACCACAAGGTTAGCAGTTCAAACCCATCAGCTACTCCTGGGGAGAACAATGAGGCTATCTGCTCCCCTAAAGATTTACAGGCTGTAAACCACATATAAGGTTGCTATGAGTCAGAATGAACTTGATCCTAATGGGTTGATTTTTGCAGTGCATCAAAAGATTTCACCAGGTGGCTCTGGATGCCTACAATATCCCTGTGCAGAGAGCCCGAGGTCCTGGGCCTGCTAAATACATTCTCTCCTATTGGACCCAAGGCCACAGCCACAAACATGCTCCTCCAGGTCCTCAGTCAGAACAAGCATCCGAGTTTCTTTTTATTGTCACACAATTCACATATCAGACAAATCAATAGTTCATTCACATCAAGAATAGTTGTAATCATCATCATCACAATCACCTTAGGACATTTTCTTTGTTCTTGTACTCATCACTGTTGGCTTCCCATTTCATACCCACCCAGCCTCCCATGTCACACCCACCAAGGAGCTGTTAATCCAGATACCGTCGCTACAGATTCACCTGTCTGGATTCCATAAACAGAAAAACATTACAAACAAACAAAACCCTAACAATTACAGAGTAAAACAGAGCCTCAATCCAAAAGAAAGCAGAAAATATTAAAAATTAGAAAAATCTAAAAAGGATTTCAAGGGAGTTCAAATGATAAGGTTAGTACTTGAGTTGGGTATCTTGCTGCATATTTATTGGATCTGGAGGTACAGGAGCAGCACTGTATGTCACCCACCTGGCATTGTTTAAGTCAGATATTAGTTG
This sequence comes from Tenrec ecaudatus, assembly GCF_050624435.1. Classification (NCBI taxonomy): domain Eukaryota; kingdom Metazoa; phylum Chordata; class Mammalia; order Afrosoricida; family Tenrecidae; genus Tenrec; species Tenrec ecaudatus. The sequence continues at coordinate 30,931,806 of NC_134543.1, read as the reverse complement.
GGATAAAAAGAACCACCCAGACTAGGGAATAAAGTGGGTCCCAAAGATCAATACAAGTTCTACTCTGTGAATGTGAATTACAGCAAGCTGAAGAAAGAGGGCCCTTGTTTCTAAATGAGATATTTTCCATAGTTGTTCATAATGAAGGTGTTCCAGAAGTCATCTGCACAATTTCCCACTTAACCAGGGTATCATTACCCCCAAATCCATGAAATTATGTTGTAGTATCATGTTAGCATTTACAATTTATAACAAACACCTGAAACTTGACGGCGGGGTGGGGGTGGGATTTCATTAAAGAATAGAAAGAGAACCCACAGACAGGAAAAAGAAATGGCAATGGCATATTGAGCAAGGTACAAATCTATAACATTTATAGAATATTCTGACACCTCAACAAGACAAGACAAATAAATAGCCCAAAGGAAAAAATAGGCAGATGATATGGACAAGCAGTTCACCAAAGAAGAAATTCAGGAGGCCAGTACACATCTGAGGAATACTTTGTATTGTGTTCCGGATACTTTGTCTCTCAAGAGATACGAGATACGAATCAAAACAGTGAGTACTGCCTAACCCAGAGAGTGATTGCTAAGTTAAAAAACAAATTGTAACAAATGCTAGAGGGTGCTGACAGACTGGAACCCCATGAGAGTATGAAACAATGCACTCACTGTTCGGTGGTACTTCCTCCCAACGTTGCAAGTAGAGAGACTATGTGACCCAGTCGTTCCTCTACTTCATGTATGTCCTTGTGACCTAAGTGCTGAGACACCAAAAGATACATGCACAACATGCAGTCTGGAACTGAACTCTCCACAAATGGTTGTTTAGAGTAATCAACCATTTAAGACAAAAAAGGAGCCCTGGTGGTGGCATCAGGCTGGCATTGATTAGCTCACCATAAAATATCACCACTATTAAGTTGATTCTGACCCATAGTGACCCCAGAGCACAAAGTAGAGCTTCTGTAGGTTTCCGAGACTGTGAATCTTAACGGGAGTAGAAAGCCTCATCTTTCTCTAGTGGAGGGGCTGGTGGTTTCAAACTCTTCACTTCCTGGTTAGCATTCCAGCTTGTAGCCACTGCACAACTAGAGCTCCTAAGGCTTATTCAAAGCGAACTGCTTTGGAAAAGATTTACTGCCCTGGAAACGACATGGTATTGGTATTGGGGTTGGGTGCCATTGAGTCAGTTGCCGCATAACAACCCTATGCAAACACAACAAAACACCACCCCGTCCTGCACCATCTTCACAACTGCTGTGTTTGAGCCCATTGTTGTAGCCCCTGTGAGAGTCCATCTTGTCCTGCTCCTGTGTCAATCTACCTTGTTCACTGCCCCTCCATTTTACCAAGCATGATGTCCTTCTCCAGGGACTGGCTTCTCTGATAACATGTCCAAAGTATGCGAGACAAAGTCTTGCCATCCTTGTCTCTAAGAAGCACTCTACCTGTACTTCTTCCCAGACAGACTGCTTTTGTTGGTTTGACAGTTTGGAGAACTTTCAATATTCTTTCTTAGCAACATATTTCAAGTGCATGGGTTTTTCTTTGGTCTTCCTTATTCAGTGTCCAACATCCATAGACATATGGTGCTATGAGTGGAATCAACTGGATGGCAGTGGGTTTAGTTTGAATAAGATCAAAAGGGCAGCATTGACCCACAGAGAAACACAGAGAGTTAAGAAAGAAAGGACAATGGAAACGGAACAGGGAGGAGGTGGGATAAGTGGTGGTACACTGAGGGGATTGCAATGGACAAGTGGAAGCAAAATGTGTATAAACTTTCAAATGTAGAAATGATGATGCTCTTGTAAACTTTCATCTAATTCAAATAAAAACAACAACAAAACCTTCGCCCAACTCTAGTTTTAAAAAGGGCAGTTGTCCTTTTGTTATGAAGATTGCCAGAGGGCATTAGAAGATAAACCCACAAGAATGAAGGCATTAGTGATGGGATCTATTCGGGTTTATAAAAGGGAATCAGACAATTGGCTGAGAATGAATTAGTCTGGGCTCAAAATGCCAGAGCCAGGTGTGAGGTGCTGGTTACTTTTTACATACAGTATAGAGCAAGAAGGTATCATCCACAGTTTGCCGGGCACCACTCACGCGGCTGGAGTCAAGATGGAGGAGTACGCGCGAGAACCTTGCCCGTGGCGCATCGTACTGCGGCGGAGCCTTTACCATGGGCACCATAGGCGGTGGTATCTTGCAAGCCATCAAAGGTTTTCGGAATTCGCCAGTGGGAGTCAACTACAGACTAAGCGGGAGTCTGACCGCGATTAAGGCCAGGGCGCCACAGTTGGGAGGCAGCTTTGCAGTTTGGGGAGGCCTATTTTCCATGATTGACTGCAGTATGGTTCAAGTCCGAGGCAAAGAGGACCCCTGGAACTCCATCACAAGTGGTGCCTTAACAGGAGCCATCCTGGAGGCAAGAAACGGACCGGTGGCCATGGTGGGGTCGGCTGCAATGGGTGGCATTCTCCTGGCTTTAATCGAAGGAGCTGGCATCTTGTTGACAAGATTTGCCTCCGTGCAGTTTCCCAATGGTCCTCAGTTTGCTGAAAATTCCTCCCAGATGTCCTCATCCCAGTTACCACCCTCACCTTTTGGAGACTACCAACAATACCAGTAAGGACTGCTGCCCTGGAATTAGGCGAAAGAGAGGTAGTTCAAGAAGGATTTGGGATGACCAAGTCACAGTCCGTTGTTTTTGTTTTTTTTTAATTTTAACAATTTATTAGGGGCTCATACAATTCTTATCACAGTTCATACATATACATACATCAATTGTATAAAGCACATCTGTACAGTCCCTGCCCTAATCATTTTTTTCTCCTCTTTTCTTTTTTTACATTTTATTAGGGACCCATACAACTCTTATCACCATCCATACATATACATACATCAATTGTATAAAGCACATCCATACATTCCCTGCCCCAATCATTCTCAAAGCATTTGCTCTCCACTTAAGCCCCTTGCATCAGGTCCTCTTTTTTTTCCCCTCCCTCCCCTTTCCCCCCTCCCTCATGTGCCCTTGGTAATTTATACCTCGTTATTTTGTCATATCTTGCCCTAACAGGAGTCTCCCTTCCCCCCTTCTCTGCTGTCCCTCTCCCAGGGAAGAGGTCACATGTGATCCTTGCAATCAGTTCTCCCCTTCCAACCCACTCACCCTCCACTCTCCCAGCATCGTCCCTCACACCCTTGGTCACAGTCCGTTTTTAAAGCAAGTATGCCCACACTGGCTCCGAGAAGACATTGAGCACCTTTGTTTTTCTTTTTCCTATTTAAAGGAACGTGGGGGGGAGTATTAAAGGATAAAAAACATTTATTTATTCACATATGGATTGCATTTGTGATCAAAATAAATGCCTAGTAGCATACATAGAAAAATGTCTAGGTGCTCAGAAGGTGAAGGAGCAAAGGACAGATAGCAGTGAAACGTGGCCACCATTTCCTTGGGGACTTCTCTGCCTGGTTTTGTGTGTGCTGTTATTCAAACAATAAAAACTCCTGGAACTTGCTCTTTCTTTGAAGATAAGTTGTAGAGTTCTACTTTTCACGCACAAATACTTCAAGTAAGGCAAAGTGCGTTTGAAACTGCATATTCGAGCGCTGAGTACCTCATCCACATGAAGTGACTTGTGGACGAGAAGTTGATGGGGAGCCGTGGGCCCGCCCGTCCGTGGTAACGTGCTGTATGATCACGGGAGATGGTGCAGTGCCCGTCCTCTGAGAGTGTAACATGTGCTCCGTCCTGGTTTCAGAATCTTGGCTACAAAGCTCTCTTACCATTAGGGCTTCTATGTCTGGATTCCTGATCACCAGAAATAATTTATTCTCACTATCCCCAGTGCTGTGGGAGAAGAATTGGTAAGAGGCTGCTCTTGGCATTGGAGAAGTGTGGTGTTAATTGGGTGCTTGAAAATAAAATAATGTTTCCAATCTAAAAAAAAAAGTGTGTATCATCCACATATTGAAGGTTGTTCATGAGTATTGCTCGAGTCCTGATGTCGCATCCTTTTTCATACGGTCCAGTTTCCAGGTCCTTTGCTTAGCATAGAAATCCAGTAAGTATGGGGAAAGGCCACAACTCTGATCCACACCTTCCTGATTTCAATCTCAGTATCCCCTTGTGTGCCCAGTGACTGCCTTTTGGCAGTCTTTGTACAGGTTCTGGGTGAGTACCAATGAAATGTTCTGGAATTCACATTGTTTCCAAATGCTGTGTTTTTGTAGGCCTTTTTATAGTTCTCTAAATTTTCCACAATCAACTTACATTGCCTTAGAATGAAGTACTTACTGATGAACATCAAAGATGATAACCTTCAGTATGGGTTATGACTGAAAGTGAAGAAAAAGAAAATCCTCAAAACTGGACGGACAAGCAACATCATGACGGAGAGAGGAAAAGTTGAAGCTGTCAACAATATTACTGTATCTGGATCGTCCATCAATATCCATGGCGACAGCAGTCAGGAAATCAAATGACTTAGTACTGTATTGGGTCAATTAAGTTTTAAATGGCATAGATGTTACTTTGATGACTAAACGTCCTGACCCAGACCATGGTCATTTCATTTGTTTCACATGCATTTGAAAGCTGAATAATGAAAAAGGAAGACAGAGGGATGATGCATCGTAATTGGTGTAATGGAAGAATGTTGAATGTGCCATGGACAGCCAGAAGAATAAGAAGTCAGTCTTAAAACGCTTCTTAGAAGTTATAAAACCCCCCACTCTCATGACCACAATTCTACCCTACAAAGCTGGCTAGGCCAGAGCATGTACACGGGTACAGATATGAGCTGGCCACACAGGGAATCCAGGACAGATAAACCCCTCAGGACCGATATTGAGAGTGGTCATACCAGGAGGGGAAGGGGAAGGTGGGAGGAGAAAGGGAAAACGGATCACAAAGGTCTACATGTATCTCCCTCTAGGGGGACGGACAACAGAAAAGTGGGTGAAGGGAGACATTGGTTAGTGTAAGACATGAAAAAATTTTTAATAAATTACCAAGGGTTCATGAGGGAGGGAGGGTGGGAGAGGGAAGGGACAAAAAGAAGCTGATACCAAGGGCTCAAGTAGAAAATGGTTTGAAAATGATGATGGCAACAAATGTACAAATGTGTTTGACTCAATGGATGGATGGATGGATTGTGGTAAGATTTGTTTGAGCCCCCAGTAAAAGGATTTAAAAAAAGAAGACGTTATAAAACATTAGCTTGTTGCTTTGGACATGTCATGAAGTGTTGGGAGCCCATAGCCATTAAGACCTTGGCCTCAGACACGGAGCAGAAACTTGGCCGCTTTCTAACAGCAAGGCTTTGTTTCCTGCCCAACTTTGCCCCCACATTCCAAGCTACGTGCTCAGTAGCATGGGCAGTTGTGATAACTGACCTTGTTGCCATTAGTTAAAGTACTGAGCACCCATTGGACTGCAGACATACCATATTAGGAACATCGTGATAAATTTACCAAGTAAGCCTTGATTTGCATGCGGACATCACCACAGACGTCTTTGAGTACTGTTGAGCACCCTTTTTACCTTATTAGGAACATGTAGCCGATTGGTTGTTACACAGTAAAATATGTGCCTCCCACTTCCTTCTCTGTTGTAAATATATACCCCGAGTTTTGGCGAAATAAACAGGCTTGATCAGCACTTGTCTTGCCTCATGTCTCTGTGTCTGTTTTCCATCTAGGTTCGTTGCCCCTCCGGTCACCGCGTGAGGGTCTCGCTGGACGAGACCCACACAATGCAGAATGATCAGTAGCTGGGAAAGGACTGCATGTCTGGTAGAGAGTCAGAAAAAAATGAAGAAATGAAACCAAACACCAGTGAGATGGGCTGTTGCCACAACCCAAACAATGGACGCAAATATGCCAACGAGTAAATTTGAGCAGGTCAGGGTAACACATCATTCTGTCACACATAAGGTTGCTATGAGTCAGGACCCACACAAATAATGCCTTAGGGGAAAAACCATAAACCTCAAATTTTATACCCTACTTATTCTAAATGTCGTCTGAAATATCATTTCTTCTCTGAAGTCCCCATACTTCAAGTAGATGTGGTTTTTCCTGTGTGACAATATTCCTTCTGGCACTTTTATTTGTCTGTGTCATCACTATACTAAAATGTCATTTTAAAAAAACTAAAATTTTAAAAATTGTGAATCAGGTGGAGGTTTACATAGTAGATCATCCATTTTTACATTCAACAATTCATTCACATTTTATTTCAACTCATGTAATATAATCCCCAGTTTCTCCCTTTGTTTTCTGTTTCCATTCTCCCTTCTCACTGAACTCTCAGACCTTTACCCTTGGGTAAATGCTGCTCCTTTTGCCTTCAATGATTGAGGATTTGTGCTCAAAGGTGAATTCAGCTCTGGACGGACGAGAAGGGTAAGGCCAGACCGCTCTCTCACCTGCTTACCCTCTGTGTAATGTTGCAAATTCTACAGCTTACCCAAGGAGCCTGCCCTTTAGGTATGAGAGGTGGTCACAGGATGTTGGAATATGTATTTCTCATGTATTTCCCAGAATGAACCTGTACTTCTCTTCCTGACCACCTGTCTCTTTTGAGCGCTTTTCTTCTTGGGAAAGTGCCCCGTCATAACAACTGACTCTTGGTTAAGAACAGACTTGGCCCAAGGAACACATGCACAAACAGAAGGAGAGCCGCAACCTGAGGTCACCCCAGAACAAAAGAACTTTGATCAAGGAGCCTTCACCAGGAAGACATTTGAAAATGAAAGATCTGATAAACCATAGCCTGTGAAGAATCATAACCTCTCTCTAATGAATGCTCATGGCCATTCCTGGGAAATCTGCTACATATTCAGAATCCCGTCGATTTGCTTCCTGGGGTGCACACATAAAACTGAACATTTGCTGAGTCTAGTTCTGTTTTTTTGGGTTTGTTTTTTTTTCCTTTCTTGATCAACCAAAGTAAAGCTTTCCCCTTTCACTTTTTTTAAACAGTTTTATTCGGGGCTCATACAACTCTTATCACAATCCATCCATACATCAATTGTGTAAAGCACATTTGTACATTCATAGCCCTCATCATTCTCAGAACATTTGCTCTCCTCCCCTTTCACTTTCATCTGGTCTCCCATTGTCTTACCCTGATTTCATCAGCTTTTGCCACCTTTCCCCTTCTTGTGTGTTGCCTTGCCCTTCACCTAGATTAACACTTACCCACCCAGGCACCCTGGGACAAATATTGGAGTGCTACCTGACAGGGGAGTGCTTAAAGTCCACTAGCCGTTCTATGCGAGAAAATGGTGCTGTCTGCTTCTGCAGAGAGTTTTTAAATCATTTTATTGGGGGCTCATACAGCTCTTATCACAATCCATCGATCCATCCACTGGGTCAAGCACATGTGTACATTTGCTGCCTGTAAAGATTTACAAAGCCCCGAAAACCTAACATAGGGTCACGCAGAGTTAGAACGGACTTAATGGCAGTGAGTTTGGTTTGGGTTCATGCTCTAACCAGTGACATTCCTTCCCTCTCTTCATCCCTCTCCCACACCTGGCAACCAATCAAAATATGTTTCTTTTAGTGTTAAAACATTTTCCTTGACTTTTTATAAAATGCTCTCACACATTATTTGTCCTTTCTGGTTAATTTCATCCAGCCTAATGTCCTCCAGGTTCATCCATGTGATGAGCTGTTTTACAGAGTCATCTTTAGTCTTTTGTGGAGTATTTCATGGTGTGTATACACCAAAGTCTACCTGTTCTTCTACTACTAGGTGGTCAGTTCGTTATTTTGCTATTGTGAATACCGTTTTCAATGTTGTTGATAATCACAAGTTCATATCTGTGTGAATCTCTGATCTCTTTGGACTCAAGAAAGATTATAGCCAGAAATATGAGTTCCTTGTTTAAGAATACTTAATAACTTCTAAGGAGTTTATTGTTTGCCTGGAAGGATCTATGTTAAAATTGAAAACAAATTTCAAGCTGATTTTATTTTCCGGCATCTCTGTATAGGCAGCTGGTGGTCACTGACGAACATGTTCTCGTTAAGAGGATAAGAATTTTTCCTAATGCTGTAAGATTATATATTTTACTTTTCTCTTCATAGATAGAAAAGATCTTTTGTCTTATAGTAGTTTCCAGCAATTTGAAACCTTCTCCAGATGACTGCATACAGCAGTAAGACTTTTGTTTAAAGACCCTGTTAAGCTTTTCCTCTTAGTGAAAGGATTGCTGTCCATGTCTATGAAATCTTTTTATTTGAATAATGTTAAGGAAAATGGCTCAAGATTTCTCTTTCTACCTAATAAAAGGAGTTCTGGTGCAATAAGAAGAACTCTGCTAACAGTTTTCACAAATCTGAAACAGTGCACAGCTTGCTAGCTTAATATCTTTGACATGAACTTGAATAACCTGTTCAGTGCCAAATCCCACAATCCTTGGTAAGACCTTCCCTCCGCCCCTGTATAAAGGGAGATTATTTAAAATAAAAAGTAGCCCAATTTATCGGAGCCAGCCAATGAGTCGAACAGTCCTGAAAGTGGGAGTGAGGATTAAGGAAAAAAAGAGAGACAGAAAGTACTGGGAGGGCAACAGTCTGATGGACTGAAGCACCCGAGTTTATTCTACACACTCCTTACATCCATGCAGAAACAACCCGGGGTTAATGATCTCATTGTTAAGCAAGCACATTTGATACACATCGCAACTCTGTCTTCTGCCAAGGCAGACATCCTTGAGAAAATTAAACAACCTGTTTTCCCAGACATTGCATACTTTCTTGTCCTTGACAGTCTGTTCAAAACATAAAGAAGAAATCAGCAAACACTGACACATAGGTCCTGAGACTTCTCAGCAGTTTCAAGGCTGAGTCTTAATGGCCGTCAACACCAACTCTAGTTTTAAAGAGAACAGTTGTCCTTTTGTGATGACTGTTAAGACTATCAGAGCCCATTAAAAAACAACAAGAAAGGAGGCAGTCATGATGAAATCTGTTCAGGTTTATGGAAGGGAGTCAAATTGAGTATGAAGCAGGACGGGCTCAAAAAGTCAGAGCAAGGTGGGAAGCACTGCTTTCTTTCCATGATGTTAGATGCTATCCAGTTGGTTCTGATTCATAGTAACTTTTTGTACAAACGGAGCAAAACACTGCCTGATCCTGCACCACCCTCACGAGAGATGTTTGAGCCTATTGTTGCAGCCATGGTGTCAATCCATCTTCTTCAGGATCTTCCTCTTTTTATCTGCCCTTCTACTTTACCAAGCATGATGCCCTTCTCAGAGACTAGTTAGTCTCTTTTGATAACATGTCCCAAGTACGTGAAATGACGTCTAATCCTCCTGAATTCTAAGGAACATCCTGGCTGTACCTCTTCCAAGACAGCTTGGTTTGTTCTTCTGATAATCCATGGGACTTCCAATATTCTTTGCCAGTGCCACAATTCAAATGCTTCACATCTTCTTCAGGCTTCTTTACTCAACAATCAACTTTCATATGCATATGAGGTTACTGAAAATTGCATGGCTCCCTGTGGGAAACTAACACTGACTAGGACTATATTCCCTAACTTATATCAGAAGGAATCTGGAAAGTTAGTATTCCATGGTAGAAAAGGCATCACTTTGGTAAGTTAGAAATAAAGTCAGTACTCAGTGAGCATTTAAGCCATTGGTTTCGGTTTCCCTTTTTGAAAACGGCCAGGGACCTATTGATTTGGCAACTTTGTCTCTAGGCATTCTGTATACAGATACGAATCAGTACTTACAAACTGCCTTCCAGTTGATTCCAACTCATAACAACCCTATAAAGGGTTTCTGAGATGGCACATCTTTGCAAGAGTGAGCAGCCAGCTTCATCTCTTTTTCCTATGGATTTGAATTGTCAACCATGCTGTCAGCAGCCTAACACCTTAACCCACAGCACCACCAGAACTGGGTGTCTGTTTGTTTGTTTGTTTGTTTTGCCATGGTTGTTGGAATATTGAAAAATGGAAGGCAACCTACATGGTGTGTCCATACTTGACAATAATCTACAGCTGTTAAAAATGAGATGTACGTAGGATGGGTCAGGATGTGAGAATGTCAAATGTATTGTCAAGGGGGAAAGGCACATATGTAAGATGAGCTCACTTTTGTGAGCAAATATGGTATGTGTATGCATGAACAGGTGTGCATGGCTACACATACAAGTTATCACTCCACAAACCAAAAATGTTTGGTTAACAAGACAATGCTAGGTAAAAAGAGCCAAGGTGCAAGGATAATGAATTAATGGATAAGATTCCTGCCTTACTAGGAATCAGCACTCGGGTTGGGCTCCCATGGGTAAACATGTGTGGTGGTGTGGACACGTGTTTGTGGATAGGTGCCAGCCAGCCAGCCCTGACTTGGCGATCCTATGTACAGCAGAAAGAAACGCCACTCCGTCCTAACCACCCTCTCCAGGCTCTTTCGTTTGAACCTCTGTTGCAATGACTGTGTCGATCACTTTGTCCAGGACCTTCCTTTTTGCCGCCACCCCTCTACTTGACCAAGCATGACATCCTTTTCTAGGGACTGGTCTCTTCTGAGAATATGGGTTCTAAGGAGCATTCTGGCTGCTGCTTCTCCCAAGACAGATTTGTGTGATCTTTTGGTTGCCCAGAACACTTTTAATATTTTTGCCAGTACATAATTTAAATGTATCAAGTCTTCCTTATTTAATGGTCAAATTTCATATACATATGAGGCGGTTCAAAAGACCAGGGCTTAGGTCAGGTGCACCTTAGTCCTCAAAGTGACTTCACTGCCTTTCAACACTTTAAAGACGTCTCCTGCAGCAGATTTATCCGATGTAATGTCTAGTTTGATCTCGAGACTGCTACTTCCATGAGCATTGATTGTGGATCCAAGCAAGGTTACTGTATATACTCAAGTATAAGCTGACCCGAATATCAGCTGAGGCACCTAATTTTACCACAAAAATTACATTAAAATGGGCTGAAAAAACTCAACTAATAAATGAGTATATACAATAAATCCTTGACAACTTCGATATTTTCTCCATTTATCATGAAATATATTGATCCAGTTGTGAGGATTTTTTTTACACTGAGCTATAAACCATCATGAAGGCTGCAATCTTTGACCTTCATAGGCAAGTGCTTCTAGTCCTCCTCATTTTCAGCAAATAAGGTTGTGTCATCAGCATGTCACAGGTTATAAAGCCTTCCTCTAATCCTGTTACCACATCTTCTTCATATACTACAGCATACAGATTGAATAAGTATGGTGAGATCATAAGCAAATATGATAAAGAAAGCTAAAGGTGCCCGGCTATCAAAAGACATAACGTCTAGGGTCTTAAAGGCTTGAGATAAACAAGTGGCCATCTAGCTGAGAAGCATCAAAGCCCACAAGGAAGAAGCAAACGAGCCTGTCTGACCACAAGGTGCAGAAGGGACCAGTTATCAGACATCAAAGAGCTAAAAACCATATCGGTGGGTGCCCACCTCCCTGATACGCTCAATGAAGCCAAACATGTGCATAAGCAAATGTGCTGAAGAAAGCAGATGGTGCCCAGCTATTAAAAGATATAGCGTCTGGGGTCTTAAAGGCTCGAAGATAAACAAGTGGCCATATAGCTCAGAAGTAACAAAGCCCACATGAAAGAAAAACACCAGCCTGTGTGACCACAAGCTGTCGAAGGGATCAGGTGTCAAGCATCAAGGAACATAAAATCATATCATTGAAAATGTGGGTGAGTGCAGAGTGGAGACTCAAAGCCCAAGGGTAGCTACCCAGACACCCCTTGCTGAGGGGTTGTGGGGAGGAGATGAACCAGGCAGGGTGCAGGGTAGCAACGATGAAACATATAATTTTCCTCTAGTTCTTAAATACTTCCTCCCCCTCCCCCCACTATCATGTTCCCAATACTACCTTGGAAATCTGGCTAGACCAGAGGATATACATTGGTACAGATAGCAACTGGAAACACAGGGAATCCAGGACACATGACTTCCCCAGAACCAGTGATGAGAGTGGCGATAACCTGGAGGGTGGAGAGAATGTGGGGTAGAAAGCGGGAACTGATTACAGGAAACTACATATAGCCTCCTCCCTGGGGGAGGGACAGCAGAGAAGTGGGAGACGTCAGACAGTGTAATATATGACAAAATAATAATAACATGAGTGATGAAGGGCTCACAGGGTGGAGGGGAGTGGGGAGGGAGGGGGGAAATGAGCATCAGATATTAAGGGCTCAAGTAGAAGGCAAATTTTTTGAGAATGATGATGGCAACAAATGTACATATGTTCTTGATACAATGGATGTATATATGGATTGTGATAAGAATTGTATGAGCCCCAATAAAATTATTTAAAAATAAAACAAAAAAAGTATGGTGAGAGAATACAATCCTGATGCACACCGTTCTGGATTTTAAATCATGCAGTATTGATTCTCTTGCTCTGGTTGCATGATAGCATCTTGATCCCTGTAGAACAATGGTTCTCAACCTTCCTAATGCTGCAACACTTTAATACAGTTCCTCGTGTGGTGGTGACACCCTAACCATAAAATTATTTTTATTGCTACTTCATAGCTGTAATTTTGCTACTGTTATGAATCACGCGACCCATGTTGAAGAGTCGTTTGACCCCAAAGGGGTCGAGACCCACAGGTTGAGAACCACTGCTGTATAGGTCCCATATGAGCACAATTAAGAGTTCTGAAATTTCTATTCTCAAGTTTATCCATAGTTTTTATGATCCACAGAGTTCATTGCATAGTCAGTAAAACACAAGTAAACATCTTCATGATATACTTTGGTTTCAGCTAAGATCCATCTGACACTAACAATGACCTTCCTTGTTTTACATCCTCTTGTGAATCTGGTCTGAACCTTTGGCAGCTTCCTATCAATGTACTGCTGCAACCATTGTTGGATTATCTTCAGCAAAATTGTACTTGCATGTGATATTAATTATATTTTTCTATAATTTCAGTATTCTGTTGGGTCACCTTTCTTTGGAATTAATGTTGGTCGGTACAAGTTGTTCGACCAAGTGGTGTCTTCCAAATTTCTTGGCATAGACAAAAGAGTGCTTTCATTGGCTCAGCTTGTTGAAATATCTCAATTGATATTTCATCAATTCCTGGTGACATATTGATATAGGAGAGGATAGAGGGATTACTAAATAAAGTTTGCTGTAACACAAGTAGAAATCAATATTCTAAGAGTTGAGAAGAGTTATGATTCGTTAGTCGTATGACTCTTTTGCTAGTGATTTTTTACCACTTTTTTTATCTCTAAGAGATTTAAAATATAAATAACCAACATACCTGACAGATATTAGAGATTCAGTTTCAGACCACCACAATAAATCAAGCCACACATTTTTTTTAACAGTATGGTTACACAACACTGTGGTCCATTAGAAGCCTGGGTGATGCAGTTGATTCAGTGCCAGGCTGCTAACTGCAAGGTCAGTGGTTCAAATTTACCATCTACTCCAAGGGACAATATGAGGCTATCTATCTTGTAAAGATTTACAGTCCTGGAAACCATAAGGAGTAGTTCTACTGTGTCCTGCAGAATTGCTGTGAGCCAGAATTGACTTGATGGCATTGAGCTTCTTTGTTATTGGTAGCTCATCAAATATATAGTAGCATGAATAATTTTGAAATATTTTGAGATTCACTAAAATGTGACATAGAAACATGAAGTAAGCACATGCTGTTTAGAAAATGGTGTCAATAGAGTTTCTCAAAGCAGAACTACTGAAACCCTTTTATTGGGAAAAAAAAAAAAGAAGAAGCATTTTCAAAATGCAGTCAATTGACACACAATAAAAAGAGCTATGCCTGTATGTGTGAGGCTTATATTTTTATATATTTTGCCTCACATAAATATAGAGCCACAGAGGAAAAGACACATATATTTAACCTGTCAGATTTCTCCTCTTAACATTTCAGTTGTCACAGAATATTCATCTGTACAATGCTTAAGGGTGATGTGATAGGTTAGGTTTATTGTGCCAACCTGGCCAATAAGAACATGTGGGATTAATAAGGTTGCATTTTGGTTGGAGGGCAAAGAGATAAATAGCTCAATAAGGCCCACCCTTCTCTCTCTTGCTCTCTGGTGATCAGACCAGCGTGTGGCTGCTTTAGCTAGTTCTCTGCCTCAACTTGTGAGCGACATTACCTGTGGGACAGCCAACCCCTGGATCATGTTGCTAGAGCTTGAGATTCTTTGGAGACCTGCTTCGCCACGCTCCTGGTGTGTACATTGCTTGAGGGTGAGGCTGGTGGATTCTGTTCTTTCATTGCTTGAGTTTGATATTCCAGCCTGGCTTGCTTCGCTAAGCTCCTGAGCTGCTGACTGTTGGTGACCCATCCTGCTGTTTGCTACCTATGAGTGGACTACCTAAATTGCCTGAGGAAAGACTCGGTTGTCTGGTTCCTTGACCTTGGACCCAGCAGCCCTTGTGAGTTGAACTGAGCCCTCTGGACTTGTGTGGACTAATTAGCTGTTATATTCCCTAATGCTGTATAAATATATCTATCTATATAAAATTATATATAAATTCATAGGTGCCCTGGTTTTGCTTCTCTAGAGAACCCTGTCTAACACAGATGATCACAGGAAAATTTGAAGGGGCAGAATAAACCTTCAGCAATCTCTTCTAGTGACCACAGGGAAGGACATCAGCATCTGTGACGTAATGTCACAAAGAACCTGCCTGGCCAAGAGTCCAGCATCGCCTGTCTTTGTTAGGAAGAAGAAGAAGAAGAAGAAGAAGAAGAAGAAGAAGAAGAAGAAGAAGAAGAAGAAGAAGAAGAAGAAGAAGAAGAAGAAGAAGAAGAAGAAGAAACAAATAACAAAAATCATAGTTTCTATAGAGAAGCGAAGTCAGTGTAGCTTATATTTATATATGTAGAGATTTATATGGAGGAAATGACTCACACAGTTGTAGAGGTGAGCAAGTTCCAAGTCTGTGAATCAGATATCAGGCTGCAGGGATCTCCTGACTTGTGTAGTTTCAACAGCTGATGAATCCAAAGGAGTAGGTCTGATGATAGACTTCTGGCTGCAGAGATGAATGAATCCAAGGTTGGCTGATAAGATGGCAGGCTGCTAATGACCCCAGAATCAACAGGAAATATAGTAGGCCAATGGCTCAAATCCACAAACTAGAGGTCGATTGAAAATCCAGATGCAGGATCCGGACCCAGCAAAATACAAGCAAGCTTTCCCACAGGACCCACTTGTACTGGAAGTATGCCGTACCCTGGAGGAAATCTCAGTATGGAGGATTAGTAAGTCTTAATAGTCAATCCACTATGACTCCTGGCCCAGTCAAATTGGCATAAATTCTTAACTGTTCCAATAGGATCACACATTTATTTTGGATGTTGTTGTTTTTTAAAGATCATTTTATTGGGGGCACTTACAGCTCTTATAACAATCCATCCATCAATTGTATCAGGCATATTTGTACATGTGCTGCCATGTCATTTTCTAAATATTTACTTTTTATCGAGCCTTGGTACTGTTGCAGGTTCAAATAAATTACAGCCACTATAATGTCTTGAAATTTAAAAGAGTCTTTTATTTGATTATAGCCAGAGGTTATAACCGGACTGTAAGAATCTAAAAGCCACTCCGTGGTTGCAGTCCCAAGTGATATTTCAGTCCATCTTTAAATGCAAAAACACATTTATCATTTGTCTAGGACTTAAGCAAGCATGGACAGAAGCAGAAAACAAAAATAATGCTATTATTCTTTAGAGTTAGTGAACATTACAGGGTACAGCATTGATGATAGCATCCTGGTTAATAAAATTAAAATAGTAATATCCTGGTTATAGCATCAAAAGGAACACTATTAATAATTACAATGTTCTGATCTTGAGAACATAAGAGTACATTCATTCTAAAATCAATCACTAGTGGGATTTTCCGAATGGCAGGGGGAAGGAGTCGGGTCATTCAGCAGTCAACAAGATGGCCTTACAGTGGCTGGTGTTAGTCTGTTTCAGTATCAGCTCCTTTTTTCCGCTCCCCACCCTACACCCTTGTGGCCCCTTGATAAATTATAAATTATTATCTTTATGTCTTACACCAACGGCTGTCTCTTCACCCACGTTTCTGTTATGCATCCCCCCAGGGCGGGTGGTGGTGGTGGTGGTGTTTGTTATGGATCATTGTGATCGGTTCCCCCTTCCTCCTTTCTCCCAGATCTTTCCCCTACACTCCTGGTTTCGCTACTCCCACTTCTATTCCTAAGGGGTTTGTCTGACCTGGATTTCGTGTGTCCTAAACTCTTATCTGTATACCCTCCAGTCTAGCCAGAATTGAAAGGCAAGACTGAGGACATGACAGTGGGGGGTGAGGAAGCCTCAAAGAACCAGAGGAATATTGTGTGCTTCATCAGTGCTATGCTGTGCCCTAGTTGACTCATCCCTTCCTGTGTCCCTTCCATGATGGGATGGCCTATTGTCTACAGATGGGTTTTGGGTCTCCGCTCTGACCCCCGTCTTACATATTTATTGAGAAGGCTTTGAGACATAAATCACTTACATAAATTCTCCTTTAATATACAAAGTACCCCTAATAGGTAGATACTTATATTTTCATTTTATAAATAATGAAAGATAAATGAGGCTTAGTAAAATTAAGAAAAATATTTAGTCAGACAATTTGGTGTTTAATCTTTCAAAAAGAGTTCAAAAAGCCTATTTTGAGATAAACTGGTCATTTCTATTCAAAAGCTAATTTCAGACTTGAATTGATTCTGTATGAATAGTAATCATAAGTAATAGCCTTTTTATTGTATTTGCTGACAAGAGTTTGCATGTTCTATGAGGGCCTTAGAATTCTTGGAGTTTGGGGCACCAAAAATTAGAATCTATCAAAGAAAATCACCCATTTCCTGAGAGTCAGTCTTTTTATACAAGGAACAAAAATGCGCCCCCGCCCCCCAGTTATTTGTCTTCACCTGAAAGAAACGTTATTTTTCACAGTACCCTGCAGACATAGGCAGGGCAGGGAGCATGCTTCATAGTTTAGGAAGGGCAGAGAGAACTCAGAAAAATGCCCCGAATCATACAGTTAGAGTTAGGCACATCTGCAAGGGGCAGCTCTAAGAAAGACCACTGTGGGGTGGAGGCGTGCGAGCTGAGGCAGGTCTGAGAGAATGCAGGGCTGATAGCAGGTGGCTGCAGCAGGCTTTCCAGGCAGCAAGAACAGCAGGTAGAAAGACAAGGAGCGAGGGAGGGCGGATAATGGGTTGCAAGTGATAGGAATGTTGTTCTCTTATCTCTCTTGGAATTTTAAAAAATCATGGGCAGCATTCCAGGTAGTCTATTTCCTGCTAATTAAGATTTTTAATAGAATTTTAGAGACTTGGGGCTTTGAGACAGTGGGCATAGATGAAACATGGATTCAATTTGAATGCAATGTGGAAAATCATAGGCCTAATAGCATGTCAACATGTTATCTGAGAATTTGGAGGTCTCTTCCAGGTGTTTTCAGAAAGACAAAGGAGATGACATCACAGTCCTTGGAACTCTAAATTAGAGTTCTGAGTTGCAGATGCTGGGTAACTTAAATGGGAAAGGAGTGTATTGCTAACCATTAACATGCACACTCAGCTGCTAACGGAAAGGGTGGAGTTGGGGTCCACCTAGAGACACCTTGGGAGATAGACTGGAAGTCGACTTCCCAAAAATGGATCACTGACAATGAGGTGGAGCACCATTCTATTCCAACTCACGGAGTGGTGAGACAGACTAGCACTCACCTCTGTAACGCCATCCTGTTGACTGCTGAATGATCTGCCTCCTTCCCTTTCCCATCTCAGAAAATCCCACTAGTGATTGATTTTAGAATGTACACTTATGTTCTCAAGATCAGACATTTCAATTAATAATATTGTTCCCTTGGATGTGGTAACCAGGACATTACTATTTTAATTTTATTAACCAGGATGTTATCATCAATGCTGTACCCTATAATGTTCACGAACTCTAAAGAATAATAACATCAATTTTGCTTTCTGCTTCTGTCCACGCTTGTTTAAGTCCCAGGCAAATGATAAATGAGTTTTTGCCTTTAAAGATGGACTGAAATGTCCACTCAGGACTGCAATCAAGGAGTCGAGTCGCTTTTAGATTCTTGCAGTCTGGTTATCACCCCATAAAAGACTAAAATTTCAAGACACTATCATGGCTGTCATTTATCTGAACCCACAACAATCTCCATGAGTCAGAATTGATTCAGTGGCAACTGGCTTGATTTTTTTGTTTGTAGAACATAATCGACCAGAAACCCAGGTTCCTTGGAAAAATGAGAGGCTCCACGGGAAGTTGAGAAGCAGGAAGCCCGGCCATGGACACTTACTGGTACTGGCCACTCATGGTTACTACCCTGAGTCAATTCTAAACTCTCAGCTGTCTCACTCCAGCAGTGTTCGAGGACCAGGTGCCATGGCATAATGGTGGAGTCTAGGTCACGAGGATGGACAAGATCTCGCCACCTGGACTTTTTTCATGAGAAGTGGGACTCTACTCTGGGTTCCACTAATACAACACGATGAAGACAAGAATATAACACATCCTCACTTCCACTTCTATGAGCTCTAACACCAGCAGGACAAGCTTTGGCTAGAAGGTCTCAGTCTCTGCATGTAACGCAAACTCCATCCTCTTTCCCTGGAGGTGGTTCATGTCAGGAGGCGGGGGTTCTCTGGCCCAGCTGCCAAGAGATAATGATCTTGGGGCAACTCCCACTTGGCCTGGCCAACCTCCAGCCAGAATTGCCTCTCTAGAACAATCGCCTGTCAGGTCTATAGACCTTATCAAGGACAGTCAAACCCTTAAAGAAATTCCAAGGTTTGGCATTATACTTTTTAAAGGGATTATATTGCAGGAATGAGGAGAAAGATCAAATGATTTGGCTAACATTGAGGGATTCCATAAACTCAACATGAAAACGAGTCCTTATCTCAAAATAGGGAGGGAGATCTGGAGGCTAACCCACCCCTACCAATCCCCCCAGTAAATCAAAGGATCAGATTACAAAGCAATGTGAAGACTAGATCTCTATTTTGTTCCATCCCAAGGCCCTGGGCTCTTTCCTGGGGTTGTGGACATTTCTGGAGTTGGAGGTGTCCTGAGCTGGTCGGCTGGCTGGGAGGGTTTTGCAGTGACGGCTCTGGTTTACTGGAAGTACGAAGGCTTTCCCAGGAGCATTGAAGACCCTGCACCTGGAGTACTTTGCAGAGGCTGGGAACCACCTGCTCAGTCACCCTGAGGTTGGCTCTTGTCTTCCTGTTTTGGTTTAGATAGCAGATTCCTAAACATCTCCTCCCACTGGAGGTCAAACTAATTAATGCAGGCTCCTGAGGGACAGAGAAGAAGAATGGTGATAGAGTCTGGGATAAATTTAAATATTTTGTCCTTTCAAAGAAAAAAATAGACTTCAGAACTTGGAGGTGTCTCATAAGGTGCAGGGTACACAGTTAGGACAATCACCATCTTGGTTTACCCAAAACAGGATTCTTGGGGTAGAGAGCTTTCAGGGCTAAAACCAAGACTGTGGTTGGCCATTGTGAGCCACGCTGGCAGGTTACTGGAAGGGAATCACCAGACTTTCCTTCAAGGTACCTCTGTGCAGATTCCACTTGCCCACTTTTTGGCTCTAGGAAAACCAGGATGATTAGTCACCCTTGCAGCACTGTTACTTTGTGGTTATATGAACTTGGGGCTAGGAGGACAAGTCAGAAAGTATTGCTACAAATCATAGGCATCGTTATCAAACAAAATGTACAGCTAATATTTGTCAACTTCGCCTCCCATCTAGGTCTTAACATTAAGGAAGGATGTTCCCATCTCTCTCACCCTTCCTCAAAGAGTTCTGTGCTCTTTGACATAACATAACATCAAAATGGCAGTTTGGGTATCCTGGAGGGGCTAACATGATGTTCTATTGAATTGTTCTCCAAGTTTGGGGAACGAAAAGTAGTCTGAAGGGGCAGATAAGGTGGGTTGGGTAAGGTTTCCCAACGAAATTCTCCCAAGACAGCTTTTGCTACCCTTAAGTTCATCGTTGTGATGGGGAACTAATCCCTCACTACAATTTCCTTTTCTCACCAATGCAGTTTACACTTTTCTTAAAACTTCTTTATCGTAACCAAAAACATCGTGGCCCTCGGGTCGAACTGTCCCTGTGGTTTCCTGAAGTTGAATCTCTATGGAGCTGCGAGCCTCCTTTTCCTCTGAAGGAGAAGCCGGTGGTTTCAATCGGCCGATCTTGTGGTTGACAACCTAATGTGCCATCCACGATTGTCTTGTGTCCTTGGAGACAAATCTATCAAGATCACCTTCAGAAGGCACTGCTTTGATTGGACCTTTTATTATTTTTTTTGAAGGCACCTTAACAGGACTAAGTCAAGAGCATATTGTTGAAAGAATCCGTCTATAGCCATCTACTGGGGGCAGAGACATGTTTAAAGGTGTTCCGTGTGAACCTGTGCATGTATGAACAGGAACTCTAATAAAAATACTTTTTGACTTACTCTCATATTGCACAAAGGGGCTCAGCTTGTCTCCTAGCCTCTAGGCTTGCTGGGGAAGTTAAATGATATAAAAAACAAACAATGCAACCCACCACCCACAACCTGCTGTGCGGGCTTAATAGAGCATTTGTATTTTAGCAACGTGTCAGCATTGTTGACTCAGTATTCCAAATAAAGGGGCCCTGGTGACACTAACCACAGGTCGATGGTTCAAACCCACCAGCTGCTCTGAGAAAGAAGTCGAGGCTGTCTGTTTTCATACAGATTTGCAGCCTCAAAACCCCTTTAGAGGGTTGCTATGAGTCAGAATCCACTCCATGACAGGGGATTGGGGTATAAATAATTATATCAGTAACTTCAAAAGAAATTTTCCATTGTTTGACAATTATGTCAGAATACATTAATCTAGGGGAAGATTGACCCAATAAGCAAGTTAAGTATGTGCTAATCTGTAGTGAACACTGATCGGACACCATTTGTAGCTACCAGTTTCCTGCTTTTCACCACATCAAAGTCAGTGATCTCTGAATTCTAATGCTGACTACTCCCCACCACATGACAGTGTTCATGGATTCACTCTCCTTCTCTTGCTTCTGTCCCTTTCTCAGGTGAAAGGTCCAGGAATTGGGCTGCTTGGACATTCGAAAGGGAGCGAACTCTACATGTCTATGGCTTCGTTCTTGAAGGTTATCACAGCTGCCACCATCATCAACGGCTCTCTGGTCAATGTCGGGGGAGAGTTACACAACAAAGATGAGACCTTGCCCCCTGTGGGTGTCATCTCTCATCGGATCAAGGTGGTCAAAGAGGGCCTTGTAGACATCATAGATATCCTCAACAGCCCAACTGAAGGACCTGACCAGAAGAGCGTCATTCCCGTGGAAAGGGCTGAGTGTACCTTCCTGTTCCTTGTTGGTCTGGATGACCACAACTGGAAGAGTGAGTTCTATGCTGATGAGGCCTCTAAGCGCTTACAGGCCCATGGTAAGGAAAAGCCCCAGATCATCTGTTACCCAGGGGCTGGGCACCTTATTGAGCCTCCTTACTTCCCCTTTTGCCCAGCCTCCCTGCACAACTTGGTGGGCAGTCCTGTCATCTGGGGAGGGGAGCCCAGGGCTCATGCCATGGCCCAGGTGATACATGGAAGCAACTTCAGACTTTCTTCCACAGGCACGTAGGTGGTGAAGAGGGGACTAGCCCAGCAAAACCATGATCTTTATTTGATGATGTGGCATTTCTGCTAATATATCCTGAGAGCAACTGCCACAATCAGCATGCATATGCTCACTAACTACGCCTCACATGTACTCTCAGAATGCAACTAATTGCCTACCATGAAAGGAAAGCATACTATATTAAATGTGTATATATATATATATATATATATATATATATATATCAGATTTTAGCTTCCCCTTTTGTTGTGGGTTCAAATAAATGACAGCCACGATAATGTCTTAGAATTTAAAAGAGTCTTTTGTAGGGTTACAACCAGACTGCAAGGATCTAAAAGCAATCCTTGATTGCAGTCCTGAGAGGCTCTTTCGGTCCATCTTTAAAGGCACAAATTCACCAGTCTTTTGTCTGGGACTGAAGCAAGCGTGGACAGAAGCAGAAAGCAAAACTAATGTGAGTTAGTGTCATAGGTACAGCATTAATGATAATAACACCCTGGTTATTTAAATAGAAATAGTAATATCCTAGTTACCACATCCAGGGGAACAATATTATTAATTACAATGTTCTGATTTTAAAAAAACACATTTTATTGGAGGCTCATAAAATTCTCATCACAATCCATCCATCCATCCATTGTTTCAAGCCCATTTGTACATTTTTTTGCCCTCATCATTCTCAAAATATATGCTTTCTACTTGAGTCCTTGGTATCAGTTCCTCATTTTCTCTCCTCTCTCCCCGTCCCCGCCATGAACGCTTGATAATTTGTAAATCATTATTATTTTTTCATGTCTTACACTGTCTGATGTCTCCCTTTGTTAGGTAGCTAGCATAGGGACTTGGGAGTCCATGATGCGTGCTCAGAGGTTAGAGCTTCGGACCAGGAAGGGATGGTACATCTAGGTGGGTGTTACACCTGGATTGGCCCATCTAAGCCAGGTGAGTTGATTCAGCCAATGGGGTTGACCAGTATTATCGACCACGCCTCCCAACAGGGCCCCTTAAAAGGCCAGACCTTTTGCTCTGGCGCTCTCTTTCCCAGCAGCTGCTACACGATGTAGCACAGCCAGGCTGCGGTTGCAAGCAGCCAGGTCGCAGTCCCAAAACTGTGCCACAGACTGTCTGGCTTGCATTCCGTTTACCGAAGAACCTGAAACTGCTTCTATTCTCTGTAAACTCACTTGGATCACAAACCAAGCTTTGGCGTGAATTCTTTCTCTCGGGGAGCCAAGGACGGAGGTATATCTCTCCCCTGAGAGATCTGACACCTTCACCCACTTTTCTGTTGTCCATCCGCCAGGGAGGGACTTACTTGTAGATCCTTGTAATCCGTTCCCTCTTTCTACTCCACCTTCCCTCCACCTTCACGGTATCACCACTTTTACCACTGGTCCTGAAGGTTTTATCAGTCCTGGATTCCCTGTGTTTCTGGTTCCTATCTGTACCAGTGTACATCCTCGGTTCTAGCTGGATTTGTAAGGTAGAATTGGGATCATGATAGTGGGGGGGGGGGGGAAGGGAAGAGGAAGCATTGAAGAACTAGAGGAAAGTTGTATGTTTCATTGTTGCTACACTACACCCTGACTGGCTAATCTCCTTCCCACAACCCTTCTGAAAGGGGATGTCCAGTTGCCTACAAATGGGCTTTGGGTCCCCACTCCACACTCCCCCTCCTTCACAATTATATGATGTTTTGTTCTGATGATGCCTGATAACTGATCCCTTCAGCACCTCGTGATTACACAGGCTGGTGTCCTTCTTCCATGGGGGCTTTGTTGCTTCTGAGTTAGATGGCTACTTGTTTATCTTCAAGCCTTTAAGACCCCAGACACTTTATCTTTTGATAGCTGGGCACCATCAGCTTTCTTCACCACATTTGCTTATTCACCTGGTTTGTCTTCAGCGACTGTGTCAGGAAGGTGAGCATCATGGAATGCCAGTTTAATTGAACAAAGTGTTCTTGCATTGAGAGAGTACTTGAGTGGAGGCCCAATGTCCATCTGCTACCTTCTTACTAAACCTATAAATATATGCACATAAATCTATTTCTCCATCATCATATATAAATATATTTACATATGTACATGCCTGTATTTAGATCTATGTAAATGACCTTTGCCTCCTAGTTCTTTCCTCTATTTCCTTTTACTTTCCTCCTGTGCTACTATCATGCTCAGCCTTCATTTGACTTCAATTCCTCTTGGTTACATTACCCTTGATCAATCCCTACCGGGCTTCTTACACCCTTCTTGTCACTGATTTTGGATCACCTGTTCCCTTGTCTCTGGGTTTGATAATACCACTTCCTTTCTCCCACCTCCCCCTCGCACATGTCTCCCCAGAATAGTCGGTCCCATTGTTTGCTCCTCCAGATTGTTTATCCAGCCTATTTTATCTAGATTGGCCTAAAATGTTCTGATCTTGAGAACATAAGAGTACATTCTAAAATCAATCACTAGAGGGGTTTTCCAAGATGGGAGGGAGAAGGAGGCAGGTCATTCAGCAGTCGCTAAGAGATGCGTTACAGTGGCTTGTGCTAGTCTGTCTCACTTCAAGGGTAGAAGGTTACATCTTAGATTACAAGGTAGGTGTAAAAGTACTAAAAATGTTCACACTTTCAGAGCACATACATTTCTGGTTCTTTACTATATGCTTGGATGCATGATGATTCTCCTAGTTCAGCTGTATTTTGATCCTACGTATACATATGGGTGGTCCCGGGTTGGTGAAGGAGCCCTGGTGGTGCAGCAGCACAGCACTAGCTGCTGAGGAGCAGTTGAATTTCACAGCTCCTAGCGGCTCCAGGAGACAAAGTGCTGGCGATCTGCTCTTGAAACGACGACCGCTCCCTCTCACGATGCTGTGAGAGTGAACAGGTGACAGCAACAACCACCGCCTCAGAGCCTCGTGTTGATGCTTCAATGGTTGGTGGGTGAGGGGAGACGCCGGGGAGTGTAAGATAAGATATAATAATTATTTATAAACTATCAAGGGACCAGGGGTGGGATCGGGGAGGGAAGGGGATGGGGGGAAAAAAAGGGAAACCGAGCTGATTCCAGGAACCCAAGTGGAAGGTGAATTATGAGAGTGACGAGTGCAACGAATGTATAAGGGTGCTTTGCTCATGTGATGTGTGTACAGATTGTGGTAAGAGCCTTATGAGCCCCAATAAAAAGATTAAAAAAAAAAGAAAGAAAATGATTAGGGCAAAGCATGTACGGATGTGCTTTATACAATTGATGTATGTATATGTATATGTATGGATTGTGATAAGAGTTGTATGAGCCCCTAATAAAATGTAAATAAATTAAAAAAAATAACAACAGTAAACTACATTGCTACATTTTGAGACAGTATGTGTAAAAAGCCCAGGTCAGTGGGAAGGTTGAGATAGCTTCTTTCTTACCAAATCAGAAATTCTCAGGGAATTATTTGCAAGAGCACAACAAAGATCATCTTCCACAACAAGTCTACTTCTGTATTTAGACTTGATAACCAACAAGCTGGAAAACCCTGTTTCATAAAGACATGTTGTTGGAAATGGAAGAAGAAGGTGTAACACAGCCTCAGACAGAACAGGATGTGATTGCAAACACTTGATCCAGAACTTTGTAACTGGCACTGTAGAGAAATCAGTTCTCAATGCATCGCTGTTAATTAGTTCAGTGAACACCTTTTGTGTGGTCTCAGGAACATCTTCAACTTTGACTGTGAATGGGGCTTCTGGCAAGTGCAAATGGGGTGTCAGGTAGATTTAGAAAGTACAATAAAATTTCGTCTGCAGGCATGTGCAAGTATTCTTTCATTGAAGTTATCATCGTAATCCTTTTGTCAGGTTCAATGTCGTGTTCCTCAAAGAAAGCAGATAAGGTAGGCAACATGTAAATTTGATTTTCATCCAATTTTTTTTTGTCAAAGCTGAAGTTTCATTTGGAATAATCAGATCTTTTCAACAAATCAAGGCATGTCGCATTTGGTCCTTGCAGTGATAAATTTAACTCATTCAAGAAGGCAAAGGTGTCAACCAAGTAAGCTATTTTCTGCAGTTCACTATTTCGCTGAAAAGTGCTTCGAACTGTGGTCTTGTTTTCTGACTAAAAAACTTGCTTTCTATTTTGAGGTTATCACGAAGCTCAAAAACATGCTTTAAAACTTTTCCTCTCAACAACCACCTCACTTCAGTGTGAACTAGCAGAGCATTATTCAGTGTATCTAACTTGTAGAGTTACGGAAACAGTGACTGTTGAAAGTGCTTGCCTTACAAACTGGACAGAACTTACGACGATTTTCCTTACTTCTTGTCACTCTGGAGGGAGTGTCCTCACTGCTAATATTTGCCGATGACTCACACAGTGAGTTCCAATGACTTTGGAGACTCATTCAGCACCAAACGTTGAAATCCAGATCGACATCCTAGCATAGCTGGAGCACCATCTGTGCAAACACCACAAACCTTTTCCCAAGAGATCTTATGCTCTTTCAGTAATGAACCAACTGCATCAAATACATCACGTGTAGGAGTTGTCGTTTCAAGAGGTTTCCAAAAAAGAAACTCATCTTTAAAGTCACCATCAATATTCCTCACGTAAACCAGTAACTGTGAAGAGTTTGTAATGTCTGTAGATTCATCAAGCTGGATGCTAAATATTGGAAGTGGAGCAGATTTAATTTCCTGGATTACCTGATCAAGAATATCAGCCGACATGTCATCTATTCTTCTGTGGACAGTGCCGTTAGATAAGGAATTTGTACTCAATTTCATAACAAATTCATCTCCGATCATAACTCGAACAATGTCTTTGGCCGCTGGCAACAGTAAATCCTCAGCAATGGTGTGAGGTCTCATAGCTCTGGCAGTTCTGAGTACCACCAAATGTGAAGCTTCAATGGTTCTACGTTTTGGTTGTGGTACTTGCCACCAGTGTCGTCTGGCTTTCTTGAGTCCATCAGCTTTGCTTCTGAAATAGTTGGCATCCTTGCTGGCAAAGCTCAGATGCTTGATATTAAAATGGTGTTTTAGTTTGTTCGGCTTCATAGATTCAGCTGATAGAGCTTCACAACAAATAAGGCATTGCGGTTTCTCAATTCCTGCTGTCATTACTGAGGTGAAACCATTCTGGAAAAAATTCTCCCAGTGCTTTGCCTCGGTGTGGTGGGATCAGGTCAGGTGCAATTCCCACACTGTGTCTCCGGTGCTGTCCCCTGTATCGCCCTTAGTCACTGAGGGGCATCATTTCTCATAGTGGGGCCAGCCATGTTGTTCTCTCTGTGCACTGCCTGCTCTACTCAGGAACATCATCATCACGGCCTGGTGGGCCAGGCTGTGTTCCACTCTCTCCTCCTGCCCCTTCATCTGCTCCTGTGTGCTCTGATCAGATATGTCCATCTCCCGGAGCTGCAGAATCAATGTCATCCTTTGAAACAAATTCTTTTCGAGGGAGGGGCAGGAATCCACTTAATTTTTGGTGCTGGGGCCAGCCTCCCAGACCTCTCCACTGGTTCCCTACTCCATGCCGGGATATTGCATTCACACCTTACGACACTGGGTTGAAGTCTGGTCCCACTTTCCCTGTGGAGATATAAACAATACCCTCCCCTTGGGTGGATTAGTGCCCCATGCCCCCACTCCCCTTTTCTTCCTTAGATTCATCCTTTTGTTTTCCTTCCGCCCCCTCCTCCACCATTGTTTACCATGTGCATCCCTGGTTTTGGTCTGGTCTCTGCCATACTACACAGTCTTCACCCCAAAAATGTTTGTATACAGTAGCTTTTTCCCCTATACCACTTTTGCTTTTTTAAATTCTTACCTCAGCGGGCTCACGTTGTACTTGTCCTTTTGTGCCTGACTTACTTCGCTTAGCATGATTTCCTCCAGTTCTTCCCATGCCGCTATGTGCCTCATACGTTCATCACTGCTTTTTAGTGATGCATAGTACTCCGTTGTATGTATATACCACAGTTTTTTAATCCACTCGTCAGTTGATGGAAATTTGGGTTGCTTCCAACTCCTTGCAATTGTGAACTGTGCTGCAATGTACATTGGAGCACAGATGCCTGGTCTTGGTTTGTTTCTTGCCTCTTTTGGGTATATGCCCAGTAGGGGGATTGCTGGGTCATATGGTAACTCTATTTCCATCTGTTTTAGGTCCCTGTAAAATTTCTGTTCAAATCCTTTGCCCACCTTTCAAGTGGGCTATTGGTTTTTTTTCTTTTTGGAAGCTAGCAGAGTATTGTAGATTTTAGTAATAAGGCCTTTGTCTGATGTGTCATTGCTAAAGATGTTTTCCCAGTCTGTGGATTCTCTTATTACTCTCTTGGTGAATTCTTTCGATGTACACAAGTGTTTTATCTTCAGTATATCCCATTTGTCAATTTGTGCCTCCTCTGTGTGTGTGTGCCCTTCCCTATTTCTGATAGCCTGTGTATTCCCTGTGCCAAAGTTTTCAATTTGGTCCCAATTCCCTCATTGATGGCCCTGGGAGATGGACAGCAGAGAAGGGGGGAAGGGAGACTCCGTATAGGGCAAGATATGACAAAATAACAATGTATAAATTACCAAGGGCACATGAGGGAGGAGGGAGCGGGGAGGGAGGGGGAAAAAAAAGAGGACCTGATGCAAAGGGCTTAAGTGGAGAGCAAATGCTTTTGAGAATGATTGGGGCAGAGAATGTGCAGATGTGCTTTATACAATTGATATATGTATATGTATGGATTGTGATAAGAGCTGTATGAGCCCCTAATAAAATGTAAAAAAAGAAAACAAAAAGGAAAAGCAAATAAAAAAATTCTCACTATGTTTTATTTTCATAACGTTCTTCTCTACATGATCCACTGTCATGAGATGGTTTGTTAATGAAAATAATATACAATAAAGCAATAGCTTTAATGATGAAAATAATATACAATAAAACAATAGCTTTAATAATACAAAAGATGATACATGGCACAGTTCAGTCAATACTATTCTTTAAAGTTTCCTATGATTTACCATTCTGTTGGTTTTTTTACATACCTGTTAGTATCACAAGGGGCAGTATATATCAGTAGTTGATGATTTTACAGCACATGATTTGACATTTACCCAGTAATTATAATTGATGAAGAATCATTTTATCTCCAATACTGCTGCTTTCAATATCATAGCTGCTTTTAACAGAACAGCTGTTTGTAACACAGCAGCTGCTTTCTACACAGTAGCTGCTCTCTACATGTGTGACTTGTTCGTGTGTGGGGTAGCCAGCCCCCACAACTAATCATGGGTTCGATAGGTGCAATTGTACGGTTAAGATATATAAAGATCATAGTAAAGTTATAGAGAAGTAGAGGAGGTGGAAGAGAGAGTGAAGTAAAGAAGTCAGACACATTTCATGGTAGCATGTTCACCTCAGCTCCCCTTGGTGATACACGTGGAGGGAGGTCAGGGACGAGAAGGCAGGAGAATTCTCATGAGGTTTTATTTCTAACCAAAGCTTATATATCTGAGGGGGCATGCAAGCCCTGTGATTACAAATAACAATGTGCGCCATGAGAAGGGATTGTAACGAGGCAATACAAGCAATAGGAGGGGGGTGACCTAGGGGTGTACATGCAATAGTTCAGGGAGGGAATATGTGGCAAGATGGGTGGACCCTAGACTCAATATCGTAGTACAAGCTTAGTCATCCTTGAGTGGTCCCAGTCTTGCCTTTGGGCACTCCTTCAAGGAAACAATATCAGAAGGGAGTGAGCCCTACTTAGAGTGAATCAGACTGTACAGTCTGGTTGCTTTAGATACCCTTAAGTAGAATAACCTCTTACTTACATTCAGTGAGCTAGTGTGTAGCCATTTACCATGTGTAGCAAGAAACGTCTTGGGTTTGGCACATATTTGGGGGAGACAACTTGGGAGGAATCTTTCTGTTTCCCACAGGTCCGCATAAGTACATTAAGGTGCCAACCTGTCACATACACCTGTAATTGTATGGGGTGTATGTGATGGATTTGGCGCAATGATGTCCTCACAGCAGGTACTTGTATGGGGGTGAACCCGCCTAGAGATGGATATAGGAGTGGTGTCTCGGTTCCTAAGACCATCAGAAATATGTGTCATAGGTAACCCCTGTGAAAGGATCATTCAACCCCCCAAAGGGGTCACGAACCACAAGTTGAGAACTACTGCTCTAGGCTATCAAGCCCCACCAAACATTCTATGCCCTTTTCACCATCGATTTTAGATCTCTTGTTGTTCCCTTGCCCCTGAGTTGTTGGCTTCCACCTCCCTTTCCTCCACCCTTCCTCTGTCTCCCTGGAACCGTTGGTCCCATTGATTTTTCCTTGGGATTGTTTACCTTATCCATCTTATACAGAGAGACATGAGAAAAAAAAGGGCCTATCAGATTTGTCTGCTGACCTTTATATATGTTTTATGATCAAGTCTGATGAGGTGCCAAGTCCTGCCCTCTGTGTCTGCAGTGTATTTTCAGGATTCCTCAGGGACTTCGTTGCTTTGCTCCCCTAGCTGCTCTGTTGCGCTCCCTTCAAGTTGCACCCCAGTATGGTGGGGGGTGGGGTGTTTTCTTTCAAATTTCTTGGCATAGACTACAGCGGAAGTCTGCAAACTGCAGCTCTTGAGCCACATGCAGCTCTCTTGATATGTACATGTAGCTCTAAAGTAAATTGAAAATGCTAAAGCTATTGTTTAGATGATGGTGATTTCATTTGTTTGTAAAGATATCATTATGGCTCTCAAATAATTTTTAAATTGTGGTAAGGGACAGGATCGGCCCTTCCATCTCAAAAGTTTGCCAGTCCCTTGACTAATGAGTATTTCCATTGCTTTATCAGCTTGTTGAAACATGTCAATCAATCCCTGAAGCTGTTTCGGTTAATGCTTTCAAGGCAGCTTGAAATTCTTCCTTCACCGTCACTGATTTTTCTCTTATGCTACTTCCTGAACTGGTGGAATGTCGAATAATTCTTTTGGTACAGTGACTGCGTATTCTATCCATCTTCTTTTGATATTTCTTGTATCAGTCAACATTTTGCCCATAGAATCTTCCAATATTGCAACTCCTGGCTTGACTATTTCTCTTGAGTTCTTTCAAATTAAGATAAGGTGAGCATGTTCTTCCATTTTGGTGTTCTAACTCCAAGTCTTTTTACATTTCATTATAGTATTTGACTTTTTATCTTCTCAGCTGATCTTTGAAATTTCTATGCAGCTCTTTGACACCATCATTTCTTCCATTTGCCTTAGCTACTCTATGGTTAAGAGCAAGTTTCAGAGTCTCTCTGATATCCACTTTGATCTTTTATTTCCTTCTGTTGTACATAAGGTCGAAACTCTCTCAATGGTCTTTTGATTTCTTAATGAATGATGTTCTTGATGTCTTCCCATAGCTTACAGGTCTTCTGTCACTACTGTTCAATGCAGCAAATATGTTCTTGAGATGTTCTCAAAATTCAGGTGGGATATACTCAGGGTAATATTTTGACTCTCATGGACTTGTTTTAATTTTCTTCAGCTTCAATTTGAATTTAAATCTGAGCAATAAATGGTCTATTACAGTCAGCCCTAGCCTGGTTTTTTTTTTTTAATTTTAACAATTTATTGGGGCTCATACAATTCTTTTCACAGTTCATATATATACATACATCAATTGTATAAAGCACATCTGTACAGTCTTTGCCATATCATTTTTTTCTCTTTTCTTCTTTTACATTTTATTAGGGACTCATACAACTCTTACCACAATCCATACATATACATACATCAATTGTATAAAGCACATCCATACATTCCCTGCCCCAATCATTCTCAAGGCATTTGCTCTCCACTTAAGCCCCTTGCATCAGGTCCTCTTTTTTTTCCCCTCCTCCCTCCCCATTCCCCCCTCCCTCATATGCCCTTGGTAATTTATACATCGTTGTTTTGTCATATCTTGCCCTATCCGGAGTCTCCCTTCCCCCCTTCTCTGCTGTCCCTCTCCCAGGGAAGAGGTCACATGTGGATCCTTGCAATCAGTTCCCCCTTTCCAACCCACTCACCCTCCACTCTCCCAGCATCGTCCCTCACACCCTTGGTCCTGAAGGTATCATCCACCCTGGATTCCCTGTACCTCCAACCCTCATATGCACCAGTGTACAGCCTCTGTCCTATCCAGCCCTGCAAGGTAGAATTCGGATCATGGTAGTTGGGGGGAGGAAGCATCCAGGATCCGGGGGAAAGCTGTGTTCTTCATCGATACTACCTCACACCCTAATTAACCCATCTCCTCTCCTAAACCCCTCTATGAGGGGATCTCCATTGGTCGACACTTGGGCCTTGGGTCTCCACTCTGCACTTCCCCCTTCATTTAATATGATATATATATACATATATATACATACATATATACATATACACATATATACACATACATATATACATATACACATATATACACATACATACACACACTTATATCTTTTTTTTTTTTGCATGATGCCTTATACCTGGTCCCTTGGGCACCTCGTGATCGCCCTGGCCAGTGTGCTTCTTCCATGTGGGCTTATTTGCTTCTGAGCTAGATGGCCGCTTGTTCACCTTCAAGCCTTTAAGACCCCAGACACTATCTCTTTTGATAGCCGGACACCATCAGCTTTCTTCACCACATTTGCTTATGCACCCATTTGTCTTCAGCGATCCTATCATGGAGGTGTGCAGTCAATGATATGATTTCTTGTTCTTTGATGCCTGGTAACTGATCCCTTTGGGACCACTCGCTCACTCAGGCTGGTGTGTTCTTCCATGTGGACTTTGTTGCTTCTGAGCTAGATGGCCGCTTGTTTATCTTCAAGCCTTTAAGACCCCAGTCACTATCTCTTTTGATAGCCGGGCACCATCAGCTTTCTTCACCACATTTACTTGTTCACACACTTTGGCTCTAGCCGTTGTGTCGGGAGAGTGAGCATCATAGAGTTCCAATTTAATAAAAGAAGGTATTCATGCATTGAGGGAGTATTTGAGTAGAGGCCCAAGGTCCTTCCGCCACCTTAATACTTGACCTATAAGTATAGACACATAGATCTATTTCCCCATCCTCCTATATATATTTGCATGTACACGTCTTTGTCTAGACCTCCATGAATGCCCTTTGACTCCTAGCTCTTTCCTCCATCTCCCTTGACTTTCCTCCTGCCCTACTACCATGCTTCATCGCCACCTGGGCTAGAGTATACCTCTTCTCTAAGCAACCTTACCCTTGATCATTTCCCACCAGGCCTGCCACTCCCACTTCTCTACCATTTGGGGTCCCATGTTTTTCCCTTGTCCCTGGGTTTGTTAACACCACTTCCTTACCCCCCCCTACCCCCCCACCCCAAGTCCCCCCAAAACTGTCGGTCCCGTTGTTTTTCCTCCAGATAGTTCATCCAGCCTGTCCTATTCAGACAGACCTGTGGAGTCACTAACATGCACGAAAACTAGACAGAGGAAAACAAAGCAACAGTATACAACCAGACAACAAAACAACAAAAACAAACCACTGACAAAGAACAGAATAAAACAGTTCACAAGAGAAAAGCTTGTAGTTAGTTCAGGGATCGTTTGCTGGCCCTTAGGAGCGTTTTCCAGTCCAGTCTGTTGGGGCACCACGCCCTGGCCCCGAAGTCCACTTTCAGCATTCTCTGGGGACCTTGCCACTCCATTCCCTTGCTGTTCCGCTGCACTCCCCCAGTGATTTGCCTCGGTGTGGGGGGATCAGGTCAGGTGCAATTCCCACACTGTGTCTCCGGTGCTGTCCCCTGTATCGCCCTTAGTCACTGAGGGGCATCATGTCTCATAGTGGGGCCAGCCATGTTGTTCTCTCTGTGGACTGGCTGCTCTACTCAGGAACATCATCATCACGGCCTGGTGGGCCAGGCTGTGCTCCACTCTCTCCTCCTGTCCCTTCATCTGCTCCCGTGTGCTCTGATCAAATATGTCCATCTCCCAGAGCTGCAGAGTCAATGTCGTCCTTTGGAAAAAATTCTTTTCGGGGGAGGGGCAGGAATCCACTTAATTTATGGTGCTGGGGCCAGCCTCCCAGACCTCTCCACCGGTTCCCTCCTCCACACCGGGATATTGCGTTCACACCTTGCGACACTGGGTTGAAGTCTGGTCCCACTTTCCCTGTGGAGATATAAACAATACCCTCCCCTTGCCTAGCCTGGTTTTAGCTGCTGATATTGAGCTTCTCCATTGTCTCTTTCCATAGATGTGTTTGATTTCATTTCTGTGTATTCCATCTGGAAAAGTCCATGAGTATAGTCCCCATTTGTGTTGGAAAATGGTATTTGCTATGAACAAGTTGATCTTGCAAAATCCTGTCATGTGATTTACAGCTCTGTTTCATAGTTCCCAATTATTTTCCCTTCCTCTGTGTTTCTAATTTTTTCATTCCAATCTCCATTAATTATCAATGCATCTTGATTGCATATTTGATCAATTTCAGATTGAAGATGTTGGTAGGATTCCTCAGTTTCTTCATAACTAGCTTTTGTGGTGATGAATACATTTGAATAATAGTTGTATTAATTAGATTTCCTTGAAGGCAGATAGATATACTCCTATCACAGACAGTATTATACTTAAAGACAGATCTTGAAATGTCCCTTTTAACACAGAATGCAAAATCAATCCTCTTAATTGTGTTATTCCCGGCATAGTAAACCATATAATTTTCTGATTCAAAATGGCCAATTCTATCTCACTAACGTCTAGGATATTAATCTTTATGTGTTCTGCTTCATTGCTGACAACTTCCAATTTTCCTACATTCATACTTCGTACATTTAAAATTCAGATAAACTGACCTGTCTTAGAAGTATGGGCAGAGTGTCCTTAGAGGGAAGGATGGTGAGACTTCATTCATACTTCGGACATATTGTCAAGAGAGACCAGTCCAAGGACATGAGCATCACAGGGAGAGAAAAAAAAAAGAGAGAGACCAGTCCCTGGAGAAGGACATCATTCTTGGTAGAGGCAATGAAAAAAGTACGCCCTCAAGGAGATGGATTGACACCATGACCACAACAATGGACTGAAGCATAGGAACGGTCGTGTGAAGGACACAGGACTGGGCAGTGTTTCCTTCTGTTGTACATAAGGCCGCTATGAGTCAGAACTCTCTCAATGGCACCTAACAACAAGTCCCTATGAGCATCTTGTATCTTTCAAATACATCTATCAAGATTGCCTCTTTAGTCTCAGACACAAATGATGAGGACTGTGATAGGTAGGTTTATTGTGCCAACCTGGCCAATAAGAACATGTGGGGTTAATAAGGTCACTGTTTGATTGGAGGGTAAAGAGATAAATGGCTTTGTAACCCCACCTCTCGCTCTCTTGTGATTGGATACACTACCAGAAGGACACCCAATGTGTGCAATGGTGTCACTAGAGCTTGAGGTTCCTTCGAGTCCTGCTTCACCACACTGCTGGTGTGTACATCGCTTGAGCTTGGGACTATTGGATCCTGTTGTCTGGCTGACTGCTGGTGACCCGTCCTGCTGCTTCCTGCATGTGGCTGGACTGCCTGCATTGCTCTACAGAAGACTCAGCTATCTGCTTCCTTGACCTTGGACCCAGCAGCTCTTGTGAGTTGAAGGACTTCCAGAATATTAACTGTTCTGTGGAAGTGAGTTGAACCGAGCCTCTGTACTGCTCTGTGGACTAATTAGCTGTTATATTCCTTTGTACTGTATCAAGCTCTCTATATAAAATCATAAGTGTCCTGGTTTTGTTTCTCTAGAGAACCCTGTCTAACACAAGGACTAAAAGGGTATAAGCACTGTTAGGTAAACAGGCCACAGGATATGGAACCCTGAAAGAAAAAGGGATTGGATGGATGGAATCTAATAGCCCACTCACTATTGAACAGAGATATACCCAGCTACCCTGATGTAGGATATCAATTAGACTTGGAATTATTTGTATGGTTCCCCCCACGCCACTGGCTCCTTTTCTTTTTCTCTTTTGGTGTCTATCAATATAAGATAGACAGGATAACCAATCCCAAGGAGATACTGATGGGACTCAACAGTTGGGGGCGTGGCGAATGGGAGAGGAGGCTGTGTGTGGGGGTGTAAGTGAGTGGTGAACCAAAAACTACAGGGATTGGGGAATAGTACGGGTTTTTAAATTGACAGTGAGGAGGGTGCAGAGTTCCTTAGTTGTGTTTGATCAATTGAAATGTATCCAAGAGGAATTATTGAGAGGTAAACAATGGCTAAACATGATAGTGGGGGAAAGAAGAAGAAAATTATAATTATATAGAGAAATATGTATATATGTAAATATATAAAGAGCGGGGTATTTGTCTATATATGTATATATAAGTAAATTCATACAGAAACAGATGGACTTCGGGCCTCTACTTAAACCTTACCTCAGTACAAGAACGACTTGTTCTAATAATATGGCACTGTATGATATTCACCTTCCTGACATGATTGCTGAAGACAAAATAGGTGCATAAGCAAATGGGGTGAAGGAAGCTGATGGTGCCCGGCTATAAAAAGATATAGGATTGGGCTCTTAAAGGCTTGAAGTTAAACAAGCGGCCATATAGCAGGAAATCAATGAAGCCCACATGGAAGAAGCACACCAGCCTGTGTGGTCATGAGTTAGATGTCAATGGGTTTAGGTATCAGAAGTTCCAAAACAAGCAATCAAAGTGACATGAAGGAGTATGGACAAAGTAGAGACCCAAACCCACCTGCAAGATAATTGGACAGTCCCTCACAGAAGGCCCACATGGAAGGAATATTAAATCTAGGGAATGGCATAGCACTGATGAAAGACACAACTATCCTCTAGTTCTTTAATATTTCATCCCCTTACTTTTATGGTCTTTGTTTCACCTCATTAATTTTGTTAGACCTGCATGTCTTAATTTGTATAATTGGGAATGCCTGATGCATGAAAACCAAGATAGATAACTCTTCAGGAACAGCAAGGAGAGTAATGATTCCCTGTGGGTATGGGAATGAGGAAGAGTAGGGTGATAAGGGGGAGCTGATAGCAATGATGACTGTATAAGCACACTTGAGGGGAACCAATAACAAAAGTGCAAGTGAACAGATACAGTAGATGGTGTAATATATGACAAATAATAACAATACTAATATATAATAATAAGGGTTCCTGGGCGGTAAGGTGGGGGAGGAGCTGATTTCAAAGAGTTCAAGAAGAAAAAAAAATGTATTGAAATGGATAGGGGTAACATTTGTACAATTATGCTTGATCTCATTGAAATAGGGGTCATTATAATATCTATAAGCTCTCCCATTTAATAATAATAATAATAAAAGATTGCCCCTTTAAAGTCCCACAAAGAGCTGATATCAAGGAGTTCAAGAAGAAAGGAAATGTTTTGAAACTGGCTAGAAGCAGTTGTACAATACTGCTTGATGTGATTGAAATACGGGATGCTATGATATCTGTAAGACCCTCTCATAAAATACTAAAAAAATAAAAATAAAGTTCCCCCAAATAGTCACCATAACCTTTTGAGCTTACCTCTGTGCCTTAAATTTAATTAGCTTAGTATATCTCTATGATGAAGTCACTCTTTTGATTGGATTTGCTTATTGAAGCTACCCTAAGAAAACTAAGTATTATGGCGAGAACTGGTCTCCAACCATCCTCCGATGACAGAGATATGTTCTAAAATGTTTTGTCTGGAATAAACCAGTTAACTCTAGTAGGCATATTTCTTGACTTGCCCTAGTATGCCAATATTTTCCATAGTCTATTAAGGAAGAATTTCAACAGGTGTCCTAAATCTAATTCAAATGGTGACATTACTTATTCGTATTGATGATATACTCATGAGGGATGTCCCAGAAATAACTGTATCTGAAGATCAGGCCCTCCTTATTGAATTTGTAAACCAAAGGTAGGGGGTTATTGTGGGAAACTGAGGACTAGGAAGAAAGTGTATGTGGACAAATTCTCTATATTCGGGATTCAAGAAGCCTGGGAGGCCAGGATTCTGGGTGGAGGGAGGCCCTCACATTTGAGTTGGAGAAGAGAGTCCCAGTCACATTCTCCTAATTAACAATCATCCCCACAATATCCTTCATGATCCTACTTACAAGCACAGGGCAGATTACTATATGGCCCCAACAGCTTTATCTACGGGAACAGACATGTGGCTATTCTTCCCTCTCAGGCTGCGACGACAGTCATTCCTCTCTACCTGCCCCCAGCACTGGTGTTAGGTTACTCCCCCAGTGAACTCAGGGACATCTAGCTTAGGATACTGCCCACCTTGTTACATGTCACATTTGTAGGTGTCTGTGGCTAGGGGGACTTGCATGTCCTGAGACTATCTAAGTTGGTGAAAGAATACAGTCTCTCTCTCTCCTTCTCAGACCTGGCTTCATGGAGGAAGTGAGCAACCAAAACTTTTTGTCTGTCTTTTTATTCAATCTCTTCAAGTACACAGCTGTCCCTTAGGACCCATCCAGCTGTGGCCTGGCTCCACAGGCAAGGTTCTAGGGTCCTGCCAGGGAGAAACTTTCTGGGAGTACAGTTATCTGGGGTAACCAGGAACATCCTACCTTGCTAAATATCACAGAGCTTGTCTGCTCCCATTAGGATTTACAGCCTCAGAAACCCTATATAGGGTTGCTGGAAATCGGAAAATTTAGATTCCTGGAGCAGCCAAGATCTCTTTGAATCATTCAGTTCTCAGTCGACTTTGTACCTCTATTTCCACACTGGCCAGTGTTTTGCAGGATTAGTAATTAATTCCTATTTTAGTTGATCATTTTTTCTCCAGGCTTGTCATTGGTAGATTAGCACAAATTCTAGGAAGCTTTGCACACACACAGTCTTAAGGCCAACCAATGGAAGCCATGCCAAAGGTTCCACCTACAACTGCTTCCAAGGTATATGGAACGTCCCAGTACTGGCCTGTGGCTCCATAGTCCAGATTGAGATGGCGGCGACTGTGACCGTGGAGCCCGCGGGCCACTGCTGCTGGGACGAGCCGGTGCGCATCGCGGTGCGCGGCCTGGCCCCCCACCAGCCGGTCACGCTGCGCGCGTCCCTGCGCGACGACAAGGGCACGCTCTTCCGGGCCCACGCGCGCTACCGCGCGGACGGCGGCGGCGAGCTGGACCTGGAGCGCGCGCCCGCGCTGGGCGGCAGCTTCGCGGGGCTCGAGCCCATGGGCCTCATCTGGGCCCTGGAGCCTGAGAAGCCCACGCAGCGGCTTCTGAAGCTGGACGTGCAGACGCCCTTCGCGGTGGAGCTGGAGGTGCTCGAGGGCCACGAGCCCGAGCCGCGGCGCGTCCTGGGCCGGGCGGTGCACGAGCGCCACTTCCTGCGGCCCGGGGTGCGGAGGGAGCCGGTGCGCGCGGGCCGGGTGCGCGCCACGCTCTTCCTGCCGCCAGGTGAGCCGCCTTTCTCTCAGCAGATCCTTCTGGAGAGGCAGGGCCAGGCCCTGGAGTCACACGGGTCCCCTGTCTTGACTGCGGAAATCCCCCCGCTCCTGCATTCTGCGTGGAAGGTTTTGGAACGTTCCACTGCAGCCGCTAGAGTCCATTCTACATGGATTTGCCGAGCAACCATTCTGTGCCAACTCGGAGGCTGTGTTTCAAGTACCCAATTAAACAGACAGCTCTGCCTGTCCGCTGGGTGACTTGCAGCCGCCTTTCACATCACACTTCCAAGGAGGCTACAGATAGAGGTGGTTGGATTCCTTATGGAGTCGGCTCCCAAACGCGGCAACCCTAAGTGTAACAACAAAATGTTGTCTGCATGATAGTTGGCAATGGGTGAGCCCATTCACAAACGCAGAACTCATTGCTCTGGAATTGATTCTGACTCATAGTGACCCCTAGGACAGAGTA
The DNA here is from genome assembly GCF_050624435.1 of Tenrec ecaudatus. Classification (NCBI taxonomy): domain Eukaryota; kingdom Metazoa; phylum Chordata; class Mammalia; order Afrosoricida; family Tenrecidae; genus Tenrec; species Tenrec ecaudatus. Next base: position 30,892,194 of record NC_134543.1, on the reverse strand, counting down.
GATCTGCCCTCTAGAGTTGCCCAGGCTGTAATCTGCGGAGAAGCTGACTGCCCGATCTTCCCGTGAAATGGCTGTTGGGTTTGAATTGATGACCTTATCGTTAAGGGCGGATCTTTTATGATGAAGGATGGTCTTTTCTCTCACCGAGCAGCTGGTGAGTTCACACCATTGACCTTACCGTTAGCAGCCAAGCCCTTAGCCGGTCCACCAGGGACTCCTAGGTGGTACAGATGGTTGAAGCATATAAATCCCTGTGACACACAGGGTTGCCATGAGTTGAGCCCACTCAAAGGCAACTGGTATGGAAGGTTACGGTTTGGCTGCTAACCACAAGGTCAGTAGTTCAAACCCACTAGCCATTCTGGGAGAGACATAGAAGATTTTCTCCTGTAAAGATTTACAGCTTCAGAAACTTGAAAAGGCACTTCTACTTAGGCCTACAGGGTCACTATGGATTGGAATCGAGTACAATAGTTCTCAACCTTCCTAATGCTGAGATCCTTTAATACAGTCCCTCAGGTTGTGGTGAATCCCCAAACATAAAATTATTTTTGTTGCTACTTCATCACTGCCATTTTGTTACTGTTATGAATTGGGTAACCCCTGGGAAAGGGTCATTCGAACCCCCCAAGGGGTCTCGACCCACAGGTTGAGCACCGCTGATCTAGTAGATGGCAGCAAGTCAGCTAGACAGAAAGAAATCAGGAGTAGGAAAAGGAGAAACTAGAATGCTAGGTTAAGGTTACAGTGCCACCCGATTCTGGGCCTGGGATAACCCAGCATGGCTAGGGATATAGTTTTTTATGGTTGCAGCAGAGTGTGATGAAGAGGGAAGTATATTCTTTAAGTCTTCTACATATGTTCAGCATTTACAGCTCTCACGGCTTTCTCAAAGAGAGACTGTTGGTGGAAAATACTTATCACATATTATTCTACCTTGTACTATTATGGTCACTTTGTGAAAATATGTGAAAAAAAATCTGGGGAAATGAGGCGCTTTGGGTGCCCTTCTACTTCTTCCCCGCACGGTTTGTTTGTTTTCCCAATAAAAATGGTCATTCTGAAATAGAGGAAAGAACTAGGAGGCAAAAGACATTTATAGAGGTATAAATATAGGCATGTGTATATAAATCTATTAACATATAGTGATAAAAATATAGGTCTAAGTACATATATGTTAAGTATTAAGGTAGCAGATGGATATTGTGCCTCTACTCAAGTCCTCCTTCAGCGCAAGAACACTTTGTTCTAATAACCTGTTATTCTGTGATGTTCATCTTTCTGACAAGACCTCTGAAGACAAAATGGGTGCATATGCAAATGTGGTGAAGAAAGCTGATGATTCCCACACATTACAAAATATAGCATCTGAAATATTTTAAAAATCATTTATTGGGGGCTCATTCAACTCTTATCACAATCCATACATACATCCATGATGTCAAGCATATTTGTTGCCCTCCTCATTCTCAAAACATTTGCTTTCTACTTATGCCCTTGGTATCAGCTCCTCATTTCCCCTCCCTCCCTGCTCCCCTTTCCTTCATGAACCCTTGATAAGGTCAGAGATCTTAAAAACTTGAAGATAAACAAGTGGCCATGTAGCTGAGAAGCAACAAAGCCCACATGGAAGAAGCACAGCAGCCTGTGTGATCATGAAATGTCAACAGGATTAAGTATCAGGCACCAGGAAACCCACAACAATCATATAAATGTAAACAAGTTGGGTCTGAGTGGAGACCCAAAGCCCATCGGTAGACAAGTGGACATCCCCTCACAGAAGGGTCACAAGGAAGGAAGGAATCAGCTAGGGTTCAGTATAGCACCAATGAAACATACATACAATATTCCTCTAGTGTTTTAATGCTTCCTCCCTTCCCCAACTCCCACTATCATGATCCCAGTTCTACCTTACTAGAACTGGGATCTGGCTACACTGGAGCATATACACTGGTACAGATAAGAGCTCTTGACACACCAAATCCAGAACAGATAAAACCTTCAAGAACAGTAATGGGAATAGTGATACCATAAGTAGCAATGAAGGTGGGAGTGGGGAGAAAGGGAGAACTGATCTCAATGATGAATGTATAACCCCCACCACAGCACCCCCCACCAAGGGGAATGAACAACAGAAATGTGGGCAAAGGAAGACAGCAGATGGTGTAAGATATGAAAATAACAATATTTATCAAGGGGTCACAACAGTGGAGGAGGAAGGGGCGAAAGAGGAGCTGTTACCAAGGTCTCAAGTAGAAAGAAAATGTTTTGAAAGTGATGAAGGCAAAAAAAAAGAAAAATGATGGCAACATATATACAAATGGCTTGATACAATTGATGTATGGATTGTTATAAGAGCTGTAATACCCCCAAATTATTTATAATACATAAAAAATATATAAATGACCCTTTTATCAACCCCCCAAGCCACCTCTTAGCGTCGACTCTTCTCTTTGCTGACTGCCAAAATTTGGAACCTAAAACTGGCTTTTGAAATTCTGAAACAACATCACTCTTATTTTGTGCTGTTCTCCAGGTATGGGGCCCTTCCCTGGGGTCATCGATCTGTTTGGAAGTGGCGGTGGCCTTTGTGAATACAGGGCCAGCCTCCTAAGTGGGCATGGTTTTGCTGTGTTGGCTTTGGCTTACTTCAGATTTGAGGACCTTCCAAAACATTTGGAGGTTATGCATCTGGAGTACTTTGAAGAGGCCGTGCACTTCATGCTGCAGCATCCCCAGGTGAGTCCTGCTGCTTGCTGAATGCAGAGAAGGGAGAGGGGGTGCAGGTGACCCAGGGCTGGATTCAAAATCTGACCGGGAAACCTAGGGCTGCCAGTGTGCTGAGACACCAGGTCATTATTCCTATCTCTATCCATTTCTCTAATCCCTCAAAATCAGATCATTTCATCCTCTTTGTAACACTGACCAGAATCAAACTGCTTTGGACTAAAGAGTTACTAATGAGTTCTGCTTCTGCCTCTACCACCAAGTGTAGCCTTATGATCCTGAATAAGGCATTTCCACTGCATAGGGTTCAATGTTTCATTCATAAGATTAATGTTTCTGTAGAACAAAGGGTTTGATATCAAAAACGTAATTTGGGGACACATGATGGCATTTGGCTAGAGACTTTATTCGATGATATCAAAGAAGTCCTGACTTCAGTAATACTTAAGTATGTTGGGTTTATGGGAAAAGGCTTTATCTGATAATAGAAAATAAAATAATGAATTGGAATGTTTGGGTATGACTGTAAATTAAATTATACATGCTCTTTGGTATGTATAATGTGACCCGAACCTCTGGCATCTCCCTGCCAATGTACTGCTGCAACTTACTGGATGACATCAGCAACATTTTACGTACAAGTTATATTCATGACACTGGTCTATACTTAAGCATTCTGTTGAGTCACTTTTCTTTGGAATGGATACAAATATGGATCTCTTCTGGGCAGTTGGCAAGTAGCTGTCACACAAATTTCCTGACTTAAACAAGTAAGTATTTTCAGTGCTTCTAGTTTGTTTTTTTTTTCAGTGCATATCAGAAATGCGGTTTCATTTTTATTGGAAAACCACCTAAAATCTTACACAAATGATTTTAGATATAAATTGGATTTTGTTCTTTATACAGAATATGAAGATGTCCCTCATGAATCTTCCGTGTGGAGGGTTTTTCGAGCGTAAGGGAAGATGTGGCTTGCACACACAAGTGTGTCTCTCCTGTGGGCGGGAGTGGGGAGCCGCGGTGTAGTGCTCCTACACAGGACTCAGGACAGGTGACATCGCGGAGTGAAAAGAGGGCTAAGGAGCACATTCTAGTTAGTCAGATTCAAGACGCAAACATGACACAGAATCTGTGCATAGCAGACCAAGGCAGTCACTTTAGTGAGGATACTGCAGATGACACTGGAATGACAGGTTGACGAGGCCGTCAAGTGGTGCCCACCTGGGAGAACAGCGAGAGAGAGCTATTGAGGGAAAGACTGGAATGAGGGATTTTCGCTAAAGCAAATTAACGTCTTGTCAACTGCCCAAACAAACAAAACCGGCATCATCATGTGTTAGCACACGGAGGGCATGTTAGACCGGTCTCTGTGCAGCATGCTAAGAGTTAGTGAGAACTTCTTCACTGGTGCATAAGAATCAGTAATAGTTACGGAAAGTTGTGTTTTTGTTTTTTTTTTGTTTTCTTTTTTGGTCTCCTTGTTATTATTTTAGGCATGTCTTATTTTGGATGGAGTATAGCTTTTATCTATGATTTCGTCCTGTAAAAACATGTGAAGACAACGCTCATTCTGTGCCAGAGGATGACCGGCGACCTTGTTGATAAACTGCTCCAGCCCGTGCTTCCTTTCCTCGATGAAACTGTCATCGAAGATCCCGTCATCTCCTCTAAAAGGAAGCTGACGTAAAAAGGCTTTTCCAGGGAGTGGGGGAACTACAACCTTGCTTTCTCTTTCTAATTCACTTAGCATTTGTCTTGACCCTGATTTCGTAGGTGGTGAAGCGGGCCCTGCCGACCCCCACGGTCTGGGGGTTGCTCACATCGATCTCGAGGCAGTTGCTGGGCGGCCCGTAGGCGTCATTCAGGTTCTGCGGCTTGGTGATCAGCCGACGGGTGTCCGCCACCGTCTCCGCCATGTCTCGGTTGCAGCCCCCGCCGCGGGCTCCCTCCGCCCCCTCCGCGTTCCACCGACGCCGCCGCCGTCGCCCGCCGCGGGGACACCGGGCTCGCGCGCAGCGGGAGTGAGGCGAACGAGCACGTAGGGCGGGCGTTCACCCCGCGCGCGAAGCCCCGCCCGCCCCTCTCCGACGGCTTCCGCCCCTTCCGCGGAGAGCCAGTGCTTCTAGTTTTTGAAACATTTCAATTGATCTTTCATCAATTCCTGGAGCCTTGTTTCTGGCTAAGGCTTTCAGTGTACCTTGAACTTCTTCCTTTAGTACCATTGATTCTTACTCATATGCTACCTCAACTGGTGGAATGTTTATTAATTCTTGTTGTTATAGTGACTGTGTATCTTTCCATTTTCTTTGGATGCTTCCACATCATTCAATAATTTGCTCAGAGTCTTTTAATATTGCCATACGAGGCTTGAAGTTTTTCTTAAGTTCTTTCAGCTTAAGGTAGGTTGAGTGTGGTCTTCCCTTTTGGTTTTCTCACTCTAGGCCTGTACACATTTTGTCTTTTGGGGCTGCCCTTTGAAATTTTCGGTTCAGCTCCTTGATGTCATCATCTTATCCATTTTCCTTAACTACTCTATGATTAACCTCCCTGGCGGTCTAATTAGGTCAGTAATTTTGTACGCAAAGCAGTACGTTGTTTTGCATAAAATTTGTTGTATATTGTAAGCCTGTAATTCTTAAGAAATTATTCATTTTAATCTTTCTAGTAGACATTCCAGGTATGATAAACTTTAATACACAGTTAACATTTACCCTGAGCCACACTCAGGAGCACTGCCAGGGAGATGTTAAGAGCGAGTTTCAGAGTCTCTTCTGACATCTACTTTGATCTTTTCTTCTTTCCTGTCTTTTTAACGACCTTTTGCTTTCTATATGATATTCTTGATGTTTTCTCGCAGCTCATCAGGCCTTCTGTCCTTAGTGTCTAATGCATCAAACTTATTCTTGAGATATTCTTGAAATTCTGGTGCGATAGACTGAAGATCATATTTTGACTTTTGTGGACATGTTTTACTTTTCTTCAGCTTCAACCTGAACTTGTACATGGGTAATTAATGGTTTGGTCCACAGTGGGCTCCTGGCCTCATGTTAGCTAACGCATAGTCACCCTACACAGGACAGAGTAGATTATTCCTTAGGGTTTCAGAGACTATGACCTGTTGCAGGAGTAGACAGGTTCATCTTCTATGGAGTGGTGGTGGTGGCTTTTAACTGCCAACCCTAGGTCATCAGCCCGGTATCTAACCCACAGCCTCAGATGTGCTCCCTTTAAGAGAGCTATGGCCCTGTAAGAAATCAGAAATCTGTGTATCCTATTAGTTCAACTATTTGACCCTGAGCAAGAAGAGCTTTCATTTTTTAATGACCACACTCTGGCTGTCATTTGCCGAAACCTGCCCCCCCTCCCCCCCCCAGGGAAAGGAATCAGAAGAGATGAAGGACAGTATCACTCTGGATGGTGCCCACTGTGCTCATGGGACTGGGACCCCTGAACTCTTTGCCTAACTAGCTCTGAGCCTGATTACTAACATTGTGCCCCTTCGCACAGTCCATTAATATATACCCATGTCGTTGTTCTCAGGGACCTTCCATTTGCTTCTGACTCACAGCAACCCTGCAAACCACAGAAGGAAACACTGCCCCCTCCTGGGCCATCCTCGCAAGGTTGCTCTGTGTGAGCTCATGGTCACAGCAGTCTCAAGCAATCTTTTTAAAATATATTATTAATTGGGAATTCATATATATATCATTCCATAGTTCAATCATGTCAAGCAGAATAGTACAATTGTTGCCACAACCAGTTTCCAAGCATTCTTTGGATTCCCGGACTCCTTGACATTTGTCTCCTTTCTATCCCCCCTCCACCACCAAGACTGTCCTACCCCCTATGCCCCATGTCAATCAATCTTGGTCTTCCTCTTTTTCACTGCCCTGCTACTTTCCCAGGCATCATGTCTCATTCCAGGGATTGCTCTCTTCTTACATCATGTCCAAAGTACGTGAGTTGAAATCTTGATATCCTTACCTTTATTTTTCACACCTTTCTGTGTGGTCCTACACATTCTCTTATGTGTTATTTGCTTGAGTAACTGTTGATATGCCTAGGGCGGCTCTTAAAAAGCCCCACAAACAGAATTCAATTGCAGCAAGTCTTGTAAGAGAGGAGATTCTGAAGTGCCACTAATGTATCCCCCAGGACCAAAACTCCCTCGACTCTGGCAGGACTCGAACCCTCAACCTTTGAATCTCTTGTTGAGAAGAGGTAGGAGTCCAATGCGCTATCCATTGCATCACAGAGCCCAGCTGATATCCTTACCTTTAAAGAGTATTCTGGCTGTACTTCTTCCAAGACAGATTTGTTTGTTCTTTTGGCAGTCCGGGTACTTTTTTCCCCCAGTACTATAATTCAAACGCATAGATTCTTCTTCGTCTTCCTTATTCAATGTCTAATTTTCACATGTAGATGAGATTGTGGGAACCAGCCTACAGTCCAACAAGCTCCTGCAAGGCGATGGTGCAATTATAGAAAAAAGGAGATAGAAAAGCAGAGCACAGGGGACTGATTTACAATACAGGGATAAGAGTCTTGAGTTTATACAATGGGGTTTTATAGTAATGAGATCTGCAAGCCTCTTGTTAATATGAGGGGTACCCCCCTCAAAACATGATTTCTTTTCAAAGCAATGTATTTAAAAAATTTTTTAACAAAACAACCTTATCACCTTCAAAGTACTCTCCATTACACTTAATAAATTTGTAAAATCTTCAGTTCCATTCTTGGAAACCTTTTTCTAACTCATCTGTCTGGATGACTGTCAGCACCTCCCTCATTTTTTTTCTTCACCTCTTCTACGTAGTCAAATCGCTATCCTTTCTTAGCCCTTGTCATTTGAAGAAACAAAAAGAAGTTGTATGGAGAGAGGTTAGGTGAGTAAGGTGAGTGGGGCAAGAAAGGCATGCTGTTGTTTTTGCCAAATACTGGCCCACTGAGATGGCTGCAGGAACAGGTGCTTTGTCCTAGTGGCAAAACCAGTCCCCCGTCTGCCACAAATCAGGCCTTTTTTTGTCACATACTGTTACACTATCTTTTCAAAACCTATAAATAGAAAGTTTGATTATCAGTCTGACCTGGTGGAATGAACTCCAAATACATTACAAGTCAACATTTTCATCCATTCAGGGAGTTGACAGACAAGCAGAATGAGATTTATCATCAATCGACATTTCACCTTTCTTTTGAAAAAAGAAAACCATTCATACACTTGAGTGTTTCCCGTAGCGCTGTCCTTGAAAGCCGTGTTCAACATCACAACTGTTTCTGTGGTATTTTTCCTGAGCAGGAAACAAAATTTCACAGCCAAACGGTGTTCTCTTAAACCGGCCTCACAAAAAACAAGGTTTTTTTTTTTTTTTAGCTTTGTTTTGTTTTGGGAATAAAAAAAAATCATTTTATTGGAGAGCTTTCACAAATCTTATGACAATCCATCATTCAATTGTATTAAGCACACATGTACATATGTTGCCATCAATATTTCCAAAGCATTTTCTTTCTACTTGAGTCCTTGGTGTCAGCTCCTTTTTTCACCATGTCTCCCACCCTCCCATCCTCATGAAACCTTGATCAATGATATATTATTGTTGTTCTTTCATGTCTTATAATGTCCATTGTCTCCCTTCATCCACATTTCTGTTATGCATCCCCCTGGGGCAGGGCTATATAACCAACTTTGTGATGGGTTCCCCTTTTCTCTTCACTTCCCCACCATCCCCCACCCTCATGATATCACTCTCCCACTACTGTTGCTGAGGGTTTTACTTGTCCTGAATCCCATGTGTCAGAGCTCTTATCTGTACCAATGTGTGTACTCTGGTCTAGCTGGATTTTTAAGGTAGAACTGCGCTCATGATAGTGGGGGTAGCATTCAGGAACCACAGGAATGATGTGTGTTTTATCGATGTTATACTGCACCCTGGCTGAAATGTCCCATCCTTATAACCCTTCTGTGGAGGGATGTCCAACTGTCTACAGATAGACTTCTCTCCCCCTCCCCGCCCCACCCCCACTGCCGCTTTTCACATCGATATAATTGTTTGTTTTGGATCTTTTGATACCTGATCCCATTGACACTTCATGATCACACAAGCTGGTGTGCTTCTTCCATGTGGGCTTATTTGCTTCCCTGTGAGATGGTTGCTTGTTTAACTTCAAGCCTTTAAGGTCCCAGATGCTATATCTTTTGATAGCAGGGCACCAACCACTTTCTTCACCCCATTTCCTTATGCACCCATTTTGTCTTCAATGATTGTGTCAGGAAGGTGAGTATCAAAGAGGGCTAGGTTATTAGAACAAAGAATTCTTGTAAAAAAAAAACAAACTAGGTTTGAGTGAAACTGCTTTCATGAAAAAACTCACCGAGACCAGAGAGAACCTTCCCAGGCGATGCCACTGGGTGCACTAACTCAGAGCAGAGCTGCTTGACTAGTGGGAAAGCTCCACCCAGGGGAACTTTTTTCAGTTTTGATGGAAGTACATACACAATAGGATGGGAAATGTGTGAATCTTCTATATCCTGAGCTCTGTAGGGAAACACTTTATAGGAAGTATCAGGTGAGTGAGAGACAAACTGTACATGACCCCTTAAGAATAAGAGACAAAGGGAGCTGACTTCTCGTTGAGATATGCATCCTTTAACTGGGTATGTGAGGAGCCAGGTATCTGTAGGAGACAGTTTTATAAAATCATTTTATGGAGCATGGATGAGATGTGGGGAAACACCTTTCCTGGACGTTCATGCACATCCTGGAGAATATGTACACTGGGGTGCAAGCCATTATCTCAAGACTGTGAATGCAAGCTGTACTAGGGCTGTTGCTTCACTAGGGCTGGCTTCCAAGTCCTGTGGTCAAGAATGCTGGTCAGCTGACCACGTACGCCTCCATCCAGGTCCACAGGTTCCCATATGAGGTGATTGAAAACACCATACCTTGGGTCAGGCATACCATACTTTTCAAAGTAACATCCTTGCTTTTCAACACTTTAAAGAGATCTTATGCAGCATATTTACCCAATGTATTGTGTCCCATAGGCCTTACTATGTAGGCTGGGATGTTTCACACATGTTCAAGGTACCTCAAAGTATGCACTGAAGCCATGAATGAGAAAAGGAGAAGGAAGGGCCAGTAGTAAGGGGCTAAAGCCAAGAGCTGGCTCTTTCCTGGCCACATTCTGATAGACAAAATGAAGAAGATCCAAGACTTCAAACTTGAGCTTCTAAATTGTTATGGAGGGATATTTAAAATGTAGGAAAATAGAAGATATTTTGAGTTTGCTCATTACAATTGGTTGATGGGTTGTTTGTTAGAAGCCACGTCTGAACTTTGTGGACTGATATATAAGAAAAGTAAATGATTTCTGAGAAAGCTACTTAGGAAATGTAAAATCACTGTTATGTCTTCCATTTATAAATTCTACGATGTTCTCTCTCTTCATCAGGTGAAAGGCCCTAATATTGGACTTATTGGCTTCTCCAAAGGCGGTGACCTGTGTCTCTCCATGGCCTCCTTCTTAAAGGGCATCACCGCCACCGTGCTCATCAACTCCTGTGTGGCCAATGCAATGTCTACTCTGCATTACAAGGAAATGACTATTCCTCCTCTAGGCAGTGACCTAAGCAAATCTACAGTCACCGAGTCAGGCATTCTGAGTAGTTTTCATATTTGGGATAACCCGCTGGAGAAGCCTCACCACCAAAGTCTCATTCCATTGGAAAAAGCTCAAGGGCCCTTCTTGTTCATTGTAGGCAAGGATGACAGGAACTGGAAGAGTGAGTTCTACGCCCATATAGCCTCTGACCAGTTACAGGCCCATGGAAAAGACAGACCCCAGATAATCTGCTACCCAGGAGCTGGTCATTGTATTGACCCACCTTATTTTCCTGCTCGCATAGCCTCAGTGCACTCAGTTTTGGGCCTACCATTGTTCCATGGAGGTGAGCCCAGGGCTCATGGAAGAGCACAGGTGGATGCCTGGCAGCAAATTCAAACCTTCTTCCATAAACATCTTGATGCTAAAATATCTCTTAATCCCAGCAAATTATAGTATTATAATCATAAACTTTATACGATTAATAAAAATCCTCTTCACACAACAGGTGTTGAGTGTTCCAGAATATTTAGTAACCATTTTAATCATGTCAGGCTCTTTGTTAGAGTCTAGGACTTTCAGATTTGCAATATATTGTATATACTCTGTCAGGCAGAAGCTGGAGGTAGCAGGGCAGGCGGGCTAGGAGACAGAGCTGGTAAAAACACTTCAAGGACTCTATGAGAGGCCAGAGCCCCCTTCCCCCTCCTTTTCTTTCTCCTCCTTCCCTTTCGTGGCCTCAGGCCCAGGTGCAAAAGACTAACTATTACAGATAACTTAGCTCCAGACCAGCAGACAACAAAGTTACAGTGGAAAATTCCCCAGCTACTCTCTCCCCCCAGACCCGGACCCTAAAATACTCCACCTCTCTCCTGGACACTGTGACTTCACAGACCCAACTGGGGGCTCAGGATGCTCCAGTCCCTTCTCTGCTCTCCCTTCCCTCCTCGGAGCTCTGAAATAAACCCTTGACACTGTTTGCTACCATTGCTTGCTTGCTTTCAGCCACCAAATCAACTTCACATCCTCAAATACAAGCAGACCCGAATATCAGCTGAAACACCTAATTTTACCACAAAAACTACATTAAAAAATGTGCTGAACCAGGTCTCCAACAACAAAGGTGGGGTGGTGGTGAGAATCACATCACCGTGAAAGAGAGGGAGTGCGCGATGGGGACCCAATGCCCACCTGTAGACAGCTGGACACCCCTTCCAGAGGGGTAGTGAGGAGGAGATGGGCCACTCAGGGTTCAGTGTAGCAACAATGAAACTCAAAACCTTCCTCTAGTTCCTGAACGCTTCCTCCCCTCCCAATCATCATGACCCCAATTCTACCTTGCCTTGCGGACCTGGTTATACCAGAGGATGTACAGCGGTGCAGTGGGGACCTGGAGGCACAGGGAATCTAGGACAGATGAACCCCTCAACACCAGCGGTGGGAGTGGTGACACCAGGAGGGAAGGGGGTGTAGAAAGGGAGAACCGATCTCGGAGATCTATGTATAACCTCCTCTCTGGGAGATGGGCAATGGGGAGGCGGGTGAGGGGAGACGCCGGGGAGTGTAAGATAAGATATAATAATTATTTATAAACTATCAAGGGACCCGGGGAGGGAGGGAGATGGGGGGAAAAAAGGGAAACCGAGCTGATTCCAGGAACCCAAGTGGAAGGTGAATTATGAGAGTGACGAGTGCAACGAATGTATAAGGGTGCTTTGCTCAATTAATGTATGTACAGACTGTGATAAGAGCCTTATGAGCCCCAATAAAAAGATTTTTAAAATGTGCTGAAAAACTCGGCTTATACACGCATATATCGGAACTTTACTTCACTGCTGCCACGCCCAACTCCACCTCCATCTCCCCCAAGTTTTACCTAGCATATAGTTTACTCCTGATCTTAACTATATGACTTTTTTACCTTAAGCAGGTAAAAATTAAAGAGTACTTACATAATTGTCACAATCCATCGATGATACACGCAGTTTATCCTGGTCTACTGACTTAAAGATTAGTGGTTTGAGCCCACTCGATATAATTAAGGTCTGGTGATCTGTCTCCTAAAACAGTTCTCTGTAATTCATCGGGTTGCAATGAATTGTAATAGATTCAATGGTGGCATTTAGAGAATATTGTTTGTTCTCAGCTCTCAGTGGCTGGACTTTCTTCAGTCTTGTATCTCAGAGTTCAGGAGTGAACTACTGGATTGCTCTGGATCTCGTCATGTTTGGGGCCTAACTGTCCACATCTGAAACTTGGGGGCATACTGCCCACTTGAGTCCTTAAAGGAATGGCCTCTGCCTCCTCCTTGCCAACACACATCCCTGGATGTCTACTAGTCTTGTCCTGCAACCTCAGTCTGAAGAGAGAAGGGCCTTGAGCCTGTTAACACATCTCCTCTGTTTGTGGTCTGTAGGGGTTCCCAGTCACGATCCCGTCCTCCCTGCATAGATAGCTGGCGTGATCCTATTTTAGCCATTTTTAGGAGTCCTTGGGTATGTATGTCATGTTTGGCAGTTCACCTGCACTGTGGAATAAAGATGTGGCTGTCTGCTCCTGTAAAGATTTACAGTCTCAGAAACCTTAATGAGACCATTCTGCTCTGTGCTATAGAGGGGTCACTCTGAGTTGGAACTGATCCCACAGCAGTGGGGTTTGGAGTGTGTTACGCAGATACATTGCATGTTTCTTCTGATGGATATTTGACTTGCTCCCACCTTTTGGCTATTGCCGACAGTGCTTCAATGAATGCTGTTGGCATGGTAAGTTTTTGTATGGGTATCTAAATACTCATTTTTTAATACCTGTGCCAGGCCAGGGGACAATAGTGAGAGTTTCCACCATGTACATATCTTTCGTGCAGCTTTGTCAGTGAAGCCACAAAACTTGTGGAACATCGACCTCACCAGCCTCAAACCCCTGCTCACTTCCTCTTTCTGGGCTGCTGTTAGTGCTATATTGGTATTAAACATTGTGAGAACTTCCTCTCCACCAGTTTCCAATCTCAATTCCCGTCATTTTAGTCCATTGCCGCAACGGAAACTTTTATTTCGCCAACCTTTCTTCACTTGGCAAAGATTCTTGCTGCTTTCAAGTCAATTCTGACTGGGCGACTCTCTAGGACACAGCCGAACTGCTCCTGTGGGCTTCCAAGAGGAACTTCTTGAGGGAGTGAAAAGCTCCCACGCCGCAGCTGGTGGTTCCAAACTGCTGGCCTGGCGGATCGCAGCCCAACACGTCACCCGAGCTCCTCATAAGTGACACGATTCCTTCAAGAGAAAAGAGAATCTGACCGCAGTGTGCAGCTCGTGGCATCCTTGCCCGCTAAGGCAGTGTCCCCTCGTGGACAACACGGGATGTCCGAGAAGGCAACCGGCCAGCACGCTCGAGGTCATTCCTTTCTTTCTTCTCGCATTTCGGCGGGTAGGCTGGGGATGAAACGCAGCGTTCCTCAGCCGGTTCCGCCAGGGGACCTCGAAAGCCACGGCCATCCCCGCGTCTGGCTAAATTGTTCAGAACTTCCGGAGGCCCTAGGCAGGCGGGGTCTCCGGGTCTCCGGACTGGACCACGCCCTTTCCGGCCGCCGCCCCCCGCCCGTCGGCTCCTCCGGGTCCTGCCGCCCGCCGGCCCTCTGTTCCCCCCTCCCCCTCTGCCCCTGCCGGGTCGCCCAGGCGGCCCCGCCCGCTCCGGAGCCCCGCCCCTCGGCCCGCCGGCGACCCACTGCGGTCCCGGCGCGCCGCGAGGACCCCAGCGCCATGTGGCGGGTGGCCCGGGGCGCGCTCCGCCGAGCCCTCGGCGCCCCCCTCCCGCCGGGGAGATCCCTCTCCTCGCACCAGGCCGCGACCCTGACCGTGACGCCCGGGACCGGGCTGGCCGACGAGCTCCTGGAGATCCGAGTGGAGGGCCTGGGCCCCGGGCAGCCGGTGACCCTGCGGGCGGCGGCCGTCAGCCACCGAGGCCGCCTCTTCCACTCGAGCGCGCGCTACCAGGCGGACAGCCGCGGGGCGCTGGACCTGGCCAGGGACCCGGCCCTGGGCGGCGACTTCACGGGCGTGGAGCCCATGGGGCTCCTGTGGAGCCTCAAGCCCGCGGGCGCGGAGAATCCCTGGCTCCGCCAGATGCCGAGGGGCGCAATGAAAAACCCCCTCAAAGTGGAGGTGACCGTCCACGACAGGGCGCCGCAGCCGGCAGCGCGGCCGGGCCCGGTGCTGGCCTCCGCCCAGGTGCAGCGCTGGTTCTCCACCCCGGAGCTGCTCCGCACCCGGCTGAGCGCGGGCCGCCTGCGGGGCGTCTTCCTGCTACCCCCAGGTGCGTGAGGCCTCTGCTGCAGACGGCCTTGCTGCGCGGTGGCTGACGTCACTGGCTGCTGTATGGAAGCTGGCTTGCTTTGCTAGCGACTTTGTCACTGAAAACACTGGCGAGATCCACAATACCTTTCCTTTGTTCCTCAGACACCAAACGCATGGACTTCCTCTAAGTCAGTGGTTCTCCACCTTCCTAATGCCGAGACCCTTTCATACAGTTCCTCATGTTGTGGTGACCCACCACCCCACCATAAAATTATTTTCGTGGCTACTTCATCAGTCATTTTGCTAGTGTGATGAATCGGGCAACCCCTGGGGAAGGGTCGCGACCCACAGGTTGAGAACCGCTGTTCTAAGTGGTTATCTAGGATGAAACTGGGTGACTACATCTCTTTTGTAAGCAGCCCTCCTCCAGCTTCAGAAAGTATTCCTCACGGCTTGCTTGTTGGCGACACCAAGCATAACACTGCACTGCTGTAAATTTTCCAGCATTGAATGCTTGTCTATATCTATTAAGCAGAGCTTTTCTGTTGATTTTTTTACACTACCTTTGTGTGTCTGTGTGTCTGTAAATGAAAATGGTAGCTACATGTCTATCTTTTGTTAAAAATACTTATGTTGATAATAACAGATGTATGTCGATCTTTCTATGCCCCAAATTGACCTAAGTTAGCCTTGTAATGTAAACTCTTAAATACTGGCTGAATATTACGATAAAGATGAGCTACCTTGGAAACATTCATCATAATAAGAAAAACAGTCCTTAGTGCCCTGAGAAGGGTTTCCTTAGTTGATAAACGGAGAAAATGAGGCCTGAAGAGTTTCCACCCAATCACACAAGCTAGGTGACACTAAAATCAGAGTGTGAGTCAATTTCTTTGAGTTACTGGTTCTGACCTTTTGGAAAGTCTATTAAGCCAAGAAATGATTAGAGTTATTAACATTTTAACAACTGACTCAGTCTGAATCTAGCCTTAACCACTGTAGTTTAGGCACAATTGTTAGGTGTCACTGAGTTGGTTCTGATTCCTAGTGACCCCGTGTACAACCAAACAAAACACCACCCAGACCTGTGCCGTCCTCACAACTACTCTCATGTTTGAAGCCATCGCTGCAGCCACTGTGTCAGACATCGTGTTGAGAGCCTACCTCTTGTTCACTGCCCCTCTGCTATTCCAAGCGTGATGTCCTTCTCCAGGGACTGGTCTCTCCTGACAACATGTCCAAAATATGTAAGAAGTCGCACCATCCTTGCCTCTAAGGAACATCCTGATTGTGTACTTCTTCCAAGAGAGATTTACTTGTTCTTTTGGTAGTTCGGGGTACTTTCGATGTTGTTTACCAGGACCACAACTAAAATACATCGATTCTTCCTTGGCTTTCCTTGTTTACTGTCTGACTTTCACATGCATATGAAACTCAACACTGCCCTCTAGTCAATGCAGACTCGTGGTGCTCTCCTGTGCATTTCCTAGACTGTAACTGTTCATGGGAGCTGAGCCCAGTTTTTTCTCCTGCAGAGCTGCTGGAGGTTTTGAACTGTTGACCATGCAGATCGCAGCCCAATGCTTCCTTGGGTACACCACCAGGGCTCCACCACATGCATATGAGGAGGTGGAAAATACCATGACTTGAGTTAGGCATACCTTAATACTCAAAGCAAAATCTTTGTTTTCCAACACTTTAAAGAGGTCTTATGCAGCAGATGTACCCAATGCATTGTGTTTGATCTCTTGACTGTGCTTCCATGAGCATTGGTTGTAGATCCCCCAAGTCCTTGACAACTTCCATCTTTTCTCTTTTTATCATGATGTTACCTTCTGGTCCAGTTGTAAGGAATTTGGTTTTCTTTACGCTGAGTTATAATCCATACACATGTCTGAAATCCTGGATCTTCACCAGCAAGTGCTTCAAGTCCTCCTCCCCTTCAGCAAACAAGGTTGTCACCTGCCTATCACAGTGGTTAATAAGCCTTTTCCTAATAGGGCATTTAAAAGAAGGAAAGCCCTGGACAAGGATTGACACAGTGGATGCAACAATGAGCTCATACACAGGACAATTGTCAGAATGGCACAGGACTGGACAGTATTTCCTTTTGTTGTACAGAAGGTTGCTATGTGTTGGAACCGACTCGACAGCGCTGAACATCACCAGACTAATCCTGATGCCACATTCTGCTTATCTAATCTGACTTCTCAGATGATTTGCTCAGTATACAGATTGAGTAAGTATGGTGAGAGCATAAAATTCTCTTGCACACCTTTCCTGATTTTAAGCTAGGCAGGGTTTTAAAAGTGTTTTCATAGCTGTGGGGAAAACTTTAAAAAATACAGCTTACAATAAGATCCTAAAACTTTTCCATAATGTAAAAACAGGACACAAATCGGTTGCAGTGGAATTGGTTCAGACCCACTTGCAGGTGCTTCAAGTCACAGGGATCTGATAGAGCAAGTAGAGCTTCTCCATAATATTCCCAAGGCTGTGAACCTTCAGGAAAGCATGAAGCCTATGATCACGTCATGCTCCATAGATCTGGCTAGTGCGTTAGACTGACCACCCAACCTTCCAGTTAGCAGCTAAGCACTTCAGACTGCGCCACCAGCACTCCTTGAGATTTTCATGCTGAGGCGAAAAATTATGGACTTGCAACTAACCAAATGAGAAATTCTCAGCCATTTTAATGTGGTAATGAGATCAGTATTTTGATGGAGATGATAGACTAAATAGAGGACATCATCATGTGGGAGTCTGAATGTTAAGTTTTACATGCTTTAGGCTTTCTGAAACTTCTCTTGACTCCAGAAATGCTTGAGGTTTATCTAACTTGAAAAGGCAGTTCAAGGTATGCTGAGATACCTGAACGTTGAGAAATACCACCTTGTAAATATCAGTGTCTTAATATGTACACCCTTGGCTTTTATTTTGGGAGAGAGATGAGACTTTCTCCTCAGTGAAAGTCTTGAAAGGGGCAGTTCTACCCTGCCCTATAGGGTCGTTATGAGTTCCAATCAACTGATGGCAGTGAGTTTGTTGCTGTTGTTGTTGTGTGTGTGCTTTCATTTTGGTAGTTTGGTGCTCTTACTTGTTTATCTATTTGAAGATTTAGAAATGACCTCTGACACTGGAATTTTAGATCTCTTTATTTCATTTATTATTCTTGCGTTTTATTCTGTTCTTGCAGGTTTATCTGAAACTTTAACTTTATTTTAAATATCTAAAAAATGAGGACACAATTTACTGTGTACACAATTAAAAATCTCAAAGGGAATTTTAAAGAAAAATACTATCAACATTGAGAAGATAGCACATTGATATTTTGTTACCTTTGCACACATATTGTTCACTTTATTTTGCACCTTTATTAGACCTTGAAATAGCATAATATTTTGGTGACTTTAATTGGATCTTAAGTTCACTAAGAAGTCCAAAATCCCTTCAGAGTTGAGTGTCCTTTAAAAAATGATGTCTTAACAGAAAAGTGGGTGATGGGAGATGTCGGACAATGTAAGACATGACAAAATAATAATATATTTTAAATTATCAATAATAATTTAAAATAATCTTTAAATTATCAATAATAATTTTTAAATTATCAAGGCGAGGAGGGAGGGGAAAAATGAGGAACTGATATTAAGGGCTCAAGTAGAAAACAAAAATTTTGAGAATGATGAGGTCAATAAATGTACAAAGATGCTTGACACAATGGATGTATGTATGGATTGTGATAAGAGTTGTACAAGCCCCCAATAAAATGATTTTTTAAACTTAAAATAAAAATGATGTCATATATGCATAACTAAAACATTTACAAAACTAGATTTAGCAAGACTTACACTTCAAAACACTTTCAACATCTTTAGTGGGCACTTTCTTAACCACCCTCACTCCCCCTGCCCCATTTCTTAATGATTCCCACAGGGAAAAAATATTTAATTGTTTTAATATTTTCAGCTTAGAAAGAGACTTAACCAGTGGCTTTCTTTTTGTTATTGTTATTTTGTTCTTGCTGTCTGTTGTTGTTATTATTGTGCTGGTTTTTACTTCCTTTGTTCTTTTATTTGGCTTTGCCTGGTTTTTGTACTTTTTAATGTATCTGCATGTCTATCTAGATAAGATAGGCGGGATAAATAATTCAGAGATGAAAAGAATGGGACCAATGGTTCTGGGGGATATGGGAGAAAGGGAGATGGGAGAAATGAAGAGGAGGGGAACAACCCAGGAACAAGGGAACAAGTGAGCTATAATCAATGGAAGGAAGGTCGTAGGATGCCTAGTGGGGCTCAATCAATGGTAATGTAGCAGCGAGGAATTACTAAACCCAAATGAAGACTGGACATGATAGTGGGACAAGAGGAAAGTAAAAAAGAAATAGAGGAAAGAACCAGGAGGCTAAGGACATTTTTAGGGGCCTAAATACAGGCGTGTGTGTGTGTGTGTGTGTGTGTGTGTGTGTGTGTGTGTGTGTGTGTGTTGAGAGGGGACTAGAACTATGTACTCATATTTATATGTTAAGAATTAAGCTTACAGATGGACATTGGGCCTCAACTCAAGTACTCCCTTAACACAAGAACACTTTGTTCTAACAATCTGGCATTCTGTGATGCTCACCTTCCTGACATGATCACTGAAGACAAAATGGGTGCATAAGCAAATGTGGTGAAGAAAGCTGATGGTGCCTGGCTATCAAAAGATATAGCATCTGGGGTCTTAAAGGCTTGAAGATAAACAAGTGGCCAACTAGCTGAGAAGCAGCAAAACCCACATGGAAAAAGCACACCAACCTGTGTAATCATGAGGTGTCGATGGGATCAGGTATCATCTAAGACCCATAATAAAACCAAACTCAAGGTTAATGGGGTGGGGTATGGCATGGAGTGGATACCCAATGCCCATATGTAGACAATTGGACATCTTCTCACAGAGGGGTCACAGGGAAGAGATGAGTTAGTCAGGGTGCAGTATAGCACCAATGAAACACACAATTTTCCTCTATCTCTTTGTTGCTTCCTTAACCCCAGTATCATGACCTCAATTCTAACTAAAAATCAGATTAGACCAGAGCATGCTCACTGCTACAGATAAGAAGCCACAACACAGGTAATCCAGGTTAGATAAACCCCTCTGGGCCAACAAGGAGAGTAGAGATACCAGGAGATTAGGGGATGGTGGGGGATAAAAGGGGGAATCAATCACAAGGATCAACCTACAACCCCCTCTCAGAGGGACGAACAACAGAAAAGTGGGTTAGGGATGACAGAGCATGATGTAAGATATGGAAAAAATAATCTTTAACTTATCAAGGGTTGTGAGGAAGGGGGATGGGTAAGAGGGGGAAGAAATAGGGAGCTGATATCAGGGGCTCAAGTGGGAAGAGAATACTTTGAAAATGATGATGGCAGTATATGTGCAAATGTGTGCTTGACACATTGGAAGAATGTATGGATTTACATAAGAGATGCAAAGTATTAAAAAAGAGAGTATCCAGTAACAAGTATCTATTTCAGCCAAAGGACATGTTTTCTTTTTAAGGCAAATAAGTGAATTTTTTAAAGAAAAAATATATTAACATTTACAATTAATTTTTTTTTTTTTTTTACAATTAAATTTTTATGTTGAAGATGTTGGCTGGGTATGCTAGCTTGCTCAACGTTCTGTCAGCTACCTGATTAATCCCCTCTCCTGGTTTATAGGCGATGGCCCTTTTCCTGGTTTGATTGATATGTTTGGTGATGGAGGATTAAATGAATCTCGAGCGAGTCTTCTGGCTTGTCGAGGTTTTGCTACTCTGGCTTTGCCATTTTTTGGCTATGAAGATCTACCTCCAATCATGAAGGATTTGAATTTAGATTACTTTGAAGAGGCAGTTCAATTTGTGCAAAGTCACTCAAAGGTGAGTGGGATAGCTAAGGGAAATGTTTACAAAAGAACTCATTAGGGCCAGAACAGATGCAATAAAGTGGTGGTTTAGTGATTATGAGTTGGTCAGTTCAAAACCACTAGCGGCTATGAACAAGAAAAGCAAAGCTTTCTAGTTCTGTAAAGGGTTACAGTCTTAGAAAGCCACAGGGACAGTTCTCTCATATTATGTCATTATGTGTCAGAATCGACTCAATGGCAGCGAGTTTGGTTTGTTTTTTTGGAGTGGGTTGAGTGGTATCTATAAGACCTGTTAATAAATAAGCAGAAGACTCTTGATCCAATAACAATCATGCTCACTTTTTCTCCTATTTCTCTCCTTGTTTGTCTCCTTTTTCTTAAATCTGCAGGTCAAAGGTCCAAACATTGGGGTCATTGGCTCAGGCAAAGGGGCCGAGTTGGCTTTTTCCATGGCTAGCTTTCTTCGAAATATAGCTGTGGTCGTGAGCATCAATGGCTGCATCTCTAACACGGCGACAGCCCTTACATGTGGCCCATTAATCCTGCCAGGGCTTCCTTTTAACCTGGACAAAGTCTCTGCCGCCGAGCCTGGAGTTTATGACATTAAAGAAGCTCTAGTGGACCCCTTGGATCCAGCCTATCAGGAAAGCCGCATCCCCCTTGAAAAGGCTGATGCCCATTTCCTTTTGATCGTTGGAGAGGATGACAGGCACTGGAAAAGTTCTGTTTATGCTGATATAGCAGTGAAGCACCTCACAGAGCATGGGAAGACAAATTTCACTCTTCTAAGATACCCTAATGCTGGCCATAGAATCGATCCCCCTTATAGCCCGTTTTTCTCTGTAGCCCTGGATCCAGTATTGAAGATGCCCATTTTAGGAGGTGGGCAGCTCAGAGATCATGCTTGTGCTCAGATAGAGTCTTGGAAGAAGATCTTGGAATTTTTGCATTTACATCTTGGGTAAAAGCTAAGTAGATAATAGAATATAGCTCAGAACAAGACAAGGGACAGTCTTGGCAGAAAGACATCAATATTTTTGGCAAATTATGCCTGAGCTAAAAATGATTGCTTCAAATTCATCAGCTTTGGTACTATCTGACTTTCTCCATGTTTGGTTTATTTCTGCTTTAACTTATGGTAGTTGCTAAGTAAAAAAAACAGCTTTCTATCAGTCAGTTATCTACCATCCCCATCTATCCTCCAGTCCACCTTCTCTACTTCCAGAGGCATGTAAAAAGTGGTTCCTGAAACTTAAGTTAAAAGAAAAAAAAAATTGAACAGGTTTGAACACACAAGCCCTTGAATTTATGGTGGTTTGTATGGCTTACTTATAATAGAGGGTAAAGTGAATTCCAATAAAGAATGGTCTTATAATAGTATTTCTGTTAGTATGATTTGAATTGTTCCTTGTCCCAGAGAATGAAACCAAAAGAGAATTGCCTTAAAACTAGCAAATATTGAAAAAAAAAAAAACAAACAAACCACTTGGTTTGATTTCTCTTCTATTTTTGTACTTTAAAAAAAAGCTTTCCTAGAAAATAATGATGGCAACATATGTACAATTGACGTATGGATTGTTATAAGAGCTGTAAGAGCCCTCAATAAAATGGTCTTTTAATGAAAACAAAACAAACAAAAAAACCTTTCATCATGTGGATAACATGCCCTTACAAACCTAAATAAATAAATAACCCTCCAACGCAAACTCATTGACATTAAGTTGATGCTGATTCATAGTAACCCTACAAGACAGAGTAACTACCTCTGTGAGTCTCCAAGAGTGTAACCCTTGATGAGAGCAGAAAGCCTTGTTTTTCTCTTGAGTGGTTCACACTGCTGCTCTTGCATTAGCAGCATCATTACTGTGTACGTCACCAGGGCCCCAACAGATGTTCAAAAACTCCACAACACTTCTAGAACTAATAGAGGCATTAAGGAAACTTGTAAGGTACAAGGTCAGCAAATTAAAATCAGTTAGGTAATACACCAGTAATGAGAAATCTGAAAAGGAAATTAGGGAGAGAATTCCATTTAAAATAGCGTCTCAGAGAATAAAATACTTAGGAATCAATCTAATCAGGGATGTGAAGGCAATATTTGGCATATTTTATACTCTTCTCTAAAACCATAATTAAAATCTACCAATTCTTCTACAGTCTTACGTATTCATTGTCCAGCTTTCAGATGTAAATGAAAGACAAGTGAAAATACAATGGCGTGGGTGCACCTTTGTCTTCAAAGTGACATCTTTGTGTTTTGGGTTTTTAAAATCATTTTATTGGGGCTTGTACAGCTCTCATCACAATCCATACATACATCTATTGTGTCAAGCACATTTGTACATTTGTTGCCATCAATCTTAAAACATTTGTTTTCTACCTAAGCCCTTGGGATCAGGCTCATTTCCCCTCCCTCCCCGCTCCCCCTGACATCTTTGTTTTTTAATCCTTTAAAGAGATCTTGTGTGTCATTTGATTTCTGGATTGCTGCTTCCATGAACACTGATTGTGGATCCAAGTAAAATGAAGTCCTTAACAACTTCAGTGTTTTCTGTTTCTCATGATGTTATGTCGTGGTCCAGTTGTGAGGCTTTTCTTTTTTTTTTTTTACATTGAGTTACAATCCATATGAAGGGAAAGATTAAGATTAAATTATAATTTATCAAGGGTTTATGAGGGTGGGAGGGTGAGGGAGAGAATGAAAAAAGAGGAGCTGATACTAAGGGCTCAAGTAGAAAGATAATATCTTGAAAATGACGATGGCAACATATGTACAAGTTTGCTTGATATAGTCGATTTATGGATTGTTAGAATATCTGTAAAAGCTCCCAATAAAATGACTTGAATTTTAAAAATTAAATTATTAGCCATCAATTTTGGTTGATCAGTGAATCTTGTGCTCAGTATTTACATGTGGTCTATTCTGGACAGAAAATGAAATGTTGTCACCCCAGTTTATTATAACAAAGGTGTTCCCCCATATTAACATTATTTTAAAAATTAAATATAGTTTCAAATCATTAACATCAACAATGTATGAATTAATATATAAAAATAAGCACATATGCATAAATGGATTTAAAATAGAAAATTCTCATGAACTTTTGGAGTCCCCTCCATGCATACATACTTTCTGATTTTTTTGATAATTCATATGTGATTATTTAAAAGGACTCATTTTAAATCAGATCATAGTGATGGGAGATATGAATGTTTTATCAATTATAAGCCCACTGCCATCAGCATAGTGGTTATGCATTGGGCTGCTAACTACAAGGTCAGCAGTTTGAAACCACAAGCTTCTCTGAGGGAGAAAGACAGGTCTTTCTACTCCCGTAAAGGGTTACAGTCTCAGCTACCTACTACCTTGTCCGATAGTGTCGCGATGAGTCAGTATTGACTCAATGGCAGTGAGTTTGGTTTTGGGTTTGGTATCAAATCCATTTGCTCTTTCTCCCACTGCACTCTACTTTTCTGCTGCCTCATATATTATCTTGCAATGGCCATACAGAACTCAGATGATGGCCACAATTATGGGGTTTGTCAGAGAAGCTTAACAGGTGATAATTTAGGTAAGAAATGCTCAGGATATAGTTATTTAGTTAGGCCGGTTTCTTCTCTGCTGTGGCTCTAGGCAAGCTTCTCTCACCAACTTTCAACATCTTTTTTAAAAAGATCATTTTATTAGGGGCTCATACAACTCCTATCACAATCCATCCACACATCAATTGTGTAAAGCACATTTGTACATACGTTGCCCTCATCATTCTCAAAACATTTGCTCTCCACCCAAGCCCCTGGCATCAGGTCCTCATTTTTCCCCTCCCTCCCCCCTCCCCCTCCCCCATGACCCTTGATAATCTTGACCGATCTCCTTTCCTGTAACGAGAGAGAGGCATGCAGTGTTCTAATTCTTGCTCCCCTGTCATCCTGACGGGGCTGGCGCTGACTGAGAGGTAGACGATGGAGCTGGCTCCCCAGACGACATTTGTGCTCCCTGACAGCATAGAGCACATGCACCACTTCTTGGTGTTTTATTTGACTTCCTTTCTTTTTTTTTAATGATTCAGGTGAATATTAAAGAGCAAATTGGTCTTCCATTCAACAATTCATAAACATTTTGATTCATGACTGAAGGCAATCCCCACAATGTAAATAGTTGCTGCTCACTCACTTCCTCCCTGTGTTTACCATTTTCATTGCGCCACTTCCCTTTCTTGCCCTGCCATCTGAACTTGATCCCTGGACAAACGTTGTTCTGTCATCTCCACTGGTTGGTTGCTGTTAGGTGCCATCAAGTCAGTTCCAACCCATAGCAACCCTATGCATGATGGAACGAGACACTGCACGTCCCCCGCCGAATCCTCCCAATTGTTCTATGCCTGAGCTCCTTGCTGCAGCTGCTGTGTGAGTCCACCTCATTGAGGGCCTTCCTCTTGTTTACTTTCCCTACACTTTACCAAGTGATGTCCTTCTCTGGGGACTGGTCTTTCCTGACAGCATGTCCAAAACATGTAAGACAAAGTCTTGCCATCCTTGCCTCTAAGGAGCACGTTGGTTATGATTCCTTCCAGACAGATCGGTTTGTCCTTTTGGCAGTTCATGGCATTTTGAATATTTTTTCTCCAGCACCAAAATTCAAATGCATCAATTCTTTCTCTTTCAATCTCCAACTTTCACATTCATATGAGACAACTGAAAATACCACTGCTAGGATCAAGTGCCTCTTAATCCTCAAAGTAACATCTTTGCTTTTCAATACTTTAAAGAGGTCTTATAGGGCAGATTTATCTAATGCACTGAGTTTTTTTTTAATCTCTTGACTGCTGCTTCCAAGAGTACTGATTGTGGATCTAAGCAAGACAAAATCCTTGACAACTAAAGTCTTTTCTCCATTTATCATGATGTTATTTATTGGTCCGGTTGAAAGGATTTTGTTCTTCTTTTCGCTGAGTCTTCATCAGCAGATGCTTCAACTCCTCCTCACTTTCAGCATTCAGAGTTGTGTCATCTGCATATCACATATTCTTAATAATCCTTCCTCCAATCCTGATGCCACATTCTTCCTCATATACACCAGATTCTCTGATTATTTGCACAGTATACAGATTGAACAAATGTGATGAGATGATACAACCCTGAGGCGCACCTTTCCTGATTTTAAACCATGCAGTATTCCCTTGTTCTGTGACAATGCTTCCAATATGACAGCAATGCTCAAGCCACCACAGTTCCACACCCTGACCGACAGCTGGTGGCTGAAACCCTCCAGCGCACTTCTACTCTGTCCTATTGGGTAAATATGAATCAGAATTGACTCAATGGCAGTGCGTTTGATTTGGTTTTTATTGTATGGCTGAAAATTGAACCGGGCCACCCTTGATATTGGTCAGAGGACTCTCTGGGTAGCATGTAACTCTGACTCACCCTGAACGCAAATGTTAAAACCTGGGTTAAACTGGTTTCTTTCTTTCTTTCTTTCTTTCTTTCTTTCTTTCTTTCTTTCTTTCTTTCTTTCTTTCTTTCTTTCTTTCTTTCTTTCTTTCTTCCATTGTCCAGGGATACCAGGGCAGAGTAATAAAATACCAAACTTACGGGACTTGTACAAGTCACACAGACTAACGTTTATTGTTATTATTTAACATGACAAAAGCACAGATTCATAGAAGTTAAGCGAATCTCTCAAAGTCACACAATTAATTATGATAGACCCACAGCAAGAGCCCACACTTTGTGACTTTTAATATCATGTTCTTCCCACATCATATCATATTGTATCTCTGTATTACCCAGGAGATGATTGAATTTTTTGTTTGCATCTTTTATGTGTTTTTAAGAAATGTTTTCCATCCTGCTTTGACTGAAAATAAAAACAAAACAAACTCACTGCCCTGGACTAGATTCCAACTCAGAGAAACCCTACAGGACTGGGCAAGGACTGTTCCTGGGCGTTTCTGAGACCACCACCCACCTTTTTTGTTTTTTTAAATCATTTATTGGAGACTCATACAACTCTTCCACAATCCATACATATATCCATTGTGTCAAACACATTTGTACATTTGTTGCCATCATCATTCCCAAAACATTTGCTTTCTACTTGAGCCCTTGGTATCAGTTCATTTTCCCCCCTCCCTACCCACCCCACTCCCTATGAACCCTTGATAATTTATAAATTATTATTATTTTGTCATGTCTTACACTGTCTGACATCTCCCTTCACCCACTTTTGTGTTGTCCATCCCCCAGGTAGGGGGTAATATGTAGATCCTTGTGATCAGTTCCCTCTTTCTAACCCACCTTTCCTTTACCCTCCTGGTATCGCAACTCTTATTATTGGTCCTGAGGGGTTTATCTGACCTGGGATTCCCTGTGTTTCAAGTTCTTATCTTTACCAGTATACATCCTCTGGTCTAGCTGGGTTTGTAAGGTAGAATTGGGATCATGATGGTGGGGGGAGCATTAATGAACTAGAGGAAAGTGGTATGTTTCATCATTGCTATACTGCACCCTGACTAGCTCATCTCCTCCCCATGACCCTTCTGTAAGGGGATGTTCAATTCCCTACAGATGGGTTTTGGGTCTCCAATCCACATTCTGTGTCACCCCCCCCATTCACAATGATATTATATTTTTGTTCTTTGATGCCTAATGCCTGAACCCTTCGATATCTCGTGATCACACAGGCTGGTGTACTTCTTCCATGTGGGCTTTGTTGCTTCTGAGCTAGATGGCTGCTTGTTTATCTTCAAGCCTTTAAGACCCAAGGTGTTATATCATTTGATAGCTGCGCACCATCAGCTTTCTTCACCACATTTGCTTATGCACCTGCTTTTTCTTCAGCGATCCTGTCAGGAAGGTGAGCATCATGGAATGCCAGTTTAATAGAACAAAGTGTTCTTGCATTGGGGAGTACTTGAGGTCCAATGTCCATCTGCTACCTTTTTCTTTTTTTTTCATCTGCTCCCTTAATACTAAACCTATAAATATATGCATGTAGATCTATTTTCCCATTGTCACATATAAATATATTTACATGTGTACATGCCTGTATTCAGACCTCCATGAATGCCCTTTGCCTCCTAGTTCTTTCCTCTATTTCCATTTACTTTCCTCTTGTCCTACTATCATGTTTAGCCTTCATTTGGGTTTCAGTAATTTCTCTTGGTTACACTGCCCTTAATCAAGCCCTATCAGGGATAAGGCCAAACCTTTTTTTTTTAAGGCCAAACTTTTAAGAATATTCATTCACAACACCAGAACCATGCCTACCAGATTAATGCATGTCATAAAAAAGCAAGGAGGGCATTAAAATAAGTATATTATAGTCACAGGCCACCATTCACTGGGCACCCTCAAGGCAAGAGGTCTGAACCAAAGTCTAATCAAGGGCTGCCAGTTCTATTCTTGGGATAGCTGTGATCTGCTTCTCACACTAGAGAGTTTCAGCCTGAAGTCCAAGGGTTGCAAGTTAATTTGAGATAAAACCCAGTTCACTTAGTAGGGTTTCCACATCAAGTCCTTCTGCTGTGGCCTAGGAAGGATGTTGTGTGCCTTGAAAGGACAGAGGTTAAAATCCCAGTCATCCCAAAGACTGGATAGAAACTAGATCAAGAGTGTCCAATTAGGAACATGGTACCAGGAATATTCTCCCCTTGGGTTCTATACAATCATTAAACATTTACTGTTTTCCTACTGAGATGGTTCAATTAAGCCCTGCAGGAGGGAAATCAGTTAATCACAATCAACCCTGTTAACAATCATTCTCACTGCATCCTACCAGTGTCTTGCCCTCACTTTCTCTTACTCACATTCATCATGAAAGGGTGACTTTGTGGGAGTTACCAAGACAGTGGCTAGAAGAGCTATATTAAAGAATTCACGGCAATTCTCTACAATTAGATCTAATATTCCTAACCAGTTTAAAACCACCAGCCCCTTGGAAGGAGAAAGATGAGACTTTCTGCTTCCATAAAGAGTTACCATTTCACCAATGTAGAAAATAATAGTTTTCATTATTATAGCATCACATTGGCGTAACTATTATTTATTCTGGGATCTACGCGTGTGTGTGAGATTCTAGATGGTTTAGGAACATAACAACCATACAGGACAGAGTAGAACGGCGCCTCGGGGTTTCTGAGTCTGTACATCTGAGAAGCCGTCTCTTCCTTTCGTTTTTTTTTCCCCCACAGGTATATCAATGTTTGCTGCAGAAATTTCTATAATAGCAAAAAGATGGAAACAAAAACCAAGGGATAAACCAGCTCTGGCATATTCACACGATGAAACATTAAAAGTAAGAAATTCAGCCAGGTTGAAGAGAATTTAAGAAATTCACATCAGTGCGGAGAAGGCCATATGAAACTTTCTCTTGAGGGAAGCGCAGTCGTTCTGGGACGATTGGGGAGTTTCAGTTCTTAGTTGGGGGAACCGGTCCGTGACTGCCTGTTCCTGACTGGTCTCCAATGGAATACCGCTCCTGACCGCGGCGCGCGGCGCTACGCCCTCCCCGTCGCCCCGCTGCTCCGCGCGGAGGCAGCGCCCCCTACCGGCCTCCGCGGGAGGACCCAGCCGGCCGTCGCGCTATCCCACAATGCCCCACTCGCGCCGCTCTATGGGCGGGGAGACGGGATGGCCGCCGGGGTAGGGATTCTGCGGAGGGCTCCTGGAAGTGCGCACGCGCACTGACCCCGGCGGGCCTTAGCAACCAGAGCAGTGACAGTAGCAACGGCCGGAATGGTGAGTCCCCTCGAGCCCTCCTAGCCCCAGAGAGGAGGAGATAGGACGTGGAAAGGCTGGTTTTGGAGTGTCAAGGATGGAGTGCCCTCGAAAGGCGCAAGGGAGTCGGGAGCGGTCGCCAGCTCCAAGGAGTCAGGAGCCTGAGGCGAAAGAGATGCCCAGGCTGGGGTGGTGGAGCTGTGGGCCGCCTGGGTAGGCTTGGAGATGGGGTAAGGGTGGAGGGGCTCTGGCCAGAGAAAAGGAAGGACGAAGAGCAGGGTAGTCTCTATAAGGGGCACGAGGGCGAGAAAGGTGATGGGAGGCACAGTCTGGGTAAAGTAATTCCTCCTCGAAGCGGGAGGGTTGGGAGAGGGGTTTGGTTACTCAAAGAATGTGTCAAACGCCGACCGCAGCAGTATTTAGAGTGTGTAGTGTGCCCAGGTTTTCTTCTGCATAACGGTGAGGATAGTTATTTGGTAACCCTGAAACCCAGGGTGATATATATGTCTATTAGGGAAGTGCTTCCCAAGTTTCTGTGTGCAGAAGTTGATTTTTCTCCCCCTGGAGTACACATTGTTACAACTGAATATAATTCACAGGGAGTAGGATTCAGGAATGTGCATTTTGACAATGCACCTCAAGGGACCTTAATGTTGGAGGCCATCCCACCGCACTTGGAGAAATACTATTTAGATTTATGCTCACCCTGCAGTCTATCCAATCAGAGTTCTTGTGGCATCGTGATTTCACTTGCAGATGCTCCTCAACTCTTCTGGTCTTGCTTACAAACAAAACAAAAACACCACACAGCCATCCAATCAATTTTGAATCATGGCTCCCTACAGGGTAGAACTGCAACTGTTGGTTTCTAAGAGTGGAAAGGCTCTCATTTCTCCGATAAAGCTGGTGGTTTTGAACTGCTGACCTTACAGTTCATAGTACCACACATAACCACTATGCTACCAGGGCTTTTACTTGGTACTTCCAATTTTAAGTGTGAAAGTGATGTTAGTTGGCTTCAGATCCAGTGAAAGCTGGTGTATAACTAAGTATGTGATTGTCCTGCCAGCTGGAGATGTTTATGGACACTAAGTATAATCACTTGTTTTCTTTTCATGATTCCAGTGCTTTGTAAAGTGGGCAGAAATTGAGCCCAGGAGATTGAAATGATGAGAAGGTCATACTGCCTCATCCATCACAATACATGCTACTCTGTTACAAGTAATTCCCCACCCCCAATTGCCTTCCTTACTTTATTCCACAAGTGTGTAGCTGAAGACCATTGATAAGGAAGCTAAAAAGTTCTGGAATGTAGGTTTATATTTGGGTAAAGAAAAGCACAACTCTGAGTAGTTGTAGACATCTCAGCCATGGAGATTACTGAAATCAGAATGGGTGAATCATTGAAGTTTGTACCGAGGCTGTACAGTGTTGGTTCTGGGACCCTCCAGAAGACTTGTGTTTTCCTTGCCCATATAGTATTTTTAAATGTTTGAATTAGTTATTAAAATGGACATATTTCACATTCAGACTCAAATTTCTTATTCTCTGAAAAAATTTTATTACTATATTTCACATTTGTATAATACTGACATAGCATGATGTCCTGCAATTATAATTGGCAGCTTCCCTCCCCCCCTTAATGGTATATAAAATAAGGGTGCTAATTACAATTAATGGAATTTTAGTGTTAGGAGGCTTCAACAAGGTCTTGAGGAAATTCCATGATCTTTTCACTCCATTTTTCCATAAACTTTTTGAAGCCCTGGTATTTGAAGAAATGTAGTATTGGGTAACTCGGAGTTTCAAGTCTCTCTTCAAAACTATTGTCTGGAATCAAATAGAACTTGTCCCAATGAACTTTGTTTTTAGCTAGCCCTCTTGACCCATTAATGAATGTAAATAAAGATGGTGTGGAGCTGATGTCTGACTTCAATTCATAAGGATAAGGAAGAACTAGAATCAAACTCACTGTCAGCTCAAGGCTGATTCTTACGAGGCAGAGATTCAGCTATGCTTTTACTTGCTAATCATTTCCGACACCAACTGTCTCTCCCATGCACCTTCTGTTTCTCTGCTGGCTTCAAATATTCATTGTAATGTCATACAGGACTCACAGACAATACTCGTGCAGGAAATAACTGGTTACAATTAAATAGCAGGACTGCTCAGCATGCACTTCTTTGATCAAAACATCTTTTTCTCAGCCATGCCCACAATGCCTATGGTTCTTTATTTCTCAGCCAGTCTCTACTTGGACAATGTTACAAAGCTGTTAGCTCAATACTGATAAACTCCCCAAAGGCATTGCACTTCTCCAGTAAGCCTCAACCTGAAGGCGCTCAGCTCTGGCTTTTTGAGTCTTCAAGCCTAGCTCTCCAGCTGCTTGGGAGGCATTCCACTCTGCCAGCATGCACCCAGCTTTCGTGCTCTGATCCACCAGTTTGCGCCCACTGTCTTGCGCCCAGCTATCTCTGCTTCATTGCTTCCTTGCCACTTCTGTGGTGTCACAGCTTTTTGTCTCCGTGATTGAGGAAGTTTGGTGAAGGGACCATGAAGTCCAAAGGATTTCCTCCACTTTTGTTTCCTCTTTCTTGATAGTAGTGAGATATCTCAGCTCTCCCTTCTGTGTCCGAGATGACTCATTTTAAAATTAGTGGGTTGGCAAAACCGAACAATTCCCACGTTGAATTCCATATACCCATTTTGCATGGTTTCACCCTATAGGGATGTCAAATACCTTATTTACATGAATAGTAATCCCCTTTAAAAAACCAAACTCTATAACTGTCCTTTGCCTCCTGGTTCTTTCCTCTATTTCCTTTTACTTTCCTCTTGTCCCACCATCATGTTCGGTCTTCATTCAGGTTTAGTAATTCCTCGCTGCTACATTGCCCTTCATTAAGCCCCAGTTGGTATCCTATGACCTTCCTTCCATTGATTATAGATCACTTGTATTCCCTTGTTCCTAGGTTGGTTCTCCCCCGCTTGCTTTCTCCTACCTCCCTTGCGCCCATATCCTCCCGGAATCATTGGTCCTATTCTTTTTATCTCCAAATTATTTACCCCGCCTATCTTATCTAGATAGATATGCAGATACATTAATAAGTGCAAAAACCAGGCAAAGCCAAATAAAATAACAAAAAGGAAGTCAAAACCAACAAAATAATGACAACAGGCAAAGGACATTTATAGCAGCCTAAAGCCAGGCAAGTACATATGTAAATACATATATAACGAGAGGGAAATAGAACTATGTACTCATATCTATATGTTAAGAATTAAGGTTGCAGATGGACATTGGGCCTTGACTCAAGTACTCCCTTAACACAAGAACACTTTGTTCTAACAATCCGGCATTCTGTGATACTCACCTTCCCGACATGATCACTGAAGACAAAATGGGTGCATAAGCAAATGTAGTGAAGAAAGCTGATGGTGCCTGGCTATCAAAAGATATAGCATCTGGGGTCTTAAAGGCTTGAAGATAAACAAGCGGCTATCTAGCTGAGAAGCAACAAAGCCCACATGGAAGAAGCACACCAGCCCATGTCATCACAAGGTATCGATGGGATCAGGTATCAGGCATCTAAGACCCAGAATAAAACCATACCCAAGGTGAATGGGGGGGCGGGAGGCATGGAGTGGAGAGCCAATGCCCATCTGTAGACAATTGGACATCCCCTCACAGAGGAGTCACAGGGAAGAGATGAGCCAGTCAGGGTGCAGTATAGCACCAATGAAACACACAACTTCCTCTAGTTCTTTGGTGCTTCCTTCACCCCTCTTTCATGACCTCAGTTCTACCTTACAAATGAAATTAGACCAGAACATGCACACTGCTACAGATAATAGCCCCAAATACAGGGAATCCAGGATAGATAAACTTCTCAGGGCCAACAATAAGAGTTAGAGATACCAGTAGGATTAGGAGATGGTAGGGTGAGAAAGGGGGAATTGATCACAGGGATCTATCTAGAACCCTCTCCCAGGGATATAAGTAATGGAAAAGTGGGTGAGGGGTGATGGAGGATGATGTAAGATATAAAAATAATAATCTATAACAGATTAAGAGTTCGTGAGAGAGGGTAGATGGGGGAGAAAGGGGGAAGAAAGAGATAGCTGATATCAGGGGCTCAAGTGGGATGAGAATGCTTTGAAAATGATGATGACAGCATATGTGCAAATGGGCTTGATACTCAGAGCCCCCAATAAAAGTATTTTAAAAAAAAGAAAAAACTGATTTTAAAAGCCCTGTTTTTATAACACATGCTTATACCCCAGACAGTAAGGTTAAAAGGCCTCACATACGTGGCCTTTCTTCTTATGAAAAATAAACCAACCAACTCACTGCCATCGAGACTGTGCCGACTCATAGTGACCCTATAGAACAGGGTAGAACTGCCCCTGCAGAAGCCCAGGCTTTCTCCTGCTGGGTGGCTGGTGATTTACAACTGCTTAGCTTAAGGATCACACAACCCAGTACATAACCACTCTGCCACCAGGACTCCTTGGTAAGACCCTGTGGAGGCCCACAAATACCTCCTCTTTGCATAGGCCTACCCTGTTCTTTAGGTGCCCTGGTGCAATCTGAAAAGTTAGCACTTCAAAACTACCAGCTGCTCCACAAGAGAAAAACTGGGCTTTCTATTGCTGTTAAGAGTTACAGTCTTGGTAACTCACAAGGGCAGTTCTACCCTGTCCTAAAGGGTCATTATGAGTTGGCATTGACTTGATGGCAATGAGTTGTGAGACCCAGTTATTTAGGAGTTCCAAAATCTTTGGCTAGAAATCAAAAACCCAACTAAACTCACCACCTGAGAGTAAATTCTGACTCATGGTGGCTCTATAGGACAGGGGAGAACTTTTCCTACTGTAACTCTGTACAGGAGTAGAAAGCCTCATAGGTTTCCTGCGGAGCAGCTGGTGGTTTTGTACTGCTGACTGCGGTTTGGGCATTTGTCTTTTTTGCTCCTGCTACCTGTAGGAAAACCAGTGACCACATACCATTAATACATTGTTGTTTTCACAGTGTGGTGAAGGTGTTCTTGTGTGTCTTGTGTGTGATTGTGTTGATTCCTATTTGTAGTGACTCTGTGTGACAGAATAGAACTGCCACATCGGGTTTTCTAGGTTATAACCCTATGGAAGAAGATCCCATGTCTTTCTCTTCAGAAGCTGCCAACATTCTGTTAGCAGCTGGGCACTTAACCCTTGACCCACACAGCTGCTGTTCATAGCAGCTACACATACATAGGTACTGTACTTAAGAATGTTTCCAAAATGTCTACTAGGTTTGTCTGGGGGGGGTTGTTTGTTTTATTTCTTCCGTCAATAGTTCCAATTTTTTTACATCCTCACCAACCTTCAACTTTTGCCAACCTGAAGGACCTATTTTAATATTGCATTGTTTGAACTTCACTTTTACATGTTAATTTCCAAATTAAACTCACCCTGATCATCTTATTTTAAAATAAACATCTTCCCCACTCAGACACAGACATCTCATGCCCCTCACCAAACTCATTTTTCTTTCTTTTTTTCTTAAATCATTTTCTTGGGAGCTCTTACAACTCATCACAATCGATATGTACATCCATTGTGTCAGCACATTGGTTGCCATTATCATTTTCTTTCTACTTGAGCCCTTGGTATCATTTCCTCATTTTTCCTCTCCCTCCCGAACCCTTTATAATTTATAAATTATTATTATTTTTTCCTGTCTTACACTGTCCATTGTCTCCCTTCACCCACTTTTCTGTTGTACATCCCCCTGGGGGTGGTTATATGTCGATAGATCATTGTGATCAGTTTCCCCTTTCTACCCCATCTTCCCCTTACCCTCCTGGTATTGCTACTTTCATTATTGGTCCTGGATTCCCTGTGTTCCCAGCTCTTATCTGTACCAGTGTACATCCTCTGGTTTAGCCGGGTTTTTAAGGTAGAATGGGATCATCATGGAGGGAGGAAGCATTGAAGAACTAGAGGAGAGTGTATGTTCCATCAGTGCTATACTACATACTGACTGGCTTGTCTCCTCTCCGTGACCCTCTGTAAAGGAATGTCGAGTTGCCTCCAAATGGGCTTTGCGTCCCCACTCCGCATTCCTCCTCATTCACAATGATATGATTTTTTTGTTTTTGATGCCTGATACCTGATCCTATTGACACCTCGTGACCACACAGGCTGGGTGCTTCTTCCATGTGGGCTTTCTTGCTTCTCAGATAGATGGCCACCTGTTTATCTTCAAGCCTTTAAGACCCCAGACACTATATCTTTGATAGCCGGGCACCATCAGCTTTTTTCACCACATTTGCTTATGCACCTGCTTTGTCTTCTGCGATTGTGTCGGGAAGGTGAGCTTCATGGAATGCCAGTTTAATAGAACAAAGTGTTCTTGCATTGGGGAGTACTTGAATGGAGGCCCCATGTTCATCTGCTACCTTAATACTAAACCTATAAATATTTGCACATAGATCTATTTCCCCATCATCAAATAAAAATATATTTACATATGTACATTGCCTATATTTAGACCTCTATAAATGCCCTTTGCCTCCTGGCTCTTTCCTCTGTTTCCTTTTACTTTCCTCTTGCCCCACTATCATGCTCAG
Source organism: Tenrec ecaudatus (assembly GCF_050624435.1). Classification (NCBI taxonomy): domain Eukaryota; kingdom Metazoa; phylum Chordata; class Mammalia; order Afrosoricida; family Tenrecidae; genus Tenrec; species Tenrec ecaudatus. Next base: position 30,856,349 of record NC_134543.1, on the reverse strand, counting down.
CCTTCATTTGGGTTTCAGAAATTCCTCTTGATTACATTACCCTTGATCAAGCCCTACCAGGCCTCCTACACCCTCCTCACCACCGATTTTGGATCACTTGTTGTCCCTGGGTTTGTTGACACCATTTCCTTTCCCCCACCTCCCCCTATCCAATGTCTCCTCAAAGGTGTTGGTACCTCCAGAAGTGTTTCTCCTCTAGATTGTTCATCCAGCCCATCTTATTTAGACAGACCTGAGCAGATAATAACATGCACAAAAAACAAGACAAAGCAAAACAAACAATAAAAAACAACAACCACCACCACAACAAAAACCAATGAACTATAAATAGTTCAAGGTCTGTTTGTTGACCCATTTTTCTTTCTTCTAGAGCTTAAACTCAGTGCTGTTGAGTTAATTCCAACTCATAGTGACCCTTTATAGGAAAATTATACACCTTTTTTAGCAGTTTTATTGATATATAACTCACATGCCATAAATTCGATGGTTTGAATACATGGAAAAGATTGTGAAAGCTGTAAATTTTTAATGAGAGCAGATAACCTTAACTTTTCCTACTATTGTGGAGCATATCACCTTCTAATATGTCATAATCACCTTAGGACCTGAGAGTGCTGTGAGTTAGGCATTGGGTTGCTAGCCATAAGTTCAGCAGTTCAAACCCACCAGCCACTTCACTGGAGAACCACAAAGCTGTCTGCTCCCATAAAGAATTACAGTTCAGAAACCTTATATAGGGGTCACTTGGAGTCAGAATCTACTTGCAATCAGTGGGTTTTCTAGAATGTTGTTGTTGTTGGGTGCCATCAAATTGGCTCCAACCCAGAGTGACCCTTTGCGTAACAGAACGAACCACTGTCCGGTCCTGTGCCATCCTCGCCATGGCTCCTGTGCCTGAGCCCATCGAGGCAGCCACTGTGTCAGTTCATCTCTTTCAGGGCCTTCCTCTGTTTCTCTGCCCCTCCACTTTACCAAACATGATGGCTTCTCCAGGGACTGCTCTCTCCTGACAACGTGTCCAAAGTATGGAAGATGCAGTCTCGCCATCCTTGCCTCTGAGGAGCACTCTGGCTGTACTTCTTTCACTACAGATTGTTTTGTCCTTCTGGCAGTCCGTGGTACTTTCAATCTTCTTTTCCAGCACAATTCAAATGCATCCACTCTTCTAAGGCAGCAGTTCTCAACCTGGGAATCATGACACCTTTTGGGGGTCAAATGACCCTTTCACAGGGGTTGCCCGATTCATAACAGTAGCAAAATTAGTTATGAAGTAGCAACTAAAATAACTTTATGGTTGGGGGGGTGGGCACCACACATGAGGAACTGTATGAAAGGGTCACTGCATTAGGAAGATTGAGAACCACTGTTCTAGGGTCTTCTTCAATTCAATAGCCAATGTTGGATATTGAATAAGGATTTGTAGAATATACTTGTCATTTACTAGTGTCTCCCTCCAGTAGATTTAGTTAAATTCATTGAAGGCAAAGGTTTTTGTTTTGTTTACTAACACATCCAAAGGACATAGGAAAATGCTTGGTAGTCTCAATATTTGCTGAAATAAATCAGTTTCTCCTATAAATGTATTCCTTGTAGATTTTTAGTATGCAGCATTGTCAAATGAGGAATTTCCTTTCTACTCTTAGCCAAAAGCTTTTATTATCAGTAGATATAAAGCTTTATCCAGTGCCTTTTCTGTATTTATTGAAGTTAACATTTCATTTCCCCATTTGTGATGGGATCTATAGCTTTTTCTGTTGTGTAACTGTTTTATACATAGGGTAAACAGTTCATGACCCTGATCTGCTGTTGACTTTTGAGATCTAATACCTGACCTGGATTTTCAGTTCTATGTTGAGAAATAAAGAAAACTCTTTAACTGATTATGAAATCAAGATTATATTGGCTCCAGAAAGTGAGTTGGCAGCTTTTCTTTTTCTGGTTTTGGAAACAACTTGTGTCACAGAGACTATCTGTTCCTTGGAAGCTGGACAGAGCTCACTTGTGAAACTGTGTAGGCTTGGAGCTTTAAGAGAGAACTATCAGAGTAGACCTCTTTGATTACAGTTTCAATTTCTAAAGTAGTGTTTTCAAACAAACATACAGACTCATTGCCAACTCATAGAAACCTATAGGACAGGATAGAGCTGCCCCTGTGAGTTTCTGTCACTACAATTGCACCACTATATACTTTCAAAGATAGAAAAAGAATATACATCTTAGAATGAATGAAGTATGGTAAAATATCAAATATAAAAATGTTTTGTTTGTAAACCTGATGGAAGTCAGGTATATGGGCATTAAATAATGTTTGCTTTTTTTTCTCTTTTCTCTAAGAAATATGTACATTTAAGTGAATCATTCTGATCACATGAAATTGAAATACATTCTTTGAATATTAAGTCTCAAAGAGAGAATTATTTTAATGGTAAAAGCAACTAAGGTTAATAGTTATTGCAGGAAAATTGCATCACCTAATCATATCAATGAAGACAGCTTTTTTTTTTTCAATAGGCAAAAGCAACAACAATCAAAGAAGCCTTAGCCAGATGGGTGAGTATATGAGTTTTCACTTCTTTAAGAAACTGTACGAAGAAAAGATTTTGATAACTATTTAAATCTGACCCACTGAACATGAGGAATCCCTGTGCTATGTGAACTGTTCAGTATTTTGACTGTAATGGCGCACTCACAAACCTACACCAGTGGTAACATTGTATAGGACTTAATGCGCATGTATACATGTGCACTCACTCACAAATGAGCAAATGTAAAATTGGGAAACTTGGATTAAGATTAGTGGACTCTATAAGAAGTCTTCAAAAAATCGTGGAAAAAAATACATTATCTTTTAATTCAGTTTATCCATGATCTTTTTGATGCCCCTCATATCAGTATCAATATCCTGATTGTGATAGTATACTATATTTTACAAAATTTGCCATTGAATAACACTGAGTGAAGTGTACAAGGATCCTCATTGTATGCCTGTTATTTCTTACAAATGTATGTGAATCTTCAGTTATGTTAAAATTTCTTCGCTTATACAACAAATTCTGACCACTGAGAAGGTTGATTCATCTGTTGATGTAAAATGGCTGGAATCTCTGTACATTTCCCCTTTCAACTTCCTCTTCATTGTCAGATGAGAAGAGTAGTATGAGAGCTATAGTATCTGGATTTTGGACAGGGAATGGTTTTAGCTTCTTGGAAGTTTGGAGCAGAGACAGCCAGTGTGGGCAAATATAAACCACATATAGACAAATGGAAAGTATTGAAGAAAAGAAAACCCAAACCAAACTCACTGCATGGAGTCAGTGCCAACTCCTAGGTGCACAATAGGACAGGGCAGAACTGCCCCGTGATTTTCCGAGACTCTAACCCTTTATGGGAGTAGAAAGCCCTGTTTGTCTCCTGTGGAGCAACTGGTGGTTTCAACTGCTGGTCTTATGGTTAGTAGCCCATTGAGTAACCATAATGTCACCGGGGCTCCTAAAAGAAAAGAATAAGATGGTAATATTACAGATGAAACTACATTATAAAAGATGTGTAAAATATGCATTGTAAATATTTGGAACATTATAACATAACTTCAAGTTTAAACTGTTGTAGCCCAGCATTCAGTTTTTATGACCATTGGTAGCTTATATAGTTTAGTCATCAGTTCTCAACCTGTGGGTTGTGACCCCTTTGGGGGTCGAATGACCCTTTCCCAGGGGTCACCCAATTCATAACAGTAGCAAAATTAAAGTTATGAAGTAGCAACTAAAATAATTTTATGGTTGGGGGTCACCACAACATGAGGAACATGTTCTAAATCACAACATGATCTAAATAATCAGTAGTTATCTTGCATAATAATGTACCTTTTGTGTTTTTAGATCATCTGTGAACCAGATAAGGCTATAAGAACATTAGTGTCTAGGGATAATAGAAGTAAAGAAATATTTGTTTTAGTTCTTATTACTTATGTTAGTTGCAATTTAAAATTTTGTTTATAACAGTTTCATGAAAGAAAAAGAATTTGAAGTAGGCTCTGTATTAGATACAATTTATTTTATTTAGATTTTAGGATTTTATTTATTTATAGTAATAAATGCTTGTTTTAATATGCAGATTAATTTCTAAAGAACATTATGATAAGTAGTTGACATTTATGATGATGGATTGATTGATTTGAGTCAGGTGGTTCAATTTATTGGTGGGCATAAGTCAGGCAAGGAACAGGGCTACCAAGACCATCATGAATGCAGGGCCTACCTCTTGTCCAAGGGGCCACCACTAGGGATCTATTTGACTCCGTCCAAGGGGCCACCACTAGGGATCTATTTGACTCCACATCCATCTGAGGTGAGGCATTGCTCAGCCACCATGTCATCAAATTCATTGGTATTAAGCTTGTTGAAACCCCACTTCTTGGAGATGTGGATCATCTTGATCCCAGGAAATTTGAACTTGGCCTGGATAAGGCCTCAATCACATGATCCTTGTTTTGATGCTTGGTTGATGTGGAGCCTAGCCACCATGCCTCAAGGTTTCCTGAAAATACCTCTCATCCCAGTTGAGAGCCTAGTTTAGGGACAGTAGAAATTAGGTCAGAGCCATCAAAGAGCAGCAAAGGGCTGTCCTCAAGGTCCCTTAGGGCAGTCTATACATGCCAGCATGCTGCATATACTTCTGAGGAGGCTGCTGTTTGTAGCCATCACATACCGGCCCCCATGGGAAGGTAGTCAGCTTAATTGGCTGTAGACCTTTAAGATTATTTGAAGTTAACGAGGTCACTCACTGATTAACAAACATTCATTTAAGAGCCACTCCATGTTGAATCCCTTGGGTAGTGCGCATGCTAAAGTGCTCAACTACAAATGCCAATTCAGTGACTCAAATTTACTCAGAGGCGCCTTGGAAGAGAGGCCTGGCATCCTCTTCTGAAAAGTTACTACCATTGAAAACTGTGGAGCACATTCTCTGGAATATTGTGCTTGCCATGCGTCAGAACTGGCTGCAGAGCAACTGGTTTGGTTTTTAGCTGTTAGTTACCCCTCCCCTTATAGATTACTAAGTGACACAACAATAAGAACTGAGTGATATGTATATGTATTAGATCTCTACATTTCAGTTGATTCTGTCTTTTATTTTATTGATGTGTGATTATTTGATTTTTTAAAATGTGTGGCTTTTGTGTCTTGTACTGTACCACATCATAGAAAACATCAGAAAGCAAAGGAGACATCTCTGAGTTTAAGGAGCTTTTCATTTTTGTTGGACAGCTATAGCTAACATTTAGAAATAAGACATTTAGAAAATATTACTAACCAGAATGTATTGATAATTACTTTTAATTCTGTCTTTAGTATGATACTTAAACTCCTAACCAAAAAAAGGGGGGGAAAGAAAATTAAACTCTTAAGGTGGAATTTAGTAGTAAGTTACCTAAATCTAATTTGTTGCTATTGAGTTGATTCTGAGTCATTGCAACCCTACAGGACAGAGTAGAAAGATAAGATTTCCAAAGCTGTACAACGTTATGTAAGCAGACTGCTCTGTATGGTTGTTGTTGTCGTCGTCTGAGAGTTTGAGTGGTGCACCACGAGGGCCCCTTAGTAGTTAGTTAACCAAGAAACCCCAACGCGAAGCTGACTCACAGTGACTCCCTGTGGGTTTCTGAGAATGTAGCTATTTATGGGAGTACAAAGCCAGTCTTTTCCTGTGGAGCTGCTGGGAGTTTTGAACTGCATATCACAGCCCAACTCGTGATCGCTACGCCACCAGGGCTCTCTAGTAAGTAGGAAGTTAGGGTAAACTAAATTGCTTTTACCACAGCTGTTTTGAAAAGAAGACCCCTGGTGGCATAATGGGTTAAATGTTGGACTGCTAACTACAAGGTCAACAGTTCAAAACCAGCAGCCATTCTACAAGAGAAAGGTGAGACTTTCTCAAAGAGTTAGTCTCTGCAACCTGCAGAGGTTTCCTTATTCTGTCCTATAAGATTGCCAGGAGTCAGAATCAAGTCAAGGACATGAGGCTTTTCCAATTTGTATTAAAAAAGGAAGGCCTCCCAAATATTTGATTTCCAGCTCAGGCTGAACTGTACTGAAAAAGGAGGAAAGGTTGTCAATGAAAATAGAAGGGTCGTGAGGAGGAGGCAAACCAGTCAGGGGCCAGTATAGCACTGATAAAACATTATACTTTCCTCTACTTCTTTAATGCTTCCCCCCACATGCTCACTATCATGATCCCAATTCTACCTTAAAAATCCAGCTAGGCCCAAGCATGTACACTGGTACAGATAAGAGCTGGAAACAAAGAGAATCCAGGACAGATAAACCCTTAGGACCAATAATGAGAGTAGTGATACCAGGAGGGTAAGGGAAAGGTGAGGGGAGAAAGGGGGAACCGATCACCATGATCTACATATAATCTCCTCCCTTTTCAACAGAAAAGTGGGTGAAGGGAGACATCGGTCAATATAAGACAGAAAAAAATAATAATTTATAAATTATCAAGGGTTCATGAAGAAGGGAGGGTCCAGGAGGGAGGGGGAAAATGAGGAGCTGATACTAAGGACTCAAGTAGTAAGAAAATGTTTTGGGAAGGATAATGGCAACAAGTATACAAATGTGCTTGGCACAGTGGATGGATGTTTGGATTGTGTTAAGAGTTGTATGAGCCCCCAATAAAATGATTTTAAAAAAAGAAGAAAACAGTTGATCTTACAGGTCTGAGCCTGCAGTTTAAGAAAAGTAGGTTCCCTGGGGGACAGACAACAGAAAAGTGGGTGAAGGGAGATGTCAGATAGTGTAAGATATGATAAAATAATAAATTATAAATTATCAAGGGTTCATGAGATGGGGAGCGGGGAGGGAAGGAGAAAATGAGGAGCTGATGCCAGGGTCTTAAGTGGGGAGCAAATGTTTTGAGAAGGATGAGGGCAATGAATGCACAAATGTGCTTTACACAATTAATGTATGTATTGATTGTGATAAGAGTTGTATGAGCCCCTGATAAAATATAAAAAAGAAAGGAAAAGTAGGTTTAAAAACAAACACTTTTCCGGGCCGGGGGTGGTGGTGTTAAATTTGGTTTTTGCTTATGGATTGATAGATTTTTAAAGGATTGTGAATATTGCAGAAATAAAAGTTATTCTCTTTCTTCCTCCTTTCCACTTATTTGGCCAGGGCCAAATAATTATCTGATTTAGCCACGTAGAAGCCGACACACCTCTAGACAGTAGGTAGAGGTTTTCATTGAAAAGCTGGTAAAGAATTCACTTTCCAAATTCTGAACAAGTAAGCATTGAAACACCTAAGGGAATTCTGGTTGTTTTTGTCTCCATATAACAATTTGGGATCATTTTCTCCATCTTTATTTTTATCACAGGAAGAGAAAACGGGTCAGAAGCCATTTGATACCAAAGAGATAAAGCTTTATGCCCAGATTCCGCCTATAGAGAAGATGGATGCGTCCTTGTCCATGCTTGCTAACTGCGAGTAAGTGAGCTCGTTTCCCTTCCTCTTTCGAGTACTCCTGTTAGGCTGCCCCTCCTGTCCTTCAGATCTGAAAGAAAATAGGTACATTTGTTTTTTGTATGATCTTCATTAATTTTTCATTTGCTCATATAATCTTCCCTTTGACAAAAATGAAAGAATTCATGGTCTGTATGATTAGGAATAGAATAATACTGAATGGTCCAATTTTAAAATAGAATATTTATGTGTCCAGCTGTAGAAGTCCCTTGGTCTCTTGGGAGAAGGTCTGTTACACAATAAAATCAGTACTCAGTAATGAGATAGAAACTGCTGTCTCTTGTAAAAATTATTCACCAAAGATAGTACTGTACTTACTACTATGCAAAAAAGCCCCCAACTTTTCACACGATAAAAATGCACGGTAGCAGATTTGCTGTTGTTCTGTGCCATCAAGTCGATTCCGACTCATAGCAACTCAATAACAGTTAACTGCTCCGTAAGGTTTCCTAGGTTTCTATGGGAAAAGAACCATCGGGACTTTCCTCCCTCAGATGGGCTGGTGGATTCACGCCACCGATCATTCAGTTAGCAGCCCAGCAATCAACCAATTGTATCACCAAGGCTCCTTGTAATACATTTGAAAACATGAAAAGTACAAAGGAAAAGAATTAACATCAGGCTAAATTGTATTCTTTGTGAGCACCAATTAATATTAGTTTGTGCCTTCTTTGTAAAATTCTAAGTAGAATCAAATTACATTGATTATTTTATAATCTTGTTTTCCCATAAATTTAAGTATCATTTAAATGAATTTAAATATATTTTCTAAGTATGCTACATGTTGTTTAGCAGAAGTCTGTGACTAATTTGAGGAAATCGTACCAGGATATCACTTTGCTTTCAGAGTGCAATGTCTTTTGATGACGGGATTGAAGAATTACATCCTCTTTTTTCTGACTCCTCCTTCCTGATCACCTGCATCAGACTCTCCTGATGCAGTTGATAAATTCCACCCCAAATTATAGAAACAGAATATCTATTGATGAAACCAGAAATGTGTGTCATAATAAAGTCCATGGGTATCTCCTAGATGCCTGTGTGGCAGTAGACTATTTTGAGTGTAAAGAGAAAGGCAAAGCTATTTAGTTGTTGTGCAACGTGACCGTCGTACAGAGAACATAGTGCGTCACAGCAAAGTCATCCTCGAAATGGTTTTATTGGCTTCTTGCATGATTTCAGTATGACTTTCTAATCAGAGTAATCTCAAAGGTAAAAGTTTGAGAAGGTTTTGTATCCCTACCACATACCCTGGAAATGGCTTAGGACACACCAAACATTTCAAAAATTTTATGGGCAGTTCTACTCCATCGCATGGGAATGCTATAAGTCAGAATTGACTCAATGGCACACAACAATCTTAAACAAATGTTAAGAATAATTCCCTAGTCATATTCCCAGATGTAAGTCACTTCACTTTTCAGTGGTAGTTGTAATGATGAAAGATGAGAAGAAAAATAGATATGATAGAAAGTGGGAAAAACCACAGAGAACCATTTGTTCTTCAGGTCTAATCATAAAAGGTAAGATCACAATATTTGAGGGATGTGAATAGATAGTCCTGTTGTCAGACAGAGAGCATTGTGAAGTTGATTGTGCCAGACATAGTTAGGCCAAAATGTAATAGCTTATCATTTTCTCTCTCTTTTGACCCATTTAAAAGCTGTGTCAGTTAAAAAAAAAAAAGTGAAGGGGAAATACACCAGGATTAAACCCCTGGTGAATCTTGAATAGCCGTGCTATCATGCAGAGTGCATTGTAAAGTGGATTATTTCAGAAACAGGTTAAAACTTACCACCCTATCATTTGATCTGCCTTAGGATTCAATTTAAATTTGTTCTAGTTTTTAATATTTTTGCTTTCTTTTCTATTGAAGTTTTATGTTTTACTTTGTTATTGCTGTTTGATTTTTAAAAATGTTTTTCTGAATATGAAATCCAGAAGGTCAATCTATAGAGACGTAACTGGAGTAATGGTTCCTTGGGGTCTGACAGGGGAAGTTGGGGGGAAATGGGCAGCTAATAACGTTGAGCACAAGAATAAGAAAACATTCTAAAACGAATGTGGTGATGACTATGCAACTCTTCTTGATGTGATTAAATTATTGAATTGTATGATATGAAAATTATATACCAGTAAATCTGTAAAAAATAAAAAAGCATACAGGAAAATCTCAAAGACAAAACAGTAAGATCATAGACTCTGGAGACAGATATCCCCAGGTTTTTATTCTGGCATGGCCATTTCCTGGCTGTGTAATATTAGGCAATTGCTTAACATTGATGAGCTTTATTTTCCTCACTTGCAAAATGTGGGTAATAATAATACTTTATAAGATTGTTATGAATGCTCAAAGTTAATAAACGTTGCATTAAGTGGCCAATAAAAGTTACCTTGTATCATGTTTTTTGCATGAAATTTCCTAAGATATTAAATCATTTGACCAAAGTAAGAATATTAAGAATATTTAACTATGTACCCTTTAGATTTTTGTTTTATGATTAAAATCAAAAGAGTTATAAAATATTTATATGACATATTAAAAGTAATTTTCTTTGGGAAGATGTATAGAGTGAGTAGAATTATATATGACTTATTATATGACAGTGTTTCATCTCTATCAATTAATAGAGAGGTAGATTAATTTTTTTGCTGTTACAGGAATATACTATCTAGTTCATATATCTTTTGTTATTTGTATGATATTTTGCCATTCAGTAAGAGCTATTCCCAGAAAAGGGCTGAAAAATATATGCATTAAAGATTTTAATCAATAACATCAAATTAGCTTCGAAAAGGTTTTTCTAACTTTCTACAAAATATATATCTTTAAGGTACTGTATTTTGTAATCAGGAAAAAAAAAGTTAGATTTCAAAAAAATAAATGCTATAACTGGGAGTGAGGAAGATATTCAGCATAAACAAAAAATGTGACTTCAATAATATCTTCTATTAGTACTTAAAGAATACTTTCTGATAAACCATTAAAGCTTTTCTCTCTTAATACAAGCTTGTTTTTTTTTAATTCTTTTTAAGGAAACTTTCACTGTCCACAAACTGCATTGAGAAAATTGCTAACCTGAATGGCTTAAGTAAGTGATGCACAGTAACAGATGGTTCTTGGATTTTTTAGTTATATGGATAAACATTCCAGGCATACTATGTAATTCTAAAACCGACACCTGTTTTAACCCAGTAATTGTGAGATAACAGAATATATAAGCCATATGTCTTGAATTTTAATTAGTCCAATGAAAATCAGAGATAACATAAGACCTGTTGTGCTTGTGTGTGTGTGCGCACGTGCATGCGTGTGTATGTGTGTGTGTGTGATTTGTTTGGATTTTCCTCTTGAGTGTATTTCAGACTTATTCTGGTCAAATAGAATTTCTCCCTATCCCCATTCTTGCTTTATCTCTCTTTGTTGGTGACATCCCACTTCCCCAATATAGCAAGGCTTCCAGCTGCATGTATTAGTTTCCTATAGATGCTATAACAAATTGGCTTAAGACAGCAGATATTTATTATTTTCAAAATTCTGGTGTCCATAAGCCTGAAACCAATTAAACTGGGCTCAAAGTAAAATTTGGGTAGGGCCATGCTACCCGTCAGAGGTTCTGGAGGAGAATCTGCTTGCCTCTTCTAATTTCTGGTGACTATATGTATTCTTTGGATTGTAGCTGCGTAACTCCTCCTCTTCTGTCTTTGTCACGTCTCCTGTCTTCCTCTTAGGCGGCTGCTGTGCATTCAGGGCTCATGCAGAGAATCTAGTATAATCTCCCCATTTTAAGATCTTTAATAGCATCTGTAACATTTTTTGCTATATAAGGTAACGTTTTCAGGTTCCAGGGATTAGAAAGTGGGTATCTTTTAGAGGATTATGATTTATTTTACCATTCGCCCCCTCTCCATTCCTGAAGTCCTACATCCATAGTCCTAACACAGTCCTGTTGACCTCTCTTTGAAGAAGCTCTCAAATAATTTGTTGCTTTTAGCTTTCTAGTGGCTTTAGCTCATTTCCCTTGTTGTTTTTGTTCGGTACCATTGAACTGCTTCTGACCCATAGTGACCAGAACAGCCAAACAAAACATTACCCAGCCCTGCACCATCCTCACAATGCCCCTGTGCTTGAGCCCATTGTTGCCCCAGTGTGCCAATCCATCTGATTGAGGGCCGTCCTCTTTTTCACTGCACTCTACCTTCGCAAGCATCATGTCCTTCTCCAGGGCCTGGTTTCTCCTGACAATATGCCCCAAGTATCTAAGATGAAGTCTTACCATTCTTGCCTCTAAGGAGCACTATGACTGTACTTCTTCCAAGACAGATTTGTTTGTCCTTTTGGCAATCCCTAGTACTTCCTATATTCTTTACTAGCACCACAATTCAAACACATCAATTCTTCTTCAATCTTCCTTATTCAGTATCCAATTTTCACATTCATATGAGGCAATTGAAAATGCATGGCTTGGGTCAGGAACACTGTAGTCTCTGCTTTTCAACACTCTGCAGAGGTCTGGTGCAGAAGTTATACCCAAGGAAATGCATCATTTGATCTCTTTCTCTCTCATTATCATTTGATCTCTTTACTGTTGCTTCCAAGAACATTGATTGTGGATCCAAGAAAGACAAAGTCCTTGACAACTTCAACCTTTTCTCCATTGATCATGATGCTACTTATTGGCCCAGTTGTGAGGATTTTGGTCTTCTTGAATGAGTTGTCATCCATACTGAAGGCTGCCATCCTTGATCTTCATCAGCGAGTATTTCAAGTCAAACAAGGTTGTGTTATCTGCATATTGTAGGTTGTTAATAAGCCTTCCTCTGTTCCTGATGCCATATTCTTCTCCATATAATCCAGGTTCTCTGATTATTTCCTTAGCATACAGATTGAATTAAGTATGGTGAGAGGATACAACCAGTGGTGGGATACAAATATAACAACCGGTTCACTGTCGTAATGACCATTTTAAGTGTTAAAAAACAATATCGCAAAAGGTATATTCGTACAGTTAATACTTAAAATAAGAACAATAAAAGAGGTACACAAAACTAGATTGTTAAAAGAAAGCATCTTAAAATATGAAAAATAGTAAATGATACCTGACAAAAACAATAAAAATGTTACATAAGATATATCCATATTGCTTCTTGATTGGCATCCTTATTTGCAATAGTCTTCACTTTTATTTGAGCATGACTGTGATTTATCTTGAACCATCGTTTTACTATAGGAGTAGAATCCCATTCCTTTAGAGGTAGGCCAACTAGACAACAGCCATTGTGTTTGATATATGAGTAACCGCTAGATGACCTCTCTTCCCTGAACATATTATGCTCATTTTAAATACCCCTTTCTGCCTCTGCTGAACTCTGTCAGCAATTGTTCTGACAGTATTTTTAGCTCTTTGAACACTTTCAGGAACTGCCTCATTCACTGGTAATATCTTGTGGGAATTTGGGGTGTAACAAAAAGCTGAAATAAATGACAGCATGTTACCCTCTGGTTGTTTGGCACTTTTTTCTTTGCATTAGAGGTTTGTTTGCTGAAATAACAAGTACAATGGAATGAAAATGTAGTTTCCATTAACAATACAACGAGTTTAATGAAATGAATAATATTACAAGCATAATTCTGTCTAATTTTATACCTGTGCACAGAATGCACATTACTGCAGGTGCTTAGAATATGCTCTTGCCATATTAATGTTAAAAAAAGAGTACAGATGTAAATTTGTGATTTTCACGTTGGGTGGCTGGCTGGCAACCACCTTAGAGAGAACCCTAATTACAACTGCCATTGTAACAACCAATTTGTTCAACTCAACAAAAATTAGGCATTGGTTCTGTTGAACCAGGGCGAACTGGCTGGATCTCACTGGATACAGCCCTAACACACACCTTTCCTGTAGTATTCCTTGTTCTTGATCCATGCATACGTTCTGCGCAAGCACAATGAAGTGTCCTGGAATTCCGTCTTCATTGGCGTGTCTGTAGTTGTTTAAGATCCACACAATCACATGCTTTTGCACAGTCAGTAAAACACAAGTCCTTGCCTTTCCAAGCATTTTGGCCACTTTCCACAGTTAAGAAATACGAGGGGGTAACCCCCAAAAAACTAGAAAAAAGCTCTGCGGGGGGAGCTTTTCTGGTACACATTTTTCCCATTAAGTGAGCATCCAGGAACGACTTCTGAGTTAGTGTACCCAGTGGTGTCGCCTGGGAAGGATCTCTTTGAACACAGTGAATTTTTTTTTCGTAAAAGTTTCGCTCGAACCTTGTTTTTTATGATGGCCGATTTAAGGGAACAGTATGCAGCTGTGACATTTTGTTTCCTGCTCAGGAAAAAATGCCTCAGAAACTGTTGTGATGTTGAACGCAGCTTACAAGGACAGCACTATGGGAAAAACGTCAAGTGTATGAGTGGTTTTCGTGTTTCAAAAAGGGTGAAATGTCTGTTGATAACAAACCTCGTTCTGGACGTCTGTCAGCTTCCTGAACGGATGAAAATGTCAACAAAATTCATGCACATGTGCTTAAAGACTGATGACAGATTATTGAAGAAATGGGGAAGTTATCTGGACTATGTTGGAGCTTGGTTTAGCGAATTTTGATGGCAGAGTTGGGAATGAGAAGGGTCGCTGTCTCTGGGTCTGACTGACCAGGAAAAAGAGCAACCGAGTGGAAACATCCGGTACTTTGAAAGAACACTCCTTACGGTGCTATTCTTAGGATCCCCAAAGCAAACATCCGTCAAGCCAGTGGAAGACGCCATTGTCACGTCCCCCCAAAAGCTCATTAAGTCAGCTGTTCTCAACCTGTGCATCACGACCCCTTTGGGGGTGGAACAACCTTTTCACAGGGGTCGCCTGATTTCATAACAATAGCAAAATTACAGTTATGAAGTAGCAATGAAAATAGTTTAATGGTGGGGGGGTTCACCACAGTATGAGGAACTGCATTAAAGGGTCGCAGCATTAGGAAGGTTGAGAACCACTTTGTTAAGTGAAGTCAAAGATCAAAACAGTACTCATTTGTTTTTTTGATGTGAACATTTGGTGCTCATTTCACCAGGTCAGACTTCATCAAGCTTTCTATTTAGAGGTCTTGAAAAGATTGTGTGACAGTGTGTGACATTAAAGGCCTGATTGTGGCAGACAAGGGACTGGTGTTGCCCTCACAACAATGCACCTGCTCACGCAGCCGTCTCCGTGTGCCAGCTTTTTGCCAAAGAAGCTGTCCTTTCTTGCCCCGTGCACCTGACTCACCTGATCTCACGCCCTGAGACTTCTTTTGGTTTCCATGAATGAAGAGCGACATGAAACATCAGCGATTTGATAGCTCAGAAGAGGTGAAGAAAAAAACGAGGGAGATGCTATCAGCCATCCAAATGATAAGTTTGAGAAATGTTTCCAAAAATGGAATTGACTAATGTATTAAATGTAATGGAGAGGACTTGGAAGGTGTGATAAGGTTGTTTTCCCCCAGGTCCTGGATGCTTCCTCCCCCCAACTACCATGATCCGAATTCTACCTTGTGGGACTGGATGGGGCAGAGGTTGTGCACTGGTGCATGTGGGAGCTGGAGGCACGGGGAGTCCAGGGTGGATGATGCCTTCAGGACCAAGGCTGTGAGGGGCGATACTGGGAGAGTAGAGGGTGAGTGGGTTGGAAAGAGGGAACAGATTACAAGGATCCACATGTGACCTCCTCCCTGGGAGAGGGACGGCAGAGAAGGGGGGGAAGGGAGACTCCGGATAGAGCAAGATATGACAAAATAACAATCTATAAATTATCAAGGACTCATGAGGGAGGAGGGGAGAGGGAAGGGAGGGGGAAAAAAGAGGACCTGATGCAAAGGGCTTAAGTGGAGAGCAAATGCTTTGAAAATGATTAGGGCAAAGAATGTACGGATGTGCTTTATACAATTGACGTGTGTATATGTATGGATTGTGATAAGAGTTGTATGAGCCCCTAATAAAATGTGAAAAAAAATTTAAATACATAGCTTTGAAAAAAAATTCTGTTTTATTTTAGGTACCTCCTCATACATTTGAATTCATAACTCATTGTACACATTTGTATAAATACACACATAAAATTTCTTATAACCATTTATGAGGGTCAGTAAAATATTGCTATAAAAAGAATATGGACCTTTAGTTAAACAAAATTTGAAGCTATTGTTTTTCAACATACCCTCCATCTGGGTAAGTGTGGTATGCATTTCTTGTTTTAATCATTTTAAGCAAAAGGGAAGAAATTTATTGGAGCCCATACGGGAATCCCTAGAGGGGCCCAGCATCCCCTACTGTGTAGGCATGCCCAGCAAAGGGTCACACCATTCACTGTGCCCCCATGTCCCAGAGGGACGCCCGGTATGCATTTCTGGAGGCAGTATTTTCATCTCTCCAACCCTTTACAGAGCCAGTCCATGGAGAAAGACATCATGCTTGGTAGAGCGCCAGCAAGAAAGAGGAAAGCCCTCAATGCGATAGACTGACACATGGCTGCAACAATGGGCCCAAGCATGGGAACCACTGTGAGGATGGCGCGGGACTGGGCACTGCTTTGTTCTGTTGTGCATAGGGTTACTATGGGTCAGAACGGACTTGATGGTCCCTAACAATAACAACCCTTTTCTGAAGAGTTCTGCACACTTTGCTTTACATTGCACCAAAATGTCAGTTTGGGCATCCTTGTGGGACTCATATCATGTTCCTTTTAAATGTCCTTGAATTTAGGTTACAAAAAGAAGTATGAAAGAGCAAGATCTGGGCTGTAAGATGGGCAGAGCAGTTTCCCAATGAAATTTTCATAGGATGACTTTTGCTGCTCTTGACTCAATCTATCAAGATTACTCCTTCCTTTTTAAAATTCATTTTATTGGGGGCTCATACAACTCTTATCACACTCCATCCATCCATTGTGTCAAGCACGTTTGTACATTTGTTGCCATCATCATTCTCAAAACATTCACTTTCTACTTGAGCCCTTGGTATCAGCTCCTCATTTATCCCCTCCCTCCCTGCTGCCCACTCCCTCAAGATTACCCTTTGAGATCTCCCCTTAACAGTTGCTCTTACCCTCTGAACTGACTCTCTACCTCAGATTGAACAGACCTAGCAGAACCCCACGAAACCTACTATTTGGATCGAACCTTTTTTTGAAGGCACTGGAATGAGACTGAAACATAATGTCTCCAGCCATCCACTGATTGACGAGATGGGTTTAAACACATTTGGTTTTGAAGAAACCCACGTATGTATAAACTGGAGCTACAGTAACAATACTTTTGGAATTACCCTTACATAACTGAAATAAAAATTTCCAAAAGAATATTTACTTAAAAAAATAATTTCATTTGGAGCTCATACAACTCTTATCACAATCCATACATACATCATTTGTGTCAACCACATGTGTACATTCATTGCCCTCATCATTCTCAAAACACTAGCTCTCCACATGGCCCCCAATATTTACCTTTTAACATAGGTAGAATTTTTTTAAATTCTCATTCATTTTTTTAAAAATGCTGGTCACAGCCTACTGACTTGATTTCACAACCTCTTTATTGGTTATGACCCACATTTCAAAAATTACTGGTTTATGAATTTGTAATAGCCTCTTAATTGATCTCCTATATCTAATTTTTCTATTCTTCATTGACCTTCAGAACATATACTAGCATTTTCTTTCTAAAAATACCATTCTTATTAGCATTCTCTTGATCAGAAACCTTCATTAAAGAGGTTTTGCCTAGTTGCAATTAAAGTTGTCCTCAAATTGTTTTAAGCACTCGTCCCACCTTACCCACACCCCAAACCACATTTTAAAATTATTTTGTGCACTTATTAAGGCAGTGCTTTTTGTTAAGAATAATACCTTCCTCTAACAGAAAGATCCTACAAGAAACAAAGATTAAAATTAAAAATACCAGCCTTAAATGTTACCTTCCCATATATAAAGATTTCCTTACTCTCTGTCAAAATTTCTTACTTCTTCTTTGGGTATATTTGGATTACCATAAGTTACTTACCTCATGTGGTTATAGTGAACACTAAATGATTTTAGTGTATTTAAAGTGCTTAGAATTATGCCTGACACATAGGAAATATGTAATAAATATTCATCATTATGATAGCCAGTTGGGAATAAATTCTGACTTTTTAGATAGTGAATGCCGTGGGAGCAAGGAGCACATTTTATTCATCTCTTTAGTATCTACTTTATGCTCCTCTTTTTCCTGAATCCTTCCTCAAAGTTGGCATTCGTATAATGCGGGGTAGGAATCAGAATGCAATTGATTCTAAGTTCTCACTGGCTGGTTAAACAATTTGGTACATTTTATTTAATTTTCTGCTCCCGTTTATTTGTCTGTAAATTGAAATAACTTGCTTAAATGAGACTAAACAAATATACATTATTTATCATAAAAGATAACATGCTTTCATTTTTATAAAACCATAGTGATGACAGTCTTGCAAATAGATGACACAAGGGGTGGCAAGTGAGTCTTAACTCATATTTTAACTTCGTTAATTGGTAAATTATGTTGGAATGAATTCCAAAAACAGTGGAAGGAGTATCTTGAGGCCTGTCATAGACAAAGAATGAGGAGACTCAACGCCCATCGGTAGACAATTGGACATCCCCCCAAAGAAGGGTTACAAGGAAGGGACAATTCTATCAATGTTCAGTATAGCACAAATGAAACACATATCAGTCCTCTAGTTCCTAAATGCGTCCTCTCCCCTACTACCATGACCCAGTTCTGCCTTACAAATCCAGCTATACTGGAGTGCACACACTGGTACAGATAAGAGTTCTCAACACATGGAATTCAGGCCATATAAAACCCTCAGGAACAGTAGTGGAAGTAGTGATATCATGAGGGTAGGGGGGTGACTGGGGGTAGGAGTAAGGGGGAGAAAGGGGCAAAGTTGGATATAGACCCCATCCCCCAGGGGGACAAATAACAGAAATGTGGTGAAGGGAGACGAGATGGTGAAAGACACAAAAATAACAATAATATATAATTGAAAAAGGATTCATGAGGATGGGAGGTGGGGAAGGAAGGGGGGAAAGAGGAGCTAATACCAAGGGCTCAAGTAGAAAGAAAATGTTTTGGAAATGTTGACGTCAACATACAGACAAGTGTGCTTAATACAATTGAATGATGGATTGTTAATAAGATTTATAAGAGCCGCCCCCCCCCGAGTAAATGATTCAAAAAAAGAATGAGGGGGTATAGACGTTTGTGTGCGTGTATATTTGCTTTTTTGACTTATCTTATTTTAGTCCTGCTAATAACAAATAGTCTCTCTGCAGTTTATGACCAGGAAATACATTTGATCTGTGACTATGGAGCAAAAAGAATCTGTTCACAAGGGATTGAATTTATGACTGTACCATTTCCCACCATTCTGCTCTTTTTAGTAGCACCAAGTAAACATGTTGGGCTACAAATACAAGGTAAGCAGTTGGAAACCAACAGCCGCTTGGCCAGGAAAAAGGTGAGACTTGTACTCCTGTAAAGAGTTACAGTCTCGGAAACCCATAGAGACAATTCCACCCTGTCTTACAGTCATCTTGAGTCAGCATTGACTTTGGATGGCAGTGAGTTTTGATTTTTTTTGTTTGGTTTTATAAAAGTGAATCTATTGGGAATGTGTAAACTATGCCTGGAAAACTGCATGAGATGACTGTGTTCAAAACTATGACTAAAAAGATTATATAATATAAAGATTAGTAACCTCGTATTAAGGATTAGGAAATAAACTATTTCCTATAAATAGGAGCCATCAAGTCAGTTCTCGTTCTTCGTGACCCTGCCTGGCCGTGTGCCACGCTCACAACTGTTAGGCTCTAGTTGAGCCCCTGGTCACGACCGGGTCAGGCCATCTCATCGAGGGCCTTCCTCTTTCTCACTGCCGTCCACCTTGCCAAGCATTGTTTTCCTTTCCAGGAGCTGCTCTCTCCTGACAACCTGGCCAAGTGAGTGAGACAAAGTCTCACCAGGCTCACTTCTAAGACAAATTTTGCCTGGATTTCCTCATATTCTTGATGGAAAAAACAAACCAAAACACAAAAAATAGTATTTTATTCCTCCAGTTTACTTTTTAAAAACCCACAAAACTGTAAGACACTCTTGGTTTCATTCATCCAGGCATTGTATGAAGAATGAAAGTACTTCTAGTGCTGGCATATTTAAGCAACATATAGAAATATGGAAAGATACATTGGAACAATTCATTTTGAGATCATAATTTTTTCTTTCTTTACAGCGTGAATAAGGATTTTTAAGCTATTTATCATTTTTCAAAGTGAGGTTTACATTTTAATTTGGGTACGATTTTTGAAAGGGCTGCGTATATTTGCTCTTTCAATTTTTGAGGTCGTTTCTCAGTTGACTTATCTTGGTTGGCCTGTCATCATATTTTGACATAGGTGATTTCTTCTCTGAAGCACTGTAGTGTTCGAATTATGTAGCCTTTCTGGTCACTTCTTCCTAGTCTCTTCTGTTCAACTTTTAACTGTTGGAATGCCCTAGGCTTTGGTTCTTGGACCTCTTTTATTTTCTTTTTTCACTCACTTTCTAGATGATCTCATCCAATGTACCATCTATGTGCTAATGAATCTCAAATTTATATTTTTGCTTCTGGCTTCTTTGAGACTCATGCATCCAGTGGCCTGATAATCTCCACTGGCAGTCTAAAAGGCATCTCCTAGTTAACATGTCTAAAACTGAGTTCCTGATAGTCTCCCCTAAGCCCAGTCAAATTCTTTCTTCCAGTTATTCAGCCAAAAAAACCTTGGTGTTTCTTGATCCTTTTTCTTATTTCTCCTATAGAAGGCCTGCTAGTTATCTTTCTAAAATCATCTCATATTATTCTTCCTTCATTCTTTGAACTTTTAGCTCTTTGTATTTCATAAACTCTCCTGATGTTTCCCACCCCCACCCCAATACCTTTTCACTTAAAGCTCCATCAGCTTGGAAATGCTCTTCCTGTAGATTTCTTCATGGCCAGCTGCCCACTTCCTTTCAGCTTTTATTTATGTCCTTTTCCCTGCAAAATGTCAACTGCTCCCAGCCCCCTGAAATGCGATTCCTCTTGCCTACTTTGATTTCCCTTTGCAAATTTCACTGCCTACTATAATTTGTACCTCACTTACTTATTTCGCTCACTTAGAGTCATCCTCATCGACTGAAACACTGCATATAATTTTTAATCTATATAATTCAGTTTTAATGTGATTGCTTATTTCTATGCTTAGCATAAGTGTTGAATGGATTTTTAACTAAACTTTTTATTCTCCAAGAAATAGAAAACAAGAGAATGATAATATTTGCATATCAAGAAGGTTTAGAGGAAAAATGAAGCTTAAAAGAATATTTGATTATGTCATTCCTTATTTTATTTTTTATTTATAGATATAGAGAGTCTTTTTTCAATAGTTAAACCACTTTACTTAAATTAAAGCACCTTGCTTGAAAACTCAATATTTCTCAAAAGAAAATCTAAAGTGATTTACTAAATTAAGCAGATTAAAAGTTTATATAGGTGTGTATGCCTGAAATACAACCACACATATAGACTTGTCATTTATTGTGTACTTACCATGGGTTGGTAGGAAAATGAGGTTTTCTACTCCTGCAAACAGTTACCGTCTTGGAAATTCACAGGGGCACTTGCACCCTGTCCTATAGCATCAGCATTGAGTTCATTGTTTTGGTACTATGGGTCAAGCATTATGCTGAATGTTTTAAATAATTACCTCATTTAATCTGATAGTCTTGTTAAGATAGGTATTATCCCCATTTTATATGTGACAAAACAGATTCAAAGAGATCTAGTTACTTCCAGAGAGTTAGGGTTGGAGCCCTCTTAAATTGTATTTGTGTTCTGAACTATCAAATTGTGCATATTATAGAGCAGTGTTGTCTAGTAGAAATGTCTTATTAAGCACTTGAAATATGGTTAGTATGCACTGAGGAAGTAAATTTATCATTGTATTCAACTTTAAATTTAAATAGCAACACTTTTAACTATTAACCATGATTACATTGGGCAATGTAGTTATAGAAGCTTAAATTATGAAAATTAAATTTATAACTTATGCAAATTAATTAAAATAATTTCATGGGACAGAAATGAGGTTTTTATTGGAAATCTTTTATTTCTATTAGAAAAAATAATGCATGCACCTGATTTTATTGAAATGGTTCCAAAGAGATTACCATGAAAAATAAGCTTTCCTTTAATCACAGGCTCTCACTTCCTCTCCAAAGGCAATCATTGTTCCTATTTTTCAGTCCAGAAATAACTTATGGATTTCAAAAATAAACAGTGTTTGAAACATTGCAAATAAGAATTTTATTTTTAAAACAAACTACACTCTAATTGTTTAAATATAAAACAAACTATTTTAATACTAGATTAATATGCTTTTACTATTAATCTGTTTTCTCCACTCATCCATCTGTTTATTGTACTGTGGTGGCTGGTGTGTTACTGTAAAGCTGGAAACTGCCAATAATATTTCAAATACCAGTAGGGTGACCCATGGTGAATAGGTTTCAACCAAGCTTACAGACTAGAAAGAAGGAAAAGCTAGTTCACTTCTGAAAAACTTGCCACTGACAGCCTTATGAGTAGCAGCGGAACATTGTCTAATATAGTGTTGGAATATGACTGGGAAAGAGCTGCCTCCTCAAAGAAGTGTGATTGAACAGAGCTTTGGGGAAATTTATTTACTGAGAAGAAATAGCTGCAAACATCCACTAGTAATTAAAATAGAATATACAGTAGTCTATTCAAAGACAAGAAAAACCAAAGTGGATGTCAGAAGAGACTGAAATTTGCTCTTGAATGTAAAGTGACTAAATGATAAAGTAAAAGAATTGAACAGAAAATGTCAAATGAGAAGACAGAGTAAAGTATTATAATAAAATGTGAAAAGATAGTAAACAAGTGGCCATCTAGCTCAGGAGCAACAAAGCCCACATGGAAGAAGCACACCAGCCTGTGTGATCATGAGGTGTGGAAGGAATCAGGTATCAGGCATCAAAGAACAAAGAATCATATCATGTGTGCCCACCTTCCTGATAAAATCACTGGAGACAAATAGGTGCATAAGCAAACGTGGTGGAGAAAGCTAGGTGCCCAGCAATCAAAATATAAAGCACCTGGAGTCTTAAAGGCTTAACGATAAACAAGCAGCTATCTAACACAAAAGCAACAAAGCCCACATAGAAGAAGCACACCAGCCTGTGTGATCACGAGGTGTCAAAGGTATCAGGTATCAAGCATCAAGGAACAAAAATCACATCATTGTGAATTAGGGGAAGTGCAGAGTGGGGACCCAAAGGCCATTTGTAGGCACTGGGCATCCCCTTACAGAAGGGCCGCAGGGAGGAGAGAAGCAGGTCAGGGTGCAGTGTAGCAATGTTGAAACATCCAACTTTCCTCTAGTTCTTAAATGCTTCCTCCCCCTGATTATCATGATCCCAATTCTACCTTACAAATCCGGCTAGACCGGAGGATGTACACTGGTACAGATGGGAACTGGAAACACAGGTAATCCAGGACAGATGAACCCCTCAGGACCAATGATGATATGAGGAGGGTGGTGTGAAGGTGGAGTCGAAAGGGAGAACTGATTACAAGGATCTACTTTTAACCTCCTTTCTGGATGACAGTCAACAGAAAAGTGGGTGAAGGGAGGCGTTGGACAGTGTTAGTAAGATATGACAAAATAATAATGACTTGTAAATTATCAAGGTTTCATGAGGGAGGGAGGAATGGGAAGGGAGAGGGAAAATGAACTGATGCCAAGGGCTCAAGTAGAAAGAAACTGTTTTGAGATTGATGATGGCAACAAATGTGCATGACACATGTATGTATGTATATGTATGTATGGATTGTGATAAGCGTTGTACGAGCCCTCAATAAAATGATTTTTTAAATGTGTAAAGACCTGGAATTAGGAAAATAAAACACTCAAGCTGAAAGAACTGAAGGGAAAAATTCAAGCTTCCACTTGCAATATTGAAGAATTGTATAGGCAAAATTCTATGGGCAAACAAATATGTCTTTAAAAAAGTACAATCAGAATGCCCTTAGAAGCAACGATGGATGGTAAGATCTCATCTCACGTGCTTTGAACATATTATCAAGAAAGACTATGTGTTAGTCTGGGTTAACTAGAGAAGCAAATTCATTGATACTCATATGTATAAGAAAGAGCTTATATCAAAGAGTAATTGTATATTAAGAAACCATCCTTTCCCAGTCCAGATCAAGTCCATAAATCTGATATTAACCCATATACGCAATGATGCAGACTGTAGGAAGATTACAAGCTAGTGGATGCAAAATCTTGTGGGTCCAATGGTGGTGGATACATCTCCAGGTCTGTGGCTGCCTTCAGTTTGACTCCATGTGGCTTGTCAACAGGAAGATGAAACACACACTGAGAGAGTGGCCTGCTTCTCAGGAGAAAAAGAAGTTCCCAGAATCCTCATGAGAAGGCCACACCCATAAGGTAGCACCATAAATCTGTGACCTGATTGAATCATCAGGCTATGACCTGAATGACTGGCTAGCCTCCACTCTATTTATCAAGTTGACATGAAATTATGTAACTACCACAGCCTAGTTCCTGGAGAAGAACATCATACTTGATAGTGTCAGAAAGAAGGAGGAAGACCCTCAGTGAAATGGGTTGGCACTGGCTGCAACAGTGAGCTCAGACATAACAATCGTGAGGATGGTGCAGGACTGGGCAGTGTTTTACTTTGTTATATATTGGGTTGCTATGCTTACAGCTGACTCTACAGCACCGAACAATAGTTACTCCTTTGTGGAATGAGATGGTATTTGTAAATACATATTTCTATTTTTTAGTGTGAATCTTAATATTGTAGGGTGAAATATATATATTCCCAAATTTAAATGAAATCTTTACTCATTTTATTTGTGAATACTTTTACTAGCCAGCACTTTAAGTTGTATCCATTCCAAATACCTAACCACTTGTTTATTTAATATTGGCATGAAGTAAGATTATAGCATTTACCTGAGATGATAGGTAAATGTATTTCTTGATTACTAATTTTTATCAGCATGGCTTTTCTTACTTATTATATAAGGGCATTATATCCAATTTATTACAGCTTTATTATGGTATGCTAGATTTACTGCTAGATGGATGTGATAAACAAATAATTGCTTTCTCTCCACTACAGAAAACTTGAGGATATTGTCATTAGGAAGAAACAACATAAAGAACCTAAATGGACTGGTATGTTATTAATTATTACTTTAAACACATACACACATTTTCCCCCTTAATATAAAAATAATACCTATTTTACAAAACAAATATTTTTTAAAACACTGGCTGTTTTAAGTCGTGATTTAAATATTTTTTATTGACAGCGAAGTTATACTCTACATATTGTTTTCTTATCTTCTTTTTAATTGAAGATGTAATCATTATTTTTCTATGTCATTGTGTTAGTCTGGATTGACTAGGAAAACAAACCAGAGAGTCATATATGTATAAGAGAGACCTTTATATTAAAGAACAATTGTATATTGAGAAAATATCCCAGCCCAGTCCAGATCAAGTCCATAAGTCCAATACTAGTCCATACATTCCTCTTCAGACTCATGCAGCACATGCAGAGATGCCAGATGCAGGAAGATCACAGGTCAGTGGGTGAAAAGTCTTGTGGCTCCAGTGCCGATGGAAGCATTTCAGCGCTGGCATGTGTTTCCACGTGGCTCCTCCAGCTCTGAGTGTGGCTTGTCAACATGAAGGTGAAGTAGAAAGTGTGATTCACCTCCAGGATCCTCCAGAATCCTCATGAGAAGACCACACCCCACATGGAATCATCATCAGTCTGTGTGAACTGATTGACAGGCTCGACTCCACCCCTATACTTATTTAATCAAGTTGACATGAAATTAGGTAACTACCACAGTCATTCATCCAAAAAATTTATTCAATGTATTTTCTGAATACCTACCTTAAACCAGGCATTGGCTAGACATTGGCAGTACAGCAGAATGTAAAAATGCTCTCATAGAAATTACATTCTAGGAAGAGGAGATACATAATTGTGTAATATATCAGGTGGTGATGAATGTAATGAAGAAAAATGAGGCATAGTAGTAAGAGCATAAAATGATGAGTTGTCTCTGAGGAACTGAGGATGTAGGCCATGCAGTTGACTGAATCAGAAGACCTTCAGGCTGAGACAGCACGTGCCAAGGTCCTGAAACTGGAGCTACTGGACATGCTGTGTAAGAGCAGGGAATGCTGAATGAGAGGGAGCCAGACACTAGGCCACACAAGGCCTTATAGGCCATGATACAGATTCTAGATTTTTATACATTCTTTTCAAATGAATTGCAAAACCATTGAAAGTGTTTGATTTCAATTTTTCCTATAATTTCAACCATGGCCTTTTAAAATGATAGCCTAATAGTCTATTTTATTACTGTAGTATTATTTTTTCTTTTTTTACATTTTATTAGGGACACATACAACTCTTATCACAATCCATACATATACATACATCAATTGTATAAAGCACATCCATATATTCCCTGCCCCAATCATTCTCAAGGCATTTGCTCTCCACTTAAGCCCTTTGCATCAGGTCCTCTTTTTTTTTCCCCTCCCTCCCCGCTCCCCCCTCCCTCATGTGCCCTTGGTAATTTATACCTCGTTATTTTGTCATATCTTGCCCTATCCGGAGTCTCCCTTCCCCCCCTTCTCTGCCGTCCCTCTCCCAGGAAGGAGGTCACATGTGGATCCTTGTAATCAGTTCCCCCTTTCCAACCCACTCACCCTCCACTCTCCCAGCATCGCCCCTCACACCCTTGGTCCTGAAGGTATCATCCACCCTGGATTCCCTGTGCCTCCAGCCCCCCTATGTACCAGTGTACAACCTCTGCCCTATCCAGCCCTGCAAGGTAGAATTTGGATCATGGTAGTTGAGGGGAGGAAGCATCCAGGGTCTGGGGGAAAGCTGTGTTCTTCATCGGTACTACCTCGCACCCTAATTAACCCATCTCCTCTCCTAAACCCCTCTATGAGGGGATCTCCATTGGTCGACACTTGGGCCTTGGGTCTCCACTCTGCACTTCCCCCTTCATTCAATATGGTGTATATATATATATATATACCATATATATATATATGTATGTATTCAATATGGTGTGTATATATATATATATACATACACACACATACATATATATACATGTACACACATATATCTTTTTTTTTGCATGATGCCTTATACCTGGTCCCTTTGGCACCTCGTGATCGCACTAGCCGGTGTGCTTCTTCCATGTGGGCTTATTTGCTTCTGAGCTAGATGGCCGCTTGTTCACCTTCAAGCCTTTAAGACCCCAGACACTATCTCTTTTGATAGCCGGGCACCATCAGCTTTCTTCACCACATTTGCTTATGCACCCATTTGTCTTCAGCGATCCTATCATGGAGGTGTGCAGTCAATGATATGATTTTTTGTTCTTTGATGCTTGATAACTGATCCCTTCAGGACCACTCTATCACACAGGCTGGTGTGTTCTTCCATGTGGACTTTGTTGCTTCTGAACTAGATGGCCTCTTGTTTATCTTCAAGCCTTTAAGACCCCAGTCACTATCTCTTTTGATAGCCGGGCACCATCAGCTTTCTTCACCACATTTACTTGTTCACCCACTTTGGCTCCAGCAGTTGTGTTGGGAGAGTGAGCATCATAGAGTTCCAATTTAATAAAAGAAAGTATTCATGCATTGAGGGAGTGTTTGAGTAGAGGCCTAAGGTCCTTCCGCCACCTTAATACTTAACCTATAAATATAGACACATAGATCTATTTCCCCATCCTCATATATATATTTGCATGTACATGTCTTTGTCTAGACCTCCATAAATGCCCTTTGACTCCTAGCTCTTTCCTCTATCTCCCTTGACTTTCCTCCTGCCCTGCTACCATGCTTCGTCGCCACCTGGGCTAGAGTATACCTCTTCTCTAAGCAACCTTACCCTTGATCATTTCCCACCAGGCCTGCCACTCCCCCCTCTCTACCATTTTGGGTCCCATGTTGTTCCCTTGTCCCTGTGTTTGTTAACACCACTTCCTTACCCCCCCCCACCCCAAGTCCCCCTGGAACTGTCGGTCCCGTTGTTATTCCTCCAGATAGTTCATCCAGCCTGTCCTATTCAGACAGACCTGTGGAGACACTAACATGCACATTTCCCCATCATCATATATAAATATATTTACATATGTACATGCCTTTATTTAGACCTCTATAAATGCCCTTTGCCTCCTAGTTCTTTCCTCTGTTTCCTTTGACTTTCCTTTTGTCCCACTATCATGTTCAGCCTTCATTTGGGTTTCAGTAATTCCTCTTGGTTACATTGCCCTTGATCAAGCCCTACCAGGCTTCTTACACCCTCCTCTCCACCAATTTGGATCACTTGTTGTTCCCTTGTCCCTGGGTTTGCTAACATCACTTCCTTTCCCCCACCTCCCCCTCTCCCTTGTCTGCTCCCACCACCAACCGTTGATCCTTTGTTTTCTCCTCCAGATTGTTTATCCAGCCTATCTTATCTAGATAGACCTGCAGAGATAATAATATGCACAAAAACAAGACAGAGCAAAACAAAACAACAAAAGACCAATGACCAAAAAATGAAAAATCTGTTAATAGTTCAAGGTCTATTTGTTGACCTTTAGGAGTGTTTTCCAGTGGAGTCTTATGGGGTGCCACGCCCTAGCCCCAAAGTCTATTTTTGGTATTCCCTCAGGACTTCCTTGCTCTGCTCCCCTCGCTGTCCTGTTGTACCCCCTAAGTGTTTTGCCTCGGTGTGGTGGGTTCAGATTGGGTGTAATTCCCACACTGTGTCTCCAGTGTTATCTCCTGTAGGACTATGGGACAGTGAGGGGTGTCGTGTCTCATAGTGGGGCTGATTAGGGTCCTCTTTGTGCATTGGCTGCTCTGAGCAGGGATATCGTCCTCAAGGCCTGGTGGGCTAGGATGTGCTCCACTCTCTTGTCCTCCCCCTTCATTTGCTTCTGTGTGCTCTGATCAGACACGTCCCTCTCCCTGAGCTGTAGCTTCAGTGCTGTCCTCTAAAGTAATTCTTCTTAGGGGAGGGGTGGCTGTCCATGTAGTTGGGTTTATGGTTGGCCCCTCAGAACTCTCTACTGGTTCCCTGCTTCATGCTGGCATGTTGCATTCACATCTAGTTCTTGGCGCACCGGGTTGAAGTCTGGTCCCTTTTTTCCTGTGGAGATATAAATAATAACCTACCCTTGGGTTGGTTAGTGCCTTGTTCCCCTGCTACCCATTTTTTTTTTTCTTCCCCTCCCTCGTTCCTTTTTAGTTGTGTACCATATGTATCCCTGGATTTGGTCTGGCCCCTGCCATACTACTTGGTCCTCACCCCAGGAATATCAGTGTACAGTAGATTTTTCCCTATGCCCCTTTTGCATTTTTTAAGCTTACCTCAGCAGATTCATGTTGTACTTGTCTTTTTGTGCTTGGCTTACTTCACTTAGCATAATTTCCTCCAGTTCTTCCCATGCGCCGATGTACTTCATGCATTCATCACTGCTTTTTAGTGATGGTAGTACTCCATTGTATGTATGTACCACCGTTTTTTAAAACCATTCGTCTGCTGATGGGAATTTGGGTTGTTTCAATTTCCATGCAATTGTGAACTGTGTCGTGATGAACATTGGAGCACAGATGTCTGGCCTTTGTTTGTTTCTTGCCTCTTCTGGGTATATGCCCAGTAGGGGGATTGCTAGATCCTATGGTAGCTCAATTTCCACCTGTTTTAGATATTGCCAAATTAATTTCCATAGAGGCTGTATATACCCACAGGTCCACCAGCAGGGGGTGAGAGTTCCTAGCTCACTACAGCCCCTCCAGCACTTGTTGCTTTCTGATTATTTGAATTGAGCTATCTTTGAGGATGTTAGTTGGTATCTCATTGTTGTTTTAATTTGCATTTCTGTTATGGCTAATGATCAGGAACATTTTCTCCTATGTTTATTGGCCATTCGGATTTCTGCCCTGTGAAACTTCTCTTCAGGTCCTTTGTCTCCCTCCTCAGTGAACAATTAGTTTTTTTCTTTTTGGAAGCTAGCAGTATATTGTAGATTTTAGTAATAAGGCCTTTGTCTGATGTGTCATTGCTAAAGATGTTTTCCCAGTCTGTGGGCTCTCTTACTACTCTCATTGAGTTCTTTTGATGTACACAAATATTTTATCTTCAGTATATCCCACCTGTCAATTTGTGACTCATCTGTATTTGTGTCCTTACCTATTTCTGATAGTCTATGTATTCCCTGTGCTAAAGTTCTCAGGTTAGTCCCAATTCCCTTATTGATGTCCCTAATAGTTTGGGGTTTTACCTCAACATCTGT
This sequence comes from Tenrec ecaudatus, assembly GCF_050624435.1. NCBI lineage: Eukaryota > Metazoa > Chordata > Mammalia > Afrosoricida > Tenrecidae > Tenrec > Tenrec ecaudatus. The sequence goes on along the minus strand of NC_134543.1, from coordinate 30,826,364 downwards.
GATCCACCTAGAGTTTATTCTTGTGCATGGAGTGAGGTAAGGGTCTTGCTTCATTTTTCTGCAGGTAGATATCCTTTTTTTTTTCTGCAGCACTTGTTGAAGAGGGCATCTGTTCCCATTTGATATTTTTTGAGGCCCTTATCAAAGATCAGTTGTCTGTATGCTGATGATTTCATTTCTGTGTTTTCAGTTATTTTCCATTGGTCTGAGTATCTGTGATTATACCAATACCATGCAGTTTTGACCATTGTGGCTGTATATGTGCTAAAGTCGAGTAAAGTAAGCCCTCCCACTGTGTCCTTCTTGAGGAGTTCTCTGGTAATTTGGGGCTTCTTCCCTCTCCATATGAAGTTGGTCATCATTTTTTTTCATTTCTTGGAAGAAAGATGAGGGTAATTGTATTGGATTGCATTAAACTTATATTGTGCCTTGGGCAGAACTGACATCTTTATTATATTGAATCTTCCAATCCATGAGCATGGGATATTCTTCCATTTGTTGAGGTCACTCTTGGTTTCTTATAATAGTGTTCTGTAGCTTTCCTCATATAAATCTTTTGTTCTTTTAGTCAGGTATATCCCTAGATATTTCACTTTGTGCTTGGCTATTGTGAAGGGTACCACCTTTCTGATCTCCTCTTCTGTGGTCTTGTCGGATAGACTTCTGTTTGTTGATCTTGTATCCTGCCACTTGGCTATATTCCTCTATTGCTTCAGTACTCCCCTTGTGGAGTTTTTGTGATTTTCCATATATAAAATCTTATCACCTAAAATAGCGATAGTTTCACCTCTTCCCAAGCGAATACCTTTGCTGTCTTTTCTTTGCCTTATGTAGTTAGATAAAACCTCCAGTACGATGTTAAATAAGAGTGGGGACAAGGGGCATCCTTGTCTGGTCCCCTTTTTCAGTAGGATTGTGTCCGTCTTTTCTCCATTGACTACCATGTTGGCTGTTGGTTTTTCTTATCTAGCTTGTATTATCTTGAGGAATTTTCCTTCCATTCCTATCTTCTTGAGTGTCTTAAACAGGAATTGGTGTTGGATGTTGTATAATGCTTGTTCCACATCTATAGATATTATCAGGTGGTTTTTATAGTTTTTCCTGTCAATGTAGCAAATGATACTAATGGTTTTTCATATGTCGAACCATCCCTGCATGCCTGGTATGAATCCCACTTGGTCATGGTGAATTGTTTTATACACTTTTGTATTCTATTGGCCAGTATTTTGTTAAGGATTTTTGCATCAATGTTCATTAAGGCTATTGGTCTGTAGTTCTCGATTCATGTGGGATCAACGTTATACTAACTTCATAGGAGTTCAGGAGTGTACCATCTTTTTCTATGTTCTGGAAGAGTTTGTGTAGGATTGGTGTCAGTTCTTCTCTGAATGTTTGGTAGAATTCTCCTGTGAAGCCATCTGGTCCAGGGGATTTTTCTGTTGGTAATGCCTTGATAACCTTGTCTATTTCTTTTCTTTTTTTAAAATTAAAAGCCTTTTATTTAGCCAGTGGACAAGAGGTGGCTCCTGCCTAGCATACTCTCGACCAATCTTGTCTATTTCTTTTAGTGCTATGGGTCTGTTGAGATTCTTGACATCATTTGGGGATAGACTAGGGAGGAATTGTTCTTCCAAGTTGTTGAATTCATTGGAGTACAGTCCTTCGTAGTACTGTGTAATTTTCCTTTTGATTTCATTAGGGTCTGTTGTAATGTCCCCTCTTTCATCCCTAATCCTTGCTATTGAAATTTGTTTTTTTCCTTTTTTTGGTTAGGTTTGTCAGTGGTCTGTCAATTCTGTTTATCTTTTCAAGGAACCAACTTTTAGCAGTATTAATTTTTTCCATAGTTTTCTTATTTTCCTTCTCCTGAATCTCAGTCCTTGTTTTTTATTGTTTCTTTTCTTTTGCTATTAGTAGGATTGTCCCGTTGACTCTGCTCTAGTTGCTGTAAATTTTGTGCCAGCATATCAATCCTAAGTCTCTCATTCTTTTTCAGGTGTTCATGTATTGTAATGAAACTTCCTCTGATAACTGCCTTTGCTGTGTCCCATAAGTTTTGGTACATCAAGTCCTCATTCTCGTTGGTTTCTAGAAATTTGCATAGAGTTATTCACCCTCCAATTGTTTGCTCTTGTTTACTTAATCTTCCTTTTGTTGATTTCCAGCCTTATGTCACAGTGGTCAGAGAGAGAGGTCTGTATGATATCAACGTGCTTATTAAATTTTTACAGATTCACCAAATGCTCCAGCATGTGGCCTATCTTAGAATATGTGCCATGTGGGCTTGAAAAGAATGTTATTTTTTATTTTGTGTTTGGATGAAAAGTTCTGTGAATATCTATCAGATCAAATAGTCTAATTGTAGTATTTATATCTCTAGCCTCCTTGTTGAGTTTCTTTCCCTGTGATCTGTCTTTCTCAGAGAGCAGTGTATTGAAGTCACCTACTATAATTGTTGAGGCTGTGATTTCTTGTTTCATCTTTTGGAGTGTTTGCTTGACATATTCAGCGGGTCCCTCGTTTAGAGAATATATGTTTAAAATGCTTAGTGGTTATTTGTCTACCGTTCCCCTGAGCATTATATATTGTCCCTCCTTATCTCTTTTTCATGGTTTGCACTTTGAGGTCAATTTTATCTGAGATTAGGATTGCAACCCCTGCTTTTTTTGAATTTATGTTTGCTTGGTATACTTTTCTCCCGCCTTTGATTCTCAGGCTATTTTTCCCTGTAGTCTTGAGATGGTGTCTCCTGTAGGCAGCAGATTGATGGGTTGTGTTTTCTAAGCCAGTCTGCTCGCCTCAGTCTTTTAATGCCTGAGTTCAGTCCATTGATATTCAGGGTTATTAACTCCATATGTGAACTCTGTGATGCCATCTTATACCTTTTGTGTTGGATGTTTTCCTACCTCCCTTTCTTACCAGTGTGCACGTGTGTGTGTATCACTCTTGACTTCCTTCCACTCTTAAGCTAATGCTATTTTGAGGGCTGTTTTCTCTTTGTTACCCTCTGGGTAGGGTTATTCTATGTGGCGGTCTCTTATTTGTGCTTGGTGAGTGCTTTTCTTCTGTCCATACTGGGTCAACAGGGATCTTTTGTAGGACTGGGTTTCTTATAATGTATTCTTTGAGTTTTTCCTTGCTGAGAAGACTCTTACTTCTCCATCTATCTTGATAGATAATTTGGCTGGTTGAGTATTCTTGGGTTTGCATTATTTTCCTTCAATTTTTGGAATATGTTACTCCAATCTCTCCTCTTCTTTATAGTGTCTGCTGAGAAGTCTGAGCATATTCTTTTCTGGCAACCTTTATATGTGATTGCTTGTTTTTCCCTAGCTGCTCTCATGATTTTCTCCTTTTCTTCAAAGTTGCATAGTTTTAACTATTATGTGCTTTGGTGACTTCTTGGGATTCAGTCTAGCTGGTGTTCTTTCAGCCTCCTGAATGGTTGCCTAGTTTTCATTCATTAAGTTGGGAAGTTTTCCTCCAAGAATTCTCACTATTGTTGCAGTTCGCTTCTTTGTTGTGTCTTCCTCCAGTAATCCAATTATTCTGATATTGCCCCTCTTCATAGCATCAGACATAGCTCTTAGGGTTTTTTTTTTCAGCTTCTCTGATGATCTTATTAGATTTTTGTTTGCTTTTGTTAAAGTCTGCTTGGCTGTCCTCTAGATCACTGGTGTGGTTCTCTGCCTCCTCCAGTCCATTGGCAAAGTCCGTGAGTCTGCTACTGTTCTTGTATCTCATCCTTAAACTCTTGTATTATCCTTTGGTGTGTGGACTTAATCTCCTCTATCACTTCATCCTTTTTCTGTATTGTTTCCCTCATAGCCTGTATGACCCCAAGCAGCATTCTGAAATTTTCGTTTTGTGGCACATCAACGTCTGCTTCTTCTATGCACGTCATTCGGTTCGGGACATCTTCTAACATTGCCTTTTGTTTCTCCTGTTTTTTCATCGAGGTCATTGGGGCTGATTGCTTTTTGCATGGTATTGTTTTATAGGAGCCAGGTGCCATTTTCCAGGGAGTCGAAGAGTACTGGCTCTCTCTGGGAGATTTGTAGGAATGCTTCTTCAAACTGCCTGCAGCTAATTTCATTATGGAATTGGCCTACCACTTTATCCTCCTGTGGCTTCACTCTTTCCCTAGTCATACAGTATTTGGTTATTTGGAGGGCTAGTTGTATGGTCCTTTCAGGGGACGCTGGTTGGATTGTTGGGAACCCACAAGGATGATGCTGTAGTGGGTGATCTCACAAGATTTCGTGATGGTGTGGTCCACAGCAGCTTGGGGCACTGCAGAGGGCATTCAGGGGTGCCCACTACAACAGGAGTGCAACGGAAGGGTGGTGGTTTGCTCGCTTTGGTGTAGAGCACCACGAATGGTGGGCAGAATTGCCCTGGTCAGGTAGATCGCTGTGGAGGTTGGGCAGAGGTTCCCGCAGCAGCATGAAACGTGGGCAAATGTTGGCCGACCTGCCTTAGGCCCTGTAAGGCACTATGGCAGGTGGAAACAATGTCCCACAGTCACATGGAACCACAGAGAAGGATAGGAGTTCCCCCAGCCATGCAGGCAGGATTTCCCCCATAGAAGGTGGGTGGGATTTCCCTAGCGAGGTGCTAAGCACTGCAGAGGGTAGGCAGAATTTCCCTGGGAAGAAGTTGAGTGGATATCCCTTGTGGAGGGTGGGCAGGCTTTCCCCAGCCATGGGTTATGCTTCACAGGGTGGAGCACTCCCTGTTGGGTGGAGGGCAGGCGCAAATGCCATAGGCTAAGGGGAGTGGTCTTGGAGGTTGGCAGTGGCCGGTGAGAGAAAAGAGAAGATAAAATAAAATAAAAAACAGCCTGCTGAGACGGTGGGGTGATAGAGAGAAGCGAGGGAAGCAAAAATAATTATATATCTGAACCTCAATCTCTGACTGTGGGGCTGGAAGTGTTTAATCCCTGCCCCTGAGGCATTTGCAAGCTATCGCTGTATTGAGATAAAGTCCCTGGACCAGCTCAAATGATCCCAGCTCCAGCCAAGACAGTGGCAGGGCTAAGGTTAAACCCTAGCCAGCCTCCACTGTGATAAGCCAAAAGCTCCCAGCTCCTCAAAACCTAGTGGATATGTGCCTACTTATCTTTATGATGCCCCTGTTGTGACCCGGCAGTGTGGAATTTTCCTCTTCGTAACTCTCCTGCACTGATTTCTGCGGTGTCCCTCTGGTATGTGTTACTCAGTCGCCATCTTCCCGGAAGTCTCTGCACTTAACTTCTTCACACATACTGTCAACTACTTCAGTTATACTCATGCCAGTTTCCACTTTTATTAGTGGCATGTAAGAATATCCCCTACACTCCTGGCACTATAGATTATTATTCAAATTTTAGTATTTGCCAACATGGTTGGCAAAAATGATACTGAATTATTTAATCTGTACTACTCTCTAATCAGCTAATTTTTATACATTTATCAACTATTATATTTCATCTTGGAAATTGACTAACCATATTTTTTTGCTTATTTTTAAAAACTTGCTTAGTTTTTTTTACTAACAAATGATAGGCACATTTAAGTATTACCAATAATTATCCATTATTCAAAATGTATTACTATTAGTGTTCTTGAAGTCATTGATTATGTACCAGGCTCTTTACCTGCATTATCGCATTTCAATCTCACACATAGCTAAAACTGTTATCCTGATGTTAAAGTAAGGAAACTGAAGTTCAGATAGTTATGTAATGTGTCCATGTATAGAACCAAAGCCACAGCCATGAAATCGATTCCTACTCGCTGTAATTGCCCATTGGGTTTTTGAAACTCGATCTCTATTACAGCAGATGGCCTCGCCTTGCTGAGATGATTGATTGGTTCAGGTTTGTTAGTGGACAGTTTGCCAATAGTATCTCACTTTTAAATATGCACATGTTTTGTCCCAGCTATTCTATATGCAGGAGTTTTATACTCATATGTGGTCAAAGATGATGGAACAAGTATGTTCATTAAAATATAAACCTAAAACCAAACTCACTGCCTGCAAGTTGATTCCACTTCAGCAACCCTGTAAGTGTAGAACTGTTCCATAGTCTTCTAAGGCTGTAAATCTTTATGGAAGCAGACTACCTTATCTTTCTCCTGTGGAGCCAGCTGGTAGATTTGAACTGCTTACCTTCTGGGTAGCAGCCCAACACTTAACTCAATGCACCACCAGCATTGCTTACTGCAACCTAAGTTGTAGAAAAGATTTTTAACTACTTATATGCCTTAACAGTAGTAGATTACTTAAAGAAATACTGTGCATGTAGGGGGGAAATGGGACAGGCTTACCTGTATGTGCTAAAATTGAATAGTTTGTTAATTGAATAAAAAAGCAAAGCAAATATTTTTATGTATGTATTTGCATGGCATATTTCTGGTGACAGTTGTGACTTCTGGGGAAGGGAATGAGAAATATGAGATGAGATGATGTTCTTCAGTAGTGTTTCTTAGTATTATTTTTATTAGACCTTGGATAAGAAATGTAATCCTGGGTAATTTGTAATTTTTCGTTGCTCATTGTAACATAGCTTTAACATAGCAAACAATTGTAACCACCAAAATATCTATCAGTTGTGGACTTAAAGATATACTGCGTATCGAGGGAGAAAATGACAGAAGAAAATCTAATAATTTGTACGATATATTAAAATTTATTGTAATATGTTTTTTGTATGCCATCTCATGGTGAATGAGGTCATTTTTCTCTAACTTCCTGTTTACTGTTGGTTTGTGATATGAAAGCTATTTATTTTAATTTATTTCCTTTGAAACCAACTATGTACCTACAAGCAATTCTTAACTCTACAAATCAGCTATCTTTAAAGATTTTCAAGCAACAATGTACTACTGGGTTCATTACTTTATATACAAAGTAATGTATACTATATATACAAATTTGTGTACTTTACTGCCATCAAATCAATTTCAGTAGTGACCATGTAGGACACAGTTAAACTATTCCATAGTGTTTTTGAGAGTCTAAATCTTTACAGGAATAGACAGGCTCATCTTTCTCCTTTGGAGTCTGGTGAGTTTAAACCACTGACCTTGTGGTTAGCATCTCAATGCCAAACCCATGGTACCACCATAGGTCATTGTCATAAATCCATCATTTTATTTATTTATTTATTTTTAAATCCATCATTTTAAATGGTCTAAAATTGAGAAGTGTTACAGCACTGCAGAAAGCCCTTTCACTTCTGTAACTACTAACATCCTAATATTAACAGAGCAGACCATTTTTGCATCCAATACTTATAATGGCTTGTTAACTCTAAAGAATGGAAATTTTAAGAGTTGAAAGTGACTTGGAGATCTCCTTACCCAACCCTCCCATTTTACAGAGAAAAATTGGAAGGAAAATTATTTGACAAATTCAGAAGCATACAAACTTGCTATATACCTGTTCACTCAGTGTCCACTTCTGCACAGAACCAACTTATTGGATGACAGATCCATTAAATGGATATAAACTTAGCCAGATTCATATTCACCATATTGTTTTTGTTACCTCCTTACCCATAATCCATAAGTCCCTAGGTGGCTCAAGGTTAAGAAGTGCCAAACTCTAAGTAAAAGGCTGGAGGTTCATATTCACCCAGAAATGCCATGGAAGTAACACCTGGCAATTTGCTTCCAAAGGTCACAACTTTGAAAATATTATGCAAGGCCGTTGTACTGTTGGGATCACTGTGAGTTGAAATAGACTTGATGTCTACTAACAACAAACAATTAGAAAATTCTGTTACTTCAAATCGATCTACACCTTATGAAAACTTTTTAAGTGTTTTGGTTAGTGTTCATTTTCCTACCGTTGTGTCATCCCAGAGGTCAAATTTGTCATTCCATCTCTGGGAAATGTCAGCTTCATATTTTAGACATGGATCGCTTCTTGAATAACCAAAATACCAAAAAATATTACTTCAGTTGAGATGGTTAATAAATCTTTATATCTGAGCAAGTACAAAAAACAATAGATAGGTTGAAAATATTTTTGAAAGACTGAACTACATCATGGACAAACAAGATTTATACAATGCTTCTAATTCTGTGATCATAAAAAATTCTCATTCCTCAGAGGTATATTCCCAAAATGCACTGAAATTAGGTCAGAGCCACACAGTTGAAACCAAGTAGCTAAATGCTAAACTAAAACAAACTTTGCACTTCATAGAGTGAACAGGACAGCACAAACATTCTTGGAACCTTCAGTACATACTTCTAAGAGAAAGACACCATGTGTGAGTGAGGTATTCTCTATGATACTCTAATGGGGAACACATATTAATCCTGTATCAAATCCACAGGACTATTTAGAGTGAACAGAGCAAACTATGTTTTTTTATTAAAAGATCATTTTATTGGGGACTCTTACAACTCTTTCTACAATCCATATATTGATTGTATCAGACATGTTTGTTTATATGTTGCCTTAATTCTTTTTCAGACATTTACTTTCTTTATTTACTTATTTTTGCTGGAAATCTTTTAATTTTTATTTATTTATTTTAAAATCATTTTATTGGGGGCTAATATAACTCTTATCACAATCCATACATACATCAATTGTATAAAGCACATTTGTACATTTGTTACCCTCTTCGTTCTCAAAACATTTGCTCTCCATCTAAGCCCCTGGCATCAGCTCCTCATTTTCCCCCTCCTTCCCCTCTCCCCTCTTCCTCATGAACCCTTGATAATTTATAAATTATTATTTGGTCATATCTTACACTGTCCGACATCTCCCTTCACCCACTTTTCTGTTGTCCGTCCCCCAGGGAGGAGGTTATATGCAGATCCCTGTAATCGGTTCCGCCTTTCTAACCCACCCTTCCTCCACCCTTCTGGTATCACCACTCTCACCACTGGTCCTGAAGGGATCATCTGTTCTGGATTCCCAATTTTTCCAGTTCCTATTGATACCAGTGTACATCCTCTGGTCTACCCAGATTTGTAAGGTAGAATTGGGATCATGATAGTGCGGGGTGGGCGGTGGCGGGGGGAGCATTTAGGTGCTACAGAAAAGTTATATGTTTCATCGTTGCTACACTGCACCCTGACTGGCTCGTCTCCTCCCTGTGACCCTTCCATAAGTGGATGTCCAGTTGCCTACAGATGGGATTTGGGTCCCCACTCCACACTCCCCCTCATTCATAATGATAGGATTTTTTTGTTGTTTTATGCCTGATACCTTATCCTTTCGACACCTCGTGATCATATAGGCTGGTGTGCTTTTTCTATGTGGGCTTTGTTGCTTCTGAGCTAGATGGCCCCTTGTTTACCTTCAAGCCTTTAAGACCCCAGATGCTATATCTTTTGATAGCTGGGCACCATCAGCTTTCTTCACCACATTTGCTTATGCACCCATTTGTCTTCAGCAATTGTATCAGGGAGGTGAGCACACAATGATATGATTTTTTGTTCTTTGATGCCTGATACCTGATCCTGTCAACAACTCATGATCACACAGGCTGGTGTGCTTCTCTCATGTGGGCTTTGTTGCTTCTCAGCTAGATGGCCACTTGTTTACCTTTAAGCCTTTAAGACCCTAGACACTATATCTTTTGATAGCTGGTCTCCATCAGCTTTCTTCACCACATTTGCTTATGGGCCCGCTTTGTCTTCAGTGATTGTGTCGGGAAGGTGAGCATCATGGAATGCCAGTGTAATAGAAGAAAGTGTTCTTGCATTGAGAGAGTACATGAGTGGAGGCCCAATGTCCATTGACTACCTTAATACTAAACCTATAAATGTATACACATAAATCTATTTCCCCATCCTCATATAGAAATATATTTACATATGTATATGCCTTTATTTAGACCTCTATAAATGCCCTTTGCCTCCTAGCTCTTTTCTCTGTTTCCTTTGACTTTCCTCTTGTCCCACTATCATGCTCAACCTTCATTTGGGTTTCATTAATTCCTCTTGGTTACATTACTCTTGATCACGCCCTACCAGATCTCCTACACCCTCCTTACCACCGATTTAGATCACTTGTTGTTCCTTTGTCCCTGGGTTTAGTAACACCACTTCCTTTCTCCCCCACCTCCCTCTCTCCAATGACTCCCCCCCCCCCCCCGCAGAACTATCGGTCCTGTTGTTTTCTCCTCCAGATTGTTCATCCAGCCTATCTTATTTAGACAGACCTGCGGAGATAATAACACAAACAAAAACAAGACCGAGCAAAACCAAGTGACAAAACAAATCAACAGCAACAAAAGGCCAATGACAAAACAACAAAAAAACCACAACAACAAAAAAGAAAAGCTCATAGTTAGTGCAAGGACTGTTTGTTGTTCTTTTAGGAGTGTTTTCTGCTCGAGTCTGATATGTCTGACTTTGGGCCTAGCCCTGGCCCCAAAGTCAGACATTTACTTTCTATTGAGTCCTTGGTTTCAGCTCCTCTTTTATCCCCCTCCCTTTCCACCCTACTCTCATAACCCCTTGATATATTATGAATTATTATTTTCATATTTTACACCGACCACTGTCTCCTTTCCCCCATGTTTTCTGTTCTTTCCCCTAGAGAGGGGTGTCGATCATTGCAATCGGTTCCCCCTTTCTCCCTTTCTCTCCCCACTTTCCCCCTACCCTTCTGGTATCACTATTTCCACTCCTGTTTCTGGATTCCATGTGTCCTATGCCCCCATCTCTTATCTATACCTGTGTACATGCTTCAGCCTAGTCTGAATTGAGAAACAGCACTGGGGTCATGATAGTGGGGGTTGAGGAAGCCTCAAAGAATCATAGGAAGAGTGTGTGTGTTTCATGAATGCTTGACTGCACCCTGGTGGACTCATCCCTTCCCTGTGGCCCCTCTGTGGGGATATTGTTCCATAGTCTACAGATGGGCTGTGGGTCTCTGCTCTACTCCCTGTCATTCTCAACAATGTGTTTTTGTTTGTTTGTTATGTGTCTTCTGATGCCTATTACCCAGTCCCGATGATTCCTCATGGTCTCACCGGCGATGTGGTTCTTCCATGTGGGCTTTGTTGCTTCTCAGCTAGATGGCCGCTTGTTTAACTTCAAGTTTTTAAGACTGCAGATGCTATATTTTTTGATAGCCAGGCCCCATCAACTTTCTTCACCTCATTTGCTTATGAATCCGTTTTGTCTTCAGTGATTGTGTTCAGAGGGTGACCATCTCAGAATGTCCATTTGTTAGAACAAAGTGTTCTTGTATTGATGGAATTATGAGCAGAGGCCTGAAGTCCGTCCATTACCTCAGTGTATTTTTGTATAAATATATGTACATAGGTCAGTACCTCTATTTTTGTGGATTAATGCATTTATATCTATACACACCTATGCTTATACCTCTATCCATTGCTTTGCTTCCTAGGTCCTTCCTCTATTTCCTTTTAAGCCTGTGTCAAACCCAAAGGGCTGTTCAGAGTGAACAGAGCAAACAATTAAAAAAACAAACAAAAAAACCACCAACCAATTGACTACGTCTGTTATGATATTTTGGCGACCTCATGTGTTTCAGAGTAGAACTGCACTCAATCCGTGGGGTTGTCAGTCACTGTGTAAGTAGATTACCGAACCTTTCTCTCCAGAAGACTCAGGATGGATCATGAACTCCCAACCTCTCAGTTAGTAGCCACGTATTAACTGTTTGCATCACTCAAGAATTCCATGTAAACCAGTGTTTCCCAAAGTGGGAGGCCCTGGAATGACCCAAGAGGAGCTGCAAAAATAGATACCTAACATTTATCCTGGATGATGGGCTATTGTATAAAAGTTTTTAATTGTCAGGAGGGCTCTGAGTAATTTTTTTTTGTAATTCTGAGAAGGGAGGGTAGGCCAAATAAGTTTGGGGACCATGGTGTAAACTATGGACTTTAGTTAATAGTAATGCAATTATAACCAGTATACTACAGGAATCCGAGATGTTAAATCAGAGAAACAATGTTGGAGGTTGGAAGAAGCTGGTGAATTGGGAATGTGACTTTCTACAGAATTTTTCTGTAAACCTAAAACTTATCTAAAAATTGAGCTTTGTTTTTTCTTAAAGTATCCTATCCAAAGGAATTCCTATTCTGCCCTATCCTATTTTCTCTTATTCCATCTAAAATGAATTGCTATAGCTAAGTCAATAAGCAAGTTGCTTGTAAATCAGTGAGAGTGGGTTCATCCCTTTGACAGTTTAGAGAGTTGGCCAGCTAAAGACTGATGAAGCATTGTCCCCGTGCATGTAAAATAACACTAACTTGGTGAATCCAGAATGGAACCTAAGTTTTGTGATACTCTGCTCAGTAATTTTCTACTCCATGTTGTCTGAATTTAGAAGGATGAAGGTACAGGCACTTAAACTGTATACGACAAAACTTACATTATTTTAAGACTTACTTCCCTCCTCTGAAAGATATACCTATGTATACTTGAGTATAAGCTGACCCGAATATCTGCCGAGGCACCTAATTTTACCATCAAAAATGCATTAAAAATGTGCTGGAAAACTTGGCTTATACACAAGTCTATACGGTATATGATAAAGTAATTAGATCATTTGAAGGAAAAATACATCTGAGAGGTCTTGGAGTTTAAATCACGAAGTTTTGATGTAAGAATGCTAGGGTGGTTAGATTCAAAAGTTTCTTTTCTTTTGGAACTGTTATTATTAATATTTATTAACTTGGAAAGGTGAATTGCATGGGTTATACTAAATCACAGAGCTAACCCAGGCCATGTATTCTCAACTCTACCCCATGTTTCTACCAGTATAGAAGATGCATGATGCATTCAGAGTATTTGTCCAGACTACATTTATTCTCTTTGAAGAACAGTTACCTGGGCTCCCCATTCTAGACGTTATCATGTAGACATGGGTAAATTCTTTTGAAATAAGAAGGTATTTTGATTGAATATCAAATTATTCCTACTTTTTTTTCTTTCTGTCTGCTTATAAAAGAAGGAAAATTTTTTGTTCCACCACTAATGGATAACATTTAAGAAGTAATATGATATGATCTTTATACTATTCCAGAGTTTAAACTGAATTTAATGTATTAAAACAACTAAATGAATTAATAGATGGTTAGTTGGGTGGGGTGGATAGGTGATGGGACAAGTATTAATTTACTAATGACATTACTATATTAACATATTACTATATCAACCAGTAAACAGTTAATGGTAGAATCTGGGGATTGGATAAACAGATGATTATTATAATATTCTTTTTAAAAATTTTATTATAACATTCTTTGAACCTTTTTAATGCTAAAAAATTTTCATAATGCTGGGAGAAAAAACAGATTTTAGGCCTCATTCTACTATTTAGTTTTATTAAAAGACAAAAACCTTCATCTCTCTTTAATAGGAATAAGAAAACTACTTTGCTTACCTTAAATACTATAAGGATCAGATATTAGATTGTATAGGGAAGTCATTTGAAAACTAGTATTTAATAACAATTGTAAGATAGTTCTAGTATCTTCCTTCTTGATGATTTCAGTGGCCATTCTTTATTTTTAAATTGTGAATTAGGTAAATGTTTATGTAGCAGATCTTTTCTGCATTCGCCATTTTAAACAACTTACCAAACCTCCCAGTGGGTTGTAGCCAGTTTTGAAGTCTTATGCTCTGTGAGTTTTAGCTTAATGACACACTCAGAGAGAAGGAAATATTCTAGTCAATCAGAAGAGAGGAAGAGTAAGTTCTACTTGACGTCTTTAATAAGAAAAAACGCCCACACACCCCTCAGTGCCCTAGACCTCAATTCACTAGGAAGGCCAGTGCCTATAGATGTTTAGAAGGAGGGAGGCATAACAAAAGTGTAAAAATAAGCATATATAAATCAGATTGTGCTTTCTTTTGTAGGAAGTAGTAGGAGACACATTAGAAGAACTGTGGATCTCCTACAATTTTATTGAGAAGTTGAAAGGAATCCATGTAATGAAGAAATTGAAGATTCTCTACATGTCTAATAACCTAGTGAAAGACTGGGGTAAGTGAAGACTTGGCCTTCAAACTGCTTGTAGAATATAGCCATGTAAAGCAAACAATGCAAGTTAGGAACAATTTTTTTGTAGTTACAGAGAGAAATAGCTATATGAATTTCTACATTTCTGCTAAATGTATGACATTTAAATTTTTACTTAGAATGAATATAATTACATAGGCCTTGTCTTATTAAATATCATAAAAATTATAAAACTATTATCCAAGGGTTGAAATGAATCAATAACTCTTGTTACTAAATTTTAAAGTTTATTTGCTATCACTTTGCTTTTTTCCCGTTATTTATTTTTAAAATTATTGCTGAAAATATAAACCCGTTCCCATCATACAGTTTAGTAGCACTGATTGCATTCTTTGGTTTGAGCAATTATCCTGACTCTCTTGTTCTTAGTTCTTCCTCCCTCAGTAACGTAAACTGGCTGTCCCTTAAGGTTCCTATCCAATCTCCTGCATTGCTGTTATCAGTTTGATCGCATATAGATCTTAAAAGACCATAATGCTAAGGCAACCCTTCCTCAATTTGCTTATTTTATTGTACATTATGCGTTCAGTATTTACCAAAGCCTCATTGTGTACCATGAACTATAACTACTTTCAAGGAATACACAACTTAGGAGGAAGAATAATTTAGAATCCAGTAATTGTGAAAGTATGTGATAAGTTGTGCTATAGAGGTTTGAATGAGTACAGTGTACAATGAGTGGTTATGTATTGGGCTGTGATCTGCAAGGCCGGCAGTTCAAAACCACCAGCAGCTCCCCAGGAGAACGTCAGGGCTTTCTACTCCCATAGACAGTTATCATCTTGGAATCTCACAGGAGCAGCTCTAGCCTGTCCCGTAGGGTCACCAAGTCAGTGTTGACTCAATGGCAGTGAGTTTGGTTTAGTGTTTGGGTAAGTAGTAACCCCTTGTGTGTGTGGCCCACATTTTGTTTATCCATTCATCTATCCCTGGGCTTTGAGGTTTTTCCCTTCTTTTGGCTATTGGGAATAAAGCTTCAGCAAACAATGGTGTACAAATCTTTAATTTTCTCTGCTATCACCTGGATATATATGAGTACCAGTTGGAAAAATGAAGTCTTGATACATGCTATAGTATAGATGGAGCTGGAAGATATTATGTTGCATGAAATAATCCAGTCATAAAAAGACAAATATTGTGACATCACTTATATAAAAAGAGCATTCCAAAGTTTATTAGTGCTTGCCAGAGGCAGCCAGGAGAAAGAAACAGGGGTTGGCAGTGATGGAAAAATAGCAATCCACCCAGCAGACTATTGTCATTTCTGGCAATAAGTTGTATACCTGTAAAAAGTTGAATTAACAACAAATTATGTGATGGATGTATTTACAATAAAAACCCCAAAACTGCTGAGGCTGCTTATTTGCAACTGAACACCACATATGCGGTGGTACCCCCCCAAAAAAAATGGAAGAAAGCTTTGCTGGACAGAACTTTCATAGTACACATTTTCCCAGGTAGGTGAGCATTGAGCATCTCGCTCTGGTGTCACTTGGGAAGGTTCTCTCTGGTCACAGTGAATTTTTTCATAAAAGCAGTTTCGCTCAAACTTTGTTTTTTTTTTTTTTTGGTGATGGCTGATTTAAGAGAACAGTGTGTGGCTGTGGAATTTTGTTTCCTTCTTGGGGAAAAAAATGCCTCAGAAACTTGTGATGTTGCACACCGCTAACAAGGACAGCGCTGTGGGAAAAATGCAAGTGTACCAGTGGTTTTCTCATTTCAAAAAAGGTGCAATATCTAGATGACATACCTCATTCTGGACGTCCGTCAACTTCCTGAATGGACAAAAATGTCGACTTGTAGTATATTTGGTGTTCATTCCATCAGGTCAAACTGTTAAACAAGCTTTCTATTTAGAGGTTGTGAAAAGATTACATAACAGTTGATGACCAAAAAAGGCCTGACTTGTGGCAGGTGGGGGGCTGGTGGGCACCACAATGCCCCTGCTCATGCAGCTATCTCAGTGGGCCAGTTTTTGGCAAAAATTACAGCATGCCTCTCTTGCCCCAGCACCTTCTTCACCCGACCTTTCTCCATGTGACTTTTTTGTTTCCATGAATGAAGTGGGACATGAAAGGATAGTTATTTGACGATGTAAAAGAGATGAAGAAACAAATGAGAGAGGTGCTGTCAAACAGATGAGTTTGAAAAATGTTTCCAAGAGTGGAATCGCAGACTTGACAAATGTATTAAGTGTAATGGAGAGTTCTTTGAAGGTGATAAGGTTGTTTTGTTTTAAAAAAATTTTTTTTAAAGGGTACCCTCTTGTAGAATTCAGTTCCTTTGTTTGGCGGTGTATGGTCATGACTAGAGAACATTCCAGTTAATTGGCCTAATGACATATTCAGTGCTTCTTTTCTACTTCCCAGTTAACGTTATATTACAGAAAGAGGTCTGGTGGCCAGTGTGAACCCTGAAACTATTGCTCTGAGATAACCTTGAAACCTTAAATCCAAAATATCTCCTGAAATCATCCTCAAAGCAAGCACTAGTTTACCTTAACTTGTTAAATGGGTCTACTGGAACCATTATGCTATCTTAAGAATTATTTTTGTGAGACCAAATTGACAGCAGCAATTAGAAATCTTAGCTCGGAATCATGGGATACTGGGGGGGGAGGGAGCGTGAGTTTATATTAATGAGGGAGGAAGAATTCAGAAAAGGAAGGTGAAATGGTCGCACAACTCAAAAAATGTAATCAATGTCCATAAATTGTGCGTGTAGAAACTGGTGAATCGGTCTATGTTTTACTGTGTATATTCTCAAAAAAATTCAAAGATGAAAGAATAGATAAAGACAATTTAGTCTACCCTGATGCAGCACAGAAATCTTTCACTGGAGATCCATTTGTTGCTCTCTTTTATTCTGAACCTTGTTTCTTCTCATTCCATTGTTGTGGTTAGGGTGTTAGGCTGGCTGGGTTCTCTAGAGAAGTAAAATCAGTGACATACACATATATGTGGATGTGTGTATATGTGTACATATATATTTGTATGTGTGTATATGGATGTGTGTGTGTATATATATATATTATTTATATATATATATATATAGAGAGAGAGAGAGAGAGAGAATTTTATATAAAGAAAATGGTTCATGTGGTTGTACAAGCAAACAAGCCCAATCTGAGACCCCACAGCCTGGTGTCTGCAGAGGCTGATGAATTCAAGGTCAGTAAGTCAGGTGGCAGGTTGCTGGTAGGTGCTGTGATTGGCAGGCAATATGGCAGGCCATTGACTCAAGTCCAAAAATGTGCAGGTCAATGAACCCGATGTGGGATCCAGGCCCAGCAGAAAACAAGCTTTTCCACAGCATACCCTTATACTCTTGAGGAAACTTCAGTTGCCTCAGGGCTGTGACCTGAGTGAGAGAGTTGCATTCTATCCCAATCTTCTTACAGCTCATTGGCTATTCATAGCAGATCCCATTATGGAGCTGACTGTTGTGTTGGGTCACATGAGGAACTACCAAACCACCAAGAGTCCTATCCCAACAAAGCTGACCAAAACTTACCACAGTTAGCATAACCACGGGAGAGATGTGTCTTCTTTTTCCTCTCTCTCCCTGATGTCTTCAGGGATTAACTTCATCTGGTATGACTTGCAGAACTGCCTTCAAAATGGAATTGTCCTGCATAAGTACAAATTGAGGATTAGTAATATTAGAGTTCAACCCCAAAGATTTTAACAGTAAAACCTGCCATTTTCAGACTGAGTCTATTCTTTGTGCTTGTAGCTGAATTTGTGAAACTGGCAGAACTGCCATGCCTGGAGGACCTGGTATTTGTGGGTAATCCCTTGGAAGAGAAACACTCTGCGGAAGGGAACTGGATCGATGAAGCAACCAAGAGAGTGCCCCGACTGAAAAAGCTAGATGGTGAGTGACTCTGAGCAGCAGCTTGGACCCAGCTTGGAAATGTTTTCATCATGTCATATGAATAAGAATCAGATTTGTGGCATGAAATAACAAAAAAGAAACAAAGCTTAAAAAACAGATAGGTTGTCTCGAATCTCTCCACGGCCATTTCTGCCCATATTAAATTTCATGCTCCAGGTTTAGGTCACAGTGGAAAATAAAACTCCTAGGATGTGTAGACTGGCATGAGATTATCCTTATACCAAAAACTTCTCATTCTGAAGTCATAATGTTTTTATCTTGCTTGGTAAGCAGGTTTTTCGGTTAGGTGAAAACGATAGTGCTTAGCCTTACTTTCTCATTTCTCTCTTTCCTATTTAAGATTGGTCTTTGTGCCAATAGATATCCCTCGGCTTTCCCCTCCTTCTCTTGCACATTGTTTTGTGTCACTTTAAAAATGCTCATCTTTTCAGCGGTCTTCTTGGGCTTTTCAAAATTAAGAGTGTTAGGGACTATTTCTACTGAGACAGTGGTATCCAGAGCACACTACCCTACCTGACTGAATCAGTAGAAAGAAAATACCTCAAGAAAACCATTTAATATACCATATCATATGTCAAATGCATATTTTTCTTCTCAGGATGTTGCCCTTCACTCAGCTAGATGAGGTGTATATGGTGTGAACTGGACCTTTTTCCTGACTTTCCTCTAAGACATAGATTCCCAAACTTATTTGACCTACTGCCCCCTTTTCAGGACAAAATTAAATTACTCAGCGCTCCCTGACAATGAATAAAGTAGGTATCTACTTTTGTAGCACCCTACCGCCCCCTAAGTCATTCAGGACTTCTGGTGGTGTAGTACACTATGTGTTGGGCTGCTAACAGCAAGGCCAGCAGTTCAAAACTATCAGCTGCTCTCCTGGTAAAAGATGAGGTTTTCTATTCCTGTAAAGATTTATACTCTTGCTCACAGAAAGGTCACAGGAAGGAATGAGTCAGCCAGAGTGCAGTGTAGCACCTCTGACACACACAACATCACTCTGGTTCTTCTTATTCTTTTTTTAAAAATTATTTTATTGGGGGCTCATACAACTCTTATCACAATCCACCCATTCATCCATCCATCCATCGTGTCAAGCACATTTGTATATTTGTTGCCATCATCATTCTCAAAACATTTGTTTTCTACTTGAGCCCTTGATATCAGCTCCTCATTTTCCCTTCCCTCCCCGCTCCCTCCTTCATGAACCCTTGATAACTTATAAATTATTTTTATTTTGTCATGTCTTACACTGTTCAGTGTCTCCCTTCACCCACTTTTCTGCTATCCATCCTCCAGGGAGGAGGTTCTATGTAGATCCTTGTAATTGGTTCCTGTTTTCTACCCCACCTTCCCTCCACCCTCCTGGTATCACCACTCTCACCACTGGTCCTGAAGGGATCATCTGTCCTGGATTCCCAGTGTTCCCAGTTCCTATCTGTACCAATGTACATCCTCTGGTCTAGCTGGATTTGTAAGGTAAAATTGGGATCATGATAGTTGTGGGGGTGGGGGTGGGAGGAAGCATTTAAGAACGAGAGGAAAGTTGTATATGTAAATCATTGCTGCACTGTATCCTGACTGGCTGGTCTCTTCTCTGTGATCCTTCTGTAAGGGGATGTCCAGTTGCCTACAGATGGGCTTTGGGTCCCCACTCTGTACTTTCCCCTCATTCACAATGATATGATTTTTTGTTCTTTGATGCCTGATACCTGATCCCATCAATAACTCATGATCACACCGACTGGTGTGCTTCTTTCATGTGGGCTTTGTTGCTTCTCAGCTAGATGACCGCTTGTTTATCTTCAAGCCTTTAAGACCCCAGGTGCTATAGCTTTTGATAGCGGTGCACTATCAGCTTTCTTCACATTTGCTTATGCACACATTTGTCTTCAGCGATTGTGTCAGGAAGGTGTGCATCATGGAATGCCAATTTAATAGAACAAAGTGTTCTTGCATTGAGGGAGTACTTCAGCGAAGGCCCAATGTCCATCTGTGTGGGGAAAGTCAGTCTCTCATCGAGGGTTCAGTAAGTGCAATTATATGGTTGAGATATATAAAGATTACAATAAAGTCCTAGAGAATAAGGAGAGATAGAAGAGAGATTGAAATAATGGAGTCATACACATTTCATAGTAGCATGCTCACCTCCTGGATGGCCATGATCTCAACAGCGAGGTCAACACCCAGGTCTGGCAGAGAAGCCAGGAGAGAGAGCAGGAGAGAGAATTTATTTGCTAACCAAGGCTTATATCTACATAGGGGGCATGATTACAGGTAACCACACACGTTACAGACAGGGGCTGTACAATAGACAATACAAGCAATAGGAGGGGGATATACAATGGGCATAGAGGTAACAGGAAGGGATGAGCTAGGGGTGTGCACATGCTAGGAAGGGGAAGGACTAGGGATATACATATGACAGGAAGGGCGGACCCTAGATTCATGATGGCGGCCTAACCTTGGTCACCCTGGAGTGGACTTGACCTCCCTGGGCTCTCCTTCAGGGAAACAATTTACTACTATCCTTATCAGAAGGGAGTGGGCCCTACTTGTTGTGGGATAAACAGTGGTGACTGCTTGCTCTAGATGACTGATAGCCCTTAGGGAGGATAACCCCTAACCTACTTCTGTTGATCTCCAAGTGTATAGTCAGTCATCTGCCATGTGTAGCAAGCAGTTAAGTTTGGAATATATTTGGGGAGACAACTTGGGAGAAATCTCGCTGTTTCCCACCCATCTGCTACCTTAATACTAAACCTATAAATATATGCACATAGACCTATTTCTCCGTCATCCTATATAAATATATTTACATATGTACGTGCCTATATTTAGACCTCTATAAATGCTCTTTTCCTCCTAGTTCTTTCCTCTATTTCCTTTTACTTTCCTCTTGTCCCACTATAATGTTCAGCCTTCATTTGGGTTTCAATAATTCTTCTCGGTTACATTGCTCTAGATCAAGCCTCTACCGGGCTTCTTATACCCTCCTCACCACCGATTTTCGATCACCTGTTGTTCCTTTGTCTCTGGGTTTGTTAACACCACTTCCTTTCCCCTACCTCCTCTCTCATGTCCCCCCCAGATTGTTTATCCCACCTATCTTATCTAGATAGACCTGCAGAGATAATAATATGTACAAAATCAAGACAGAGAAAAACAAAGCAACAAAAGAAAACAAAAAATGACAAAGAAAAGCCTGTTAATAGTTCCAGGTCTGTTTGTTGACCTTTGGGAGTGTTTTCCAGTTGAGTCTGATGGGGTGCCACACCCTGGCCCCAAAGTCTATTTTTTGGTATTCCCTCGGGACTTCCTTGCTCTGCTCCCCTAGCTGTTCTGTTGCACGTCCTTAGTGTTTTGCTTCGGTGTGGTGCATTCCACTGGTTTTTTAATGCTTCCTCCTCCCCTATCCCTACCCCCCGCCCCACTATCATGACCCCAGTTCTACTTTACAAATCCAGCTAGACTGGAGCATGTACACTGGTACAGCTAAGAGCTCTCAACACACAGAATCCAGGACAGATAAATCCTTCAAGAACAGTAATGAGAGTAGTGATATCATGAGGGTAGGATAAGGTGTGGGGAGAAGGGGAAGAAAGAGAGAACTGATCCTAGTGATCGACATTTAACTCCCCCTCCCAGGGGGACAAACAACAGAAATGTGGGTGAAGGAAGACAGCAAATGGCATAAGATATGAAAATAATAATAATTTATAATTTATTAAGGGTTCGCGATGGTGGGAGGGTGGGAGAGGGAGGCAAAAAAGAGGAGCTGATACCAAGGGCTCAAGTAGAAAGAAAATGTTTTGGAAATGTTGATGTACAAATGCGCCTGATGCAATTGATGTGTGGATTGCTATAAGAGCTGTAACATCCCCCAATAAAATTTTTTTTTAATTACAGTCTTGGAAATCCACAAGGGCAGTTCTGTTCTGTCCTATAGGGTCACTAGGAGTTAAAATGCATAGCAGGGAGTCTGACTTTTTCATTTGGATCTGTCCAGTGCCCCCAGAGAACAGGATCACATACTTCGGGAACACTGCCAGTGTTGTTTCCATTCCCTCACCGTAGTTAGGGGGGGGGGAGGTTTCTACAATACCCCCAGGGAGACTGGGACTGTTTGCTTTCCCTCAACAGTTTAAAATCTTATCCATATTCCTTGTTTACAGTTTAAGGTCATACCCATATTCTATGTTCACATCGACAACACGGGACTTGGTCCTCTGTGGTTAAGACTTGCTTGACCCTCAGCCCTTCTCTCCCCTCGCCGCCCTGCCTTCCATTCATGCTCTTGGTTCTTCTGTCTCTCTCTCTGCATCGAAGTTGAAGGACACAGGTGCTGTGGGGGATCGAGGCCAAGCTATGCTCTCACTGCCATAAAGAACATACATCGACATCTGGGAAGGTATCGCAGAGGACTTAATCCTTGAGTGAGGCTAGGATTTAGATAGGAAAACAATTTGGGAGGACATTCCAAGATGGAGGGACTCTGTTCATCAAGAGTCCAGAGAAAAGAGTGTGCACAGTGAGTTGGGAAAATAATGAGTTGACAATTCAGCAAGGGTAGAGGGTAAATGGCTGAATGGTTAGACAAGATGGTTGGCTGGGATCAAATTGGGGGTAGGCTTAAAAGTGCTAGAAGTCAGAAATGGGTGGGCCTTGGCCCAGATAGGATCTGTGGTTGCATTTTGTTTTCTCTGCAGTTCTTGTAAAAAAAAAATTCTCACTGTTGAATAGTTGGAGGATTTCACATAAAAATTCAAGTTCCAGTAACACTGGAATTTTACATTTCAAGGTGGAAAATGAAGAATACTTAATCATGTTTAACATGCAAGCAAGGTTTTTGGTTTGTTTGGGTTTTT
This sequence comes from Tenrec ecaudatus, assembly GCF_050624435.1. Taxonomy (NCBI): domain Eukaryota; kingdom Metazoa; phylum Chordata; class Mammalia; order Afrosoricida; family Tenrecidae; genus Tenrec; species Tenrec ecaudatus. Next base: position 30,803,586 of record NC_134543.1, on the reverse strand, counting down.
TGCGGACAACAGCAGCACAGATTTATTGACATGTAATTCACACCATACAATTCACTAGATTCATCTTCTTAAAAAGAGTTGTGCATTCATCACCACATTCAGTTTTCAGGCAAGCAAGGTTTCTAATGAGTACAGGGCTGACTTTGTTTTCCTGCCTGCCATTTACGACAGTTTTATGTGCAATCCCTCCTATGGGTAGAAGAACAGTAACACGTACTTAGGAGAATCCATTTGAGCATTTTCTTGCGAGGCAGTTGGTAGGGTTGAGAAGGAAGAGCTTATGGAATTCCTATTCGTATGGCACCCTTCACAGCGTCTCGGTGTTCCTGGAGTGAAAGGAAAATCTCTTCACTGAGAATGTTAACCATCTGTTGAAAATGACCAGAAATGTCTGTTTTTTTTCTTTTAGGTACCCCAGTAATTAAAGAAGATGAGGAAGAAGAAAACTAACATCACACTTTTTGCTTCATATTAATTTATTTCAATGTGATGATCACAGTAGATAAGTTTTATATCATTGTCTACGTTAAAGATTGTGTGTGGGTCAAAAGGTTCTTAAGAAACAACAAATTGTCAGTCCTTCCTTTTTTCTGTCTCATAACCTGTTCAAATAGTGTGTCATCTTTAAAACGATAGCCCCACTTTATGGATTCTAGCCCTCTTCTCAGAAACTACACATTTTCCATTTCTGTCTTCAGTCCCAGTTATATGCTGTGGTCCCGTCTATTGAAGCCTTTTGCAGACCAATCTATCGTAGACCAGTTATTATAACAACAGAGGAACAATTTTGGTTCTTTATTGAGTTTTTAAAGCAGGTGTTTCAAGGATACACTTAACCTTTGTCTCTGTAGACCGTCTTTATGGAATGTTCAGCCTCTTACGAGGTGAATTAGAAGCACAGACGTGTCAGGCCTTTGGTTCCGAGGGCAGTCAAGGTGACAGGCAGAGCTCCTCGTATAAATAACAGTGCAGCCCTTGACCCAGGAATCCAAACTCCAATTTAATTAAGTTTGGTGAAAACAAGGCACATTGAATATCATGAAGATTGTATAGCCCATGTTGTATTTACTTTTTGTGTTTGATAAAAATTTTGTATTATCAACTGGAATCTACATGTGTGGGCAATTCAAGTCAGTGTACACAGTCATTTTATGATCTGAGTCAGTGGTGAAAACACTGTTATGATCATTCCTTCACCAATAATGTGGTCATGTTACTCATGTGACTCTGGCCGTGGCACATTTTTGGTTTGTAATTCCTTTAGTTTAAGGAGTGTCTGTGTTTGAACCCCTACCCTAGATAGAGATCGGCAGATAGAGATGTCAAATTTGCCTTAGTGACCCTGGTGACCTTCTCGTTTGGGGAATGTGATGGTTCTGGTTATAAGGGTATAGAACGTACAAGAAAGAGTTTTAAAATGATACTAAGTATTTCAAAATATATTTTTTGAGAAGTTCTTCATAAAGCAGCGCTTTAAATGTGTCAGGTAAGTGGATACAAGGAGAAGAGAGATGGTGAGATGCTTCATTATGAGGTTCCAGGCAAATGGCTGTCTTTTTGAGGCTTGCCTTTGTGAAGCATTGTAGGGTTTCAACCTAAAAATTGCAAAGCAATGAAGGCAGAGTTTAGAATTGAGCAGGTAAGGTCAAAATTGTATGGTATTTCTCACTCTGGAAAATGAAAGGTATTTTTAATCCGTGCCCAGTTGAAGTCCATAGCAGGCCATGCCTAAATCACTAATAGATGACAGGTTTAAAAAAAAAAAAGCCAGGAACCCTCTGCCACATTGTGCCTCAAGTTCCTCAGCTAGAGACTATTGGTTCTTACTTCCCTGTCCACATAGTTAAAAGGGGGAGAGTTATTTTTAAAAAGCATTTGTGTAAGTAGTCCTGGGTTTCAGAAGTTGTCCGCTGTCATTTGAAATAGAATCAATCACTTGATTTCTCTAAGGGTCATTCGGATCAAAGGGACCACTGCTTTGACAATCAGCTCTCAATATCAACAACAAGAGGAAGAATTTAGTCCCACACGTTTTTCAGTTTCCTTCCTCTCTGACAGTAAATCTTTGCTTTCTGACTGGCTTACAACTTTCAAAGCTCTTTGTGAACTGCAGGGTAGTGAGCCGTTCGTTGTTCCTCTTGACATTTAAGGTTCACGGGCTGAGAGGGAAGACGATCTTTGCTTATAGTTTGCACTTCATCCAGTAGGCACGCTTAAAGCCATATTGCTATGTGGGTGAATTTTCTAAAAGTTATCTTGGAAATGAATATGATAGGGAATGGATTACTTCATACTGAATTTACTTGTAACGTGGCTAAAAGTTTTGGTGTTTGGTTTTTCTGAATTCTGTAGTATCTTTTAATATCTTGTAGTTCTCAGAAATCTAGGGTGCTTTTCTATGTCCTTTTCTCACACGCATGCGCGCGCGCGCGCGCACACACACACACTCACAAATCATTTTCATTTGTACTCAACAAATATTTGAGGACTTTCTGTGCATCCTTCCATGGTTTTAATGCCAGAACCCTATTAGGGAATGGAGGAAAGTTCAGGATATTCTCTCAATTCGCTTTGCCTGCTGTGACTGCTGTGATGTTAGCTGATACTCAGCGCTTAGATTTGTGCTGCTTTAACTAGACATTTGACCCCTGGGAATAGGCCGTCCAGTGTTCCTGCTTTAAAGCACTAGGCTATCTGAGTGGATCGGTTAAGTGTCTTCTTGTCAGTTTTGGAATCATTTAAATTTATCACAGGAAGTTTGATTTTCCTATACTAAGAAAATCAGATTTTCTGTGTTCCCAACCTTTAAGTCTATGGCCAATCTACTTGACCAGGTCTCAAGATATATTTGTGTTCTTTGGTAATAAGCGTTCGTATCTTTAAACCAGAGCTTCTCAACCGTGGCTCTATTGACATTTTGGGCTTTGCTGTGGGTGGCTATCCTGTGTATTGTTGGTAAATTTTAGTAGTATCCCTGGTCTCTACCTACAAGCTGTCAGTAATATCCACTTCCCAACTGTCACAACCAAAAATGTCTCCAGACACTTCCCTCTGCCCCTGAGGAGCGGGGCGCAGGTTGGGCAAAGTCATGCAAGTGGAGAAGCAGCGCTGTAGACGTTAGAGCAACATTGCTTTGGGCCAGCGCATCCATTTTCACTCTGTAGCCGGATGCCGCCTGATTATAGTGCATGCCAGAGGTGATGCATTTACTCTTGATGGCTAGAAGGAAAGGGCCACTAGGATTCCCTCTTTTGTATTGCTCCTTTCACAGGAGCCATTAGAAATTCAGGGCTGGAGAAGTCAACTTTTTATTCACCCCCACCCTGCTTATCTCAGCTTATTTCCTAGCATTATTGCTTATCTTAAGACAGTGGTCATTAACCTACCTCTCTCTCAACATCAACAGAATCCAACTTTATCATAGATTTCGCCTTGTCTCTGCAGCTGTACATTTTGAATGTGCTTTGGCTCATCGTTCTTTGTCATTCACTGGTGCAGAATTCCAGACAGTACCAGTTATTAAATACATAAATACACCGTGTAAAATTTGGCAATCATGTATAAAAATTAACTGTTGTCATTATCGATTTGGGTGTGATCAGAAGAATGTCTGATCATGATAACTGGGCATGGTTACTAAATCACCTCCTCAAATGGAAACACTTTAATTTGGTTTCTATGTGGGAAGAGACATTTTGACTTGAATAGGTGTCTATTCTGATACTTCTCAGCAGTAGGCTTAAGCAAAACAAGGAGACATGATCTTGACAGTCAATCTGTTCTCCTGATGTTAGGAGAGTTGAAGGTAGCCATCTCTGTAGCCCAGAACCTTGCAGCTGGGTTGTCCATAGACTGCACGGCCAAGGGGAGGGCACCAAAAGGGTGGATGTAATCATTTATCTATAAAAACTGGGTCAGTATCAACTCCCTGCTGAGAAGCAGAGGAGTTTCGTGTCTGACTGCAGGCAGATGGTCCGTTCACTGACCTTTATACACTGTAGGTATTGGTAAAAGTAGAAAACTGATAACCGCAACTCACCTTTTGCCAGACAGTTCTTTCCTGGGGCTGCTGAATGCGTCTGTAGATAACCCAAGATGGGTCTAAGAGAGATGCAGTGCAGCAGCATTGGTGCTTCTGACACAGCTATTGTGACCAGATGCCTGCCTCTTCACTCTAGCATGCGTCTCATTGTTTCTGTTTTGTGGTAAAAATGTAAAATAGGTGCAATAGAGAAAAAGTGTTATGTTTAAAATCACTGAACTTTTAGAAATCGATCTCTTCCTGCCTTTTAATCAATCAGTGACTACCGAGAAGGTAACCGAGAGAAAGAAATAGACTTAGCCTCACCTCTTTCTATCCAAGATACATTGAGGCAGAGCTTTCCCTTGACACTTGGAAAAGTCATAACTGGATTCGAAATAGTTTCCCATATTGGGCAGGTTGGAGAGGAACCAGCCAATCAAATTATGATCTTGCATATGTAACTGGGTGAGGGTGAGTAAAAGATTTTTCAGTAGATTTGCACTTTAAAATGATGAACTGGATATTGATAGAAAGTACGTCCTCTCAATGGGCAGAGGGCAAATACCTAGTCGGCCCATGGAGGTTAGAGAGAAATCTCCCCCAAGTGGTTCACCGCCCACTTGCAAGGCCGCTGTCTGTCAGGAATTCCGTGCTTGGTGCCACCTTCTTGTCTACTCAGAAAACTTGAGTTATCTTTCCTGCATCTAGATTACAGATATTTGGATGGTGGCTCAAGGATGGCTAGTGTTCTGTGGGTAGGAAGCTCGTTGCTTCTCTGGTCAGTGGGGTGCCTGCCTCTGAAGTGCTATTGCCTTAGAGTGCTAGGTCCATCCCAGGGCCTGGGGGTGGTCAGCCGAAGAGAACATGCAAGAAGTCAGCTGCTTCCGCAGGGTGGCAGCCAGGAGGACCCAGCGTCATTCCAGAATCTTTGGCTTTTAAAACCAACTCCAATCTGAAGAACATTTTAATATCTATGAATACTTTGGTAATCTTTTATACACAGGAATTTTGTAGCATGACTTATGACTAAACTTATTGTGTTAAATTATTTAGAAATGTTGATTTTCTGAATGTTATTTTGTGAGACTTGTTTTAAAATAGTAATAAATTGTATTGTTTTCTAAGAAAAGGTCTTTATGTTGTTTATGCTACTGACATGACACATTCTGCCAGCACAGATTTTGCGTTTCAGCTGAAGCCGGATGATGCTCAGATGGGTTTCTGCTTCTCATAAAGGTGCACATAGATTCGACTTCATAATCCAAAGGTTATGATGTTGCATTTCTTGTTGCCACTCACGAATGCAAAGCAGATTTTTTTCTCAGCATAGAGAGAAATGCTGCTCTCTGTCATATCAAATAGAGAGTCTGTGCAGTTACAGGCAATTCCCGGATTAGATTATAAACATGATCCATCCACAGTGTTTTTAAATTGATTTGTAAGTACCGTATATACTCGCGTATAAGCCAAATTTTCTAGCACAAAATTGTTGTCCTCATCATTTTCAAAACATTTGCTTTCCACTTGAGCCCTTGGTATCAGCTCCTCTTTTCTCCCCTCCCTCCCCACTGCCCCTCCCTCATGAACCCTTGATAATTTATAAATTATTATTTTGTCATATCTTACACTGTCCAATGTCTCCCTCAATCCACTTTTCTGTCTTCCGTCCCCCAGGGAAGAGGTTATATATAGAACCTTGTAATTGGTTCCTCCTTTCTACCCCACCTTCCCTCTAGCTTCCCAGTATTGCCACTCTCACTACTGGTCCTGAAGGGAATCATCTGTCCTGAATTTCCTCTGTTTCCAGTTCCCATCTGTACCCAGTGTACATCCTCTGGTCATCAGATTTGTAAGGAAGAATTGGGATGATAGTGGAAATGTGGGCGAGGAAACATTTAAGAACTAGAGGAAAGTTTTATGTTTCATCGTTACTATACTGCACCGACTGGCTCGTCTCCTCCCCGCGACCCTTCTGTAAGGGGATGTCAGATTGCCTACAGTTGGGCTTTGGATTCTCAATTTGCACTGCCCCTCATTCACAATGATATGATTTTTTTTTGTTGATGCCTGATAACCTGATCCCTTCGACCCCTCGTGATCACACAGGCTGGTATGCTTCTTCCATGTGGGCTTTGTTGCTTCTGAGCCTTTAAGACCCCAGACACTGTATCTTTTGATAGCCGGGCACCATCAGCTTTCTTCACCATATTTGCTTATGCACACATTTGTCTTCAGCGATCATGTTGGGAAGGTGAGCATCATGGAATGCCAATTTAACAGAACAAAGTGTTCTTGCATTGAGGGAATACTTGAGTGGAGGCCCAATGTCCATCTGCTACCTTAATACTAAGCTTATAAATATATGCACATAGATCTATTTCTCCATCATCATATATAAATAATTTACATATGTACATGGCTGTATTTAGACCTCTATAAACGCCCTTTGCCTCCTAGAGCTTTCCTCTGTTTCCTTTTACTTTCCTTTTGTCCCACTATCATGCTCAGCTTTCACTTGGGTTTCAATCATTCCTCTCAGTTATGGTTCCATTGCCCTTGATCAATCCCTACCGGGCTTCTCACACCCTCCTCGCCACTGATTTTGGATCACTTGTTGTTCCTGTGTTCCTGGGTTGGTTATCACCATTTCCTTATTCCCACCTCCCTCTATCCCATGTCCCCTGGGAACCATCGGTCCTGTTGTTTTCTCCTCCAGAATGTTGATCCAGCCTCTTATCTAGATAGACCTGCAGAGATAATAATATGCACAAAGAAACAAGACAGAGCAAAACAAAGTGACAAAAGAAAACAACAACATAAAAAGCTTGTAAATAGTTCATGGTATTTGTTGACCTTTAGGAGTGTTTTCCGGTTGAGTCTGATGGGGGGGCCAACCTCTGGCCCCAAAGCCTATTGTTGATATTCCCTCAGGACTTCCTTGCTCTGCTCCCCTTGCTGTTCTGTTGCACACCCTCAGTGTTTTGCCTTGGTGTGGTGGAGTCAGATCAGGAGCAATTCCCACACGGTGTCTCCAGTGTTATCCCTTGCAGGGCTATGGGTCAGTGAAGGATGTTGTGTCTCATAGTGGAGCCAGCCATATGGTCCTCTCTGTGCATTGGCTGCTCTGAGCAGGGATATTGTCCTTAAGGTTTGGTGGGTCAGGATATGCTCCACTTTCTCTTCCTCCCCCTTCATTTGCTCCCATGTGCTCTGATCAGACATGTCCCTCTCCCTGAGCTGTAGCTTCAGTGCTGTCCTCTGAAGTAAATTCTTCTGGGGGGAGGGGCAGCTGTCCACTACACATAATTCAGATTGGAGTTGGCCTCAGACCTCTCTACTGGCTCCCTGCTTCATGCCAGTATGTTGCATTCACATCTTGGAGCATTGGGTTAAAGTCTGGTCCCTCTTTCCCTGTGGAGATATAAACAATACCCTCCCCTTGGGTGGGTTCGTCCAGCACATTTTTAATGCAGTTTTTTGTGGTAAAACCTGGTGCCTGGGCTGATATTTGGGTCAGCTTATACTCGAGTATATATGGTAACTCGAAACCGGTGCAACCATTTATTTAGCCTTGATTTCAGGAAAAGGCTATAAACGCCTTTGCAATGACTTAAAAACTGCATCTGCAAGTGAAGGTCCTTGTGCTAGAAGAATTTGTGAGTAGGAATTGCCTCAATCATTTTCAAAGTGAGGACAAAGTTATATAACATTCAAGGGCAAGTAGTTGTCCACAGTTAGTTGTTCTTATAAAGTATAACCCTACACATTGAGGTGGGAGGATACCTACAATGGGTGGAAAAGATTAGCCTGTTTTTAAGAACCTGTCCATTTGTGGAGGCATGAACACATGCACTGTGGCGGGCTGCTTTGTGAGCGGGGAGACTTAATGTGTACATATCCGTGGTGGGCTGAGTGGGAGTGTGAGGTGGAGGCGGAGTCCTGCGTGTGCTACATGTGGTACAGCGTCGGAGTGCCGTGGAGGAAGGCATGTTGGGAGTGTTGGACGGCGCGGGCGAGTGTGATGGTTAAAGTGGCATGCGTGTGACTGCGTGCCAGTGGGCGGCGGGTTATGTACAGCCAAGTTGGGTGGGGACATGCCAAGTGTTTGTCAGGGAATGGCGAGGCAGTACCTACATCATGGTACAGAAGTGAGGACATGCATGAGTACACAGAAGAATCTGGAAGACCACATCGTATTTGACCCGGTATATAAAGTTTGCGCTTTGTGAGGTGAACCTGCTGGAACCTAACCCTTACTATCAGGAGGGGGGAAAAACCCACTTAATTCATATGAATCTAAATAGAGGAACTCAGTGAGAATCTGCAGCCAAATAATCATGTGTCCAGGCCTTATTTGCCTTTAAGTTCCTGGTTTAAAATGGCTGCCATGAAACGGAAACCATTTCCCACAGGTGTAATGAGTCAGTTATTTCTTCAGGGGAAAAAGCATTTAGCTAAGAAGAGATTTTTAAAAAGGATCACAGGCCTTGTCCTAAATTACCCATTGTAAAATTTCCTAAAATTTTGTAGTGACTATCATGTTTGTTATCTTCTAGTATTTGCCTTGAGGGAACATGTAAAATGGAATATGAAATTATCATTTAAATCCATAATTTGGTGTAAAGAATAAAAAGATAATGGTTTGGTTGCTTTTTACTTTTAGCAAGATGGGAAAATCTTAAAAAAAACAAAAGATATAGAGAGCTTAATTACAAGAAAAATATAAAACTAGAAGACAGTAAGACTTTTTGAAATGCTTTTATTAGTATACATCTAATTCAATACCTTCAAACTTAGAACACTTAAAAATTGGCATGAACAAGGAGAACAATTCATGACGAAAGATTTGAAATGGGGAAATGGGTTACCCTAACAGGGTCTTCTTATCAGGCTTCCATGCAATTCCTATCTGTATCTTATACAGTGAAAAACTCGATTTACACAACACTATAATTACAGTATTTTTCTAATACTCCATGTTGTAGTCTTAGAATACTTTTTCAATTACACTGATCCAGGTGTTTAAAGATGAGAAATGGAAAATTTGCATCTGCAAGTTAACTAATAATATCAAATCAGTAAACACAGAAAATGATCCACTAACAACTGTCACATTTTTATGAGAATGCCTCTGAACCGGTCCTGTGCTAAATGTCGGAACATGCATTTTCTCATTAGATTACCTCAACGGGAAGTGTCACAGCTTCACTGGTTTGTTTTTTTCACAACTGAGGATGACACCTTACACTGAGCACGTGTCCCAAACGTGCCCTGGGCGTTTCAGCAGGGGGTAGGGGGTGGGGGGCACTATGAGAATAGAGCAGCTTCCACGGTTGGCTCGCACGATTTCACTAAGGTTACACGAAGAAGTAGGCCTGGCTGCCCCCTGAAAACCACAGACTAAGCCAAATCACGGACAGAGACAAGGAAAGCAGCTGTGATCTAGGACTGCGCGAAAGGCCCGGTTTCCAAAGGCTCAGAAGTGCCCCTCCAGGCCTAACTGCAGGAGGGCGGCCTCAGCCTCCTCCTCTTCCTCCTTGGCCTCCTCCTCGCGGATCTGCACCAGCAACTGGAAGAGATTCGGGGCCGGCCCCTCGGCAGCGCCGGTCAGCCACAGCTGCCTCCGGATGGCCCCGCTGTGGTTGGCCCCTGCAATGACCTGCTCCAGGCGAGCCTGGTTCACGTTATCTTTATCGATGGCCCCCTTCTCCACCACCTTCTGCAGCAGGGGCTCCAGGCGGATGACATAAGCAGATAGCTTTTCCCCTGGGTTCTGATAAGTGTTCAGAAACCTGACCTGGGCATCCCGGGAGCTCTCGATGCTCCCAAACACCTGCTCCAGCGCCTTCAGGCACTCGGTGGTGGTGATGGCAGGGTTGTTGGTCTTGAGGATGCGAATGACATCGGAGGCGGGGCCCCTAAGACTCTCCACCAGCCGCCGCCTCTTTTCGAGGTCGGACACCTGCCACTCCTCCATGACCTCATTAGTGTGCTCCAGCCAGTGATCAAAGGTTTCCTCCCCAGGCCCAGGGATGTCGCGCCCCGAGAACAGCGTCAGCTTCTTGTACCAAATGGACTCAACCAGAGGCTGGATCACATTATCCAAAATGTAGTTTAGCATCTCTGCGGGCATTTCGGGGCCTGGGACCGGCGCTGGGTTCTGAAACCCAAGGACCCGGGCCACATCTTGCACGGTCCAGCCCTCTCTCGCTAAAAAGAGGTGCAACCGTTCTAAAAATTCAGCATCGGAAGTCGGGGGCTTAAAGACCACTTTCCAGACCCCTCCCTTGCCTGGCATCTCCCGGGGGATGACGGCGTAATCGGCGGCGCCAGTGAGCTCTAATAAGGCTGCTTTCGCATTCTCTTCCCTCCAGAACATTCTCCCAAGCACTCGATAGGGCACCTGGGGCATCGCAGCCCGGAGGGTCTCTTCGATTTCAGCCTCATCACAGTTCACTGGGATCCCCCAGACCAGCAGGGCTCTCTGGGAGTTCACATCCATCCCCCTGCACCAGTCTTCCAACAGGGTCATCGCCATTTTCCCACCTCTCAATTGGCACCAATTCTACAAATACAAATTCTCTCTCGGCTCGGACTCAGAACAACGCCAGAGCCTCGCGGAGGCACGTTTCACGCAATCACAACGCACAAACACCACCAGGATCTGGCTCTCACCCTTCCTCCCTGCTCCCCAAAGTACTCCCCTAAGGCCGTCTGCGCGTCCTTGGAGCGATGCCTACTGGATGCTCAGTCACGCGGTCGCCGCCATCTTGCGCCTCAGGTGCGACGGGGCCGGGGTCTGTCGCCGACACACGGGGAGTCTCGGGCAGCGCACAGCAGCTGGGGGGGCGAGGGGAGGTGTGGAGCAGGAGCCGCGGGCCGGAGATGCCGCCGAGGTGCAGTCCTGGGGCGTGGTCGCCGGCTGGCGGGGCTCCGGGCGTCGAGCGGGCGTTAGCGGCCGGAGCCTGGCCTCAGACTGGCCGTGATGCTGCGTGGCAGGCCAGGGCTCGGACGCCCTCGGGGAGGACGCTGTCCGAAAGCCGCGAGGCGACGGCGGCCGGACCAGCTGGCCAGCGGCTTCTTCCCGGGCGCCGAAACCCCCTCCTGCGCGGGTGGGCACTCGCGGGCGACAGCTGAGGATCTAGGACGGAGGAAGCGGACGCAGTGCGGGGAGACAAGGCTTGTGGCGGGGGAGGCGGGCACCGGCCGCGGTGGCAGTGCCCGGGCGGCAGCCGGCTCCGGCCACCGAGGCAGCAGGCGAGTTCTGCCCGCAGCGAGCCGAGCCCAGCCGAGGTTCCTGCCGCAGTGGAGGGCGGCGCCAGCCCCCCGAGCGGCTTTCGGCCCGCCCCGCCCCCTGCTCCCGCGTAGCCATGGCAACAGTGTCCCGGGCGACGCGAAACCAGCGCACTTCGGCGACCGGCGGGTCGAGCCGTTGCTATGGGGCCCAGATCTCTCCTAAGGCGCCTTTCCTTTTTCACATGTATATTTTTGTTTTTCACAAGGATACTGCTAAGCACCAACAACCACTCTTTTTTTTTCTTTTTGTTATAATTCTCGAGTGGATTTAGGAGGATACTTTCAAAAATACACCTGTCACGGCAGTCAGGTTGCTCACTCAACCTGGGCTGCGGATGAAAACGTTCTGCTCAGCTCCTCAGCTTCCCTGGGCCCTTCCTCCATGTTTCATCCCAGTGAAACGATCTTGTTAGCCATGTGCCTTTTATATGCTTTTGTGAGCCATTGCATTTATCTGTATCCAAAGGATCATTCACACATTTCTATTCCGTCATCTATGTAGCGAGGCCAACACCACTGCTATCCCTCTTGTTCTGCCCTGGACAAGGCACTGCTGGAATAATCCTTATGGTTCGAAACTGTCTGGTGAAGTTCATCCTTTGTAAACAAAACAAGGCCTACTTCTGTCAATCCTGAATGGTGAGCCTTCCCCTCCACCCCCTCCACCTCAAAAGAAGACAGCATTCACTGAATTTTTAAAACATTATTTAATAAAAGGTTTAAAGATATAGAGGGGCATTCGAAAGTAAATAAGTTACATAAGTACATTACAATCACATCAGCAAGATTTTCTTTAGTGTATTAATTTTTTTCTTTTTTATAAAAAGCACACAAAAAATAAAATCTTTAGTCTGGTCTATCACAACTGTACAGCAAAGGAGGTAATATTTATAGATATATATGTACACTATTGTAATATGTAACAGTCTTTTTAAAAAAGGGGGCCACAGGCAGCAAACACACAAAAGGCAGTGTCTGATTTTTTTCAAAATAAAAGGAATATACTTCTTTATATGCTATTAAAATATTTATACAATAATTACAGGCTATCAAGGCTGTTCCTGTGCTGTCCCCTCCAACAAGGCCTTCCACCTAAAGACTAATGAGGAAAAGGCGACACAGCTGCGAATTGTGTTAAAGGCAAATCTTATTAACACAGCAAAATGTGGGGAGGGCACAGAATCGGTTTTTTCTTATAAAAATATGTATACTTTCTGTAAACCTAAGGAGTTAGGCTTGCCAATTTGGTAATAAATACCAACCCAGAAAAGTAAGCCCCGGTGAACACACAGACCCCTGAGGCTGGAGGATGTGCGGTATCCCTCCCTCGTTCATCTGAACATCTGGCACATGAGAAGAGTTTGGGTCGTTGAGGCAGTTAAGGTAGGAGCTCCCTTTGGCCAGAAGCAGCACACGACCTCTGTGCCAGGGAGGACCCCACGAAGCACAGCGGCAGAAGGGCGGGCAAGTACTTTAGCTGGAGGGGGGGCTGCTCAAGGCATGGAGGCTGGTACGGGTGGCACCATCTCCTTGGGGGGGTGGGTACGAGACTTCAGACATGGTCTGGGACACAGGCACTGGGGTTAGTTTCATGCCCTTAGCTGAGTGCAGATGGCGGCTGGGAGAAGGCGGGGAGGGGGGTGGGGGTTGTCAATCTCCCTCTAGCAAAGAGTTCTGAGTGAAAGGCGAGAGAGCAGAGCGTGATGTGTTCACAGAGAGAAAAGCACCGTGAAGGATCTCTACCGAGCCAGCTTCTATGCCCGCATCCACTTTCTTTACAGGTCCCTTCCACAATTGCATCCGCTCTCTGAACGTTTTCATTTTCACACTGCATTCTAGCTAAAATTCCCAGCTGCAGCCCCAACTCTCCTAAGACCTGGGCATCTGGTGGGCAGTTTGCTGGAGGACGAAATACAGACGGGCACCCTCGACTGTCCCCATGTACATTCACCTGGTCTGGCCTCCGGACTCTCAGGAGAAGAGAATCACTTTCTCATTAAAAGAGGTTTCTTGCAAGTACTAGAAGCTACCACTACACAGAAGCGCCTCCCGGGAATGGAGGAGGTTTCTGTGACCACATGTCCATAAAGGGGTCTGAAACAAAATACAGTTTAAATAGGCAAATATATATATGGAAATCTAAGTAGCACTTTGGGGCGAAGCTGTGAAGGCACTCATGTTACCCAAGTGATTGCAAGAGAGCCTACGTTTGCTACCCTCCGGCTTCCAGAGAGAAAACCAGATTTCTGCCATCTTGGGACACTGAGTTGGCCGAAGTCTATGTAGAAAGCAACTGAGAGGGCGGAGAGCAGGGTAGGCGTCCAGGAGTCTGGGCAGGGAGAATCATCTTGCTCACCCATACTTGGGGTCCTGTCAAGCCACATTCATGCATACACAAACGCTGAAAAAAATACCTGATGGTGAATAGTTCAACCCCTTCCCTTGCCAAGCCTACTCCCATTCCCTGTCAACCTGATGCCTGGCAGCTGCCCCAGAGCTCCAGCAGCAAGACCGCTTTCTGGCTCCCTGCTAACTTGTTGACTTAATAGAACTCCGTTTAAAAGAATGACATGGAATAACATCAGAAAACTCACTCGGCCCTTCTGGGGCTGGCAAGCACAGGGAACAACGTAACCTTCCAACCCTTTGCTTCAGAGGCAAATCCCCGCTCCTTCCAGCCAGGGCCTGGAGCTGATAAACAGAGCTGGGATCCTGGCCCCCAGCCAAGCCCCTCAGGCGGATGTGCAAGTCTGCCCAGGAGAGGTAGCTAACAACACCGGCCTTTGATCGCCCAGCCTGCTGCCACCACCTTTCAGTGCTAACAAGAGCTTTCAGAACAACCAGGTGGGGGGACCTTTGGGCCTTAGGGGGGAGAGCCGCGAGGGGGGGGGTGGGAAAGCAATGAAGGTGCCTTGTTTTGGGAAAAATGCACTTGGGCCTCTGGAAAGCAGGAGGCTCCTGGTCCCTGAGAGGATGTTAAAAATTAAATATTAAGAATAAATAAATAGCTCCCATACGACAGGAGTCAAGGAATGAAGGCTCCCTTCCAATCTGGTGCGAAGCCAACGCCCCCTCCCCTCTCCTCCACAAGCACACACCCTTTCAGGGAAGGATCCAGAAATCTCCAGCGTGAGAGACTGGGGAGCTGGGCTGGGGGCATCAGCACTGGAAAGGGTGGGACCCAGGGCAGCAGCTGAGAGGCAAGCTGGGAGCCCCACAGGAGGCTCAGGCTGGGGACCCTCTTTGGGCCTCCCCAGGGCTAAGCCCCTTGGAGTCTCCAGGGCCCGAAGGCATTTGGCAAGGAGGAAGCAGGAGATCTGGGCTGGGTGACCCCCTTGGTGACGGCCTGGGCAGTTCCCCTCCTCCAGCAGGCTGCACCCCAGTCGCTGGGCTGCGACAACAAGCTGTCCCTGCCCGACCCCACCCCTTTCCAGGAAGCAGCAAAGGGAGAGGTACCTGTCCTCTGGCTCCCAGGTGGCATCCCGGTGGCCTCCTTGCCTAGGAGGTGGCCTCTCTGAGGACAGGGTCCCTGGAGCAGCTTGGGCCACCTGGATGTTGTGTTGGGGGCCACAGGTACCAGGGCCGAGCCTCCTGGGGGGGGGGGGTACGTCCCTTGTTCCAGAGTTGAGGGGCGGGGTAGGAGGGAAGCCTTCATGGGGTGAACTTGTGCTTGGCTCTCTGGGGCCACAGCCTGGAAGCCGAGGCGGGGAGGTGGCCAGGAGGCCGGGAAGAGGCAGCGGTGGCCGCCTGGTCCGCGCAGAGACTTGCACAAAGGCCTGAGGACAACTTTCAGACAGACAGGCGGACGGACAGAATGCCAGAGCGCCCTGGCCCCCGCTGCCTGTGAACACTGCTCCCGGGGGCCTTGATAAACAAAGAGAGCCGTTTATTTTACTGTCTGGAAGGTGTGTCGGCGGGACGTCACTGTGATTCGCGTCCCACGCCCCGGGGACCTCTCTGCAGGCTGGCGCGGGGACCCTCCGACTCCCGGCCGGGCCGAACCGAACCGGCCCCGCCTCTCAGCCCTTCTCGCCAGCGCCGCTCTCCTCGCGCAGGGCCTGCTGGTGGGAGGCGGCCGCCAGGGCCGCGGCCGCCGCCGCCTCCTTCTCCTTCTGCCTCAGCGCCGCGGCCTTCTTCTCCTGCTCCGCGTGGCTCTTCATGTGGGCGCTGCGGCTCTTCACCTTGAAGAACACCCTGGAAGCGGGGCGGGAGGCGGTCCAGGGCGGGCTCTGGGCTCCCCCTGCGCCGGGGGCCCTGGCCCGTCTCCCCGCCCGCCCCGCCCGCCCGGGGGAGGGCTCCGACCCCGCCCGGCTCCGGCTGCCCCGTGACGTCACTGCCCTGGAGACCCCTGGACCAATCCGAACGCGCAGCCCAGCCCGGGGCGCCCCGGGACCGGACTTGGGCGGCGGGTCAGCGGGCGGGGTGCGCGGGAGACAGCCTGCCATCTTACCTGCCGCACTTTTTACAGGGGAACGTGTTCTCTTGATTCTGGGTCTTATTAAACGTCTCCGCTTTCTTCTTCTTCTCCGAGAACGACAGTGCCCTTCGTGACTTTCCTGGCCCCTCCCGGGGCTTCTCGGAGGCCTGGCCGGCCGCCGAGCCGGGGGCGTTGGGCTCGTGACTCCGCAGGATGAGGATGTCATTGGCCTGCGGGGGATCAATAAGGACGTGTCAGGGGGGACCCTCCAAGGCGGCTGACAGTCACCGAGCCTCTGCTGCCCTTGGGCAGCTCCGTCAGGGCGGTCACTCAGTGGGATGGCCTTCGATGTGCCAGGGCCCTCTCAGCGAGTCTGACTGGGGACCCAGTGTCTCAAGTATTCGGAGCATGTGTTCAGGTCTCCAGTCCTGAGGCTCAGGTCTGTGGATGTGGCCATGTGGCTGGTGTGAGGGACAGAGAGCTGACAGACAGAAAGCCCTGCCCTCAGACAGTGACACCCAGGTAGAAGGGATGGACCTGCAGGCAGGTGGCTGGTGAGCTCGCAGTGTGGGAAATGCGGAGCAGGCGCGGAGCTGGAGCGGGTGCGCGCAGGGGGGGGGGGGCCCTCGGGGTGGGGAAGCCCCAAGGGCCGTGGGCTGTGACTGCACCGTGCCCACTCTCTCAGAGGGCCAAGCTCTTGGCGCAGGAACACAGCCAGGGTGCAGAAAAGTGCACATGTGTGTTTACAGGTGATGGGTGGCTGCTTCTGTAAGCATGTGTGTCTGTCTGTCTGTCTCTCTCCCCCGCCACTTAGTCAGTCCGGCCCTCCCAGTCTCTACCCCTGCCCCAGGAACTCTCTTGCAGGGGCTTCCTGGCCTGCGCGCTGGTAGCACCCGGCACTAGGAGTGTCACCTCAGCCAGGCCATTTTGCACCCTGGAGCCCCCCATTTCCCCCTCTGCAACGTGGGTCAACACGAGGCCTTTCTGGGGTCAAGGGCATGGAAACTCTGGAGGGAGACCTGTGTGAGGCACCACACTTGCTTGCCCATGGGTGGGGTTCCTTTGCAGGCAGGCATTCTCCGTGGGGACAGAGCTCACAGGAGGAGGCCTGTCAAAGTTAAGAACGCTTCCCCAACCTCCCCTCCCACCGCCCTGACCTTTGGACCTGCCCACCCCCTTTGGGTCGCACTGGATCTTTTTTTCCTTCTGAATCTCAGAAATAGAAGCAGCGTATTGAAAACTTAATAGACTCGTCTGGCTGCACTAGCCATTGTTCCTCTGGTAGCCTACTAGCTGTGTGCGCGTCCACTTACCTTAGACCTCAATTTTCTTATGGGAAAAATGGGACTGAACTGGGAATACTAATGGTACCTACCACATAGGGCTGTTGGGCACATTCAATGCAATTCTAAGCTAAAGTCCTGGTTTACCTGCTGCCAGTATGGTGATGGTCTGGACCTTCCATGCCTTTCCTCTTGCAGCACAAGCACGCACGTGCGTACACACACACCCACACACCCGTCCCGGTCACTGGGTAGCGTCACACTTACCGACTCATTGGCCTGTAGTGTCTGTGTGGCTTTGACGGCTGCAGCCCTCCGGCTCCGCTCTCGCCCCTCTTCCTGCTCCCCCTTCTCCTGGATCTCGGGCATCAACTCCTCCCCCTCCTTCCTGGTCTCCTTCACCTCCCTCTTGGGCTCCAGCCTCTCTTCGCCTGGGGACTCTCTTCGGGAAGGAGGCAACCTTGGGAACTTCTGGGAGGTCTAGGGAGGTGGGGAGGATAAGAACGGACAAGAAAGAAGGCGGTGAGTCATTGGCCAGGTGCTCAGGAAGCCAGCTCACCTGGCCTGGCTCAGCTTAGCCTTCTGTCAACATAGGTGCCCAAAGCTAGTCTACGTGGGCAGAAGAGGAAGGCTTGAGCTCCGAGTGTCCTCATAAAGGAACCGAGCCCTTGGGGAGAGGCCAGGGGACAGAGAAGGCACGAGCCAGTCGCCCCACAAATAAGTCACTCTCCTCCTGGACCCTCAAGAGCTCCAATCCATACTCTCTTAGTGGTCACACTTTCTGCACCTCAACCTCCTCCTCATCCCCAAATGGAACCCACACTTCTGTCATCAAGCAGCATGTCACTGAGCTACGTAACCCAGAGACACAGACACAGAGTAACATTGTCCTTTCGTTCTTAGTCCTCCTCACTTGGTCAAGGACAGTCTCTGTCAGCGATAATCTCTCCCTCCAACAAAGGGAAGGCAGGCTGCAGCACCCAGAGCCTTGGCAGGGGATAGCAGCCCACTGGAATGTACCGGCACGGTTTCATTTTCATATAGGTTTTTGTGTTTGTTTTTATACCAGTACTGTCTATTCAAAGTAAGCAACACTGATTACTCTAGTTATGATAGTGAACAAAGCAAAAAGCCGTGTTGGTGACAAGCGACAGGATGCAGCAGCAGTAACAATGACAAAGGTGAAGGCCAAAGTCTCAAGAACGGTGTCAGAGGGCTACAAAGAGAGACAGTAAATTGATGCAAACCCAAATACTGGGGTATTCTCCTATGTTCTGCATCAACACAGTGTACTACTAGACAACGGGGACACCACCCTACCTCCCTTCTACTGTCCAGACTAGACACCATTCGGGGCCTAGGTAGCAGAGACTAGGAAGGGAGTCACCTTAATGTCCACTTCAACATCCTCCTGGGCTGACTTCTCATCGCTTGTATCCACATCCCCGAAGGTCAGCGTCCCATTGCGGCCGATTTTCACCTGCTTCTTGTAGGTATAGTAGAACTCCACGCACTGGGCCACAGTTTTGGTCTCGATCTAGTTTGAAGCCAAAATTGTGGTCAGAGTTCTTTGTCTCAGCTCACCTGCCTCAGGACACTCTCATCTTCTCTGAAGCTCAGGCCGAGAGGTGAACACAGCGTGTCTAGGGAAAGGTAAGCATTTCTCCAGTTTCTGCTCTACCACAAGCCACTGACTCCCACACGGTCATGGAGTCAGTGGTGACCCTGCCAGAGAGAGAGGGGGGCTTTGCTACAGGGTTTCCGAATTTTAGTCTTTATGTCACCTGTGTTCCTCACAGAATGGCTTGGTGGGTTTGAACAGCCAACCTTGGGAACCGAGAACCACTGTGCCACCGAGGCTCCAAGCACGCTGCAAAGAACAACCCTGGAATGGCCAGTAAGACATGAACCTAAACTGCACATCAGATAAACACTCCTGTTATCTGTTGAAGGGTGATCATGGTACTGTGGTTTTGTAGAATAACCTTGTTCTTGTAAACAGTGTTCTCCAAAGTGAGCGATGCCACCCTGGCACTGGGAGGATCAAGAGGGGATGCAAACACCAATATCTACCCTTTATCCTCCACTATAGGCTAGAGTTCAAACATTTTTAATGCCGGGGGTGGGGTGGGGTGGGGAGGGTTGAGTAATTTTTCCTGCAAAGGGGGCAGCCGGCCAAATAAGTTTGAGAATCTATGTCTTTTAAAAAAAACATACTGAAGTCTTTAAAGTTAAGCATCATGATGTCTATAAGTTACTTTTAATGAACAGCCAAAAAGGGCAGCGAGAACAGGTGAGTATATGTAGCGAGATGGAAGAGAGAAAGCGACATGATAAATGTTATCATTTGGTCAGACTAAGTAGGGGTTAAATCACTGTCCAGTGGACCATTCTTTCGAGTTTTCCATAAGGTTGAACTTTTTCCAAAGGAAAAAATTACAGGGGAAGACGTTTGGGCACCATCCACATTCAAAGACAGTCCCAAGCTGGCAAAACAGATCCCTTCCCTCAACCAACATGGAAGGTTTCATTCCTTTCCTGGGTGTGGACTGACAAGCGGAAGATGGAGAAGTGCTAAGCTGTCCTGTGTGGGGAAAGGGATGGAAAGAAAACTAACAAGAAATCCCAGAAAAACCTGAAGGCAGCAGGCAGGAGACCCAAGCTGCTCCTGGCTGCCCCTAGATGGCTGTGTGGCCTTAGGTAAGTCACTCACCTTCCTCAAGGCGGTTTCCTGGCATGCAAGTGGTGAATGGGGTGGCTCTGGATGCCCTCCCAGTGCCTCCCAGGCTCTGAAATCCTGTCACTCCCATTTCACAACCCCTCTAGACCACAGATTCTGCTTTGGAACTGTCCCCCCACATACAGAAGCTGTTTTCTGTAACCCCCTCACCCTTCCACGAAGGTTCCTGGTCTGGCCAGGCACTACTGGGCTACCCTTGGAAATGGACATTTCCTGTCCAGGGAACCTGAGATCAGTGAGGATTGTGTCTGAGGAGCAAACAGGCATGTTTCATCTCACTGGACTGGCCATGCCACAAATTAATTAGATCCTGGTTACACGTTTACTTTCCATTCTCTGTGAGCATGTGTTTGACTGATGGTCTACACTTTTCCTTAAAGCATAGGGGCACCTCCGTGAATTTCCTAGGCACACCATCCAATCAGGGAGCAGGGGATTACTGACACACAGCAAACGACTGCACTTCTGAGCAAGTGTGCTTGTCGGGGATTCATCAGCTCGGTGTCGCGTTCCTGGAGCCCTCCTTGACACCTTCTACGACCCCCGGAGGAGACAGTACATTTTCAAAAACGTTTCTCTCTCAGCAGTCCACAAGACTCCTTCTCCCCATAGGAGGGCAGCTGGAACTTCCTCCGATGAGAAAAGCACTCTACTTTTATAAAGAGAATGTGGGGAGAATTTCAGAAACACTGAAAGGTCAGCAACACTGGGCCCCTCTAGTAATCACTCCTTTCCAGGGACTATGACTGACGAGCGAGGACAGAGAAATGCTCAGCTGTCCCATGTGGGGAAGGAATGGAAACCAACAAGAAATCTCTCAGCAGGCCTGAGTCCAACAGGAAGTGGACAGAAGGCTCCAGGTTAGTTACACAGACCGTGTAGCTGGCTCGCTGAGCTCTCTGTTTCACTCATCCTAGTGTGATCTCCTCTCCCCACATGTTAATTGTGGCCTTTGACTGCTCTAGCCCCTTGGGAAATGACTCATCTTGGCCACCTGCCCTCCCAGCCCTCTTTGCTTACTTTAAGTTGGGTGCCACTGGGTCTGATGCCAGCTGGGGCCTCCCTCTGATGTAAGACCTCAGAAAAAGGCATACCTCTCTGAGGTGGGATGAGGGAGTTTGGAACTGATGACAGGAGGGAAGCCTGCCTGTCACACAGAGGGAGTTTGGGAAGCAACTGCTGGGCCGGCACTGGCAGAGGAAGCCCAACGTCCTCCCCCTAGTGACTAAAACCGAGACCCAGCTCACCAGCTTCTGCACCATGAAGAAATCCTTCTTGTAGATGGCAATGCCCTTGTTGAACAACTTCCGCTCGGCCATCTTCCACTGGTCAGAGCCTGAAAGGCAGAGGGACCAGCGAAGTGAGGCGGGTAGGAGTCAGGGGCAAGGCTGAACAGAATCAAGGCCGCAAGAGTGCCCATCCACAGCTTCTGCAGGCGGGCATCTAGGGCCGGCCTCCTACCCCACCCACTTTGCTATTTACCAGCCATGTCCCTGAGCCTGTGAGCCTCAGACTCCTGGCTTGTGAAATGGAACTAATCACAGAGCCCAGCGGTGGTGAGGAAGAAAGGAGAGCATTCATGCGACCTTCGTGCTAGGCACATATGACATGCCCCCGTCGACAGAGGTACCATGATCCCCCCACTTGGTCAATGTCCCTCGGAAAGTGCAGTGCCTAGAAGGGAATCCGATGTACAACACAAGGCATCACTGCCCGGTCCCAAGCGTCCTTCTGATACCTGATGCTGGTTTGGATGAGACTCCCTCACCTTCATGGGACCCATGTATCCACCCTCGTCCTCCAGGCCCTAGGGAGTCCCTGAGAGCTAACCCTTGCTTTGATTTTAGGCCCCTCACTCCCTGCTTATTTGGTTCCATTCCCTCACCCCAACCCAGAGACATAAAAGCAGGGTCTCATTGATCCTGATGAGTCCAGACACCTAGGGCCCTGCCACCCGACCAAGGGCCTACCTGTGTAGTGATAAGTTGCCAATGGGTGGTGGTGGGGCCTCAGGGGCTTCTTCAGTAGTAGCTTATTCAGCGTTTCCTGCCAGGGAAGTGAGGGAAAGGTCAGGTCTCCGAGGTGGACCTAGCATCTCGGATCTGAGCAAAATCCACAGGGTCTCTCTGAAGGTGGAGACAATGGGCTTGACAGGGAGGGGAGGTAGTGAAGGGTAGGCCTGCTCTAGAGCAGGCATGGGTGCTGCTGGAGTAGACCCAAGTCAGGCAACCCAGGAGAGAAAGCCCTCTGTGACCAGGAACCGAGGACCGGGGTGGGCAGAGGATTCTTACAGCCTTCCCTTGGCCAGACTCGGGGCCCACTTGAAAGCAGCATGCCATGCCAGCTTCCCCAAGGGTCCCTCCCTCCCTCGGTGGGTACCATCTCACCAGGATGTCTCCCCTGGACTCGTGCAGATAGTGCAGGGCCAGCTCCTGGTTGGTGCCAGCTCCGGGGAAAATACTGGAGCAGGCAGCGGTGAGCAGGTCTTCCACTGGAGCCATTTGGAGAGAGGAGAAGTCACTTCAGGGCTGGGCTGGGCCTGGCCCCTGTCCACCTGCCTGCCTACCAGGGGCCCCTCCTTACCTTGCCTCTGCTTCTCCCAGCTGCTCTCCAGGTTCTCCCATGGGTGCCATACCAAGTCGGCCTTGTGGGGGTCTGCAGCTGCCAGGGAGCGGTCCCTTAGGGCAGGGATTTCCGCTTGGAATCGGGAGCCCACGTTGATCCGCCTGCAGGGGTGCGAAGGGCAGGGAGTGAGGCCTCACCTCTAGGGAGGAGGTGGCCTTTCTCCTTGGGGATGAGCAAGGCAGTGGGCAGGGGCAAGGCCTCTGCTTGAGGTAAGGGAAGCTGACTTCCGGGGGCAGTCAGGATGATCCCACTGGGGTGCCTGCAGACAGCAGAGCATGGGAGTTGGCAAAGGAAGGAAAGCTCCAGAGTGGCAGACTGGGAGTCTCTGGGCTGATCCTGTCCCATTTTCCCCGGATGCAAATCCAAGCCGATCCTTTATTTTTCCTGCAACTTCTACACAGAACCAAGAGCGGGGAGAGGGGAAACCCAGGGAAGGTTGTAGATACCCAGCTCAGCCCTTTGGGAGCCCCTCTCCCCCCTCTGGGAGCCCCCCTCCCCCGAGTCCTCCAATTGCTCTCAAGGCCCCACCTGCATGCATGGACTCCACCAGGCCACCCTCACCCCACGGCCAGGAGGATCACACTTACGGTTCAATGCTGACTGGGGTGGCCTCCCCCATCACAGAGAGGACAGGCGGGGTGACCTCAGCACTATCTATGGGGCAAAGAACAGATTGGTAAATGGCACCCTCACCCTGCCCCGCCCCCACCCAGGTTGTGGGTGAGTCAGAGTGGCGCGCACAGAGGTTCAGACGCAGAAAGCAGGCCCTCTGTCCACCCAGCTCTGCAGCCTGCTCAGTGTGACGTGACAGGCACTCCGCTAAGTATCTCTGGTTCCTCTGTTTTCTCATCTGTAAATAGGGATGACTAAAATCTAGTTCCTAGCATTAACTGGAGGGACTGAATGGAATAATACACTAGATATTGTTGCTATGGTTGGCTTTTTGTTTGTCGTTTGTCTGCATATGTTGTTACCATTTGTAATAGTAACAATAATAGTACCAACATTGTTCGTTTTACCACAGGACTGACTCCATTCTAGCCAAGTGGTGTCAACTGTTGCATAATTATCTCCTCTCTTCCTTTCTGAATTCTCTGCCTGTTTCTCCTGAACAGATGGGCCTCAATGATCTACAGGATTAAGACACTCCCTTGCTCAAAAAAGAGGGGGCCGAAAAGTTTGCCGCAGCGTCACCCCTGCAGGGTGGCCTGAACTCTCTGGTGGGACCTTCCAGACTCCCACGGGCGCAGCCCCGTCCTCCCTTCCCCTCACTTTGCCTGGACCCCCCCATCTTGTTCCCTCGCGGCTCCTCATTGTCCCTGCGGACCCACTCCCAGGACCCACTCCCAAGGCTTCGCTGCTCCTATGCCTGGCGTGCCTTCCCAGCCCCCACGCACCGGAGTTCAAGCTCAGCCCTGGCCCCACCTCCTACAGAATCCCTTCCATACCACCCTGGGGCAAAGTCTCTGCAGACTGGGATCACGTCGGCCTCCCTCCCTGGCTGCCCGGTCCTCTGCTTTGTCTCCCAGATTTTCACAAGGACTCCTCGTGACCCTGCTCTCTCTTAAGGGCAGGCCGTGGAGCCCCACAGTCGCCGATTGCTCGCGGGCAGATCGCCGTAGCTCGCCCTTCCGCCCACAGACACCGGGGGGCACCAGCGAGCTAGGCCGTCGGAGCCAGCGCGCAGCTTAATCCCGTCTTGGGGCTGCCACACCCACGTGCGGCTGCGGGGCGGCTGTTTACGCCCCCCTGCTCCTTGCCTAGCCGGGCGACGGGATCGTCTGCCGGCTCGGAGGAAGTGGCGCCCCAAGGAGCTCGAGGAGGCCACATTCTCGGCACATCACCACCCAGGCTGGCCTCGAGTTTCCAAAATGTCTGCTCTGGGCCCCTCCGTGCCCACAGGCCTCTTCCCCTCCTTGGATTGATTCCCAACCGTCCCGGGGGCGTGGGCGATGTCACTCACTAGAGCGGAGCAAGGTCCGGTGGGCACTCTTTGGCGTGATGGGAGGAGGGGCGGGGATGGTGCTGGTTGACATGATGGCATTGAAGTAGAGGCCGGAGCCCTCCCGCACGGGGCTGAGGATGGGCGGCGGTGTGTACGGGGGCAGCTCAAAGCTGCGCTCCGACGGGTGGTCAGCCAGGCGGACAGGCGAGCGCAGGTGGCTCTGGTACGGCGTGATGTTGGAGTAGACAGGTGGGGCGATGAAGGTGCCCGCCTTGGTGGGGATGATCAGCGGCTCGGGCCTCGGCCGCTGCTTCGGTTTCCGCACGGCAGGCTGCTCCCCCTCCACCTTGGCACTCATGTCCTCAGCCTGGAGAGACACACCGAGCAGAGATGGCTCAGCCCCCGCTTGCTGGTTTCACCTTCAGAGCTTGGTGGCCTAGAACCACCCAGCCAGGCAGAGGGAGGAACCCAAGTGTGGCAGTGGCTTATTGCCTGGCTGCTCATAAAAAGGCCACAGGTTCAACCCCACGAGCTGACTCCATCAGGGAAGAATGTGACACTCAGCTTCCATAAAGATTAAAACCAAAATCCACTTTCATGGAGTCGATACCGATGTAAAGGTTTGCACTCACCCCATAGCGCCACCAGGGCCCCCAGCCCTGGCCAGTGCCAGTCTGCCCTACAGGGTCCCTGAATCAATAAGGCCATAGAGGCAGAATCGACTTACTGGGCTTGTTGTTTGCTATTTTAAAGCACAGGCTGACAAACGTTCTGAGACAGACCGTTATTTGTGGACTGCATGTGGTCTCTGTTTCATGTCCCCTTTTTTTGTTCTTAGCATCTAGATCTTTGAAAACATAAAAATCATTCTGCAGCCTCTGGATTCAGCCCACGGGGCCCAGCTCCAGTGCTGGCAGGAAGGGAAGCTCTTGGGACAGGAGAATGCAGCAGTTGGGGCCCAGTCACCAAACCTCCTTCATGATCACCTGAATGACTCAACCTCTTGGGGGTATCATTGTTTCTAATGTGGGATGGCCTCTGGATGGTACTGGGGGCTTCCCCGCGACTTCGAGATCAAGCGTGGCAGTTCAAACCCTCCAAGGGAAGTCATGGAAGAGAGGCCTGGCGATCTGCTTCCATAAAGATCACAGCCAAGCAAACCCTGGGAGTTCCGTTCTGCCCTGGCCTCTGCCACGGGACTGTCCTGAGTGGGCACTGACTGGAGGGTGGTGGGTATGGTTATTTCCCTATTGAGAAAGCTGTGAGATCTAAAGGAAATGGCGATGTGGGAAAAGCTAGGAACAGGACTCCATCATTGGATTCCGCAATAAATCCTGGCCGGTCTCACTGAAGTGCCTACATTAGAGGGAAGCCCCTCCTGGGTGCCCGAGCTGGGTGCAGGACAATGAAATGAAGAGTTCTGCCCTCATTCACAGAACTTCTGTGCCCATAGGATTAGGCCGAGGCTAGCCCACTCATCCAGTTAAGAGTTAGTCTCCCTGACTCAGCCTTCTCTGCTCCGTGGGCCTCCGTGCGAAGTGGGAGACGGGGCTGTGAAGCCAGAGGAGCCTTCATGCCTCTCAGCAGAGAGCCCTACCAGGTCAGCAGCACCCAGGCTGTCTCTAGGGATGCAATCTGCCAACAGGTGAGCTGAGTGGACAGGGAACCATGGACTCTGTACCTCACAGAGCTTCCAGAGGAGGGCCCCAAATCTCACAGGGCCTTCCAGGGAGGGCACCAACTGCCATGAGGCCTTTTGCCCTGGCTTCCAGCCGTGTGTGTGCGCTCTTCCCCTGTAAAACTAGAAGGAACTGAAATCATTCATTCTCCAGCCTTTAGGGGAACAATATGATGACACGGAAAAATGCAATAGCTCCAAAGGCCCCCAAACTGGTTAGATAGGAAAGCTAAAATGCACTCAGCTAGCTATGATAACATATTTTAATAATAAGGGAAATGGAATATAAACTTGAATATTTGACGACATTACGAAATTATCATTAATGCTGGGGTATGATTATGATCTTGTGAAAAAATATATATACAGATATCCTTATGTGTGTTCAGATGCAAACTGAAGAATTTATGGATAAAAAGGATGCATTGTTTTGGAGTGCCTTCAAAACCACCCAGGAGGGGGAGAGGTAAAGACGAAATGGGACCAGCTGTGTGGTGCTACACCACAAACAGGTAAATCCTGGAGGGCTCATTTACTGTGCTCTCTACTTCTGTCTCTGAGGAAGAAGCCTGTGAAGGAGGTCAAATCTCCAGCTGAGAAGAGCTAGAAAGGCCAGATGGCACAATTAAAGAGCACATTTCTGAAGGTATCAGAGACAAGTAAGCTGGGAAAACAGAATGAAAAGAAAATGAGATTTTTCCAGGAACTTCTTGAAAAATCCCTCCTGGCTCACAGGGGTTGCTGGCCACTCACTGAAGCCCTACGTCGGCACTTGTAGAAAGCGAAGCTTAAAACTCACAGGCAGGGACGCAACTGATCCAAGTCCTAGGGCCAGCTGCACCCCACCATGACTTGGCTGTTTGACCCAAAGTAGGTCTCCTGCCTTCTCCAGACCGTTTCCTCGTCTGTGAAACACAGGCATTCGTTTCTATAGTTGCTAAGGCTCCTTCCTACCCACTCTCAGGACAAGCTGGCCCCGCCACCAGCCTCCAGCACAAACCTCTCTGCTTTCTCCAACCAGAGGGCAGAAACCGTGCTGCTCACGACAGCTCTTGGAGCCCCCTTACGAGTAAGGAGGTCAAACTTGCAGCTAAGGACAGATAGAAAAGCTAGGCGAAACATTAAAAAAACAAAACACCACATTTCTGAAGGTATCAGACAGCAACTAAGTTGGCAAAGAATTAAAGAACCGAGATCCAAGAAAAGAGGCAATTCAAAGAGGCGAGCCTAGCACCAATGCCAGTAGGAGCAGAGGCAACGGGAGAAGCTTAAAGAACTGAGCAGAGATTTTTCACCAATTCAGGAGTCAGCAGCATAAACACTGGCTTGTCCAGGAAGGCTTGCTGGGCTTTGGACTGGGACACCAAAGGACTCTACTATCAGATGAAGGTGAATCAGAAATAGGCTAGGCCTTGCATGGAAGGAAATTCAGCTTCAAATCATCTTAATCCGATTAAAGTGATTCAGAAGCAAAGGTAAATCCTCTCTAGAAGTGGAAATCCTCATCTGGTCTTTAAACACCTAGATGAGCTTTCTGTTATCTAATACACATAATGTCTGGTACTCAAGTTTTTAAAAAGGCACACCCGACAGCAAGATATACATTTAAAAACAAGAGATAAGGGAAACATAGTGGGAACTTTAAATGGATTGCAAAAAAAAAAAAATGGAGTTAAAAGGCCATGAGGTGTTTTCCACACACTTCTTGAAGCCCCTCAGGAACTCACAGTAAACCTGTGAGGGGCTGCCACAATGGAGGGATCACTTCGACCCTGGAAAGAAGCTATGCTTAAAATGAAGTAAAATGGAGAATTCCATCAAAGACCTAGAAACTCTAAAAATGAATCAGGCGACAATACTGTCATTGAAAACTGTAGCTACAAATAAGAGCTCAATAAGTAGACTGAACAGCAGAACAGGCATAGCTAGATACAGAATTAGTGAACTAAAAGACTAATTGGACTGGGGGGTGGGTAAAATGGAGAATATAGAACCCCACATAATAGACAATAAATAGGGGATATGAAGAAAGACTGGGCTTCCTACTCCTGTAAAGAGTTACAGTCTCGGTAGCCAAAGGGGTAGCTCTCCGGTCTTCTAGGGTCTTGATGAGTCTGCACTGACCCAATGGCAGCGAGTGAGAGGTGATAAATTGTAGCAAAGGTTAAACTGGAGTCCCAGAAGGAGAAAAGATAGAAAACGGGGCAGACACAGTATTCAAGAAACACTCCAGGTTCCAAATAAGATAATACAAAGAAATCATATTATAATACGGCATGGTATTAGGTTTCCCAAAGTACAACTGCTAAAAACTTCAAAGTATCAAGATAAAGAGACATCACAGGGCTCAGTGGTTTCTATGTTGCTGGAAGAGTAAGAGAAGCCTGAAGACAAGGAAACGCTATATTTAAAGTATCAAAACTGCCAAGTTCGAATTCTGCACCCAGAAAAACTGATCCTGGGAAAACTGCAGATGCAATGAAAACATTTTCAGACAATCAAAGGTGAGTCACACAGAAGGAAAGATGATGACATCACTACTGAGTCACACAGGAGGAAAGACTCGAGATGTTCTAGAGGCGCATAAATGATCCCAGAGGAATGCTTGGAGAAAAGACCAACACTACATTTGCATAAACCTACCATGATTCGCGACTGAACAAAGTAACACTCGTATGATGTCCAACTAGAGAGAGAATGAAAATGAAGGTCGGGAATTCCCTAAGTTGGAGGGGGCAGTGGGGGGGGGGGCGGGGGGAATAAGTGAAAACTTGCATTCTCTCCAAAGAGGGAAAGTGATTTGATTTCAACAAACCAAAGATGCATGTTTTCACCTCCAGGTACTTTTTTTCAACTACTTAGAAGCCCAGATGCCCTCAGGCATTCCTGTGCACAAGGTGTTAACTTCTCTCAGCAGGATTGGTGCTAGCCAGGGACCATCTTCTTTCTTCAATATCTTCATCACTAGCTTTTGTGGTTGGTGCACAAATTTGAGTAATAGTTATATTGACTAGATTTCCTTGATGATGGGTGGATATAATCTGGTCACAGATAACACTGTACTTCCTGAAGAATCTAGCAAGATCCTTTCTAACAAGGAAGGCCATGCCATTCCTCTGGATTGTGTGATTCTGGGCACAGTAAACCAGATGATTTTCTGATTCAAAATGGCCAATACCTGTCCATTGCAGCTCACTAATGCCTAGGGTATTGATCGTCCTGTGTGCCATTTCATTTTTGACCATTTCCAATTTTCCTAAATTCATACTTCACACATTCCAGTTCCAATCATTAGAAGAGTTTTGCAGCTGTTTCTCTTTACCTTCAGGGGTACCCCCCCCCACCCATCAGCAAATGAAGATCCCGAGGGCTGCACCCCCACGGGCTGTACCGGACTCACATCACCATGGTTGACACTCCTCCAAGAAATCAGCTCCTCTTCAGTCACATTTTGAGGGCCGTTGGCCCTCAGGGCCCATCTGCCAGTAGTATCTCCCACAATGCCCTGCTTCCTTTGTTTAGTCTTGCAGTATTTGATGGTACTTTGAAGCCATCCATAAGGTTTTCAGAGGCTTCTTCCTCCAAAATGGGGAGCCAAGTCCTTTTCTGTTGTCTGTTCTTAGTCTGAAGCTCTGCTGAAATCTGTTCACTTTGGGTGACCCTGCTGGCATTTGAAATACCAGAGATATAGCTTCCAGAATCACAGCAACATATAAGCCACCATAGTACAGCAAACTGATGACTTCAATGAGAAAGGTGTTCAAAGGTGCAATCCAGATGCACTGACAGCCATTGGTGATTGGAATGCCAAAGTTGGAAACAAAGAGGAAGGAGAGAGTAGCTGGAAAACGTAGACTTGGTGATAGAAATGAAGATGGAGATCGCATGATAGAATTTTGCAGAGCCGCCAATTTGTTCATAGCAAATACCTGTTTTCAACAACACAACAGGCGACTATTCACACGGACTTCCCAGATGCAATGCACAGAATCCAAATGGACTAGATTTGTGGGAAGACATGATGGAGACGCTCAATATCAGCAGCTGTGGCCAGACCAGGATCTGACTATGGAACAAACCATCAATTGCTCTTATGTAAGTTCAAGATAAAGCTGAAGAAAATGAAAACCAGTCCACAGGAGCCCAAATCCGACCTTGAGTCCATCCCACCTGAATCTCGAGACCCTCTCAAGAGCAGATTTGACGTTGAACACCGATGACCGAAGATCTGAGGAGCTGTGGGAGGACATGAGGACCATCACTCATGAAGAAAGCAAACGAGCACGAAGAAGACAGGAAAGGAAGGAAAGCACAAGTGGACGCCAGACGAGGCTCCGAGCCTCGCTCTTCATCGTAGGGTCCTAAAGCACATGCACGCAAGGAGGAAGTCAAGGCACCGAGTAGAAATGTCAAAGGGCAGCTCCAAAAGAGAAAGCCCAGCATCATACTGAAATGTGCAAGGACCCAGAAAACCAAAAAAGAACATGCTGAGCATTCTGACATGGAAAGAACACAAGAAAAAAATTCAAACCTTGAATTGCAATTTTGAAATATTCTATAGGCAAGATATTGAATGATACAGGAAGCATCAAGAGAAAATAGAAAGAATATACAGGGTCACTATATCAGAAAGAACTAGTCAAGAGCCCACCACTTCGGGAGGTGGCATATGTACAAGAACCAATGTGTTGAAGGAAGAAGTTCAAACTGCACTGAATGCATAAGCCAAAAGCAAGGCTCCAGGAATTTATGAATAGCCATTGAAATGTTGCTGGAAGCTGAAGAAACACTGGAAGCACTCACTGGCCTATGCTAGGAAGACAGAGATCTATATTTATGCCTATTTCAAAGAGAGGTGACTCAACAGAACGCTCAAACTATAGAATGATATCAATGATATCGCACACAAGTAAAATTTTGCTTAAAATCACCCAGCCACAGTTGCAGCGGTCCACTGACGGGGAACTGCCAGAAGTTCAGGCCGGATTCAGAAGAGGATGGATATCTTTGCTGATGTCGGATGAATCTTGGCTCAAAGCAGAGAATACCAGAAAGATGTTTACTTGTGTTTCATTGACTACGCAAAGGCATTCGATTGTGTGGACCATAATAAACTGTGGATCACCTGGAGAAGAATGGGAATTTCAGAACACTTCATTGCGCTCATTCGGAACGTGTACATGGATCAAAAGGCAGTTGTGCAAACATAACACGTTCAATCTAGATGCTGAGCAAATCATCAGAGAATCTGGATTATATGAAAAAGGATGCGGCATCAGGATGGGAGGAAGGCTTGTTACCAACCTATGGTATGCAGATGACACAGCCTTGCTTGTTGAAGGTGAGGAGAAATTGAAGCACCTGCTACTGAAGATCAAGGATTGCAGCTTTCAGTGTGGAATAGAACTCAATGTAAGGAAGACCCAAATCTTCACATCTGGGCCACTAAGTAAGATCATGATAAATGGAGCAAAGGCTAAAGTTTCACGGGTTTTGTCTTAGTTGGATCCACAATCAATGCTCGTGGAAGCAGCAGTCAAGAGATCAAAATCTGTCTTGCATCAGGTAAATCTGCTGGATAAGACCTCTTTAGCATATTAAAGAGCAAGGATGTTTTGGTCCTTTTTGAGGACTAAGGTGCACCGAACCCAAGCCACGGTATTCTCCGCTGCGTCATATGCATGTGAAAATTGGACATTTGTGGGAAACTGAGGACAGGGAAGAGAGTGTATGTAGACAAGTTCTCTATACTCATGATTAAAGAAGCCTGGGAGGCCAGGATTCTGGGTGGAGGGAGGCCTTCATGCTTGTGAGTTGAAGAAGAGAATCCCAGTCACATCCTCCTAATTAGCAATCATCCGCACAAAACCGTCTCATATAGTGCTGCCTCAATGACCCCTCTTCCAAGCACATGGCCAGTTACTATCCAGCCAGCCGGGGCTTTATCTTTAGGAACAAACATGTTGCTATTGCTCTTCCCGTTCAGGGGACAGTCACCCCCCTTTACCTGCCCTCAGCACTGGTGTTACGTAATGTTACCCATGCCTGTGGTTTGGGGCGCGTACACGCCCCGAGACTGTATATAAGTTGGTGAAAGAATGCACTCTCTCTCCCTCTCCCATTCAGACCTGGCTGCATGGAGGAGGTGAGCACCCCCAAACTTTTATGTGTCTGTTTATTTCTTTCCCTCAATTACACAACCAGCCCTTAGGTCCTATGGTTTAAGACCCATCTGGTGTGGGCTGGGTCCCACAGACATTGAATAAGGAAAATCACAGAAAAATTGATGTATTTGAATTGTGGTGCTGGAGAAGAACATTGAAAGTACCATGGACTAATTAAAGGACAAACAGATCTGTCTTGGCAGAAGTAAGGCTAGCGTGCTCCTTGGAGACAAGGATGGCAAGACTTCACCTTACATTTTTTGGGTACATTGTCAGGAGAGACCAGTCCCTGGAAAAGGTCATCGTGTTTGGTAAAGTGAAAGGGCATGGAAAGAGAGGAAGGCCCTCAACAAGATGGTGTGACACCATGGCTGCACCAGTGGGCTCAGGCATGGGAACAATGGTGAGAATGGCACAGGACCGTGCGGTGTTTCCTTCTGCTGTGCTACGAGTCATCTAACAAAAAGAACAACATGCATGCACCGACTCTGGGAGAACTGAGAAAATAGTCACACAAATTGCTTTCTGTAGGTGCCAGCTCTCTCCCAGAAAGCAGGGTAAGAAAGGCTGACAGGGAAGCCATAGAAAAGCATTACAAGCATGTGTATATTAACAAGTTGTGAGAAGGAGGAAACGAAGAAACCCACCCATTCAGTCCACAGGAATGCTGTGGGCTAGGGCTGGGCTACTGACCATAAGGTCAGTGGTTCAAGCCCACCAGCCACCCCTCAGGGGAAAGATAAGGCTGTCTGCTCCTATAAAGATAGAATTAAGGTCTTAAACCCTATTGAGAGCCACTATGAGTCAAAATCAACTTGGTGGCAGTCTTTTGTTTTGTGCATCACAGTAATTAATGATCCCTGGTGGCACAGTGGTTAAGTGCTCAGCTGCCACTTCAAGGGAAAAGGTCCTGAGCACCCTGTGGGCAAGTTCTACTCTGTCCTAGAGGCTCGAAGAGCCAGGCTTGGGGACAGTGGGGCAATCAGTAATGGCACTCAAGGGAAACTGCAGTGCTCTCATGAAAAGTCAAAGATGGTTACAGTGGACCCTAAGAAACCTTCACTCAAAGCCACTTTATAGATGCACCCTAAAGAGAGCAGGCCGAGCGCTGAAAGATGAAGATACTCGCTTACTACGTATTATGTTAATGTCAGATGAACTCGACTTTAAAAGGTGAAAGATTACTCGACATTACATCACCCCCTACTGATAAAATGTCTAATCCAATCAAAGTGAGCATTCTCCTAACAACATTGCCTCACATGACACAACAGACACTGCAGAACGAATCAAAGAAATGGACAAAACCAAAACTTCCAACATGCATCACTCAGCACCCAGCAAACCAACATTCTCTCTCGACATCCCAGGTTAGGGCCCTAATCAGACGCCGCTGCTCTGAAATGAAGGGAGGCACACATCTGAGATTCCTTCCCCACTCCCAAGTGTAAAGCTGTTTAACTGTCCCCCATAAATATCTTCCCCTAAGTTTGGTCTAAAAAGATAAACCTGTATTCCCACAGGTGCGGTGAAACCCTCCTGCATGCTCCTACCTCCCTCACCCGCACATCCCAACCCTGTGCTCCTCTTGCGGTGGGAGCCCACTGGGACCGGGACCGGGACCGGGACCGGGATGGCAAGAGTCTGGATCAGGGGTCTCTCCTACCTGAGCTGGGGCCTCGGTCCCGGGGATCCGGTTGGAGCGCCTGCGGGTGACGATGACGGACGGTTTGTGCTCTGACGGGTTCTGCTCCAGACCCTG
Organism: Tenrec ecaudatus; assembly: GCF_050624435.1. NCBI lineage: Eukaryota > Metazoa > Chordata > Mammalia > Afrosoricida > Tenrecidae > Tenrec > Tenrec ecaudatus. The sequence continues at coordinate 30,769,652 of NC_134543.1, read as the reverse complement.
GCCGTCCTCCTCCAGCCCTCCAACCTGGGCCGCCTCCGCTGGGTCCACAGTCCGCACAGGCACAGACACCGGGATGATGAGGGGCGCCATCCCGCTGTCCTCTCGGGCCCGCTTGGCAGCCAAGGAAGGCTCAGAAAACTCCACCCCACACTTGGTAGTTGAGGTCAGCACACTTTTCCTCTTCTCCTCAGAGCCATTCGTCTCCTGGGCAAGAGCAAAGGGAATGGAGGGGAGGTCGAGAAGGTCACGTCCCACTTTGCTGGTCCGTTTAACCCAGGGATCAGATACGATGGCTCCCCGAGACTCTGACACCACATTCCTAAATGCTCTCTAGAACCTCGCTCTGTTAAGCCACAATGGCCCAAGGCAGGGGACCCTAGATGACCTTGGGCCACAAGTAGTCTTTCATTGTGTGTTTGGCCCATACCATGGTTACCACACCAAATAGTACCCTAATATCCAACACGCATCCTGGCTGCAGAATGTAAACCTGGAACCCATTACAGGGGGAAGGGCTGTCTTTGTATGTAGTGTGGACAACTGGCTAGAGCAGTCTGGCTGTCCCTAAGGCTAGGGCAAATTCTGCCACCGCCTCCACATCAGCCTGGCCCATCAGACCTCAAAGGTATGAACATGTGAGGGGAGGAGCACATAGTGGCTTCAGGATTGGCTCTACTAGGCTTCTATCCTAGCCATGTGACCTTGGGAAATGCAACTTGGGTCTCAGTGTCTTGAGCTATAAAGCAAGGATAAATGACAGCACCCCTTCCCCACAAAGTTTGATGACTGCTTATGATAGTATATTTTTAAAATCCTATTCATTTCCTTTAAAAAATATGTATATATACATTAAAATCATAGCAGTACAGTTCACATACAACAAACTGCACCTGTTTGTAATCATTCTGACGCAATCACCTGTGTAACTGCTGCCACATTCTTGTCTTTCAGCATGTCAGGTCCAGAAATGGCTCCCTCCCCCTGCCCCCACATCCCATCTCCTCTGCCTAGTCCTTTAAGGCCCAGATAGAGGCCAACCCTCAAAGGTCTGGCCCACTTTCTAGCCAAAGAGACTCCACAGATAGAAACCTCAGCTGCTCCTCAGGTCAGAATTCTCTAAGGCAGTGTTTCTCAGCCTTCCTAATGCCGAGACCCTTTAATACTGTTCCTCATGTTGTGTGTGGTGACTGCCCCCCCCCAGCAATAAATTATTTTCGTTGCTACTTCATCACTGTCATTTTGCTACGGTGATGAATTGGGCGACCCCTACGAAAGGGTCATTCAACCCCCAAAGGGGTCAAGAACAGGTTGAGAACTGCTGCCATAAGGGAGAGAGCCCTTTGTAGACAAAGAATTCAGAAGTCCCTGAATTGTATGGGCTCCTTTCCTTCACGGACTTGAGAAAGCTGCCCCATGGGTCTAGCATCTCTGGCCCTCTCCCTGACCCCCAGAAACCCTGAAACGTCCTCCCCGTGAAGCCCAGCCTCCAGCCCCAGTCCCTCACCTTGGCATTCTGCATCGAGGCTAGCTCTACTGCCTTCTGGGCCAGGGTCAGCAAGTTGGCCTCCTGGGAGGCCCGGCGTCGACGTCGAGTGCTCTGGATTACCCCACCTCGTAGCACCTGCCCGTAGTCCATCGCCCGCATGGCCTCCTCGGTGCTCATGGAAGGGGCCTCCCGCTCCCGACCATTGGGTGCCAGTCTCTCCCCATCAGGCAGCATCTGTGATTCCCTCAGCTCCAGCGGGAGCCCCAGAGCTTCAGGATGGGGCTGGCCCAGGGGGCCCGCGGGTGGCTGCTGCGGGGGCCAGTGATGTAGGAACAGGCTGCCGGTAGGATCCTGCCCAGGCTGGGTGCCAGCTCCATCCAGGGCAGTGGGGGGCAGGACGCCCTCCTTGGAGAGGCGGCGGGAGCGGCGAGGGAAGGCGATCTGGGCCTGAGGTAGCACAGACTGGGTTGCCGACTCCTGCAGGAGAGCCTTGCGCAGTTCTGGGTTCATATCGGGGTTCGGGGGGAAGGAGTAGGAGGCCAGGCTGTGGTGAGCCAAGTGGGACTGCCCCAGGGGCCCGGCTGGCGGCAGGCCAAAGTCCTGGGGGGGCTGGGAGGGCTGTTGCTGCATGGGGTAGAAGTTCTCAAAGAGCTGCATCTGAGGCAGGGCGGCCTGCCCCTGCTGCTGCGGCTGTTGTGGGGTGTACCCCGCAACAGGGTTGGGTGGTGGAGGGCCCTGCCGGAAGACCTGCCGATTCACCTGGTGGCCGAAGGCCAGCTGGAAGGGTTGCAGGGGCAGTGTCTGGTTTGGGGGCTTCTTGGACGTATGGTAGGAGTTCAGGGGGGCCTGGGGCCGCCCCACCTCCAGCTGCACCTTCTGCGACATCATCGGCTGCACCGCGTTCCTGTAACGGTCCAGCTGTTGGGCCCCCACTTTCTCCCGCTTCAGAGCCTCTGCGTGGCTATAGTAGGTGGAGAGCCCCACTCCCGGGTGAGGGTTCCCCTTGGGTCCGCTGTAAAGAGGCAGGCCGTGGCGGCTCCACGTGGAGGGGGGTGGAGGCTGGCCAGGCTGCTGCTGCCAGCCACTGTCACTGACTCCCGCGCCCCCGCCACGCTCTGGGGCCCCCCGCCCCGGGGCCATCACAGGGTTGGGCCACGTGATGGGGCCCACCTGCTGGGACAGCATAGCTGCTGTGGTGTGCTCTGTCCCATACACCACGGAGTTCAGCAAGGCCAGGCTGTTGGGCGGGGGCAGCTCCACTGGTTGGGAGGTGGGGATGCCTCCGGACAGGCCCTCGTGTCCAAAGTAAGGCTCCTCCTTTACTCTGGAGGCCTGTGGAGGGGCTGTGGGCTGCTCCTTGGAGGCCGACTCCTGGTCATTGAAGAAGAGGCAACGCTTCCGCTTGCCCTGAGCCTTGGGCTGGGCCTGGAGGTTCATGATGCGGCCAGCTGGGCCCCGGCAGTGAGACCTGCTTCACCCACTGCCCATCCCCTGGGGAGCAGTCCTGCTGGAAGTCCGGTCCTAGTCCTGGAGCGGGAGGGGACACGGCAAAGGCCACGGAAGACGCTGCTGCACTTGCTCAGGCACGAGGAAGAGGAAGACCCGGGCTGGCTCTTCTTCTTCAGAAGGTTCTGGGGCTGGCGGTCTCCTCTTCCCAGCGTGTGATGCTCCCCCACACAGTCCCGGTGCCTGAGGAGAGAAGAAGAAGGTGGCCTAGTGTCAGCTTCCCAGGGTGCCTGATGGCAGCATGGGCTGAGGAAGGGGCCTCCAAGGCCATGTGGTCACCAGCATGGCAGCTGAAGCAGTGCCAATCCCGGGGCCCTTTGTCTCCCAGCGCCTCGCTCGCCCCCCTGGAAGGCTCCAGGACCCACTGCTTTGACTACTTTGGGCACAAACGCACTGACCAAGGGACACGCAGAACTGAGATCCCGCTTGAGCCTCATCCATCCAGCCCAGCGGGAGAAAGGGCAACGAAGCCAGGGGATCCCTGCTCCTCTTAACCCAGGCCCCCTGTCCTGGGCAGCCAGGCCTCCTTTGCCCCTGGCCATGTTAACAACCCAACTCTGCCCATCCCCACAGCCACCACCACACTGTGTCCAGCCACACCTGTATCTCAGGCACGGAAGTGGGTCCTTCCCATTATGGCCACCCTCTTGCTCACCCCTTTGCTGGGAGTCCCAGCAGTCCTCCATGGTCGCTTGCAGGAGAGGCCCCTGGGAGACTGTGTGCAGTCCGAGCCCCACCCCTGGGAGGGGCAGCTGGGTGGGGCTGCCAGAGTCCTCCCAGAAGGAGCACAGAACCTGTTTTGCAGCCCAGGTTGGAGGCAGGACCCAGCCCCTAGCAGGTCAGCTGGCGCCTGGAGCAGAGGAACAGAGCAGCTAAGATCCTGGGTGCACACGGGAAGAACTTAGGCCCGGGCATGACTGAAATACTTATAAGTTTGTCTAATTTTGCTTTTTAATTTGATTTTTTTAAATCATTTATTTACCCTGCTCCAGAACAGAGAGCCTCAAGACCTGTAATTTCCAGGTTACAGAGCTGCCTGGACGTATTCTAAGAGGCTTCGTCTTGCATCAGTCGGATAGATCATTTTTCCCCTCCCGGCGTAAGGCTGGGGGTCATGTGACCCACCCCTTCCTCCACACTAAAATTCTTGCCGGAGTCCGTCTGGGTGGGAGGAGATGGGGTGGCTCGGACCTTGTAGGAAACCCCGGGAAACCACAGCAATGGAAGGAAGGGGCAGGGCAGGTTAGGGCAGGTTGCTAAGCAGCTCTGGCTCCGCCCAGTGACGCCCCTCGCCCAGCCCACTCTCGCCTGCCCCAGCACTATCTCTCTCCTGCAGGCTTTCCGGGTTTCCGAAGCCCTTCCACTCCGGGAGCCCAGACCCGGTGACTCACTGGCGAGGAGGGCCCTCCCTATCTTTCACTTTCACCCAGTACCCAGAAGGGGAGGAACTTCCTCCTCCATTTCCTCCCTCGGCTCCGGGCCCTGGAGGGAGAGAGAGCTTTGTGGCGCCGCCCCCCACCCCCTCCACCCCTTGGTCTGCATACAACGTGGGAGCTGGGGGCAGGGAGAGTGATCAGGCCAGGAGAGCTTCTAAACCCCTGATGCACACACACCCCCACCCCCACCCAGGGCACTGCGTGGGGCCACAGGGGTAACCTTTTGGGCAAACCCACTTTTTCTTGCTGTGAAGTCCACATTCCCTGACAGCCAACCTAATTCTGACTAGAAACCCCAAAGCCCTCTGGCCCCACACAAAGCTGCAAGGTAGAAGGCCTTGCAGGCGACAGAAGCCAAGCTCTCTGACCTCACAGCACACAAGAGAAGCCCAGGTCTGCTCTGAGAGCCCTAGGAGGAAGACCGCAGGAGGGGAGCCAGCCAGGTCCTCCCGGGGCTGCAAAGCCCCTCCCCTTCCCCCATCGCAGCCCTGCCTCTGGGGCCCTGTGGGCCACAGCCCCAGGGTCGGGGCCTGGAGTGGGGGAAGGCCTGAGAGTGGATGCACACGATAAATAAAGGTTCAGGGCCAGAGCTCAGCACCTGCCTCTGGGGGCAGGGGTCCCCCGGGTCTGGGGAGAGAGGATGGGGGTCCCTTGCAAGGGGATCCCAGACAGGGCTGCAGGACCTGCGGGCCCGCAGTATGGGTTCGGTTCATTGGCACCCCACTCTACACATCAGAGGGCCATGATCCAGCGCCCCACCTCCAGCCCCAGCCCCACAGGCTCTCATTGCATTGGGTAAGTCTGTATTTTGAGGACTAAGGTACAATGCCTGACCCAAGCCATGGTATTTCAATCCTTTATATGCATGTAAAAACCGGACACTGGATAAGCAAGACTGGGGGGGGGGGGAGAATAATCGGTGCATTTGAACGATGGAGCTGGTGAAGAATATTGGAGGTACCGTGGACTGCCAAAAGAACAAAACAATCTGTCTTGGAAGAAGTCCAACCAGAGTGCTCCTTCGAGGCAAGGATGGCAAGGCTTCCTTCCACATCCTTTGAACATGTTATCAGGAGAGACGGGTCCCTGGAGGGAGACATCATGCTTGGTGAAGTGGAGGGGCAGCGGGACAAAAGGACTGACGTGGGGGCTGCAAAAATGGGCTCAAACCTAACAACAAGGGTGAGGATGGTGCTGGAGCAGGTGTTCTGTTAGGTTGCACACGGGAGGGGGGAGGGAGTTGGGTATGAGTCGGGGCGACTCACAATACCTAGCAAAAGCAACAGCAATGAAAACAACAACCAGGCAGGCTCTCCAAGCTGGAGCGGGGGCTCATGTAGAAGAAATGAAGAGGAAAAAAATAAAATAAAAAAATAAAAATAAAAAAAAGAAGAAATGAAGGGGAGCAGAAATGGGGAGACCAAGTCACCCCAGAAGATCCCCGTGCCCCCTTCTCCCCTGTCACTAAACTGGAGGACTGAAGCCCCTCTGCCCCAGCAGTCCTTGACCATAGTTGGGAAATGGGTGACACCGAGGAACTGAGAGGGAAGGGGAGGGGCACCCCAGGCAAGAGTGCACAGGTAATAGTGGCGGTAGTGATGATTATGATAGACTAAAAATTCACTGCCATCGTCGTCAATTCCAACGCCCAGTGACCCTATCTAGTAGGGTTTCTGGGGTTTTGTGAATCTGTTCGGGAGCAGATAGCCTCATCTTTCTCCTGATGGGCAGCTGGTGGGTATGAACGGCCAACCTGGAGGTTAGCAGTCCAACACTTCCCCCACAGAACCACCTGGGCTCTTTGCTGCTGGTTCATAATGATTAACAGTCATTCCTGCAGCAACCTTTTAGGGCAGGCATTGCTATTTTAACTTCCATTTTACAGGTGAGCGAGAGGAAGCCCAGAGGGGCTCAGTCACCTGACCATGGTCACACAGCAGTGATGCTGCAGAGCCAGGACTTCAGCCTGTTGTTTTTTGTTTTGTTTTTTTAAACATTTTATTGTTAGGGACTCATACAACTCTTACCACAATCCATACATACATCAATTGTGTAAAGCACATCTGTACTTTCTTTGCCCTCATCATTTTCAAAGCATTTGCTCTCCACTTAAATCCTTTGCATCAGGTCCTCTTTTTTTTCCCCACCCTCCCCGCTCCCCCCATAGCCTAAGTCTATGTGACTCCTAGAACCAGCCCTTAGCCCTTAGCCCCCAGACATGCTGCCAAGACACCAGGCCAGGCTACACACCCCACTTCCACAGCAAGCACACCACCATCTCAGGCCACAGGCTTGGGAAAGGCAGCTCTGGGCGCAGCTGTGCTCCTCACTGGAGTTGGAAAGCCCCTCACCACTGCCTGAACCTTGGCAGGCAAATCTCTCGTCATTCTCCCCAGACACAGTGGAGAAGTTGGTCAGCCCTACAGGAAGGCACCGAGGGCCTCGGCCCTGACCACTGTCTGCCCCGCCTACCGGACCTGGACTCTAGGCCCTGAATGCCTCCAGGCTCAGATCTGGAACCCAGCGCTAGCATTTCAAGCCCTTAGACCCCAATAACACCTCACAGCCTGTAGCTCTTAGCCACTTCCTCCCATTTCTTTGACCCCAGTCCTACTCCTCAACCCAAAGCTCCCCAACCCCCAGGGAGGGGACTGCTCAGCCTTCAGCACCATGAGGAGGAGGTGGGACAAAGCCATTGGTTTCCGAAGCTCAGCTAGAGGCCAAGTCCCGAAGGTTTGGGGGAAGAGGGTGTTCATAAGGAACCTCTGCAGGCAGCTCACCCTGGGTCCAGCTGCAGGAGTCTCTGACAGCGGATGCCGCCGCACAGTGAAAGGAAACCCACAGTCGCCGTGGGGCCCCAGACGCTGCAACCAGCTCTGTCAGGCTGTTTGACTGTCTGTCATGGCTGTTTCCCCGGTCCTGCCTCCCAGTTGCTTGCTGACCAGAGCCCCAGACGGGTCGTGAAGTGTGGGGGTGTCAGTAGCCTGAGATCCATGAGAAACACATCCTTTCTATAGTACCGAGGAGGAGCCTGGTACCAAAGCTGCAGATGGGCTTTGCAGGCATGTGTGGAGAACCTGCCGGGAAGGCCTTAGGGTATCGTGCCCATGGAGAATTCAGGGAGCCTTTGCCCTGGTCCCCAAGCCTACTCACTCACCCAGGGGGGAATTCACACCTCCATCCAGGACACAACACCTGCTGTGAGCCATGCTGAGAAGGCCCTGTCTGGGCCCAGCAGCCACAGGGACTCAGCGTTAGAACCAAGTAGAGGAACAAATGTTCCAAGTTCCTGTTCTTAAGCGGGGCCACCACACAGCCCCTCTCCCCCGACTTACACAAGGCGAGGGGGCACCAGAGCTTCTTCATGTCTTGCATGTGGGCCACACAGCCCCAAACATGGTGTCCAACAAGGACCTGACTCTCCAGTCTACCCCAGCACCACCACCACCAAACAGACTGTGTAAGGTAGGGTCAACACTCGGACCTCTCTCAACATTGGCTCCAAGTTTAGCTCCACCTTCAGGGCCTCCAACTTGCTGTTCCCATGTGGTCTCTGGGTCTCTGACCAGACAGAACCCTTGACCTCAGACAGGGTCTCACCCATCCCATCTGGCCAAGTTCTCCTTGCCCTGCAGGTTGCAGACCCTGCTCCCTCTGACACCAGGAAACTCACAGCCCAAAAAACCCACTGGCATTGAGACAGTTCTACCTCACAGCTACCCTCTAAGCCAGAGAATAGCTCCTTAGGATTTCTGAAACCGTAACTCTCAATGGGAGCAGATAGTCCCCCACCCCTTTTTTTCCTCCCTGAAAGCAGCTGGTAGGCTTCAAGTACTGACCTTGAAGTTAGCAGCCCAGGGCTTAATCCACAGCGCCACCATTTCATACCTCCCTGCCACCGAATTGCCATTGCCCACGTCTTCATCCCTAGCACACAGCCAGTGTCACTTGGAGCTGTCGCTTGGATGCTCACTCAAGACGGACATGGAGGGTCAAGGCCATTTCTGGGCAGAGGCACTACTCGTGACCGGCATCTCTACCCTGGGCTCGTGCAGGTCCTGACATTCAACCTCCCTCCCTAGATCACACCCGAGCTCCCCATGATGTCAAGGGGAAGCAAGGAGACCCCACCCTCCCCCAACCCCAACAATGGCCCCAAGATCTTGCTAGCTGAACAGCAAGCACCCCAAGTCCTTCTCCAATTGCTCCACAAGCCGCTTGCCCCGTGATATCCTCTCAGCTGCCACTCATGGCCCCACTCCACATGTAGGCCAGCTAGAGAAGTGCCAGCCTGGCCCCTGCTGCACTCCCTCCTACAAGGTCCATTGCCTGGACTATGGCCAGGGCCATGAACCTGTGGCTCGGTTACCTCATACACTGACATGCTGGTGTGGGCCTCAAGAGGCCAAGACAGCACGGCCGGGAGGGCTCAAAACTCTTGTTTAGATACTCTGGGACCTTTGGCTGCAGCCTGTCATCTGTAAGCAGCCTGGCATTGCCACCTGCTATAATTGCCCTGGCCCAAGACAAACCTTTTTTCTAAATTCAGGGAAGACCCCTGCAAAGCCATGTGCCCCTCGCCCCCATGAACTGGGAGTTCACACCCAGGCTGCAGGGCCTCATTTCTCCAAGCCACTGAACTTGCAAGTCAGGTTCTCAAGGAAAGAATCAGTGGTGTGGGCCAGTCTCCCCAAGGTATCATGTCCCCTGAGAGCAGGCAGACATCCTGTTTGCCCACCCCCAGTGTGGAGACCCACTGGAGCATCCCTGCTCCAGACTGAACTTCAGGTTGACAGATGGATGAGTCCTGAGCCTCCAGGGTTGATCAGGTCAGGAGCCTGCCAGGCTCACAGGCTCCCAGCTGGCTGCAGTTGGGGTTTGCCCTTAAGATGTCCACATCCACACGGAGTGTGCCAGAGAGGAGGGGCGTTTCTGCCTCATGAGGGACTCTCGGACTCCTTTCTGGCATTTCCTGTCCCCCACTCACACAAATACCCCCAGGATGTTTGTAGGAGGCTAGGGTACCCAGGGTCATTGCACAGGATAGCGATGCTCCACCTTCCTCAGGTCGCGACCGTTTCATACAGTTCCTCATGTGGTGGTGACCCCCAACCATCAAATTATCTTCGTTGCTACTTCATCACTGTCATTTTGCTTCTGTTATGAATCAGGCAACCCCTGTGAAATGGTCGTTTCGCCCCTAAAGGGGTCGCGACCCACAGGTTGAGAACCACTGGCATAGGAGGAAACCAAGGCTTTGAGAGAGCTCACAGTCATCATCAAAGTCAGGAAAGACTCAGCGGTCACCCACAGTGAGGAACAGCTGCCTCTCTCCTAGCAAGGGCCACAAAGGATCTCGGGCAGCCCAGAAAATGCCTGTCAGCCAGACTCAGAATCCCAGGAACACAGTGGAAACTGCCTGATGTCCCTGTAAGGGGTGGTGGGGGTGGTGTGGTGTGTGTGCGTGTTGGGGGCACCTGAGCCTTTGGAGCAGGTCTCCTGGGGACTGATGATGTCCTGCATCTCCTCAGCACCACCTATGTCCATGCCCTCCCCTTCTAGAAAGGCCTGTCTCCATGCCAGGCCTAGAGCAGAACTCTCTGAATCTCTACCTGAGCACCAGTGCTGCCTTCCACCTTGGACCATGACCCTTGCCCTGCAAGCCTACCCACTGTCCCTTCATCCACTCAGTAAGCATTTACTGGAACCTGGCAGCAGCCAGGCTCTGGGGAGACACATGGTATGGGCCCTACCTTCGCAGCATCCAAAGGGGAAAAGAGACACAAAGCACACATTAATTACAACATCAAGTGGCTGATTCAGGAATGAGTGCAGGGCACCCAAGAAGAGAGCAAGTGACCCTTGACTTTGAGCTTCCACAGGAGCTGGTTCCCGCCAATCTGCCTTCCTTCAAGGTCACCTCCTCCAGGCAGCCCATCAGTACACATAGTCCCCATGCTTTCTGAACCTTTGTGTTCTTCCTCGGTGTCCACTGCTATCCCATAATGCTTTTTCAACACCCCTCTGTGTCTGTACGAGGCTGGGAGCAAGGGACCTGGAGGCAATGTGACTCAACTGGCTGTCACATAATCGGGTAGCTATGTGGCCCGTGCCTGGGTGGCGGTGGGGGAGGGAGGCTGCAACAAGACTTGCATCCAGGAACCAAAGGAACAGCTTTGTAGGGAGTAGCCACTACATACAAGAGTAGCCACAAGTACTACCCAAATGCCCAGCATGTATGAGGGTTTATGACTATGTTCATGTTGTTATTATTTTCATCTGGGAGATGAGGAAGCGGGACTCTACAAAGCAATGTGTTCAGGTCACAGAGTAAACAAGTGGGGCCTAGGAGTTGAACCTAAGCCTGCTAATTCCACACCAGATCTCTCTCCGTCATTCTCAGCTATCCATGTGTGCTGGGCGGTAGCTCTCAAACTCCAGTGTATGCAGTGAAACATACCTGGCGCAGTTCATGGGCTGGTAATGCCAGGCAGGGGACCTGCCAGGCAGGGGACCTGCTTCCTAAGCAAGGGAAAAAGGGCCGGAACATCAGGGTCTGGTTTCCCAGCGCTCCACAAGGATCTGCTGGCTGGAGTGTCTTGTTCAGGAGACATGAGGGGTCCCATAGAGCCCCCGGGAGACTTTGTTCTCAGCTACCCACAGGGTTGGCTGTCATTCTTATAGGATCCAAGGCGTGATTTAGTGTTCCACATGTAATGCACGCTTACTATTTGCCAGACACTGTCCTAAGTGCATTGTGGACAAGCTCTCACTAAACTGTCACCTTCTTTGTCTCAATTTACAGGCCAGAACAGTACAATGGAAAATCTTTTGAACACAAAAACAAACACTAAACTCACTTCCATGAAGAAGATAGTCATGGAGGGATTGAAGAACAAAAAAGACAAGACATGCAAATAAAATAAAACGGGAGTAAATACTACCTTATTAGTCATGAAGTTATATGCAAATGGTTAAGTACTCCAACTAAACTGGCAGAATGGATTTTTTTCAAAAACGCATAATCCAACTATATTCTGTCTACAAGAGATTTTAGAATTAAAGACACAAATTGAAAGGAAAAGAATAAGAAAAGATATATACCACGTAGACAGTAACCAAAAGAGCTGGAATGATTATGACATCACACAAAATAGGAAATTAGGACCGGAAGTTGAATAACTTGCCAAGTCCGCCTAGCTCAGGAAGGCTGCTCCTCCTTGTAGGCATGGCCTGCTCATAAGGAGGGTCTTGGGAACCTCCCTTCACTCTCTCAGCCTCCACCTTCCTGTGGCGAGCCCTGTGATGCAGCCACCGCTTTTGGATCCACACCACTCTGCACCCACCAGCTGGTGATCTTCCTGCATTCTGTATCATTGCATGGGGCTGCGTGAGTCTGAAGAAGGACTTAATAGACTTGAGTTGGATTGGGCTGGGATGTTTTATTGATGCACGCTTCTTAATAGAAAGCTCTTATACACATGAGTGTCTCTGGATTTGTTTCTCTAGTCAACCCAGCCTAAAATAAGACTCCAACAAAATTACCACTAGAAACAAAGAAAAGCATTGGTGAGCATACTTCACCACCAATTCATCAAGAAAGCATAATTATAAACATATATGTACCTAAAAACAGACCCCCAAAAAATATAAGATGCAAAAACTGCCAGACTTGAAGGGAGAAATTGAAGATACAATAATGGTTAGAGATTAAAAATACACCACTTCCCATAATGGATAGAACAACTTGACAGAAGATCAGTAACAGCAGACTAGAACAACACAATAAACCAACCTGACCTCACAGACATCTATCGAACACTCCACCCTGCAGCAGTATAGCACATTCTTCTCAAGTACACATGGTACATTCTGTAGGATAAATAATATTAGCCTATAAAACAAGTTTCAATCAATTTTTAAAAACTGAAACCAGACAAAGAATGTTTGTTCTCCAAGCAAAATGGAATTAAAATAGGAGTCAACGACAGGTGGGAATCTGGAGGGCTGACAAATCAGGAAATGAGGACTGGAAGTTACAGTAATGGGCCAAGTCCTCCTTGCTCAGGAAGGCTGCTCCCTCCTTACTCAGCCTACGCTTTCCACACCGTTTGCATCCAGAACCCTAGGCATCCACAGACCTCAGCCTCCAATAGTCTTTCTCCCGTATCCTACACAAGATACTGAAATGGACCCTAAGTTGGACCCCGGAATCAAAGCAGCTGGGACAGGGGAGACCTTTACATTTGCACAGTTGGTTGTGCAGCCGTTTGCCTTGAGAAGATGACCACAGATAATTATCTCTACTCCCTGGCCAGTCCGCAGGAGCCAGGGTGGCATAATGGGTTACTCATTGGGCTGTTTACCAGAGGGTCGGTGGTTCAAACCCACCAGCCACTCCCTGGGAGAAAGATGAGGCTTTCTGCTCCTGTAAAGATTTACAGCCTCGGGAACCCACAGGGGCAGTTCTACTCTGTCTTACAGGGACACTGTGAGTCAGAATTGACGCAATAGCAATGAGTGTGGTTTGGGGCCCATCTGCAGAATACCCCAAAGGCAGATCCTTTCGGACAGAAGGTTCACCATGAGTCAGAATCGACTCGATGGCAGTGAGTTTGGCCTTTTTGGTTTCTGACCGAAGAGAACTTGCATTTATGGAGAACTTCTCCACGTGAGGCACACCACATACCCTAGAGTCCATGCTTACAAACATCCTGGCGCAGGGGTCTTCTTGTCCCCCTTCTCCAGAGGGAAACTGGTAAGGCGGCAGAAGCAAGGTTCAAATCTCTGCTGCCTGCCTTCAAAGCGCCTGCCCTCCCAGAAAAACCTCCCATCTACACTCGAGCTGGAACCCGGAAGAATGACCCCACAAAGTCCCTGCTCCCGCTCTCCTTGTCCTTGAGCACCTTCCTCAAGCACCTCAAGCCAGAGCTTCTGTTTTCCCTCGGGCATTTCCAACAGCTCACAGTGGATGATGCCACTCCCTACCCCAAAGGAATGACTTCAGCCCCACTACGCCAGAAGCGGGTTAGGTTCCTGGAGGCTGAAGGTGCGTATAAAAGGCCCCAGGAGGCGGGAGAGCCCACGGGCTGGCTAGCAGAGGTCGGCTGGGAGTTGTACCATCTGCAGGATCTCACGCTGGTCTAAGAGCCTCCACACAGTATGAGAAACGGCGGCTGAGGTCTGCCTTCAGAGACAAGCAGCAAGGCAGAGGCCCCATGGTGAAGGCTGACCAGAGGCCAAACATCAAGCCATCCGGATGTTCATCGAGTCTCATGCCTCATTCCACAATGCAATCCAGAGGAGGGGAGAAACGCAGGAGCACAGCGGGGGCCTGGAACCAACGGCCCCCAGTCCAAATATGCACACCTCCGCTTCTGTGAGACATGTGGGTAGGGCTTGCAGCCAAGGTGAGGAGCCAAGAGCACACCCAGAAAGCGTTCTACTTTGCCATCAACACCTTGAACATTTCTGGAGGGGTGCAGTGTGCCAAGGGCACCACACACCTCTTGTTTACTACTCAGCCTTTGCCAACAAGGAACCTGAAGGTGTGAAGGGGTAGATTGCTCACCTAAATTCACGGGAAGACTGAGGTGAGGCCAGGACTCGAACCTGAGCCAACCTGGTCTCAGGACTCCAGGCCCAGCCTCCTGCCACCAGGCCAGCTGGGTTGGGTGGCAGCAGCCCACGTTGAGCACTGTGCTTCTGAGCTGTACCCATCTTCCCCCAGCAGAGGGGCTTCTGGGAATGTGGCCACTCTGGGAAGGTGGGTGGAAAAGGGGCTAAGGTGAGTGGCTTTAAAGATGAAAAGTGATCACTACCATTGAGCCAACTTGTGAAAATGTTCAGGTGCTGTAGGGGTTACACGTTGGGCCAGTGGTTCTCAACCTTCCTAATGCCTCTACCCTTTCATACAGTTCCTCTTGTTGTGGTGACTCCCAACCATAAAATTATCTTTGTTGCTACTTCATAACTGTAATTTTGCTACTGTTATGAATCAGGAAACCCTTGTGAAAGGGTCGTTCAACCCCCAAAGGGGTCAAGACCCGCAAGTTGAGAACCACTGCGTTGGGCTGTTAACTGCAGGAATGGCTGTTTGCAACCACCAGCTGCCACGTGGGAGAAAGATGGGGCTTTCTACTCCGGTAAAGAGTTATAATCTTGGAAACTCAAAGGGGCAGTTTTCTCCAGTCCTGTAGGGTCACTATGAGTCAGCATTGACTCAATGGCAGTGAGTTTGAGGTTTGGTGTAACTCTGCACATCTTCCCACAGAAGCTAAAGCTGGTCAATGGCTCTTTAAAACTAAAATCTTGATTCTCTTCTGCTTGCCAGTGGCCAGATGCCCCAACTCTCCAGGTTCCCAGCACTGTTAAGCCAAGTCAGCTCTGTCCTTAGCATTAGATCCAATGCTCTAACGACCCCCAGGCAGGGCATTCAGCGTCAGCCCCTCGACACAGCTGCCCATGCTTCTGCGAGGACTCCTGGATGCGTTGCTTTTCCAAAGAACTTAACATTCCTAAATAAAGGCTGTTTATCCCACATCCCAAAGACAGGGTCAGATAGTGCCCATCCACTCCAGAGATCATTGGCCCAAAGCTCTGCTTCATGGCTGCTGGAGGACACTGAAGCCACGAGACAGACGGTGGCTTGGCCAAGGACAGATGGGCTGCACAGGGTGCAGTGTGCCTCGCTGGCTGGGCATCACATCAGCATCTCGCCCTTCCGCGGGCTCTGGTCAAGATCCAGGGCCTCTGCCAAATGCTAACACATTCCTTGCGTTTCTCCAGCTCTGAGCAGCTGCTGCAGGCAGGGCCTTTTCTCCTTTGCTGGTTTATTCTTTATTGTTCCTGAAATACACCCAGGGGCCTCTGGCACAGAGCACTAGCCCCGGCAGAACAGCAGGCCCAAGTTCCACAGTGCACACCAACCAGACTCTTTGGGACCAGCGCCAAGTCGGCTGGAGTGATGGACCCCAGGATCAGACCCAGCAGCCAGGAGGGGAGGCCCCACAGCTAGTCCCAGAGCCATGGGCTTGGGGAGGAGGAGACACTTGGAAAGGGTCCAGGAGGCCTAAACCAAGCCCGTCTACTCCTCATGCATGAGTGGCTTTCCCAGCAACCCCTATAGACACAGCTGATCCCTGTACTCCTGCCAGGCCTTCACAGCTCTGACACTCCCCGAGAGAAGCCATCTCTACCCCAATATGCCAGAAACAGGTTCCCTTTAGATGGGAGCCCATTTGTGCTGGGAGGGGTCTGAAAGGGGTCTTCCTCACCCTGCCCAGCGCCACTGGACGGTTCTGAGGTCAGAGAGAACCAGTCCCACCTGGCTTCTCCAGTCACCAGCCTCATGGTGCGCCTCCCTCCTCTGGAGCTACGTGGACCCCAGGTCCCACCTTATGTTACAGTGAGATAAGCAAGGGAATACCTGTCTGAGGTGCCTGGCACAGAGCAAGCACTCTGCGAATGCGACGTCCTTACCCACTTCCTGGGCAGGGAAAGCTCAGTCTTTAACGCTTTAGGGGGAGCTGGCTGGCCTGACTTCCAGGTCCACAGCTGGCTCAGAGCGGGGCTGGCGGCGCCTGTGCAGACACGGAGACATGGAGGCCCAGAGGCGGTGTGGAAGACCAACTGGGGGTGGACAAGAAGGGCCAGGCACATTCAGAACTGGTGTCCCCTCGACGCCACTGTGGCAGCAGGCCCTGAAGAAACACGGAGAGGCAAGAGTCCCCAACTAATAGCTGAGCAGCCTCCACCCTCCTAGGCTCACTCTAAAGGGATCGATAAAGGGAGGGTGAGCGTGAGAAATGCCAGGGCCGGCAGGGAGCAAATCAGCATGCCCCGAGGTTGGCAAAGCGAATGTCCCACAAGTAGAAGTGTCTGCTTCGTTGTTTCTGGCACTCTCCTGCCTACAACCAGCATGGAACGGCAGCTGCGGGCCACACAGAAGTGCTGCGCATGTTCAAATGGGCACCACAGCCGCCATGCAGGACCTCTGCCCCTGTCCTTCCTCTGCAGACAGTCCACGTACGAGTTAACCTGCGTGTTGCAGGGCGGACACGGTGTGGGTACTTCTGCTTTCACTCACAGCCAGCCTCCTGACCGCGAAACACACTCTCTCTCTCTCTCTCTCTCTCTCTCTCACACACACACACACACACACACACACAACTCTGAGGGAGCCAGCGGACAGGGAGGTATGCCCCACACCACACCCGGACAGTATTGTCCTGGGTTCCTCAGCTTGGGTGGTTGTTCTCCTGACTCCTACCTGGGAGGGGCAGTCACGGGAACCTGCAGCTAAGAACAGCTGCCCCATCTGCACCCAGGGTGGCAACAAGATCTCCCCGAGTGTTTTCCAGTTCTGGGGTGACTCCCAGAGCTGGGGAAACCCAAGATGATAATCCTGGCAGACTGAACTGGGCCATGTGGGAAGGCAGGATCTGGACCCCCCCCATGAGTGGTAACAGCGAGGTGCACACCTCAGGCACGGGGACGAGGAGGGAAAGTGGAAGAGAAGGGCCAGTCCACATGCACTTGCACACACCCACAAAAAAAACCTCAAAGTGACAGGGTAGAACTGCCCCTGTAGGTTTCCAAGACTCTTTATGGGAGTGGAAAGCCTCATCTTTCTCCCTCAGAGTGACTGGTGGTTTTGAACTACCGGCCTGGTAGTTTGAAGCCCAACACGCAACCACTGGGCCACCAGGGCTCTCTCTCCTAAGCCCAATTCTGGACTCCAGGGCTTTCCCCTCCAAGGAATTGGCAAATTCTGGCAACAGCAGGCTAAGTTGGGGACTGTGCCTGCCCAAATGCTGGTAAAACCTGGGACTCGAAATCTCTCACGATTTCCCTTCCTCCTCTTTGGACCCCGATTCCCCAGAGAGGTGGCATGTGGCCTCCAAGGAAACCCCCTTTTGGCTGCAGGTCTGGAGCACTTCCCTCTCTGTTGCGCTGGGCTCAACCTGGCCCAGGCTGCTCCCTTCCCCCTTTCCAAGACTCCAGGAGGAAGAGGCTCTGCCTGGAAAAAATAACGTGAGCTCACCGAGAGCTCCCACCACTGGAGAGAAAGACACAAGGAACAGGGAGCACCTTCCCCGCTGGCCGCAGCACGAGGCTGTGTTCCAGGAAGAGGGAGCGAGGTTGCCAGGGAACCCTGGGGCCCCCAGCCCACTCCTCCCCGCCAGCCCCCACCAACCACAGCCAGCAATCGTGTCCCTTGGAGAGACACCCCCTCCCAGCCCAGCAAAACCTCAGCTTTTTTCTGACATGTGGCAACTTTCTCCTTACATAATATCTTGGTGCTCTCCCCCTCCCTCCATTGCTATTTCAATTGGTGAAAAAGCCAAAGTGCTCTTTGGGGTGCCGACTCCCACCCCAGCTCCACCCAAACCCCCATTGAGGTCACAGAGGGCAGCTTCAGCAGAGGGGACTTTTCCCTTGGCTGTGAACAGCAGCCTTCCTCCCGCCCACGTGAGCCCTTCAGCCTAGGGCCTGGGCGGGCGGGTAGGTTCCAGAAAGCACCATCTGATCTCTGGGAAGCTCTTATCCCTAGACTGCAGGGCCAGAGTCCCTTGTAGAGGAGGCAGACACAGGGGCCAGACAGCTGCACCCAGGAGCCAATGCTGACTGACACAGTTTCTGACTCAGGGTGCCCCTGTGTGCAGAGCAGTGTGCCCCAGAGCCTTTCTAAGGCAGCAGTCTTTCCACAGCAATCACCAGGTCTTTCTTCCAAGGTATCTCTGGGCGGTTCCGAACTACCAACCTTTCAACAAGGGGCCCATTGTTGAACTGTGCATGACGTAGGCCTTCCACACCCAGGGCCAGGGGAGTGGGCAGTGAGCTTCCTTGGCCCTGGAGCCTTGGCTCTCTGGCCACAACCAGCAGGACACTCATTTTCTCTTCCTGGGTAGCAAGCCCAACTGGACTGGGGCCTGGTGACAGGACAGCCACTGTCTGTGAGGACCTTCTATGTGCCAGTCACGTTAGATGCATGCTCTTGTTTAGCCTTCCCAGGCCCCTGTGAAGTACTATGCTTGTCCCCTTTTTACAGGCCAGGAAACCGAGGCTCTGCAGCTTAAGCTATGTGTCCAAAGCCACACAAGTGGAGAAGCTCCAGTAGAAACCAGGTCTGCCCTGGGCTCTGTCCGGTGTACCCCCTGGCTTCCTTCAGTCACTGCCTGGATGACTATCCACGCACCTCCCAGGAATGGCATTCTGAGTGTGGGGGTGGAAGTAGGTGTGGACGAGGTTTGCTTGATGGCTCTGGAATCTGAAACGATGCCCCCTCTACGAGCTGTGACTCTCCTCTGTCTCTGTGTACGCGCGCGCACGCAGTCACACACAGGCATGCATGTGTGTGAGCTGAATTCCAAATAGCCATTTCCAACACCAAAGTTATGCTGTAATGCATCCTATTCATAAAATGAGCTCAGTCTCACCATATCCTGAATGTCACTTTGAATGCAAATATAAAATGATTTAGTAAGAACTTGGGATGTCAGGGCTACCTGCCGAGCCTTGGCCCAGGGCGCAGGGACTCGCTCAGCCCTACACAGCCAGAGTTCATCTGCGCAGAGGCAACCCCTATACACAGAGGATGACCCCTGGCTGTATTTCCTGCAGCCTGTGGGGGATCCTGGAAGCAGTAGCCCCCCACAGGCTGCTTCTGTCCTAATTCATGCATGCACACGTGTGCAGATGCACACACAAAGGAAGGGTGCCAACCAGGCCCGACCCAAGGAAAGGCCCAGGCTGGCAGATCCCCAGGCAGGAGGCCCTACAACTCTTTCATTCTGTGGTTCAATATGAGGTCAGAATGACCAGAACACGCTCTCCTGAAGGCCAGCTTCAGGGCAGTGCCAGGAAACGGAGTTCACCGTCTCCTCATTCACCCATGGGACGCTGACTCTTTTGAATCCAGTGACATGGTAATGCAGAGGTCCCAGCAGCAGAGACCGTCACATGCCAAGCCCATAATTGTTTGTTGGAGATTTTCCCTCCATCAAATGGGGTTCAACTGCCATTTACCAAACACCTGCTAGACACACACTTTGTGGGAATGGCAGAGAGCTTACACTAGAGCAAGGCCTCTGGCCATACTGCAGTGTGCTTCAGCATTGGGAGTACACGAACTCACAGAGCTTCAGGGCTCCTCTGAGGGATATGTAACAGGGCAAACGAGGTTCAGAAAGGTCAAATAGCCTCTCATGGTCACAGAGCTAATAAATGGGGGTTGGAATTTGACCCCAAGCATTCTCGCCCCAAGTTTTAAGCTGCCACATCACACTAGGTACTCAAATCACTAGAGGGCAGCTAGGCCTCCTTGGAAGATGTGGTGTTGAAATTGAGACTAGGACGATAAGCAGGCATTTGTCAGGACCCATGTGGCCCTCCTACCTGCAGGAGGGGGCTATCAAGACCAAAGACTCCAAAGCTGGGCCAGAAAGTATACCCATACATTCCCCGTCCTCCCTACCTCCTTCTTCCCCACTTGGGACCCCAGAGGCCTCTGCGCTGTTGGGCAGCTGGTCCCTGGATTCTGCAGCCGCAGGAGGCTGAATTTGGAGCTGCATGCTGTCTCCACACACCCCCCTCCTCCACTTATTAAAAGCAGCAGCCCACAGGGCCAAACAGTGAGGCTATTTTTAAATCCCACATTTAAAAGTAAAACTCTCATCCCCTGGATACTCTGGGTGGAGTGAGGTTGGCAGAGCCTTAGTTAGGGAACCAGGGTTAAGCCTGGAACTTGGAGAGGCCACACTGACCATGGGCAGGGCGTCCCAGAGCAATCTGCATGGCCGGCAAGGAGGGAGGGGGCAGACAGCACCCTCTGGGTTCTGCACCCTGTTGATCCATGGAAGTCAATCACTCAGAACAGCAGAATCAGCTGGAGGCCAATCCGATTAGCGTGGAGACTGGGTCAGGGCCAAGCAACGAGATGGTTTATCACAGTAATTGACCATTTACACCCCTATTATTCACTGTCCAGTGCCTGTACAAAGGAGGGCCCGTGAATGTTGGAGCTCCTGAAGTCCTCTAACGGCTCTGGAGCAAGATGGGGGGGGGTGTGTTCCTCCTCTGCCCAGGGCCCACCAGGAAGAAGGGCTTCTCCTTAGAGTTGCACGTCTTCATACCTCCAGCCTCTGAATGCAGTGGCTGCACATCATGGGGAGCCAGGCCCCTCGGCGCCACCAGGCCGTGCTCCCCCTGCTGGAGCAAGCCAGCCCTCCCCTTCCGCCAGCCCCAGCTGCCAAGAGGGATCCCCAACACACACACACACACACACACACACACACACACACACACACACACACACGTGCCCCAAGGGCTGCAGGTCGACCTGGGTGCCCCCAGAAGGCCTCCGCAAGCTGGCACACGCGTCTGATGTGAGATGGAGGCGCAGGAAGTCGCCACCAAAGTTGTAACCAACAAAGTTTTAAAAGGGGAGAGAACTTCCCCTTTCATCCTTCCAGGGGCTTTCGATGGAGGCTGGACTAGGACACCCAGCGGCCTCCATCGTGAGTGGCGGAGACCTCCTCCTCACCACCAGCCTTGCTCAGGTTGCCACTTGGACGCCCCAGCGCCCCCCAGGTTCCTCTGCATCTCCAGGGCCCTTGCCTGAGGCTCGGGTGAGGGCAACCTCGTGCATGGCTGCAGGGGGGTGGGGGAGGCAGCCAGGTCTCACTAACTCCACCAGGCCGGCCACAGGCAGGGTTCGGACCAACCCCGGGGCTCCAGGTTTCCTGGCAGGCCGCTCCTGGGCCACAGCCGCGCGGGCATGCGGGGGCAGGCCACGGGGATGGCAGGTCTGAGGTGCGCCAGCAGCACCCGGGAGCGCGGGTTAGGCGGCTCGGCCGGCGCTTAGGCCTCAACTGGACGCGCCCCAGTTTCCTGTCCCCCAAACTCCGGGCGCGGGGTCAGTGTCCCTGCACTGTCTACTTTGCCGTGCACGCTAGGAGGGCGCGCACCCCCGCAGCAAGTTCCCCGCTCGCCAGTCCCTCCCGCGCTTCCAGGGCCTGCGCTCCGTCACGTCAGCGGGTCCCTGCGGCCACCACGTTTCGCTCGGGCCGAGGAGGAGCCGCCGCCGCCGCGGGCTGAGCGTGTCCCTGCCCGGGCCGCTCCCGGGTGGGCGGGGGCCGCGCGCGCTCTTCAGCTGCACAAACACCGCCCGTCTGGCTGCACACGCAGCCGGGGCGCGGGGCCAGGGAGGCGGCGGCGGCAAGCGCACGCACTCACGCACACGCGCGTACACGCGCGCAGGCCGCAGAAGTTACCGCGCGGCGCCCCCCGCAGCCCGGCGCCCCCGCTCCGGCCCGCACCTGCAGGGCTGCAGCGCCCCAGCCCGCTGCCCCCCGCCGCCGCCGCCGCGCCGCGTGCAGGCCTCGGCCGCTGGCCGGGCAGTCCACGTACCTCAGCCACTCCTGCCGCGAGGCCGCCTCGGCTGTCCACCCTCCGCCACGGGCCGCCGCCTTCGGGCGCCGGCCGGAGTCCGGCAGCCTGCACGTACGCCCCGGTTTTGAAAACAACCTGGCGCCGGCGCCTCCCTGCGGCGCTCGCGGGTTTCCGCCAGCCCGCGGCTCCCCAGGCTGGAAGTTTGCTGGCAGGGCTGGGGGGGGGGGGGGGCGGGCTGTCACCCCCCGCTGGCGACGCAGGAGCCTCGGCGCGCCCCGCGCCCCTGGTGTCCGCCTCGCGATCGCTCTCCCTCCCTCCGTGTCACCCCCAGTGCTGCGATGCAGTGTCAGGATTGCACGGCTCTGACTCATCGGTTGAGCTCACAGCTTGAAAAAAAGAGAGAGAGAGAGAGAGAGAGAGGCAACTGCGAGGGAGGAGGACTCGCTGGCGCGCTACAAAGGATTGCACAACTCGGGGCTGGGAGCGCGGGGCCCGCGGCCGGCCGGCGCGCGCGGCACGGCGGCGAGCAGGAACCAGCTCGACCGCTCCACCAGCACCACAGTCTTGGGGCGGCCTCTCCAGCAGGCCCGGCACCGCCCACTTCCTGCAACCAAATAAGGCCGAGGGAGGCGGCCCTAAAACCTCCGGCGGCGGCCGGGCTGGGGATTTCCAGCAGAACTCACCTCCACTCCCCGCTCGGCCGCCGCCCGCCTCCAACCGAGGCCGGCGCCCCCAATGGCTTTGCCGGAACCGACAGGCCACGCGGCTCGGCTGGTTCCCTTCACACCAAGGTCAGGAGGAGACGGTGACGAAATGTTTGGAAACCCATCGGGCCTGCCAGGAAAGTGTGTGTGTGTTTATGAGTGAGTGTGTGTGTGTGTGTGTGTGTGTGTGTGTGTGTGATGGTGGGTTAGTCCCTTTCTTGCACAAAGACATGCACATCATGCACAGCCCTTTCCAAGGCACTTGCGAACAGCTTTCTGGCTCGCTAGCCATTCCTAGTGTTTGTAAAGATTACCGAGAAACTGGCCTCAGCCCCTACAGGGCCCCTATCTCAAAGGACTTACCCCAAACTCACGGTGATCCCATAGAACTGGGTAGGACTAACCCACGGTGCATTTCAGAGACTGTAACTCTTTAGGGGAGTAGAAACCCTGTCTTTCTCCCGAGGGCCGGTGGTTTGGAACTGCTGACCTTGGGGATCACAGCCCAACTGGTAAGCACTATGCCACCAGGGTGTAGGTGATGGCAATCTCCTGGGCTTACTCTTAGTAACTGTGCCAAAGTTGGGGCAGCTTTTCTCACTCGCCCTCTACTTCGCTGATGTCAGGGGTCCTAATTGGAGCAAACCGTTTGCACTGAATGACGGACTCGTTCATAGTTTGAACCCACCCAGCCACCCAGCAGTGATGCAGAGAAGACTAGGCAATCTGCTTCCATAAGAAATGAAGGGTCTCAGGGAGGAGACAAGCCAGTCAGGGTGCAGGGTAGCAACAATGAAACATACAACTTACCTCTAGTTCTTAAATGCTTCCTACCCCACTATCATGATCCCAATTCTATCTTACAAATCTGGCTAGACCAGAGGATGTACACTGGTACAGATAGGAACTGGAAACACAGGGAATCCAGGACAGATGATCCCTTCAGGACCAGGGGTGAGAGTGGCAATACTGGGAGGGTGGAGGGAAGGTGGGGTAGAAAGGAGTGAACCCATTACAAGGATCTGCATATAACCTCCTCCCTGGGGGATGGACAACAGAAAAGTGGGTGAAGGGAGATATCAGACAGCGTAATGAGATATGACAAAATAATAATTTATGAATTATGAAGGGCTCATGAGGGGGGGAAGTGGGGAAGGAGAGGGAGAAGGAGCTGATTATTAAGGGCTCAAGTGGAAAGAAAATATTTTGAGAATGATGAAGGCAACAAATGTGCAAGTGTGCCTGACACGATGGATGGATGGATGCATTGTGATAAGAATTGTACGAGCCCCTAATAAAATTATTTTTTTTAAGAAAATGATGATGGCAACAAATGTGCTTGACAAAATAGATGTAGGTATGGATTGTGATAAGAGCTGTAAGAGCCCCCAACAAAATGATTTAATTTTTTTTTAAGTGCAGTCGAGAAAACCCCACAGAGCAGTTGTACTTTATCTAGCTGTTAGACTCTAACACATAGGCTTGGCTTGCCATGAGTCAGAGTCGGCTCACTGGCAGTGGGTTTTTTTGTTTATTTGTTTGTTTAATATCCTTCTGCTCTAATCTAAGCACCGATGCCTCCTTGCATGGTTGGTTGGGAAGATGGACAGCATTTCTGCAGCTCAGGGGTGTTTATTGGCCTCCACATTTAATGAATGAGGTTCTCGGGCTTAGGAAAAAACCTATTCGACTCCTGTTCTTCCATGATTTCTTCCATGATTTTTTTATTCAGAGATGGGCTAGCATGAGATTTTCCTCTGAAGGAAAAACCACTACCACCTACTCTGGGTCTTGGCAGTCACCTTCCCCTGTGAGCTTGAGTCCTGAGGATCGGGTGCACCCCGCCTGCACAGAGAGCACGGGGGGCACCATGATGTGACCCTGATAACCAGCCTCCACCTGCAGGGTTAGGGCATTTGCCACCAGGAGGACTTCTGCCTGGAAAGGCTGCAAAACTTACACCTGCTTCTAGGCGGCATTTTTCATCTTCTCCCTCCCCTTTGCTGGCCAGAGTACCTGTGTGCACCTAGAGGCCACGCCTCACTCCAGGGAAAAGGGGTTTATTTGCACCATGGTGTGGCAGAAATATCATAGTAATGACAACTTATAACTGTCTTATCTACAAATCCAAGCCTGGAGTCTGGACCAGATGACCTCTTGAACCTCCTCTAATGTAAGACCCAGTTCTGTGATTCAGAAGGGTGGATGGAGGAGTCAGGGCAACCACCTTTTGCAAAGAAATACTCTTGGATGTAGCATTCCCTGTGTGGGGTGAAAAAGAGGCCTGGTGGCATCATGGGCTAGCGGCTGGTGGCAAGCTGCTAGTCCTCCGTGGAGTAAAAGATAAGGCTGTCTGTTCCCATAAAGACTTAAACCCAAAAGGGCACCTCTACCCTGTCCTATAGGTCAATCAACTCCATGGCAGTGTTTCCTCTGTCCCTTGAGACACGGTGGAGTAGTCCTGAGGGAGAGGTGACCAGATGGCAGCAGGCACATAGAGATGCAGGTTCTAGCGCAGAAGCCATTGTGAAGGTGGTGCAGGCCGGTAGGTATTGCGGTCCTTTGTTCATAGGGTCGCTATGAGTTAGGACTGACTCAACAGCACCTCACAACCACAAGGAGCCCTGCTGGTGGCAGTGGTTAACACTGGACTGCAAAGTGACAGTGTGGAAGTTACATCATCTCCTGTCAACTTGAGCAAAGGGGCGAGGCCTAACCTGTCAATCAGGTTGCAGCTTGATGACTTTATTTGGAGGCACCACTGAGATAAATAGCTCACTGGAGGCCAGATCCAGTCTCTCTACCTTCCCTTTCCTGCTGTGGAGACACTCAGAGAGCTGGAGGAGACATGTGGAGACCCATGCCAGTGCTGAGATGCTTCCACTGCCACCGCTGCCACTGGATCCACAAGACCTGCTACCCACTGGCTTACGGTCTTCCTGCATTGGGCATCATTGCATGTGCTGCATGAGTCTGAAGAGGAATTTATGGGCTAATATTGGGCATATAGGCTAATATTGGACTTGAGGACTTGACTGGGATGTTTTCTCAATATACAATTGCTCTTTTATATAAAGCTCTTTCTTATACACATATAAGTGTCTATGAATTTGTTTCTCTAGTCAACTGGACTAGCACAGACAGGTCGGTGGGAGAAAACACCTGGTGGCCTGCTCCCGTAGAGTTCGGAAACTCTGTGGCAGGGGACTGTTAAGAGTCGGAACTCACTCAATGCACACAACGACATGCACACAATTCTCAAAGCCCTTCCCACAAGCAATCTTCGTAACCACTCAGTGTGAGTTAGCCCTCCCATTGTAGTGGTGAGAACACTGAGGTTCAGAGAGGTTAAGGGACGTGTGCAGGATCACCCAAAAAATCAAACTCACTGCCATCCGGTCAATGGTGACTCGGAGTGACCCTAGAGGACAGGATGAAAACTTCATCTTTCTCCCAAGGAGAGGTTGGTGATTCCAAACTGCTGACCTTGCGGTTAGCAGGCCACCAAGTAACCACTACACCACCAGGGCTCAGGGGAAGCCACTTGTCACCTTTCGGGCCCCCTTTTCACCCTCCCCACTGAGAAAAGCAGGGAGTGATTCAAGGCTAGGGTGCTGGGCAGGCAGGCCCCAAGTAGGGGCTGAACTCTCCAGATTCCTCACAGAGGTACAGTGTACAACCCTCACCCACACAACTCACCCACGTGAGGAAAGCCAGTGCCCACTGCTGGCCCGGTCCCAGACCCTCAGACTCCCTGATGCACTCCCCAATCACCCCGCCCCTGCAGGTGGTCAAGGACCTGCCCAGAGCAGGCCACCAGCTCTTGCAGCCTATGAGAGCCAGTGCAGACCAGCCCAGGGGCATTCCCAACCAACCAGAAATCCCAGCTGGGGAGCACATTCCTAGAAGAGCCTGCCACCGGGGAAGCCAGGGCCCAGCCTCCCGGGAACTTGTGGGAGTCACTCCAAAGGGCACTCCCCAGTCCTTCCCGCCAGGACTTCCTCCCTGTCCCGGGCTGTGCACAGGGTGGGAAGGTAGAGGGGCAGGATGCACAGGAAACCAAACGGAGAAACCCTGCTCACTGTTAGGCACAGCGGCCCCTAAGCCCAGGCCACCTCGGAAAGAAAGTGGGAGGGGGCAAGCACATATCCAGGAGAGGACTCCAGAGTCCCCCACAGGCCGGGTGAGAAGCCTACTTCCCCCAGGCGGCCAGCCGAGGATCTGTGAAGCTGCAGCTCTTCCGGGAAAGCCCTGGAGGTCAGTTTTTCTGCAGATATGACAGTGCAGAATCATTGGCATGGGGAGACAAAGTTTGGGTTTTAGAAGCTCCAGGCTCTTCTATTGGCCTCAGGAGCAGACATAAAGTGTGTGTGTGTGTGTGTGTGTGTGTGTGTGTGTGTGTGTGTGTGTGTGTGACTTAGAGTGGGCTTCCAGGAGCAGACATAAAGGGGTGTGTGTGTGTGTGTGTGTGTGTGTGTGTGTGTATGACTTAGAGTGGGCTTCCAGGAGCAGACATAAAGGGGTGTGTGTGTGTGTGTGTGTGTGTGTGTGTGTGTATGACTTAGAGTGGGCTTCCAGGCCTTGGGTCTCACTGAGGGCCACTTGATGACATTGGAGAACAGGCTCCTGAGGACTGTGCAAACAGCGCCTGGTCACTGCCCTGAACGATCAATGGTCATCCCCTTGTCCACTTCTGGGACAACCCCAGCCCATTTAAGAGCTTCTGAGGTGAACTGACATCTCAATAAAGCTGTTATTAAAACATCAACCCCCGAGATAGCCAGGGTTCTCAGCTTCCATCCAGCACCCACTGACAGCCCACACTCGTTAAAGGGGTTTTCCTCTCCCCAGGCCCTGTACCTGCAGTCCTGTCCTTGCCCCACTTCCCCTCCTCTGTTAGTACCTTTCCATCGAGGCCAGCCACACAGGATGTGTTCCAGTGAACAGCCAGCCTTTATCAGAGGGTGGGGGTGGGGGTGCTGCAAACATAGTTGAGGAAATCACATGTCCACAATGCTGGTTCCTTAGGTCCCAGATGGCCCTTGTTTCCCTGTGGTCATGTCCCTTGAAGAGTAAAGGCACTACCTTCTAGAACCTCACTACCTATTGTTACAACAGAGGAAAGGTTGTAGAAAACAGGGCACCAGGACTGAGTTGAGTTAGGTCCTGCCGACCTCAAGCTGACTTGCTGTGTAACTGTAGCAACGTTGTCTCTTCCTTCTCTGAGCCTCATTCTGTTGGCCCCTAACAAGTGTCCTACCATTACATGACCAGTGAGAGAATGGATATTGGGAGGATCAAGAGGCCAAAGAACAATTTCACAGCTGTATTGTGCTAGATGCATGTTACCCATTGCCAGAGTTGCTCTGACTCATCGTGACTACACAACAGGAGAACTGCCCCCACAGGGTTTCCAAGGCTGTAAATCTTTCCAGGAGCAGACTGCCTCATCTTTCCCCTTCAGGGTAGCTGGTGGGTTTGAACCAGCGACCTTTTAATTACTAGCATAATGCTTTAAGCACCTTGCCACCGAGACATCTTATGTAAGAGGTTCCATTATTATTATTACTTTTTACTATGCTCCCCTGTTGGTAAGTGGGAGTAGTTCATGCTTTTGGCTCTTAACTGAACGTTTATGGTTTGAGTCCACTCAGAGGCAACACAGAGGAAAAGACCTCACGATTGGCTTCCAGACCCTGGTCCACTGAGCGCCCAGTGAAGCGCACTTCTACTCTGCCACCCATGAGCTTGCCATGAGTCAGAAGTACAACTCTTACCCAAGCGAGCTCCTCTCTTTCAAGAACCGTCTTCCAGGCAGGATTCCTCACCCCACTCCCTATCCCCGTCCTCTTGACGAAAGACTCCAGGTCCCCTCCAGCAGCCTCAGGGCCACCCTCCGCTGGCCTCAGCCCAGAAAGACTTGATGACTCTGGCTCAGCGCCTCATCTGGTCCCCTCCAAGGCTCCGCCCCAGCCCATTTTCAGGTCTTTGTCAACTCACTGACCAGGGACAATTGCTGATGGCTGTACCTTTTCCCAGCCTCCTCACCCCTGTAGGTTATGTCCTTCTCTGGGGGAGCAGGTTACAACAGAGGAGAAGGAAAGAGCAGGTTGTATGTACAACACCATTAAATCAAGCCCGGAACTGAGAAGTGCTGGAAGTTCCCACACTGTCTTGTCTTCTACCCTCGAGGACCCGGGGACCCTCCTCCTCAGTTCTCATTCACCTCACCTGTTCTGGGCCAGGGTCATGCCTGCCACACCAGCCCACAGCTGTTAGCATCCCTCCCACTGCCCCCGCCCCCCACCCCACCCCTTCCCAGCATGTCTGCACCAGGTTCTGGGCCCCTTTGTTAGGCCAGAGAGGGAGCTTCCGCAGAGGTCCACAGCTGCTGCTGTCACTCCGGGAGGGACGAGGGACGGCTGGTGTCCGGCAAAGAAGGAAACAGGTGTGGCTGCCAGGACAGGCGGGCGGGCAGGGCCACAGGACAAAAACACCCTCCCTTCACAGGCAGCGCTGCCAACTTCCCAAAGGCCTCCTTTCAGATCCATTCCATGTCCCCTGCAGAAGCAGCCCAGACGGACCGGGCTCTCACTGGCTGCCCTCTGGAGTTCTGCTTCCCTCCGGTCAGAAGACCCAGTGTGTACAACGGGGAAAAACAAAAAACCCAAACAGAAAATCCCACCCAGTTGCCAACAAGTTGATTCTGACTCATGGCCACCACATGTATGTCAGAGCAGCACTATGCTCCACAGAGTTCCCAAAGCCTGATGTTTTCAGAAAGGGACGGCCAGACCTTTCTTCTGAGGTGCCGCTAGGTAGACTTGCACCTGCCTCTTTGGGGTTTGCAGTCCAACACCACCACGTGTACCACCAAGTGCACAAGGGCGCACACTTTGAGCAACGACTTCCCAATGAAAACTACAACAGATGCAACATGGCCTAGAACCCAAGATTAATATTCGTGGGGGTGTCCAAATCTTGGCTCCCACTACCTGCAGTGACAGGTGGCAAGTTACTTCAGTGCTCTGTGCACCCGTTTTCTCAGATGTAAAATGGGCAGGACACGTAAATACTTAAACTAGTTCCTGACACACAGAAGTGCTGTCATTTTTGCTCTTCACTACCTAGTTGATCGCCTTACTTTTACTCTTAAACACCTACCATCCACCAGGTGCCTTCCAAATGCCCTTCAGTGGCTCCCATCCCCAAGGCCTAAGGCTGTAGCCAGGCACATGGAGAACTTCTCACACCCAACCCCCCACCACCCTGCTTATCAACCTCAAGCTCCCTCCAGCCAAACCACCAGAAGTTCCCCAAGATGCCTGCCTTCTCATTTTCCAGTCCTTTACACATGCTCCTCCTCACCCCCTTCTTCCACAGGCCCACCCACACCCGGATGTCCCACCAGAGATTAATGTCAGCACTTCCGGGAAGCCACCTTCGACTGCTGGTAAAAAGGAAGGCCAATGGAGGGAGTGCTTGCTCTGGAGCCCTCCCAGAAACCAGGTACCAGACCATTGCACCAGCTGCCATGAGTGTAGGCTGCTGAGGGCTCTCAGATGCCCCTTCCCCAGGGAACCTCCCTGGGCTAAGAAGAAGCTTGGCTGGGAGAGAACAGACCAGCCAGGGCTGGGCTGGGCAAGGCACAGCCCAAAGGCCGGCCGCCTGGCTTCAAGGGCTCCCCGTGGAAGCTGGCTGACCGAAGTTCTAGGTGCATCCTTTCTGGCTTGGCTTCCTGCTCTGCGCTGTCCTACCTTTCTCCCGTGAGCACTTCCTCAATAAATCCCGGGACCAGGGTGGCCACTCTCTCCCGTGAACTGCCGCGGCACCCTCTGCATGCCTTTACTGTGTCACCTGCCTGCCCTGCCCTGTTCTCCATCTGTTCACGGGCCATCAATGTATGAGGACCAGTGCTCCAAGAGGGCACAGCCCAGGTCTTAGTCACCTCGGTCTCTAGGTGCCCACAGAGTGCCTACATAGAGTACATTCATAAATACCCGGGGGGGGGGGGGATAAAATCAGAAATGTGTACTTTTCAGTGATACCAGGAGGGTGGAGGGAAGGTGGCAGAGAAAGGGGGAAACAATTACAAGGATCTACATATAACCTCCTCCCTGGGGGATGGACAACAGAAAAGTGGGTGAAGGGAGACGTCAGACAGTGTAAAGTATGACAAAATAATTTATAAGTTACCAAGGGTTCACAAGGAAGGGGGAAATGAGGAGCTGATAGCAAGGGCTCAAGTAGAAAGCTAATGTTTTGAGAAAGCTGATGGCTACAAATGTGCTTGACACACACTGGATATATGTATGGATTGTGATAAGAGCTGTCTGTACAAGCCCTCACTAAAATGATTTTTTTTTAAGTGCACTTTTCCGTTAAGCAATAAAGTGAAACACATGGTAAGGGAGAGCATTCGTACGGCTGTTCGATTCCCTCCATTCTAAGGTGCACAACTCCCCTCAGATCGGGATGCAGCTCACCACTGACAGCATCTCCGGGTTTAGTCAGCAGCAGCGTCTCTTTCTAAGTTGGGCATCTAAGGCGTACACTTTACAATGGATGCCTTCTCCGTGCTCAACGGTGGGGCGCATGGTGGTGGTTACTGCTACTGCCGGTCAGCCCCGGGGTTCTGGGGCCTGCAGTGCAAGGATCACTGAGCTTTGGGGCCCCACTCTCAGCGCTTAGTAGTGGTTGAGTCATCACATTCTCATAAAGTGGGCCCGAGGGGAGGCCTCCCATCCAGACGCCTCTGGAGGCTTGTATGAAAGCCCCCTGACGGGCTGTGGAAGGAGAGCGGGGCTGGAGGCTGCAGGAGCAGCAGCCCGGCGGCCTGGTTCTTCCTCTCATTTTCTGGACGATGCCACACAGGAGCGACCTAACAAATGCTTGACCCGACTTGAGCCCACAGGATCCACCCGGCACCGGCCAGGAAGCCATTCTCCCCCTTCTGCAGATTAAGGAGGCAGGGGTTTTATAAGTCCTACAGATGGAAGTCAACACCAGCCTTGTCCCACCCCTGCTCTCCAGGCAGGCCTCGCTGAGCCTGTTTCCCTTACCAGGGAGCTGAATACAATGAGGGGCTCACACCCTGGAGGCTTCCCATCCACCCTCACCCACAAACGCTTTGATTTATTTTGGGCTAGCTGTTGAATTTCCTTCTCGTCCAGTTGTCTTGCCGACGGTTTAAAATCAGATTTCAAAACTGAGAATGAAGACTTCTGGTTGGTCTCTGGCATAAACTCACAGCAGCAGCATGCTGGGCACACGGACGGCCGCCTTGGAGATGGGAGCTGAGTCGGTGGCATGGTGCGGGAGTGACACGGTGAGTAGGTGGGGCTCCGCCATCCAATTGCCCCTCCCTTCGGAGGGCAAGGGGCAGCTAGCATTCCTTGCCCTGGTGCTGTTCCCCTCCGCCGGCCTCCGGTCAGTCCCACTCCCTACCCCCAGTTCCCTTTGGCCCTCTGGGTCCATGACCTCCGTCCTCACCAGAAGACCGCCTTCCTGTGCCCTCTCCACTTCCAGCAGCCTGTGGCGACTCCCAGGACTGCCCCCAGCCAGCCTCCCACAAGTCCCTTTGTGACTTGACTTCAGAATCTGCCTTCCTGTGGAATCCACAACGGCTCAGACAAGCCTTTGGTCTCACCGCCACCTCCTCACTGCAGTCTCTGTCACAGCACCCCTAACCCACCCCCACCGCTTCGCACCCCCAGGACTTCAGGCCCAGCCAGGAGTGGAGGGGTGTGGCTGGGGCGGGTGGGGATGAGGACAGAGGGGACTGCGTGACACACCGGTGGTTCAGGAAGAGATGGAAGCAGGGAGGTCCACCAGCAGCTCAATGAGCAGAGGGTGACACATGAGGAAACGAATCATCTCCAGGACAAATGCACCGTGTCAGCAGCAAGTTAAGATATGCAAATCAGGACGCCATTAAGGGTCTGAGTCAACCGGAAGATAAGTAAATAAGGAAAACAAGAAAACTGCTGTTGGCAGGGCTATAGGGAGCAGCTGCGCACGCAGCCGCAGTGCCATGGTCAACTGCTTACATCTTTCTCTGATGCGATTTGGCAAGAGTTTAACCTTCCCGGGCAGTCCTGTTGGGGGATTGTATGCCATGGGAAGCAGCTAAAGGACTGCTGTGCCCACAGAGGCTTTACAGGAGAAGCTCATGGCACCTCCCTGTTAGGAAGAAGTTCAAATCCATTCAGATTCTGACAAGCTATAGGAACAGGACGGAACATGAAAGCATTTGGTGAAATCACGTGAAGTAGCAAAAGCAGCCCACAGAGCAGGAGGCACAGGACACACAACACAAGACGTCACAACTCTGTGAGATCCCCACAGGAATCACAAACAGAATAAACACATGCCGGTATAAGTGGTGGTGGTGAGGGGCAAGGAGGTAGGGGCAAGGGAACAGGATTTCCTCAGCATAAGAATACCCAGGGGTGCCTGGGGCAGGGGAGCAGAGGTCATCTCAGACCCTTGATTTGATGAGAAAGGAAGAAGAAATGTAAACTGCGAGGGGGGTGGGGGGGTATTACAATTGGGCAGTGGGAGGGCCCTAGATCAGAGGAACTGCAAGCTTTCCTATCAGGAGGGCTTTGAATGAAACCAAGTTAAACAAATCAGCTCACACCACTCAGCCTCCACTGCTGCGGGTGTTAACTCTCCCTGCTGCATTTGTCCTCTCAATTTTACTGATACTGTATTTCAGCCCTTTCTGAGGTGACATCAGGGCTCTTTGTGGGCTAACCTAGGGACCCAACCGCCATTTATAGCATTGTTTCTATGGAAATGTGCTTCAAGAACTGAGTTGCTCGCAACCCTGAGGTGCACACGTGGTCTCTAAATTAGGGAACTGAGACCAGCGGTTTGGGCTGGGCCCTGGGCTCAGGAAGATATGCTCGCTGCTTAGACTTGGTTGGTGGCAGTTAATGTTCACAATGCCAGCGATAATCACACTGGGGTAAGCTGAATGTCATCGTGGAGGTCGCGCAAGGATGAGAACAGGGCATCGAAGAGGGAACACCATCCGTCTTGGGAAAACCCTGCCATTGACTCAAACATCCCAGAGTAGCTCATTAGGGTTTTCAAGACTGCACATCTATCTATAGGGGAGCAGCCAGCCGCATCTGCTCCTTCTTTGCAGACAGTTCTCTCTCAGCACAGCTTGGGGGGTGGGGTGGGGTGGCATGTTTGAATCATCAATCTGGAGGCTACGCATCCAATGCTTAGCCTGCTGTGCCACCAGGGAGTCTTTATTCTAAGGAAGCCAGAGGGTAGTCTCTGTGTCCACCTCCAAATGCACTCAAACTCTCTCTCTCACACACACGCATGCACATGTATGCACACACACAAACACACACGATGGCTTAGAAGCTGTAAAATCGACTGGCTATTGGATACTCAGGAGTATCCAGGCAAGCCCTGAGCCCACAGAGGATTTCCCACGGTCCCTGGCACAGCTCCAGTGACAGGCCCTGTATTTCAGATAGATCTCCGAACAAAAACAACTCCAAGTCCTTGGCAGTTCTAGAACTGGTGTTTTTGGGGGGAGGGGGGTTGGGAGGATGTCGTTGTTTGGAGTTGGGCTTTAGTGGCTCTGTGTTTGAGAGGACCAGGACCCCGGCAGGGCTTGGCCTATCCACAGATGTCTGCTGCCTCCGCCTCGGCCTCAGCAGGCTCCAACCTGCCCACTCAAGGCGTCCCTGGGCTCTCCAGCTGCCACCCACTGCCAGCCTCCAGACAACACCAAGGAGTCTGCATGTGCTGCCCTGGCCAAGCTGGTCTCAGGGGAAGGATAGCCAAGGAACCCCCCGGACAGTCTCCCCACAAGAGTCCCGCTTTTGGTGGGACAGTCCAGAGTTTTAACAAGTTTTCCTGCGTCCTGCGGTGTTTTTAAAAAGTCCCGATTTTTGGAAAGAATGCATGACAAGCTAGGGTATACGGTTTTCGGCTGCCATGTGGCTATTTCCCTAGGATATGGGTTTTAGTAGCAATGGTGTCCTGCTGGTGTCCTGCTTTACTAATGTTAAAATCTGATCACCTTACACAAGACAGGAAGTTCTCCACTGAGGACAGTGCTTGGGGAGAGGGCCACTCACTAAATGGGAGGGGCATGAGAAGGCCATCCGAAGGGGTCAGCTGCTCGGCCACTGGGCCACTGGATCCCGAGAGTGCCCTCCAGCGGAGGTGCTGGTAGAAGTGGGGGGGGTGGGCTTGAGAAGACCCCTAAGGAGGCAGAAACAAAGGCGGAACCCCTATGTAGTCTGTCCCAAGAGGAGACAGCACCTCCCTGGACATCAACCCACCTCCCCACCCAAGCATCCCCTGAGCTGATCTTCAGAGGCCCAGAACAAGGGGCCCACTGGTGGGATGAATGGATGTGGTACCTATGGGGCCAGCAGGAAAGGGCAACTCTTACATTTCAATACTATAATAAAGATATTCAACACCCATCACGAACTCATTAGACTTCCCTTGGGCTAGGCAAGGCGGCAAAGCCCAGTCTTGCTGTGGCCAGGGCCTGCAGGGTAAGGTGGCAGCGAAGGGAGTGGGTGGCTGGTTCCAAGCATCAGAAGCCACACGTGCTCTCTGGGCTGCTTCCCTGAAACTCAGGTGTGCACAATCCTCGGGGACGCAAAGGCCAGCTGGGGTCCACCAGCACCGGCTCCCGAGGCAGAGTCCACACTGGGGATCCAGCAGTGGCACAGTCGGCAAGCCTGTGAAGCCAGGTCTTCCTTAAACACAGACCCAGTCAGCCAATCTGAATCCTCCAGCCTGTACAGTGCTGACGGCTGATAAGACAGCCGTTCCTTCCTCCGGAGGGGGGAGGGGACAGGGACAGATGGGAGACTGGGAGTCCCTACCCCTGGCCTCATTCTCACCCAGATCCAAAGCCTTTGATATGCTAAGGCCTTGCCCCCATTTTCCCCCCTTTTTAAGTATATAGACTAAACCAATATCACACACACACACACACACACACACACACTGTTTTCATCACCACTTCCCCTAAATCATCAATTGTTATGAGATCATCAAGTGGATAGGCAGTTTTGTATTTTAATCATCAAAATTCATCAAGTCTCCCCCAGGAATTTAACAGCGGCATAATACACCCCTCGGTCCAGGTGACATGAATTATGACAATGTGAAGGACGGAGGCCGTTTTAGCATTTGAGCCCTGGGAGTGCAGCCATTAAGTAAGTACTCAGAAGCTAACAGAGAGATTGACAGTTCGAGCTCGTCCAGTGGCCCGAAGGGAGAAAGAGCGGGTGAGCCAAGGAAACCCTCTGGGCCATGCCACCCTGTACACTCAGGTTGTGGCTGTGGGTTGGCGTCACCTGCGTGGCACCTAATAGCAGTGGCAATGTAGTCTTTTGCTATATTTCAAATCATGTTGCTGCCATGGTGTATGCTCTGGGCGCATCCTCAAAGGCAACAAGGCAAACTTGAAGGAGGTCCCCAAAGGCCCTACAATGTTGCCATCAATGTCATTATGCATATAATCCTCTTCCTAACGGAGACTTCGTTCCTTTCAGCAAATTCCCAAGCACAATACTCCTAGGTAAGGACAGAACTATCTTTGTAGCTTCAAGGTCAACATTTTTAAAAATGTTGTCCTGTGTGAACTCCCTGGGCTTTACACGTCTTCCTCAGCCTTTTTCCTGACGACTCCCAGCCCGGCCCAGGCGCTCTCCCCAGGCTCCTCAGTGTGTAGGAATCTGAAGGGTCCGTATACGTGTGCCCTCTACGACGGAGAGGATGTTGGAGGTAGCACTGGGGTTTGCTAGGGAGGAATGAATGAGGAGTGTGGAGAGGTGGGTAGGCAGACTCTACGGTAGAGGGCAGGAGTGGAGGCAGAAACAAAGGCACACACACAGCCTCTCCTGAAAAGAGCCAGCAGCCTCCCTGGCCATCACACTCAGACAATGCCCTAGAATAAGATGGTGGTATGGAAGAAGCACACCAGCCTGTGTGATCACAAGGTGTCAATGGGATGGCATCAGAGACCCACAACAAAAATTCATATCATTGTGAATGAGGGGGAGGGCGGCGTGGAGACCCAAGACCCATCTGTAGACAATTGGACATCTTGCAGAATGTGACCCCTTGCAGAAGGGTCACAAGGAAGAGACGAGCTAGTCAGGGGGCAGTATTGCACGGATGAAGCATTCAATTTTCCCCTAGCTCTTTAATGCTTCCTTCCCCCCACTATCATGACTCCAATTCTACCTTCCAAATCCAAGTAGACCAGAGCATGTGCACTGGTAGAGATAAGAGCTGGAAACACAGGGATTCCAGGACAGATAAACCCCTCAGGATCAATAATGAGAGTAGTGATACCAGGAGGGGAAGGGAAAAGTGGGAGGAGAAAGGGAGAACCGCTCACAATGATCTACCTATAACCCCTTCCCAGGGGGATGGACAACAGAAAAGTGGGTGAAGGGAGAGATCTGTCAGTGTAAGACATGAAAAAATAATAATTTATAAATTATCAAGGGTTCATGAGGGACGGATGGTGACGGAAGGAAGGGAAAAAATGTACTGATACCAAGGGCTCAAGTAGAAAGAAAATGTTTTGAAAATGATGATGGCAACAAATGTACAAATGCGCCTGACACAGTGGATGAATGTCTGTATTGTGATAAGAGCTGTGTGCGCCCCCAATAAAATGATTTAAAAAGAGAGAGAACTTCCAGTCTCACTGTCAGGCACCATCGACGACACACAGGTCCCAGCATCTGCAGGAAGCACTCACCAAACAAAAACAAACCCACTGCATCCAACTCACAGTGACCCTTAGGGCAGGGTAGAACCACTCCTGTGGGTTTCTGAGACTGTCGCTCTTGGCAGGAGTAGAAAGCCCCATCTTTTCCCTGCAGAGCCAAGGGTGGTTTTGAACTGCTAACCTTGCAGATCACAGTCCAACACGTACCCACTCCGCCACCAAGGGTCCATTCACAGAACTGTAGCATTGTCCAGCAGACAGTGCCCTCTATTTACGCCCCCCTGAGAGCCCAGTCCCCGTCCTGGGGCTCCCACCCCAACCAGCAATCACTGTCAGCAAAGATCTGTTCCTCTTTCCCCTCGGACAGGAAGAAACCACAGCTTGTTCTCACTGACTCGTGAACGGCCTTGACCAGGGCTTTCATTTTCAGTTGACCACAGTCTCCCCTCTTCAGTTCCTTCTCGGTCCAAAGCTGGCTGACAGCGCCAAGCAGGACAGCTCAGGGCTCTTCCTTGGCCTCCAAGGGCAGCCCCAATGGTTGGAGCAAGCAGGGCCGGGGAGTCTTTGCTACTTCTAAACCAGCTCCTCTGTGTCCCTTTCCGGATTCTCCTCGAGGTGAGGGAGGTCCAGGTGTCCCCAAACACTGGCCTCACCCTCTGTGTCCCCCAAACACTGGCCTCACCCTCCCGAAGATCTCCTGACATGTTCAAAGCAACAGCAGGGCACCAGCGATTCCCAGGTTTGGGGTATTCTCCAGACACCCAGTTAACCAGCCACAGGTATCCATCCACCTTACCCAGGCCAAGTCCGGGGCCCTTACTTCCTCTCAGGTCAGGCTGCCCTCCCAGGACCTGTCATGGGGCATCTCCTGCATGTTCCAGGCCAGGAAGGAGTCGGACATGTCCACAACAAACCCAGTGTCCTACAAAGGGGCCAGCTCCATTGCAGAGATGCAGGCGGGCAGCCTGGAGGCGGAGAGTAAGAGCACACAGAGGCTGTCCCAGGTGGAAGGAACACCAATATGCACAGAGAATAGCAGTGTGTCTGTCTGTCCGTCCGTCAAAGGGCAACGAGGAGCTAGAACATCAAGGGCTATTCACGGGAAGGGGAGGGCCTCCGGGTGGCACAAATACTTTGCACTCGGCAGCTAATCATTGCACTGGCAGTTGGAATGCACCCACTGCGGGAGAAAGGCCTGGCAATCTACATTCTTAAGTCACAAGCTCAAGAAAAAACTCCATGGAGCAGTTCTACTCTGTTGAACACGGGATCTCCACGAGTCGAAATCCACTCACTAGTAACTTGCTTTGTTTGTCTGTGCAGTTTGAAGGGAAGCGAGAGTGAAGAAGAAGAGGCCAGCGAGATGGGCTGGGCTCAGCCCAGAGCTCTGTGCTCCATTCCTGGGGAATGGAGACCCTCCTGGAGGACTTGGGCAGCTCTCAAGGGCTTTTCAGGAAGGACAAGTGGGTCAAAGCTGGGTTTTTATAAAATAACGAAATTCCTTCCACGGTATTTTTAATGCAAGTCCATTTCATCTGGATAAGAATGGGCAAGTTCAGTGAGCTTATGCCAGAGTCAGTAACAGCCAAGAAAGCCCAGCCTGCCCCCCTCATTTCTCTGGGACCATCTTGACCCCACATTGGTTACCAAGCCAAGCTGCAGATTCAGCATTACTTCTCAGCCAGGGCTGTAAGCACCAATCCCACTGCACACCCTGCTTTGGGAAAGCTACTGCTTTGGCTTTGAAGCACCAGGAGAAAAGGCTGGAAACACCAGGAGCCAACCCAGCAATAATTCCAGGAGGTTGAAACTGCTATTCTCCCCACCCCCTTTTTCTTTTTGGAGGAAATGAATTCATTGAGTTCCTGGAACTCCATGACCAAGATTCAGCCCAAGTGTCCTTGCTTCCAAGACCAGAGAGGATCGGAGGATGAGGAGGGAGCTGGCACTCATTGGCCCCAACACCCTCTCCTTTTGTGGATGAGCAAAGTGGGCAGGGAGCGACTGGAGATGTTGGCAGCCCTACGCAGGTGAAGGTTTAGCTCCGTTAGCCCTCTCTCAGGCAGGGAATTGGGAGCAAGTCTCAGCTAGGTCACTCCACGCCCCAGGACCCAGTGTCCACACCTTTGGGTCTGGAGAGGTGCTCACAATGGTGCTCTGGGCAGCTTGGCCACCAGGGCCCTCCAGTATCCCAGAAACCAATCCTGAAGCCAGACCGTCCATCTGAAAAGCAAGGTGCCACCTCCCACAGACCCTGTGGCCCTGCATCTTGACCTGCTCCAGAGGAGAAACAGAATTTAAGCTCTATCAGCTTTGTTGACCAGGAAGAGCCAATCCTTGGTCCCTGACCTCACTGGAACTAAATATGCAGGGAGGATCCAGATGCTGGGATGACCTCCCTTCGCCACTGGAATCCCTCAGATTCCAGGAGAGAAATGCATTTGCTACAGAAACGCTCGGCTCTTCAGTGCACCTAAGAATCTGGGTGTGCGACTGCAGTCGAAACAACGTGGAAAGATGGCCAAAAAGATGAAGATCAAAATGCAGAAAAAACTTGCCCTGGTGGCCCACCAAGCAGTCCCCATGTCCCTCCTCCCTGGTCATCTGATTCTGGGGACTTGTGTGGGCTCCGGGTTCCTGTGATGCACACCTGTCCACCTGGAATGTGACCTCCTTTCCATGTGCACCTGGCTCTGAGATGCACACCCCACTCCCTTGCCCCAGGGGAAGCTGTAGCAGAGACAGCCTTGTTCTCAGGACCCCTGGTGGGGAAACATAGGCAATCAGATGCTCAGCCTGGGTTTTGCCTCCAGGGTAAGTGAAACAGAAAGCAGGGGTAATTCAGAATTCAGTCCCAGGAGAAAAGGCAGCATCCAGTCTGCTGGCAGCGGTCATGGCAGGCCAGGCACTATCACTTGGCTTTGGACGCAGCCATCCAACTTCTCACGGGTCCTGCCCAG
This sequence comes from Tenrec ecaudatus, assembly GCF_050624435.1. Taxonomy (NCBI): domain Eukaryota; kingdom Metazoa; phylum Chordata; class Mammalia; order Afrosoricida; family Tenrecidae; genus Tenrec; species Tenrec ecaudatus. Next base: position 30,729,426 of record NC_134543.1, on the reverse strand, counting down.
ATTCCTGGGCCTTGTTCCCCATGGGTCCTGGCCCTTTAATGAGTCACCGATCACTTCCCGTCTAGCTTAATTTTGCCAGAAAGTAGTTGTTTCTTGAACTAAGACCCAGACTATCCCAGTCTTTTCCTTTACCTCCACACTGGCTCCTCTGGCCGCCGCAACCTCTGGGCTCAAGCCTTTAGATTTTCCTTAGTGAAAGAGTCTCATTAAAATACACACATCAACTTAGAGGATGCAGGTCTAGTGGCCCAATGCTCACAGACAGAGGCACATGCTGATCTTGAACCACCTTCCGTGGCCCTGGGTTCTGACCAACATGCCCAGAATTAACATCAGAAATCCTGGGGCATGAATATCAGAAACTAAAGACCTCACTGTTCCTCTGGGACCATCTCTGTCTACCTTTCGGCGCAGGGAAAAGTGATATGAACTTGGAGTCGAGCAGCCTGGCTTCTAGAACATGTCAACTCAACCCTCGGAGCAGATGGTACCCACACCACCTATTTCACGGCGAAGCAAAAGTAGAAACCTCTGTGGTCATGGTCCTCAACAATATCCTGATTTCGGAATCAATACCCCCTTTCAGTCCTCCTTTTCTTGACTTTCCCACTGATCAATTGTTGATCTGTCACACCTCAATTTCATTATGGAGATGCGTCCCTGTGTCAGGCACACAAAAGCACAGTCCCTGTCTAACTAACATGGAAAGCTCTCTCTCCTTTGTCTCCCAGGACAATGCACTCTCTGGCTTTCTTCCTTCCTGCCAGTTCCCGCTCAGTCTCCACGGCTAACTCCCATGGCAATGCACCCCTTCGACCATGACCATGGCAATGCACCCCTTCGACCATGACCTCGTCTCCCCACTCCACGCTCTCCCTTGGGCTCCAGCTATCGCTGGCTGCTGGTGATTCCTAAACGTCTGCCCAGAATGTCTGAGAGGCAGAGGGGCCTGATGGACATGATTGAGTTTGTCTGCAACTTGCCTGTCTGGATTTGCTTAGAATTCATGAGGACGATATGTGGGAAGGAGGGTGACACCCCCATGCCACCTCTTGGGGGTCCTATTTGGGGATCCCTTGCTCCAAACTTCTGTGTCCATGTGTGCCCTGGTCATCTCTCTGCGATACCACAGACACCTCCAGCTCCAGCTCTAACCTCAACAACTGAAAGCAGATCTGTGATCTGGCCTTGGTCAACCTGCTCTGTCTCCTGCATCTTGAGCCCAAACCTGAGCAAACCCTTTGACTTCCCCTGGCCCTCTCCATTCAGCTGCTCCCCAAGGTCTGTCATGTTCTTTCCCTTGACAACCTCCTAATGCACTTCGCCTTGTCCCTGTCCCCAAAGCAAGATGCCCCTGTTTTGCTGCAAGGCCTGCGAAGATTTCCTCACCAGTCTCCTCCCAGTTCACTGTGCTCTAGCTCCAGTCAGCCCTCCCCGCTGCTACGGAATGAGCTCATGAAGAAGACCTGATCGCGTCTGTCTATCTGTCTGTCTCCTAGCGCTCTCTCTCTCTCTCTCTCTCTCTCTCTCTCTCTCTCTCTCACACACACACACACACACACACACACACACACACACACACACACTCCATCCAGTCCTCAGTTGGTCCCCTCTCTTCAAGATAGACACCAAACCTTTCAGCTGGACACAAATGACTGGCCCAGAACTCTGCCACTGAGTGCCCCTCTCAGGCTCCCCCCATCCACCTAGTGACCTCGCCATACCCCACCACCTGCAGGTCCCAAGTCGGAGGTTTTCTGCCACACCTCCAGGCCTTGACGGCACCATTCCCTGTGCCTCGAATGCCCTGACTTCCTTCGCCAGCCAGCAGCCGCCTACTCATTTCTCGGGACTCGGCTCAAATGTCAACTTCCCAGTCATCAATTCCACAGTATTCCAGTCACCAACCACAGGTTCTCTACTAGGTCGTGGGGCCATCCTAGGTGTTCCCTGGCATCCCTCACTCCCCCGACCCTGGCAGAAATGACCAGGCCCTCCCAGAGGGGAACCTGGGCTACTTTCGCATCAGCATCCAGAGCCCCAAGTGCTCTTGGCTCTACTGCATGCCTGTCTCTCACAGACTACCAGTGCCCTGCGGGGTGCTCTGCACCTTGATCTTTCTAGCCCTGGTATTCAGCACAGGGTAGGGGCCGCTGGGGGGGTCTCAGTAAATGCAAGTAGCAAGAATGAGCGACAGAACGCAGCGTTAGGGAAAGCACCTTGCAAACCGCAATGGGCAGGATTACCACTGCTACTGCGATGACTCGGTTTCCTTTCTTTGTTTCCTTCTCTTTGTACCTGGGGAAGTCAGAGCTCAAAGGCCAACTGGATAAGCCAGCGTGGCCTCGTGGCCTCGTGGCGCTGCAAGTGAGATGAGAGTACGAGCTTGGGGGGGTGGGGTGGCTGCTGCCTTCTGAGCTGTCCCAAATGCACGCTGCTGGAGGCCTGTCAGGGAGCTAGGGAGTCCAGGTAAGCCTCCCTCAGGAGACTGGGGACGGAAAACTAGGGAAGGGAGGGGAGATGAAGGGACATGGAGGCCTCAGGCCTTAGAGCAGAGGAAGGTTTCTGCCACCCGAGGGTAGTGCCCTCTCCTAGCAGAGGTCACTCCAAGTTCCGGTCCTTCATCTACTGTCCTCGGCCACACAATGGCAGTTTAAAAGCCCGTCACAAAAGGCTGTGGATGATATGGTTCCATATACATAAAATATCCAGAATGTCAATCCCTAGGGACAGAAAAGCAGATTGGGGGTTGCCAAGGGATGGAATGGGGGGTGGGGGACAGAAGGGTAAGGAGTGACAGCTTCGTGGGACAGGGTTTTTCTTTTGGGGTGATGAAAGTGTTTGGGAACTTGATAGAGAGGTAATTGTACAACAGTATGAATGGACTAGATGCCCCTGAATGATACACTTAAAAATGGCTAATTTTATGTTCTATGAATCTCATCTCCATTATTAAAAGGAAAAAAATCCAACCAGGGAGTTGGAAAGGCTGCTTCCAAAAGCACCCAAACGGCTAAAGATACTTTCTAGTGAGTATTCCGAGTGACGTTTCAAACCCAAACTAGAGTCTGGATAATAATAATATATATTAAGGGTTCACGGGGGCGGGAGGGTGGGGGACGGAGGGAATAAAGAGGAGCTGATATTAAAGGGCTCAAAAAGAAAGTGTTTTGAAATTGATGATGGCAACAACTCTACAAGTTTGCTTGATATCATTGATTTATGGATTGTTATCATACATGCAAGAGCCCCAGGTAAGATGATTTATTAATTCAAGCAAAAATATACTCTGGGTTTTTCTTCTTCATTGCAGCCTGCCCACCTAGCCCACAGAACCCTGCTGATCAGCCCACGGGGTCTCTCCTAATGTCCAGTCCCCGCGGTCTTCTCACCAGGCTTGTGGCAAAGGAACCACTTCAGGAGTTCAAGTAACTTAGGCAAATTCAAATGGTCTGGCTTAGCAGACGGAGGGGAGGACAGGAGAGAGACGTGGAAGAGCAAGACAAGGCAACTCCACAGTGCCAACCTGACCTTCCATTCAGGGAGCCTGGGCTCAGAGCCCTGAGCAGCGGTGACACCGCGCGCACACTCCCGCTTGCAGAGACCAGTCTTGAAGCGCACACTTTTCAACCTGCACAGTCCCTGGAAGCAAGCTAACCACTGCATCTGGTGCCCAACCTTAGAAAGGCCCACTTCTTCCAGAACCAGTGGAACAAGCTAAGGAAAATTTAAATATTCAAATAGCAAGAGGCAGTGTGTCTGTAGCTTACATGGTGCCCCTTAAAGGGTTTTCAGGGTTCATACTGGTTATATTACTATTCTGCACCGTGTGGGCCGACTTGAGAACCCGACCCCTTGAAAATGCCATCTCCCAGCAGACAGGGTGCCTGTGGGTACCCATCTCGGAAGCTGGACCTCAGGCCTCTGAGGAGAGGGGAAGGGACCCCTAGGGGACCGGGTGGCATCCTTCTTTGCAGGTTTCCTTGTGCCACACACAGGGCTGAAGGCATTGTGGTTGTTCCACAAGTGCCCAGTGATGACAGGCAGCCTGGAGGTTACCGGCTGGGCCAGGGCCTGAGTTTGTTATAGGAACTTCCTCTGCAATGACACTCCCCTGCTCCTTCGGGGGACCCTGGGGCTTTTGGGACTTGGGATGGTTCCTGTCTACTTGATCACCCCACTGCGATTTTGCACTCAAGAAAGATTAAGTAGGGGAAAAGAGGAGCTGATACCATAGGCTCAAGTAGAAAGACAGTCTGGGAAATGATGATGGCAACATATGTACAAATGTGCTTGATACAATTGGTGTGTGGATTGTTATAAGAACTGTAAGAGCCCTCAATAAAATGATTCACTAAAAAAGAGAGATAATAATAAGTCTATCATATATGTATCCACTCTCTTAAGACACTGCCCCCAACAGCTTTTATCCCTCTTTCTCTTTAAGTTTCTTCTTTTGAAGTCTTTGGGTTCTGCCTCAGGAAAATTGATGAGATAAAGGCTGGTGTTTACAAACAGGGTTGATGGGCCTGATCCTTAGGATGCTAAGATGATGGATGCAGGATGGTGGCAGGAAATGGAGAGCAGGTGGGGCTGTATCCTGGCGCCTCCATCCGTGAGCAGCATGGCCTGAGAGCAGTCACGCCGAGCCAGGGGTCTTAGTTAAACTAGTCAGCGTCTGTGTCCTTGCCAGCTTTAACTTCTGTGAATTTTTCCAAGAGACCTAACCATAGAGTTCCTTTAGCCTTGCTTACTGCAACTACCACAAAACTGGGACTATATGATACAGTCTCTATGATCTTACCCAAGTTCTAAAAGTGTATCACTTTACGAAACAGCAGAATCTCAATGATACTTGTTTACTAAAATTCAGTGTCTACCCAACTTTTCAGAAATATCGGGGGGAGCGGGGAATACTCAAAAAGTTTGTTGGGAAAATTCCATGATCTTTTTCACTCCATTTTTCCCCATGAAATTGTTGAAGACCCCTTACAGTGTTTTATATAAGTCTCAGTTCTACCCATAGATAGTCATCAGACAGGGCAAGATATGACAAAATAATAATTTATAAATTATCAAGGGCTCATGAGGGAGGGGGTAGCGTGGAGGGAGGGGAAAAAAAGGAGGACCTGATGCCTAGGGCTTAAGTGGAGAGCAAATGCTTTGAAAATGATGAGGGCAAAGAATGTACAGATGTGCTTTACACAATTAATGTATATATGGATTGTGGTAAGAGTTGTATGAGTCCCTAATAAAATGTTTAAAAGAATAAAATCAAGGGATAAAAAGCATTTTCAATTAAGCGGAATCCACCTTATTAACTGCAGCACGGTGTACAGTGAAAGACAGGAAACAAACCCAACATGCGTCATAGGAGGCCGGTTCACGCATTCCCGGGCTTTCATGCCGTGTCATATACTTGAGCCCTTGGGGGGAAATGAAGCAGCTCTGTATATGTGGATCTAGAACCATCTGCTGCCATCGATAGTACTAAGTGACAAAAGCAGATGTGACCCTCCTTTGCTTACAGATTCCTCTTTTCTTCTGCTCTCTGCAGAAGCTATCTCTAGAAGAGTGACTGAAAAATGATTGAGTGTCACTGTCCATGAGCGAGAGAGGCACACTGATGAATTGAAGAACTGGAGGCAGGGGCCTTCGAATATGAGAAATTCATGATTTTCAAAGTTTTATATAATCAAATGAATGCATATTTACTTAGGGCTCTGGCCTTTCTTTCAAGGTTCAAGTAGGTATTTTTCCCCTAATTTTTTTTTATATACATAGCTGTTAAACCAAAACCAAAACCCACTGCCATGGGGTCGACTCCACTCCGTGAGGACTCATAAAACTGCCCCTGTGGGTTTCCACAACCGTAGCTCTTTATGGGAGTGAAAAGCCTCGTCTTTCTCCCCAAGAGCGACTGGTGGCTTCAAACTTCTGACTTTGAGGTTAGCAGCCCAACACATAACCCACTAGGTCACCAGGGCTCACATCGATAGTTAAGGGCTATCCAGTGGGTTCTGACCTAAAGCGGCCCTTTGTACAACAGAACAGAATGCTTCCTGGTTCTGCACCAGCTTCAAAGATGCTGGGATGTCTGAGTCCATTGTTCCAGCCACTGTATCCACATGTACATCCGGTAATAAAACGCCCCGGGGCACAACTGCTAGGTGCTCAGCTGCAGATGGGAAGATGGGTGGCTCAAAGCCACCAGTGGCTCCACAGTAGAAAAGATCTGGTGATTTGCTCCCTAAGGACTCCCCATTGTCACTGAGTTGATTCCCCCCATTTCTAGTGGCCTCATACAGAGTTTCCAAGGCTTTGAAAATCTTTATAGGAGCTGACATCTAGCTCCCATGGGGTAGCTAGTGGGTTTGAACTGCTAACACTTCAGTTAGCAGGATAATGCTTACATGATAGGCTAGAGAGCCCTATGGGGTAGTTCTACTCTGTCTTAGTCCCTCTGATCTGAAACCTACCAGTTGGCATACAATAAAATCTTTTATCTATATGGAACTTATTTTTGAGACATATTTCACATGGTCAAATATATCTTTTCCGTTTTGAATTATGAGTACTGTGTTTTCAGCTACAGAAGAGAAAACTGGAACAAAAAAATCCAATGAATTTTATTTCTAAATCTAAAAAGAATTTAAAAAAAAACAAATCCAGTGTACAGGGTGTATGTTTTTGATATGCCAATTATATCTCAATTTAAAAACTAAAGAGTCTAGTTGATCAGGCAAGGTTGTGATGAACATCCTGAGAAGGGGGTGGAGGCCACAGAATCCTCCACAGACAAGCCTGATGTTCGGGTTCACCAGGATCTCCCCGGGACTCAGTTTTAGAATGTAGTCTTTTTTTAGGGTTTGTTTTTTTTAAGATTTAATGCCCATTTGGGCAAAACAAATCTGCAAGGAACCAGGAAGCATCTCTCTGCCCTCCTCAAACACCTTGCCTGAGTGCTGGCCCCTTGCTCCCACAGAAGCCTAGGCTACCAAGAAATGAGCCCTCTCTACTGAGACCCCTCTCTACTCAGACCCTGAACAAGGCAGGTCAGCCCGGTCCCAAATCAGGACATGGGCATGAGCATGGGTGCTAGGCAGACACTGTCAAGCACCCAGTGGGAAGTGGTGCTAGAGCATTGAGGTACAAAGCCAGGAGGAACCAACCTTCAGAATTCACACCAGGAGCCTCGACCTGGGTGCTTGGCTGGGTGTGGCGTGCCTGTGCACAGCCGGACACTATCTAACAGCCACGGCCATCTGTATAGAGTCACTAAGCATCGGCATCGACTTGATGGCAGTGAGTTTGGTTTAGCTTTGCCCATTTGTTTCATCACCTTCAAGCAGGTACTGAGCATTGGCTATTGTGAGGAGCCCCGGGCCTAGAGAGGCAAAGGCATCTAAAGCGGGCCTTCCAGTTCAGTTGAAAAGTGACCACCGTCATTCATGCGAAGGAACCAAACGGCTGGGTGTCACTGGAGACATGGCCCAAAGGGAGAAGCTGACAAACCTCAGGCCGCGTTTTCTTCAGCACAGGACACAGTGAACATTGCCGGAGTCCCAGAAAGAGGCTGACAGCCTGGGACAGGGGAGTTTCTGTGTAGGTCAGGACCCTAGTGTGCGCTGGATGAGGAACAGGACCGAGTCCAGTGGGAGGTAGTCCAGGGCCCAGGGAAACATGGGTGGTAGGGAAGTTTGCCACAGCAGCTTTTTGGACAAATACAGAGTGGGTCACCGGGTCAGAGCCCTGAGTCAGGGTTGGCGCGCAGCAGAGGCCAAGCCCCTGTGTTTGGCAGGCCCCAACTGCCAGCCTCGGGGTTCTGATCCTGACCGTGCATGCAGCAGGGAGCCATGGAAGGTTTCTGAGCCAGAGAGGGAAGGGACAGGCAGGCATTTTAAGTGAGATCACGGAATAGCCCTTTAGCCAAGGCTTAGTGTGTGTTTAAAGTGGCACTTGAGACAGAAAGTCATAAAGTATGTGCCCTGTGTCACGTGGGCAGGAGGGACTGGCTTCAGAGCCTCACAGAGGGATGCTTCCGTGAAAAGGAGGGATGAAGAGGGGCTTGCGTGTCAGAGGCGTCTGCCGGATGAAACTGCCAACCACAGCAGAGCAAGGAAAACTGTAGCTCCCTTCCTGCCGGGACTGGAATGTCCTCATTTGGCTAGGCCTGTTCTGCCTCCTTTTTTGGCTCCTTGTGATGTCAAAAGACTGGATTGCGGTGTGGAGAGTCAGGCAGCCAGGAGGAGGCAGATGAAGAGAACTGTAACTACCAGGCCTGGATGGCCTAAGAGGCTTTCACTCGGAGACCACCTCTCCCAGGGGATGCCTCCATCTGCCTCTCTCAGTAGCACCAGGGGATTATGCCAGTTACTGAACTCCCTAATTACCGCCCATCCTTTTCCTCTTCAAAGAATAAAGTGATTTAAAAAAAAAAAGTCAAGTTTTGACTCGGCTTCTCTTTAATGTTGCTCCTCCTGGTGCATCTGGAAGCATTGCTGCTCAGGGGCGGCAAACTGGGCAGTAACTTCCAGCCATAAACCAGCATTTGCGTAAGGTGGGAGAGGAAGTCAGGATGAAGCTTCCGTCTTAAACTGGGCTGGGTCTGACTTGGGGGCAGTCCCTGTGGCTGCAGGGGTGAGGCTCAGCAAAGGGGATGGAGGGGCCTGCATTGGCATCCAAAACAGCCCGTTTGAACCAAAGCCCCAGGGGACTCAACACCTCCTGAGAATCTTGAGTGGGTCCCTTCCCTCAACCTCTGCTCACCCCTGGCCCACACTCTGGAAGGACCCTGGGGCACCTTCACTCCAGCGAGTTTTAGGTGAACACAAACTCCCAGGTTTCTGTCCTTGGGCTCTAAAGGGAATATTTCCCTCCTGTGCCGCTCACGAGCTCGCGGGGCAGTGGCTGTGGTTGTTAGTTGCCATCCTGTCAGCTCCTGAAGGCCCTCAATGAATGCAGCCGGGTCAGGTGACGCAGCCAACCAGGGCCTTGTCAGTCAAGTTCATCAAAACCTCAAATGTACCTAGACCGGGAGGTTGTGCAACCAGCAGTGAGTGACGCCTACCCCAGCGGGGCTGGGACTCTCAGCCTCATGCCCCGGGAGCCGCTGTGTTTCCACCTCCCAGACTTTCCATGTGAAAACATGCTTGCCCTGGAAGCAGGCAAGGGCCTGCCAGAGTTGTGCCCTCATCTTCTCATGCGACAGATGGGCCCATGAGACACAGTGGCCCAGGGCTGCAAAACCAGTTATTTGTTCTGGGAGCAGGCCAGCCATGGGGGCGCTCTAAGGCAACAGGGGGTCTGGGTACCTGCCTTGTAGGCAGAGGCTACCTGTGGGGGGTGATCACACAGCACCCTCACCAGGACCTTGGGACACTCAGAAAGCAGTCCTGAGGAGTGGAGAGTTTCTGCCCAGCATCCAGAGGGGATCCAGAGGGGATGGGCTGCAGCAGTTGGAAATGTGAAAAAAATGGCTTTGCATTTTGACCAAGCATTAAAGAAGCCACTCTGCTCAGAGGCCCCTCCAGGAGAACCTGTTTGCCTTCTGCTCAGCTTGCATCTCAGTAGGTGTGAGGACTCTAAGTAGTGTGCGCTGCAGGCCTGGCTTGGGAAGTGGGTCTGGTTGGGAGGGGGTTGTTCTCCTCGGGAGAAAACACGCATGAGTCACTCCTTGGGTGAGGCCCCCACCCAGCTCCCCAGACACCAGGACAGACACACAGCCACAAAACCCTGGCATTTTCTCCAGTGAGCATTTCCCCTTTGCCCAGACTCCAATAGAGGAATTAGGACCCTCCCTACTAAGTGTCTGCAACTGGCACTTCAAGGCTCAAAGTCTAGCTACCAACTCAGTCACACCGGTCTGACGTGGCCACCTATTTGCAACTCGGTCCCAACTCAATCGCCAGCCCAGTCACCATGAAATTCTGCCAATTCCAACCGTTTTCCCATTTTGGGAGCTTGATAGCCATGTCTCATCTGCTTTTCCTGCTGACACCCTGCACCTCTAGACAGACACAGATAAAGAGCACAGGTCCTGGGGCAGCTTTCTGGCTGCCTGAAGAGACAGTAGAGGGTGCTTCAAAAGAGAGGTGCATCTGCGCCCCCAAGCTGGCCTGATTTGACCTCACTCACCCTGTTTGGCAGGTTGTCAAAGGGGAGGTCAAGAGGCCAGGAAAGAAACCGCCTAGCAACGCGAGGTTGGCAGTGCAGGCCTGGGCAGAGCTTCCTCCTGCTGTACACCCCGGGTGGCTTAGGAGTCTGAGAACCAACTGCAGGGCACCTACCAGCCCGCTAAGGGGAAGGAGCAAAAACCAAAATGAACGTTGAGGATGGCAGCTCAGGCCCGGTTCTGTCCTGAACATCTGCAGTGCAACCCTGTGTGTTGTTCGCAGTCACCGAGGTCTTGCGCAATAGTCCGTGTATACACATCCACCCCAACAATGCCTGACTGTGCAATCACGCTGCAATTACAGGCCGGCAGGAAGCTGCCACTAGGAACCGCACCAGTCCACCTCTGGCCATCTCCTCTCAGAGACTGCGCGGCGCGGCATGGGCGCACATTCCTGCACACACCAACGTGTCCCCTTGGCCGCCGCGCCGCGCCGCCCCGGCTGCCATCGTTGCAGACAGTCTCAAAGCCCGGGCGCCACCCGCCCTGGTCGGCCGGCGGAGTTCCTCTGCAAGGCTGTCATAAACTTCCCAGCTCTTCTCTAAAAGTCCTGCGCCACCAGGCAGTCGGGACGGCGGGGACGGCCACTAGAGTTGCCAAGCACAGTCCTGCAGCCCTGGCGCTTTTCGGAAGCAGTCCACCGGAAAGGCATTTCTGAGTTTTCTACACAAACCATCACATATGTACGTGGGCGTGCTGGCAGTTGGGGTGGCCCCATTGTAAAGAGCTAGGCCTTAGCGATTTACTGGCAGGCTGGGGACGCCGTAGGAGAATCGCTAGAGGTTTGTTTAAAGGGGGATTTGGCAGCAACTCGGGGTATTTTTCCTGTGTTTTTTGTTTTGTTTTTCAGTGCGAAAGGTGGTCTCCCTAAACTTCCGAATTGCGCTGCTCCTCGTCACGGGAGGGCCGAGCAGATAAAAGTGGGGGGAAAGTTCCTTTAGCTTCCTTTCTGCGGCCGAGCGCCGAGAAGAGCAAGGGAACGCTTCTCCGGGAAGCACCCGGCGGGAGTGCGGGGCGGCTGCACGCAGCCTGCAGGGCCGGGGGTCGGCGAGCAGAGCTCCGATCGCAGGCCCCTCGGAGGCCCTGCCCCGACCCCCTCCGCCGCCGACGGCGCCGGGAGCGGGCCACGCAGCACCCCGGGCGGTTCAGAAGTCCCGCCGCACCCCGGCGAGCACCGGGGTGCAGCGCCGGGCCCCCGGCCCCCGGCCCGCAGCGCCCCCGGCTCCGCTGCGCCCGCCCGGCAGAGCCCGAGCCCCGCCGCTCTTTCGAGCCCCGCGCCGGTGCCCCGGCAGCGGGCAGGGGGGCGCCGAGCCCGCGGCTTACCTGGACGCTGGCTCCGGGCGCGGCGCGGAGGGTGCAGGGCGCGGGGCGCTAGCGAGCGCGGCCCCCGGACTCAAACTTTGTTGCTCTCGGGACGGCGCAGTCGTCACTTCCTCGCCGAGCGGGCGGCGCGGCCCGGGCGGTGACCCAGCAGCTCGCGCGGCGGCGCGCCGGGCCCCGCCCGCGCCCCCGGCTCCGCGCGCCCCGGGAGGGCCTGGCGCCGTCTCCCCGAGCTCTGCGCGCCCTCGGTTGCTGGGAGCCTGCACCCCTCTGCCGAGGCGCTGCGCGGGGGCACCCTGCTCCGGGTCTGGCTGGGGCTGTACCAGGGTGTTGGGCTTCAGCAGTCGCGGGAAGCCGAGTTCAAGGGACCCCCGTAGAACTCTGGTTTCAGGAACACCGTGCACCCCAAAACAAAGTGGGGAGGAAGAGAAAAAAGATTCTCACTTGGGGGCCAAAGGGATCATGTCAGAAAGCAGCGTGGTCTATGTGTGCCAAAGGCCTTCCAGCGCCGGTCTCCCTGCCCGGAGCTGGGGGCTTTCCTGAGCCCACCTTCCAGTGTGCATTGACACCGCTCAGCCGTGTGCACCGCGGATCCCGTGGGGGGGGGGGGCTATTCCAGGGCCCAAGTTCGGGCTGCAAGATGGTTTCTGAGCTAACCCGCTCCCTCTGCCTTCACACTCTCCACCTCACGGAAGGTCGCTTTCATCCTGAGGCATTCCTTGTGTAATCTCTGGACCTTAGTGATTTAGAGGGGAGGGAGGGGCTGCTGGCAACCCGTCAGCTGAAAGGCAGGCGTCAGTCCTTGCCCCAAATACTTTCTCCCTGTATTCAAAACTAAACAAAAAGTCACCTTGGAGGGTCCTGATAAGTAGCAGCTGTGTGTGTGTGTGTGTGTGTGTGTGTGTGTGTGTGTGTGTGTGTGTGTGTGTGTGTGTGTGTGTGTTTTAAGGCATCAGAGGAAAAAGCTCCTCATCTGCTCAAACTGGAGAGAAACTGGAGTTAGCTAGCCTTTGCTGTGGTTTGAAGAAGAAGAAAAGGACGTTTGAAACACGGCAGTGGAGGGCTTTCATAGCAGAAACATTAGCTTCATTGTAGCTTGTCTGGGAAATGGAGACCTTTCAAAAGGTGGTTCAAAGGCATGGCTTTCCGGGGTCAACACTTCTCTTTTCCCCCCAAATTCTGTTTCTCCTAGCAATTAGCCAGATCACAGAACCTCCTCCTTCCAATCCATCTTTTTACTGAGAAAGCACACAACACCAGAGGCTTGAGTGAAGCCCTTGTTTAGAAAGGGGGGGTGTGTAGCCGATGGAAAGTAGCATCTGGGAAACGATCCTGAGGTCCACGTATCCTTGATGTGGTAAGGGAAGCCACACACAGATTCACCCAGAGGTTGGGAGTATGTAGACCAAGCTCGCCCAGCAAAGCAGAGACCCCCCCTCCACCCCCACGCTGCAGCTGTTATGTATGAGTTCCAATTTCTACTGAGAGATTAGTAGCACATTAATAAATACAAAACGTACACTGGAAGAAAAATTGCAATACTAGGAGAAATAAATGCTTGTGAGGGTCTCAATAATTATAAATCTCTAGAATTTTCATTATATGCACTCCGTGTGTGGGGGGGGGTGTGTGGAGAGAGGCTACCTATTACAATTTTGGACCAGGCAGGAGTAATTCCTTAGCGTGTTCTGCTTGCAGCAACCTATGACTTAATCATGGGGAGCAGAAAGAGTAAGTCATCTAGGCGACTTGCTGAGTATTTCTTTGTTAGGTGTGATTCAGAATCCTCAGGCCCAATCCATGAGTATTCAGTACGCCTGCGTGCCCAGCAATAATTGCTAGATCTGTAAATGTATGAAGGCCTGGCATTTAGATGCCAGCATACACATTACTCTACAGGATGTCACTTGTGGGCGTGGCCAGTGCATGCTATCCCACTGTTCTGTGGTCCCCAGTCATTTATCGGACTCCTCGTATTCCCACCTCTGTGGCAGCCCCGCCCCTCCCCTTGAGTGCTGCCTGTGCTTATTGATTCCTTGCTAGCAAATAGGATATGGCAGAAACTATGTAATGTCACTTGAGATTAAAAACAAAATAATGAGTTCATTGGCACCGCATCAATTCTGACTCTTAAAGACCCTATAGGGCAGAGTAGACCTGCCTCTTTAAATCTTTATAGGAGCAGATGGACTCATCTGTCCCCTATGGAGCAACTGGTGGGTTTGAACCGCTGACCTTGTGTTTAGCAGTTCAATGCGTAGCCTACCACGCCATCACGACTCCCCTTAAAAAAACACAATGGTGGCTTTCATTTGGGTGGGCTCTCTCTCTTCCTCTTTCCAACTCTTACTCTTTCCTTCTCTCTTGGGTTACTGACTGTGGAGGAAGCCAGCTGCCCAAGCCCGAGGCAGCCCTATGAAGCAGGGTTGAGGCCTGCCAATCAAACATGGCTCCCTACTGCCATGCTAAGGCACACTTCTGATGAGGGCTTCGGTCCCAGTCAACAGCTTTATAATCTCCTGACAGATCTTGAAGGTGAATTTCTGACCGACAGAAACTGTTAAGCTAATAAATGTCTGTGGTCTTGAACCGCTCAATTGGGGGGATAACTGGTATGCAGCCATGGATAACTAATACAGGGGTCAGCAAAGAAGTCAATATGGACAACCCTCTGTGGCCTGCCTGGAGGCTCCCTGGAAAACAAAGCACAGAGATAGAGGCAGGGGCCTAACCAGGCCTAAGGGCAGGACTTGTCTCCTGGAGACAGAAAGACCACCCTTCCCCCCCGCCTTGCAGAGCAAAGGTAATCCCTGTGTTTAAACTGGGTCAGAGGGTGTGGGATGCTGCTCCATTCCAGGCAGTCCTGGTTGTGGGTGTCGCCTACCTGACAGCACATGCAGCTGCCTTGTGTCACCAAAACTGACATCCGGGCATCCTCTTCCCTCTCCTCAGGGCGTCTACCCTGCATCTCCAATAGCCAAGGGAGTTCGCTTTGAGTCCTGAACGGAGGGCTTGACTTCAGGGCAGAGACAGAGGATGTCTGTGGGGCTCTAAAACCAGAAAGAAAGCCTTTGAGGTCTTGCACTTGAGAGCAAGTCGAGTGCTATCTCTGACAATCACCTCCCTGCTGCTTCCACAATGACAAAGAACATTGTATGTCCACGTGATGGTATCTCTGTCTCAGCATCATTTCCTCTCTGACTGGAGGAAATGATTGACATTGAAATCTATAAAGCAAAGTAGTAGGAAACGGGAGGAGAGCCATCAAATGCCTTCATCCTTAGCCAGCACAGGCATCCTGCTAGTGACTGGCCCTGGGGGGTCTCTCCCCTCAGCCAAACCAAGGCATCCTGGCAACTCTAGACCCCATGTCTGTTTTCCCTCCAGAGGCGCCGGGCTCTGATTTTTCTCATGTGCAGTGGCCACAGCTGCTGCGTTGCCATGTCGTCATCTGGTTGCTATGACTTGTGAGGTTGTGGATGTGCCGGAACGTGCATCCATTATTTTAACAGGAACTAGGCTCAGCACATATATTCCTCGTTAGGTCATTTGCTTAGCTACCTAAACCACATCCAATGTGTTCCGCAAAGGACATGTTTCCTAGAGCCTGACTTTGCAAGGCTGCCAACTGCTGTGTGTTTGGAATCTGCACCGCCTGCTCTAAGTTATTAAGTTACCGCGGAGGCAACACATCGAGGCACTCCAGCCCAGGTTGGCAAGCAGGTCAGGTGAGAAGAAAAATCTAGGAGAGGGATAACCTTAAGGTCTCCAATCTTCTTTCTTTCCTCATTCAGGTCCTGCCTGCAGGAAGCATAAGAGCTAACTTCAGCAGCAGGGAGCCCTTTCAGAGCTGGCGGCACTCTGGAACCACCATAGGCTGTTCTGTTGAAGTCACAGGCAGACACTTCTCTTTCACCCCTTCAATTAACACTTACTGAATGTCAACTAGTGGGTGTGCTAGGGATGCAAAGATGAAAGAGACAAACTCTCTCCCTAGTGGGAGAGAAAGACAAGTAAATTACCATGCAGCATGACAGGCATTATAAACAAGCTTCCCAGAGAGTGTGATGGCAGACCCAGAGGAGGAAGCAAGTAGCTTGGTCTCGGCTGGCAAGTTATATGGGACCACCAGCATCTTTCTTTTCATTTATTTATTTTAATTGGGAAAATGGCTTAATATTGGAGACAGAAGCAAAAAACTGCACCACACAATACCATGTGTTACAAAAATATGTCTGAGTATCTTTCATTTTAAAAATATGCACATGTATTTATACGGAGAGACTTCAAAAAGTTCGTGAAAAAAAGTGTGGAGTTTAAAAATAATGGAGTTACACCAGAGACACAGTGTGGGAATTGCACCCGATCTGATCCCGCCACACTGAGGCAAAACACTAAAGGGGTGCAACAGAACAGCAAGGGACTGGAGCAGTGAGGTCCCCAGGAAATACTGAAGGTGGACTTTGGGACCAGGGTGTGGTGCCCCAACAGACTGGACTGGAAAACACTCATAAAGGCCAACAAACAGTCCTTGAACTAACTACAAGCTTTTCTCTCTTGTTGTGTTTATTTTTCCCATTGGTTTGTTGTTGTTGTTGTTGTTTTGTTGTATATTGTTGCTTGGTTTTGCTGTCTTGTTATGCATGTTATTATCTCCACAGGTTTGTCTAAATAAGATAGGCTAGATGAACAATCTGGAGGAGAGAGCAACGTGACCGACAGTTCCGGGGGGTCATGGCAGAGGGGGAGGTCGGGGAAAGGTAGTGGTGTTAACAAACCCAGGGACAAGGGAACAACAAGTGATTCAAATTGGTGGTGAGGAGGGTGTAGAGGCCTGGTAGGGCATGAACAAGGGTAATGTAACCAAGAGGAATTACTGAATCCCAAATGAAGATTGAGCATGATAGTGGGACAAGAGGAAAGTCAAAGGAAATAGAGGAAAGAGCTAGGAGGCAAAAGGTATTTAAATCTAAATAAAGGCATGTACATATGCAAATTTATTTATATATGAGGATGGGGAAATAGATCTATGTGTATATATTTATAGGTTTAGTATTAAGGTAGCAGAAGGGCATCGGGCCTCCACTCAAGTACTCCCTCAATGCAAGAATACTTTCTTCTAGTAAATTGGCATTCTATGATGCTCACCTTCTTGTCACAACCTCTGAAGACAAAGCGGGTGAATAAGCAAATGTGATGAAGAAAGCTGATGGTGACCGGCTATAAAAAGATATAGTGTCTAGGGTCTTAAATGCTTGAAGATAAACAAGTGGCCATCTAGCTCAAAAGCAACAAAGCCCACATTGAAGAAGCACACCAGACTGTGTGATCACGAAGAGCTGAAGGGATCCGTCATCCGGCATCAAAGAACAAAAAATCATATCATTGTGTGCTCACCTCCATAATACGATCACCGAAGACAAATGGGTGCATAAGCAAATGTGGTGAAGAAAGCTGACGGTGCCCAGCTATCAAAAGATATAGCGTCTGTGGTGTTAGAGGCTTGAAGGTAAACAAGTGGCCATCTAGCTCAGAAGCAACAAAGTCCACATGAAAGAAGCACACCAGCCTGTGTGATCAGGACGTGTCGAAGGGATCAGGTATCATGCATCAGAAAAAAGATCTTACCATAGTGAATGAGTCGGGGAGTGTGGAGTGGAGACTCAGAACCTATTTGTAGGTCACTGGACGACCCGTACAGAAGGGTCTCAGTGAGGAGATGAGCCTGTCAGGGTGTAATGTAGCAACGAAGAAAAATACAACTTTCCTCTAGTTCCTAAATTCTTTCCCCTCCCCCAACCCCACCCCCCACTATCATGATCCCAATTCTACCTTGCAAGTCTGGCTAGACCAGAGGATGTACACTGACACAGATAGAAATGGGAAACACAGGGAATCCAGGGCAGATGATCCTTTCAGGACCACTGCTGTGAGTGGCAATACTGGGAGGGTCCAGGGAGGGTAGGTTGGGAAGGAGGAACCGTTGCAAGGAACACTACATGTGATCTCCTCCTTGGGGGATGGAGATAAAAAATGTGGGTTAAGTGAGACCTTTGAAAGGGCAAGATATGACAAAATAATAATTTATAAATTATCAAGGGTTCATGAGGGATGGGAGAGCAGGGAGGGAGGGGAAAAATGAGGAGCTGATGCCAGGGGCTTAAGTGGAGAGGAAATGTCTTGAGAATGATGAGGGCAATGAATGTACAAGTGTGCTTTACATACATGATGTATGTATGGATTGTGATCAAAGTTGTATGAGCCCCTAATAAACCGATTAAAATAAATAAATAAAAATAATAGAGTTTTCCATGAGTTTTTGAAGTCGCTTCACACACACATATTCACTGACACACCTATAAGTTGTTGCTGCTGTTTTAGGTCCTTGGAGAGCTCAAACAGCTAAGTGCTTGCTGTGAGCCAAATGGTCGGCCCTTCAAATCCATCCAGAGGTCCCTTAAAGGACAGGTCTGGCAAGCTGCTTCCAAAAGGTCACCGGCTACAAAACCCTACAGAACTGTTCCCCTTTGCATACACTGGGCTGCCTGAGTCCAGACCCACTCAATGACAGCGAACAGCCACAGGAAGTTGTCAGCTGTCACCACGTGGGCCCTCACCTCATGGCAACTCTGTGCCCCAGAAGGACAGGATTGTGCGTGTGTGTGTGTGTGTGCATGAGAGAGATGAAGGAAGGGAGAGTATTACAAGTTTGTAGAAAAATTCCATTATTTTGTCATCCCATTTTCCATGAACCTTTTTTTTTATAGATTGTGAAATATTTCTTTCTTTTCTTTTAAATCATTTTATTGGGGTCTCACACAACTCTTATCACAATCCATACATCCATCCATTGTGTCAAGCATATTTGTACATTTGTTGCCATCATCATTCTGAAAACATTTTCTTTTTACTTGAGCCCTTGGTATCAGAACATTCCCCCCCCTCCCTCCCTCACGAACCCTTGATAATTTATAAATTATTATTATTTTGTCCTGTCTTACACTGTCTGATGTCTCCCTTCACCCACATTTCTATCCATCCCCCTCAGCAGGGGGTGGGGCTATAGATCCAACCTTGTGGTGGATTCCCCCTTTCTCCCCCTTAAACCAGGACTCTTGCAGCCCCTGGTGGCAGGTCGCATAGAGCAGGTGAGGCAGAGGATGTAGCTCTGGGCACAGATTCTCAGGCTTTGGCAACAGGCTGTGGCAGAGGCTTTGGGGCCCAGGCTGCTGACAGAAGAGCAGGTGGGGCTGGGCTACTCTGCTTGCTCCCTGCTCAGTTCCTCTCACTCTGCCCCAGCCTCCTCCTTGTCAGCACCTCCCAGGCTTGCCCGCTGGGTGCTGGGTCCTTGTGGAAGGTCGCTCCCCTGGTTTGTAGAAAAGAGCCTACCCCAGGTACAGCGGGAGTAAGAGACCCTTGTAGACTGGGGCTGTTCCCTTCCGCTCAGGCCCTGGAGAGGAGGAAATGCATGACCCAGTCGCCGCCAGCAGCTCTAGCAGCAGCAGCAGTGTCCGAAGCAGTGGTGAGAATGACCGGAAGTGGTCACTCATAGGTTTTAATACAGTTCCACGTGACGTCCGAATTACACCCCACAGCATGCACAATGTTGATGGAAAACCTCCTGGGATGTGTTGCATTAGGCAACCATCAGACTTGGTCTGTATCGCTTTCGGTTTCAGTTACAGACCTGGACTCTGTATGTACATTTATATTGAGTTGCAATGGAAAACAAATTTTCTACATGCAAACGAAGACGTGTGAGTGTCCCAATTTCCATAAAAAGACAAGATAAACTGGTCTGACTGAGCCTTGCAGAACTCCCAAGTCTGTGGCCCTTAGACACCCTTCAAGTCTGGAACAGAACCCATTCGTGGGGGTCACCTTGACAAACAACAGCCAGGCCCATAAAATGAACACTCACACTCCTGAGCAACAGACGCCTGAGTGCAATCAAACAGACAACAGGGCAGCACTGACCCGGAAACAAAGCTCAGCAGGCAGGACAGGCAGAGAAGAGGGCCAGATGGATCCGGGAAGCAGGAAGGAAGTGGGAAGAGTGTTGGTGCACTGAGGGAATTGCAAACTGTTCTGAACCAAAATGTCCATATGTTGTTGAATGCAAAGCTAATTAGCTCTGTTCATCCTAACCTTAATAGAAAAGCAAAGTCCTGAGTTTGCTGTTGTTGTCAGGTGCCATGGGGTTTGCTCTGACCCCAAAATGACTCTGCACAACAGAAGGACACCTGCCCGGGCCTGCGCCAGCCTCACCTGTGTTCCTGTGCTTGAGCCCCTGGCTGCAGCCACTGTGTCAGTGCATCCACTTGAGGGCCTTCCTCTTCTCCGCTGCCCCTCGACTTCATCAAGCACGACGTCCTTCTCCAGGGACGGGCCTCTCCTGACAACGTGACCGAAGTACGTGAGGCGGAGTCTCGCCATCCTTGTCTCTAAGGAGCACTGTGGCAGAGTCCCATGATGCTTTCAATATCCCTCACCAACACTGCCCTTCACACGGGTCTACTCTTCTTCCATCTTCCTTATGTCACTGATCAATGTTCACATGTGTATGAAGCGCTTGAAAATACCATGGCTTGGGTGAGGCGAACCATGGCCCTCAATGTGACCTTCCTGCTTTTCACCCCTTTAAAGAGCTCTTGTGCAGCCGAATAACTCCCACAACACGGAGGGTCTGTGACGGGCCAAGCCTCAAGACATTGTTGTCCAATTGTATTGTTGAAGAAACGAGCGGTGACTTAAGAGATCTTTCCAAATCCTTCCCAATTCTCCTTCCTTATGAAACCAGTGTCCAAACTGCAGCAGGTGTCCTTTGAGTCTTCTTGAGCAGAGCAGAGGCTCCTTCCACCAGGACAGGTAGGCCATCTCTAAGGCAGTGAAGGCGCCTGTGGAATGGTGAGGAGGAGAAGGGTTAGAAAAGAGTCAGAATTTCAATCGTGTCGTGCATTTTCCTCCCCTCCCGGTCTGGAGTGGAAGTAGGAAAGAACACTACTAGCGAGTCTCACTCCTAGTGTGCAAGGGTCTCATACCCCACTCTCTACAGGGGTTCTGAAAGGAAGCTGTCCCCAAGGGTGTTTTCTGCAAACCAAGGCGAGCAATGTCCCAGGGAACCTGGTGACCAAGCCTGATGAGGCAGAGAGAGGCCCTGAAGGTTCTCTCTCTTGAGCTTCCCCAGTCCCTGCATGGTATGGATGACGTAGTGAGAACTAGTGACCTGCTGGGGAACAAGGTAAGGAGGGGCAAGGTAACCCTGCAGCAGGCGCTTCTGTAAACCACTGCGAACTCTAAGGAATAAAAACATCCAATTGCGCCAGAGAGAAGCAATGCTGCGGGACAGGGTGACCTTTGATGAGGTCTGAAGAACAGACCACAAATCCACCCACTGTGAATGCTAGCAGCCACCTTTGTCTGCAGTTTGTTGTTCTGTGGAGGCTTCCTTGCGGTGATGCTAGACGCTATGTCGCTGGTATTTCCAACGTCAGCAGGGCCACCCAGCATGAAGAGGTTTCAGCAGAGCTTCCAGACTAAGTAGAGAGTACCAAGAAGGAGAAGGCTGCCCACAGTCTGAAGAAGTAGCCACTGAAAACCTTATGAATAGCAGTGGACACAGTCAGAGATCATGCTGGAAGAGCCCCCGAGGTTGGAAGGCCCTCACCATCAGACTGAGGAAGAGCAGTTTTCTGAAAGCAGAGTCAACCATATTGGTGTGGATGGAGGAAAGCCTTCAGGACCTTTACTCGCTGATGGGACACAGCTGAAAGTGAGAAGCAGCAAGCAGATGCAAACATCCATTTCTAATCAGAACGCAGGTTGTACAAAATATGAATCTAGGAAAATTGGAAGTTGTCAAAATGAAATGGAGCACCAAACTATCAATATCCTAGGCACTGGTGAGCGGCAATGAACTGATATTGGCCATTTTGAGCCAGACAGTCATAAGATTTATTATGCCAGATATGAGCCATTAAAGGGGAATGGTGTTGTAGACATCATCAGAAAGAACATTTCAAGATCAATCTTGAAGCACAATGCTGCCTGTGATAGGATAATCTCCATACACCTACAAGGAAATCCAATGAATGCAACTATGGTTTGAATGTATGGACCAGCCACGAATGTTAGTGATGAAGAAACTGAAGAATTCCACCAACTTCGTCAATCTGAAATTGATCAGACACGCAGTCGCGATGCATTGACAATTACTGGCAATTAGATGGTAAAGCTGGAAATAAAGAGGAAGGAAAGGTGGTTGGAAAATATGGCCTCGGTGGTAAATATGAGGCTGGCAATCACAAGAGAGCATGTTGCAAGACCAACGACTTCTTTCTGACAAACACCTTTTTTCAACAATCCAAAGAGGTGACTGCACACACGAGCCTCACCAGATGCAACACAGAGAAATCAAACTGACGCCATCTGTAAAAAGAGGTGATGGAGAAGCTCGGTGTCCGCAGCTACTATGAGGTGAGTGTCTGACCGGAACAGACCGTCCATTGTTCATATGCAAATTCAGGTTCGAGTTGAAAGAAATCAAAACAAAGTCACAAGAGCCAAAATAGGACCTCAGTGGATCCCACCGGAATGTTGAGACCATCTCAAGAACAGAACTGACTCATGGAACACTAATGACAGAAGACCTGCCAGGCTACAGATGACAGCAAGAGGATTACATGAAGAAAGCCAACAGTCGTTCTAAAGACACAAAGGGAGAAGAGGTCAAAGTGAATGTCAGAAGAGAATCAGAGCTTGCTTGAGAGTAGCTCAGGCCAATGCAAGAAAGGATGGGATCAGAGAGATTACAAAAATTCAAAGGGCAGCTTGAGAAGTCAAAGGCCTGGAGTTAGAAATTGAAAAAAAGAATAGCATGCTCAGGATACCAAAAACGGAAAGAACTGAAGCAAAACTACAAGCCTCGAGTTACACTATTGAAGGCTTCTGTGGGCAACATATTGAACAATGCCAAAACTCAAAAATACAAAACTCACTGGAGTCAGTTCTGACCCCAGCAATCCAACGGAACAGAGACGAACAGCCAGTAGGGGTTTCCGAGGTTGTCATTCTTTACAGGCGTGAAAACCCTCCACTTTCTCCTAAGGAGTGGCTGATGGTTTCAAACTGCTGACCTTGGGTGTCAGCCCAAGGCATGACCCGCTACGCTATTAGGCCTCCTCATGAAACAATGTAGGATGAAGGAAGCATGCAAATAGAATGGGAGGAATACACAGTCTCACTGTACCTGAAAGAACTGACCAGTATGCAAACATTTCAAGAAGTGTCTTATGCTCATGAAGCAATGGCACTGAAGACCAAGGCGCACTGAGGGCATGAGGGAGAAGAAGAAGACTCCAGGAATTGGTGTCGTGCCAATGAAATGTTTTAGTAAGCTGATGAAACACGAGAAGCGCTTACTCATCTGTGCCAAGAAATCCCGAAGATAGCCAAGCAACTGAGAGAGCCATAGTTGCGCCCATTCCAAACAAGGTGGCCCATAGTATGCAGAAATCATTGACCAATATCATCCATATCATATGCAAGTAAACGTTTTGCTGAAGATCATTCAACTACGGTTGCAACTGTGCAGCGACAAGGAACTGCCAGAAATTCAATCTGGATTCAGAAGGGGACGGGCGCGAGAGACAGCATTGCTGACTCCCGATGGATCTTGATCACAAGAAGCGAATACCAGAAAGGTGTTCACTTGTATTTCATCAACTATGCAAAGATAGACAACCGTGTGGATGGATCATTGTAAACTATGGGTAACATTGAGAAGAATGGCAATTTCAGAACTTCATTCCGTGTGCTCATGGAGACCATGCATGGACCAAAAGATAGTTAGTTGTTCAAACAGAACAGGCAAACACGGTGTGGTTTAAAGGTTTGTTTGTATCAAGGTTGTATCCTTTTACGGTACTTTTGCAACCTGTACGCTGAGCAGATAATCTGAGAAGTCGAATTATAAGAATAAGAATGTGGCATCAGGATTGGAGGAAGGCTTGTAATCAACCTGTGATATCCAGGTAATACATCTTACTTGCTGAAATTAAGGTGGACTTGAAGCACTTGCTGACGAAGATAACGGTTGCAACCTTCAGTATGAATCACAACTCAGTGTAAAGCAAACAAAAATCCTCACATCTGGACCCATAGGTAACTTCATGATAAGCGGAGAAAAGGTTTAAGTTGTCAATGATTTCATCTTGCTTGGATCTGCAACCAATGCGTAGTCAAGCTTTGGCAGTGAAGAAATCAAATGAGACAGTGCGTGGGGCAAATCTGCTGCACAAGGCCTCTGTAAACTACTGAGGAGCCAAGGTATCCCCTTGAGGACTAAGGGGTGTCTGACTCCAAGATTAAAACTTCAAATTTACTGCCATCGAGTTAATTCTGACTCAGAGTGACTCTGCAGGGCAGGGCAGGGCTGCTCCTGTGGGTTTCTGAGACTGTAGCTCTCTATGGGAGTAGAAAGCCCTGTCTTGCTCCTGAGGAGCAGCTAGTGGTTTCGAAGCCCAACACATAATAACCACGACACCATGAGAGTCCCTGTATCTGACCCGTACCATCATATTTCCAATCGCCGCCTGTGCACGTGAAAGTGGGACATGGAAGAAGAAAGGCTTCGGCAGAATTGGTATGTTTGAATTATGGTGCTGGTGAATAATATTGAAGGCCATGGGCTGCCAGAAGAACTAACAAATGCGTCTTGGAAGAAGTGTAACTAGAAGGCGTCGTAGAGGCCTGGGTGGCGAGACTTTGTCTCACGTCCTTTGGGCAGGCTCTCCGGAGAGAAGAGCCCCGGGACAGCGCATCACGCTTGGTAAAGTAGCAGCGCCGTGAAAAGGGGAAGACCCTCCGCAAGATGGACTGACGGTGGTACAGGTGTCACATGGGTTCAATGGTAACAACAGTTTTGAGGACAGTTGAGGACCAGGCAGTGCTTCAATCTGTTGCATGTTAGGTCGTTATGAGTCAGAGTCAACCGGAAGGAGCCTAATAATCATGGCGACGACAGGTGCTAGCCGCACGAGCCTAGAGAGCAGGCAGGAGCCAGGAGGATGAGGCATATTCGTGCAGAGCACGGGTTCTCACCTGATCGCAAATGCCTGTCTTCAAGGGCCGTCGCCGCCACATACCGGCTTAGTGACCCAGGACAAGTGACGTATTCTTTCCGGGCTTCGGTTTCCTTCTGTGTCAGGTGCAGCTGAGGGTAACAGTAGCACATCCTTTCTTAGGTAGTTATGAGAATGAATGCAGGTTTTGAACAGCATCTATAGAAAGCTTCTGTTATATAAGTAAATCTTTCACCAGCAAGAAACGACTATATGGATAGTATGTGATTCCACGACCCCCAAATGGGACATTCAGTTGAAAATCCCCCACATGTCAGTTCATGTTCATAATTCAATTAGATCAAGCATCATGGTACAGTTGCTGCCACCATCAATGTCAAGACATTTTCTTTCTTCTTGAACTCTTTGATATCAGCTCCCCTTTATCCCCTCCCTCCACCACCCTACCCAGGAATAATATATATATATATATATATATATAATGTATCCGTTCACCTACAATTCTGTTATTCATTCCCCTCAAGTGGGATTCTACAGTCACCATTGTTATCTGCTTTCCCTCCCCGCCCACCCCCTGTCCCCATAACCTCAGGGAATCGTTACTCCCTTTTCCATTTCTTTCTTTTTTTTTTTACATTTTATTAGGGCCTCATACAACTCTTATCACAATCCATACATATACATACATCAATTGTACAGCTCATTTCTATTTCTAAAGGGTTTGTCTATCTTGGATTTTCTGCATCAAACAATTTAATTATACAAATGAACATTCGCAGGTCTAACAAGATGAATGGGGTAAAACTAAGACCACAATAGTAAAGGAAGGACATATTAGAGTACCAGAGGATAATTATGGGTTTCATGAGTACTATACTGCACTCTGGATATGTCATCCCTTCCATGTGGCCCTTCTGTGAGGGACTGTCCAATTATCTTACAGATGGGTTTGGGGTTTACAGATGGCTTGTTTTTGAACTTCTGATACCTATTCCTGTGGACACCTCATGATCACACAGGCTGGTGGGCTTCTTCCATGTGGGCTTGTTGCTTCTCTGCTAGATGGCCACTTGTTCAACTTCAAGCCTTTAAGACTCCAGATGCTATCTTTTAATAGCCAGGTACTATGAGCTTTCTTCACCACATTTGCTTATGCACCCATGTTATCTTCAACCATCATTTCAGGGGGGTGAGTATCATACAATGGCACATTATTAGAACAAACTGTTCTTGTACTGAAGTAAGATATAGGTTGAAGCTCAAAGTCCATCTGCTTCTTTATTGTATTTACACACACACACACACAACAACAACAACCTTATCACCTTCAAAGGACTCTCCATTACACTCAATACATTTGTCAAATCTGTGATTCCATTCTTGGGAACATTTTTCAAACTCATCTGTTTGGATGCTGACAGCACCTCCCTCATTTTTTTTCTTCACCTCTTCTACATCGTCAAATCACTGACCTTTCATGTCCCTCTTCGTTCTCAGAAACACAAAGAGGTCTCAGGGAATGAGGTCAGATGTGTGGGACAAGAGAGGCATGTTGTTTTTTGGCCAAAAAAAAAACCAGGCACACTGAGAGTACTGCTTGAGCAGGCACATTGTCGTGGTGGCAAACCAGTCCCCTGTCTGCCTTTTGTGTTTCACCCTGTTACACAATCTTTTCTAAACCTCTAAATAGAAAGCTTGATTCACAGTCTAACCTGGAACACACTCCAAATGCACTATCTCCCTCACATCAGTGGAGCTTTCCCCGTCTTTTGGAGGGTAACCCCTGGATATTGAGTAAGTCTATACACCGACTTACCACTCTTTGCACAAATTTAATTTAAGGAGGGTGGTTTGATAGACTGAATAATTGCTCTCTCAAAGATGTCTACGTCCGAGTCCTTTGCACATGTGAATATGTTAGGCTATGTGGCAAAATGCAATTAAAGTTGTTAATGGAATAAAAGCCAATTAAGGGACTTTAAAATAAGGAGATCATCAAGGATTATCAGGATGGGCTCGACGTTTTCACAAGAGTGGTGATAGTAGACGGGGAAGTCAGAGACAGAGGGAGATGTGACCCTAGAAGACCAGTCAGAGATGTAACATTACTGGCTTTGAAGATGGACCAAAGTGCTATGTGCTAAGGAACCTGGAATCTGGGAAAGGCAGAGAGAGAGACTTTCCCTTAGAGCCTCCAGAAGGAATGCAGCCCTGCCAGTGCCTGGATCTTAGCCCAACAAAACCGGCATTGAACTTTTCACCTACAAGATTCTAAGAGAAATAAAAATGTGCTATTTTCAGACACCAAGGTGATGGCACTTTGTTATTGTTGCAATAGGCAACATTTCCTAGAAGCAGTGTTTTCTGGTAAGGGTTTATATCAGCGGTTCTCAACCTGTGGGTCATGACCCTTCCGGGGTCAAAGGGCCCTTTCACAGGGATTGCACAATTCATAACAGTAGCAAAATGACAGTGATGAAGTAGCAACAAAAATAATTTTATGGATGGGGGGTCACCGCCACATGAGGAACTGTATTAAAGGGTCGCGGCATTAGGAAGGTTGAGAAGGTTTATGTCATGGACTAGAAGCCCCAGCTTTGATATGAGGAGCAGAGGGGCTGGCTTCAGTGAGGCAGGGTGGGCCTATCAAACTCACAGGGTGCCAGGCCAACCAGGGAGAGACAATAGCTTGAGAGAGAGCACCTGTCCACAGTCTCCCAGCTTAGGGATGAACTCTAAGCCACACAGAATTTCTTGGCACTTCTCCTCAGGCCTGATAACGCTCGGTGTGAGCAAGCCACAAGGCAAAAGCCAAGTGAAACAGAGTCCATCTAAGGGGCAACTACTGGTCTCTCCCCATCCAGCGGAAAGAAGAATGATGCCAGCCAAAAGACAGTCCGTCCAATAAACGACTGGACCCTCTGAAAACATCAGTCTCCTCCACAGCCCGGAGAGTGGAAGAACTAGGTGGTGCCTGGCTTGCCACTCCCAACTATTCTGAAAAGGATCCAACGATAAGGTCTTGGATAGAGTGAGAGAAAAATGTAGACCAGAACTCACAGTCATCAAAGAGACTGGGCTTCCTGGTGGAACCCTCCAGACTGGAATTCTTAGTCACCCTTCGGGCCTGGAATGAACTCATCTAGCGTTAGAAAGATCAACCATTTAACATAAAACAACAACAAAAAAGACATCATTTAACCCAGCCACCGTTTAGGGCATAAGAAAGGAGGAGGAATAAAAGCAGGAAGCGGAGGAAAGGCTTAAGTGACGACACCCAGAGGGAATTGCAATGAATGAGTTGGGAAACATTGTGTGTATATTTTTTAATGTAACACCGATAATTTACATCACTCTTCGTTCCTCTGGACAGGAAGAGACCATCATCAGTGATGATGATGAATTACCTAATTCATGATGAAAAGTTTAAGGAAAAAACAAACATAGAAAGCAGAGTCGACTGTCAGAAGTGCAATGGAAATTCTGTACATGCACCGGGCTGCAGGTCCCCAGGCAGGCGTACAGCAATGCAGAGCTTCTAAATAAATCTTTCTTGGCACGATGAACAGAAAACCACAAATTCATGATTCGAGGCAATCTGCTCAGTGGTCCTGGGAACCAGGCTGGTCAGCAATGCAGGGGTCTCCTTCAATCACCCTGCACAAATGGCTTTTTTTCCCCCAAGGCAGGTGAAAATTTATTGACACGAATAGCTCAAAGGTCAGAGCTACTTGTACAGTGGGGAGGAAGCCTGTTTATAATCCTCTGTCGGTAAGAAATGTTGGTCCTGGGACATTAGCCTTAGCATGAGCTGGGAGGTGTTCTGTAGTTTGTAGGCCAAGAGGTTGCACATATGGGATTCTTCAGGGCTCCTGACATCCTTGGGGAAGAACACAGACCAGCTAGTATTCTGGATGTGGTCATGTGGAGATGACAGCCGTGAACCAGACCTGTGGCAACCCCCACGCAAATCGGTGCCATCAGATCGATAATGACTCAGAGTGACCCCACAGGGCAGACAAGAAGAGCCCGTGAAGGTTTCCGAGGCTATACCTCTTTACCAGCGCAGAAAGCCTCTTCTTCTCCCTTGGAGCTGCCGGTGGCTTCAAACCCCTGACTTTGTGGTTAGCAGCCCAACTCATAATCTGCTCCACCACCTGGTCTCCTTTGTGGTAATATAGAAAGTAGAAAGAATAAGGAGCTCTTTGGGAATCGTTATGAACGGAAACTCTGCATAGTAACTTCAAGGAGCTATGGATCCAAGCTATGAATTGCTTGGAAGGAGGAAAAAACCCCATGGACTCCCTCCCTAAAATGTCCCCTTCTAATTTCAAACATCGCAATAAGGTTGCAGATGGAATCATTCATTTGCCTTAGAATTCCCAGAAGACACTGAGATGGAAGGGCCTCTTGGGACGGCTAGGTCTAGATGGCATTCACACGCTGAGAAAGCAGCCCAGTGCGCCAGTTGGATCATTTCCCACCCTGGAACCCGGGTGGTGCAGTGGTTATGCATTGGGTTGTCAACCACAAGGTCAAGGTCAACAGTTTGAACCAGACTGTTCCCCAGGAGAAAGATGAGGTTTCTCTGCTTCTGTAGAGAGTTACAATCTCAGACACTCAAAGGCACTATTCTCTTGTGCCCTATGGGCTTGCCATGAGTCATCATTGACTTGATAACAGGGACTTCATTTGAATTTTGGCTTTATCATCCTCTCAGAATCACAATCTATGACTTCTCCATATAGATGACCTTTAACCTGTAGGGCCGTGCTTTGCCCGACCTCCTGGCATAGTTTGTGCTCTTTGTCCTACTTGAAGGGTGTGGTCACTGACTCATCTGCCAGGTTCTCACAGCCTGAGTCCAGCCAGGGAGTTAATTCCCATCGGCGTGGCTTTAAAAACCTGAGGAGCTGGGCACTGTCACAGAATTCCTCTGTGAATCATGGTGGTGTGGTGCCTATTTTATCTGCAAGCTCCGGTTCTGAGCTAATTTGGCCTTCCTGTAGCCTGGGAGCTCATCCTCCTCTAGGCAGTGAAACAAAACAAGCAGCCTGGAGACCTGAAAGCCAAGGCCACAAGGTCGACCGTTTGAAACTGGATTCTGGGTCTTGGTTTTTAAGACAAAATATCTGCCCCACACAACAAATACAGTCTTACTTCCAGGCAAAAAAACTGAGTTTCAGATGAGAAACTAGACCAAAGTAACTGTAGCCTGCAGACTGGCAAGCCTTAGCACATCTGTCACAGGCACCGATCAATAGACATGATGCGGGAGGTGGGTGGACAACTCCTCACCCCGTGTGGCCACCTTGTGCTCTCCTGGCATGCCCTGCCCCAGGAAGCAGAAAGCATCAGGAAAGCAGCATTCTTCTCCCTTCTGCAGAGATGGTGGGCTTCTAGGGATTTTGAAGAGCTATCCAGAGGGATGCATGCCAAGGCGGTGAATTGAAGGTCTCTTTCATCCCCAAATCCATGAACAAGTCACCAGGTGCTCTTTCCGCAACTGAAACCAGTGAGACTTAACCTAGAAAGGTTAGAACGAGTCACCTTGGCCTTCCATTTCCCCGTCTTCCCTTTCACTTGCTTTCTGGGGAAGCGAGAGGACTATGAACTCACTTTACTTCTGTGAGCTTCACACTGGTTGGGAGACCCGTCTCTGTGGGTTTCTCACATTTCTGTGTGCCTTGCAAGCCGTCTCTGGCTGCTCGGTTTCCAGACGATCGGTTTCAGGTGCTGTCTCTCTGCAGAGCAAAATGCAGGCTAGTTGCCACTGAGTCAGCTCTGGCCCGTGGGGGCCGGTGGACATCAGGATGGAATGCTGCGCAGGCCCACCCCATTCTCACGACCCCCTGTAAGTCGGAACACATGGTTGTAGCTATTGCAGTGCCTTCTAACCCACGGGCGGCTGTCTTCCAGCCTGACAGTGGACAGTATTCTGTGGGGCCCATAGGATTTTCATGGGCACCAGGTGATTCCAGTTTATTTTGACTGGGAATGCTTTCATGCCTTTTTTCCCCTTCCAGTTTTATTGGCATATAGTTCACATATTGTGCCAATCAATCATTCAGTCACATCAAGAAGAGCCGTGCCGTACATATGTTCTTGACACAATGGATGGATGGATGGATTGTGATAAGAATTGCATGATCCTCCAATGAAATTATTAAAAAAGAAGAGTCCTACCGTCGTCACCACAATCGGTTTTAGAAGATTTTCTTTATTCTTATACTTCTCTTTATTAGCTCCCCGTTTTCCCTCAACCTCCCCTGCCAGACTGATTGGGAATACTGATCGTCCATTCTGTAATGTCTGGCTTCCTAAGCTTAGGGTTCCTTCCCTACGACATACCGCACTGTGTGCACAGGTGTCACCTCGTCCTCTGCATTGCCTTAGGGAATTGGGGCTCAGGGACCCAAGACCAACTCTCTTGCTACTGCTATTGCTATAATGGTGTCCTTTGTCTCTGACCCAGGAGTCTTGTGTCTTCTGCCAGTGTTCATGATACTGTGGCCGACTAACTTGACTTGTCAGCTTGTACATAGAGTAAAATTTCACACCCCTCACAGTTCTGACGACCTCTCATTTCTCTCAAATCGCACATAGGCTCAATCCCCTAATGCATTCCCCCTCCCTCTGTGAGAGGTAAAGCCTCCTGGATAATTTGGGCCAAGGGAAAATTACTCATCGGAGGTGAGGACAGGTCATCGTATACAATTAAAGGGCAAGGCTGGACGTGGGGCAGGACCTGGTGAAAGGGTGAGATGCTATAAAGCTGGGCTTAAGTCTGAGACCAATAGAGGACCGTTGTAATTCTGCGGCGTTTAATGCTGTTTTGTTGGTTACACGTTCCAATCAATTGGCTGACAAGAAATTCTGAACTTGCTCAAGGGAACGTGCACTGGTTTTCTCATTTATAAAAGGGAATCCGTTGGACTCCATTCTTTCTGAGGTCCCTTCTAGGTATAAAATCTGTACTTTATGAATTTGTAACAGCTCTGCCTAGCACACAATTATGCACTGGATCTAACTTAAAATAATGCAGTGAGTTGTGGTGTACCAGAAAGAATATAGTTTAGAAGGTAAGAAGCATGAATTATTGGCCCACTAACCTAGTGGCATAAATGGGTTACCATCGCATTGCTAACCTCAAGGTCAGCAGTTCGAAACCACTAGTTGCTCTATGGGAAAAAGACAGGACTTTCTACTTCCATAAAGAGCTACATTCTCTATAACCCCTTCCTAGAGGGATGGACAACAGAAAAGTCGGTGAAGGGAGACGGCAGTCAGTGTAAGACATGGGGGAAAAATTGATAAATTACCAAAGGTTCATGTGGGAGAGAGGGGGGAAATGAGGCACTGATATCAAGGGCTCAAGTAGAAAGCAAATGTTTTGAAAATGATGATGACAACATATGTACAAATGCGGTTGACACAATGGATGGATGGATGGATTGTGATAAGAGCTATAAGAGCCCCAATGAAGTAATTTAAAAAAGAGTTCTAGTCTTGGAAACCCACAGAGGAACTTCTGCCTTGTCCTGTAGGGTCACTGTGAGTAGGAACCAGTTCGATGGCCGTGTGTAAGACCTCACTGTATGGCCTTAGACAAGTCACTCTGCTTACCTTTTACACTTGTCCCATTTGAAACTAGCTTGTGTGTCAGACAATGTAATTCAGTGTAAAGTTTATAAATTTTCCTTCTTTCATAACCACTCAGACCAGTGTTCAGTTCTGATGAGTAAGAAATTTGGAGGATTCTCTTATACCACCTTGAGGAGGTAAGTATGAGATGTACATTCAAGATGATTTCAGATGACTTGGAACTTGGCATTGAATTATGCAGTGAGAAAACACATTTATTTTCCTTTCTCTTTAAAATTCTTCTAATTATACCAAAGGAAGTCTCTGTTTAGTGCTGGCGTGTCTTTAACCACTCTTTAATACCTGCTAATTTCCTTTTTTTTTTTTTTTTTAGCCAAGAGAGAAAAGTCTCAAGCTCAGATACTTCAATGGCTTAACTTGCTAGAGATCATTTAGTAATCCTGACTACTGTTTGGGTATGTGTTGCCTTATTGATTGCTTTGCCTTCCATTTAGGATAAATGACTCAAGTTTTCCACTTAGGGAAAACTTCATTGCCAGCAAGCCAATTCTATCTCATAGCAACCCTATAGGACAGAGTAGAACACCCCCGCCCCCCCCCACACACACAAGGTTGCTGAGGTTGTAAGGGTTTGTGGAAGCAGCCTGGCACATCTGTCTCTCATGGAGCAACTGGTGGATTCGAACTGCTGGCCTTTCTGTTAGCAGCTGAGCACTTAATCACTGTGCCACTAAGGCTCCTTCCATCAGTGGCAGTGATAAAAAAATGTTTCCTTTAAAAGCAAACACCAAATTCAGCTCTCGTTTGGGTACTGAAAGCCTGAAGAGCAAGGAGGTGCCCATGCGCTGTGCAGAACTTTGGAAGACCCTCTCCCCACAACAGTGGGCCATGTCAGTAAAGTGACAGCCATTCAGAGAATGTGTAGTCACATGGTAAGTTACAATTATCTGGTCCTGCAATCAGCCCAGACCAAGCCCTAGTACCTCTTTGTTTTGGAAGATTTGTTACACTTGCCCCATTGAAAGGTTTTCTCATTAAGAATTTTCTCATGTTGAATTATAAAAAAAAAAAAAAAAGCAAACTAGTTATGGTGGCACAAAATGAAAAGTGCAACAAGTGTTACTGAATTGTGAATGTGCCCACTGTGCTGGTGGGTGTTTGGGTGTATAGAATTTTAACCATAAAAAGGAAATATGAAAAAAGTTAGGAAAATGTTCCAAAATTTATTGGGGTCATAGTTTCACAATGCTGTTCATAGACTAGAAGGACTGGGTGATAATTCTTTATTTTATTTTTTGATTGTACTCTTTGTATGATTGACTCGTTAGATGTGTGAATTACATCTCAATGAAAATGTCTTTAAAAGTAAATTAATTAAAGTGAAAACCAACCCAATCATAACTCTATACAAGATTCTGAGACTGTAAACCTTCATAGGGGTATTGGTCCCGAATCACACCCAGGTTTCCCTTATAGAAGGCAAGAATTCTACTCCCAAAGAGTCATTGATGGGTTTGAATAGCTGACCTGTAGGTAGCAGCCCAATATGTAGTGTCACAAGGGCTCCTTAATTAAAATAAAAAGAGGATCTAATTTAAGTAAAATATTAAGCAGAAAATAGCATAAGGGGTCAGCTGGACATGAAACAAGCTGTGTAGAGGATGGACAGCGGACGGAGATGGGTGCATGGACAGCTTAGGGGCTGGACATAGCTGACCTCTGGCTTCCCTGTTGCCAGGAGGCAGAGGTGAGACAAGCCTCCATCTCCACCCTTCTTTACCTGGTTCTATGCTGGATTGATCAATCATGTCAATGGCCACACAGACCTCACAGACCATACTCGCAATTAGGGGGGTTGTAGATTACCACAATCAGGATCAGCAAACAGTAAGGACACAGTCATAGGTCTCCTCAGCCAGCACCCAAGTCTCTCTCTGGCCTTCACTCTCTCAGCACATGGTCCCCTGGGCTTTGCCTCCAAGGAGCAGGAAGCCAGCCAGTCTGTCGCCGCCTTCGCAGTTCCACATTCTGCAGCCCGATGAGGAGTCAGTGCCCCATAGTCTCCATGGTGCCCCTCTGAGTCTCTGTGGCAGTCAGTCTCTGGTGCTTCTGGTGGTAGCGCCTCCCTCACTTCATACAGAGACCCCGCACCTGCTCTTCCAAATGGCCCCGTGGTGTCTCTCTGTCCCAGATAACACTTCCATAGTGAGCATGGCTTCGAGAGAGGTGTGATTTCTCTTTGAGCTGACCATACCTTCAAGGAAAATGAAGGCTGGGTCTTAATTCCCACCCTCCCCTAAAAACCAAGCCCAACTCACTGCCACGGAGTCGATTCCAACTCACAGAGGGTGGAATGGAACTCCCCTGGGGGATTCCGAGGCTGCAAATCTTTAAGGAAGTAGAAAGCTTCATCTTTCTCCCACGAACGGCTGATGGCTTTGAACTGCTGATCTTGCAGTTAGCAGCCCCAACATGGGTTTGCTGGGCTGGGACCTCCTGGTGCTAAGGATGCCAAGGACACTAGAGGCTGATTCCTGTTCCCAGGGAGCTGGAGACTGGCTGGGTTGACTGACCGGGCCAGGAGACAGGTGGTTACAGCATAAGGGGCGCAGAGCAGACACCAGCATCTGTCAGTCACAGCATTGAATTGAAGCCTTCAGGCAGGACCAGGGAACCTGATTCTCAGGATCTGGAGCAGGTCAAAGGTTAGTGCTGAGTAGGGGCAGGCCAAGTCCGAGTCCAGCAGGTCTTCCAAAGCCCCAGCACGTCAGCAGCGGTTTCCAAAGAACCCTGGGCCTGGGCCCTGGGGGTGATGATGGCGGTGGGAGGAGGTCTCTTGACCTCCATCCTTCTGGTTCTTCCTCTCTTGAGGAAGGAGCCCGACCGGAAAGAGGAAACCACTCAGGACTTCCCACCCCAGAACATGAGGAAGAGTACGGCGCTTGGGCTCCTGATCTTGGCCCACAGGAAGCACGGCCTCGGAAGAACGCACAGGAATGGCCCCCAGGACCTGCCCCTCCCCTGTTACAGTTAGGTGACCTGGCCTTCAGGTCCTCCACCTCTCGGGACTCCATTTAGAAAAGGAGGGTTTGGACCAAATGATGACACTCACTCCCAGGCAGAGGTTTCCAGCAGAATGCTCAGCAAAGACGTCAAGGGAAAGAGGAAGGAAGCCCTTTGAACAAAACGAAACAGGATTATTGGCACATAGTGCACGATTCATACAGTTCAATAGCTCGATCTGATCTGAAGACCTTTTGAAAAGCCAGAAATTTCAAGCACTCCACATAACGGCAGTCATCCTTTGGTATCTGGTGAAAGAAAAACACAAAATGATAAAAGGCAATGCCGCTTCCGTATCTTTTAAAACATTGTGCTTCTTATAAACCAATGACAGCGACATATCAAGTCCTCTGCAGCCATGAGGGTGGCAGCATCCTTTAAGGTGCAGGGCCACAGCTTCCAAGACCAACCAGGAAGGATTTCAGCTTCTGGAGAACTCTTGACTATTAGCTACCTCTGACCTGGAACCATCTAAGGGGAGCAGCACGCTGGACTAGTGTCCTTTAGACATTTATTTATGAGAGAACCGATCACTGCTGAGAAATTTTGAATTTGAAGGCAGGGATGATGAGGGAGAGTCGGCACTTTGGAGATGCCCACCACGTGGACTCCCTCTCCCAGGGAGAACAAAAATCGAACGACTGTTTGCTGTCGATGCATAGCGACCCACCCCAGGTGCTACAGAGTAGAGCTGCCATGTGGGGCGTTCTGGACAGAAGCAGGTCACCACATCTTTCTGCTGCTGTTCCACTGGGTGGGACCAAAGTGCCAACCTGCAGATTAGTCATCCGCACTAACTCTGCGTCACTCAGGACCCTGAGCTTGGTGGCAGATTCCATCCTACGCGTCTTTATTTTTTGTATATGAATATTTCTATTTAATGGAGTTGGAATATAATTTCTGAATATATTTCTAGCCAAAACCAAAGATGCATATCCGACGTCCTCTGGCTTCCCTATTGCCACAAGACACAGCCAGACAGGCCGCCACTCTTACCTATTCTGACACCAATCCATGCCTCCCACGGCACTCCACTTGGATGCTGGGTTCGAGATTTCCAACACCATGATTCAAATGCATCGATTTTTCTTTGGCCTTCCTTATTCAATGTCTAACTTTTACATGCCTATGAGGCGACAAGAAAATACCACGGCTTGGGTCAGGCATATCTTAGTCCTCAAAGTCCTTTGTGACTCCCACGAAATGAGTGGGCAATGCCATACAAAGAGGGTGTGCGAAGCACTAATGGAAGGGATTGGTCCGTTTTAGTTGCCATGCCCACCCATCTCAGAAGCCAGAGCACAGAGAATTCCCAGGATCTTCAAGAAAGAAGAGGTGCTGTGGAGTCAGTTCAAGATTCTTCTCTGCCCGCAGTGAGGGAGGCAATAGGCGCCGTGCCACGCTGAGACCAGAGCCTGAGGCAAAAAGACCGTGAGACAGAGCAGAGAAGCAGAGCAGAGACTGTCAGGCAGAGCCACAGACAAGCTTCCTGGCCTACAGATGCCACGGGACCACGTGGCTGACAGCAGAGAGAGATGCTGGCTGAAGAGAGGCTGGCACTGTTGTAAACAAAATATCCTTAAAGATTTGGGGCTTCCATTTAATTCCAGCCCTAATTATCACATGGCCCTGCTTGATGTTCACCCTCATGAAGAGATCACTGAAGATATTAGTGCTGTAGTAAAATGTCGCGAAGAAACAAGATAGTGCCCGGCTATTAGGGGGAAAAAATAGCATCTGGGGTCGTAAAGGCTTATCTTCGAACAAGCAGCCATCTAAGCAAACCATCAAATAAGTCCATGTGGAAGAAGCACACCAACCTGTGTGATCCAAGGATTGTAAATAATAAAACCTAAATCGGAAGGAGAGAATAGTATCAGAGCTTAAATTGTGAAGATCTGGTTTGCAGAAGACTCTGGGTGACAGTGGAAGCCCAAAATTTATTTGCAGGGCTGCTACCTGGATTAAGTCTCTGGCGAATCCAATCTGACCACAGTTGAAGGATATAAATAGTCTTGCTCTCATAGAGAGCATGGTAAAGTCTATTATGGCAGATGTGTTTTTGTTACATGCTATTAAGACAGTTCTGACCCATAACAACCTTATACACAACAGAATGATACTCTGCCCATAACTGAGCCATCGTCACGTCACTTGATCTCTTGACGCTGCTGCCATGAGCATTGATTGTGGATCCAAGCAAGATGAAATCCTTGACAACTTCAATCTTCTCTCCATTGATCATGATGTGACCTACTGGTCCAGTGGTGAGGGTTTCGGTTTTCTTTACCCTGAGTCATAATCCATACTGAAGGTTTCCATCTTTGATCTTCTTTAGCAAGTGCTTCAAGTCCTCCTTATTTTCAGCAAGCAAGGTGGTGTCATCTGCATATCGCAGGTTGTTGTTAACAAGCCTTCCTCCAATCCTAATACTGCCTTCTCCCCCATATAATCCAGCTTCTCAATTATTGGCTTAGGGCATAACATAGTTCACAAATATCATGTTATACATCCTAGTTTGGAGTCTTAAAAGCTTGTGAGAGGCTATCTAAGGTACAACCAACTCTTGGTCTCTCTTCATAAGGAGCAAAAGAGAATAAGGGAAATCAATGGCTCAAAAAATAATGAGTCCACTGGACTACAAACCCACACGAACCACAGGCTCTTCTAACCTGACCCTGAATGATATGGTGCCTGGTTACCACTACTGACTATCTGATCAGGGATATGCCCAAAGTCCCAGGCATAAGGGAAGAAAAATATAAAACAAAGTTTAAATTCCTTAAAAAAAGAGAAAAGGTCAAACCTACTGGACGGATAGATTAGAGGATCCCCCAAGATGATCATCATGAGCTAGCCTTAGAATACGGAATTGAAGCTATTTCTTCAAGTCGCCTCTCCCCCAAACAGTACTTGTCCATTTGCTTATACAATGACCAGTATCACCTGTAATGTGCCCACTTCTAAACAAGGACCACAGGAGACCAAACTATCGACATTTACCCAAATGCACAGATGAGAAGGCAAGGAGGGGGAAGGGAAGTTAGATCCATGGAAACAGAACCAACCGAATGGAAATACTAAGAACACTGGCACAGGGTAACCAAGCAATTTGTATGAAAACTGCTAACCCTAATTTGCTATGTAAATATTTACCTAATTGTGGTAGTTACATAATTCCATGTCAACTTGATAAATAGAGTGAAGGGGTAGAGTCTAGCCTGTCAATCAGGTCACAACCTCCTGGTGGGTCTGACCTTCTCATGAAGATTCTGGGAACTTCCTCTCTTTCTCCCTGGAGGCGGGCCACACCCTCTCTGCTTCATTTTCCTACTGACAAGCCACATGGAGCAACACGGATGGCAACCAGAGCCCTGGAGATGCATCCACTGCCATTGGATCCACAAGACTTTGCACCCACCAGCCTGTGATCTTCCTGCATTCTTCATCATGGCATGTGCTACATGAGTCTGAAGAGGAATATATGGACCAGTGTCACACAGATGGGCTAATATCAGAATTATGAACTTGATCTGGACTGGGCTGGGGTGTTTACTCAACAGTCAATTGCTCTTTGATATAAAACTCTCTCTTACACACATATGAGTGTCTCTGCATTTGTTTCTCTGGTTAACCCAGGCTAAGACACCACCATACAATAAAATATTATTAAAAACAAAAGCAAGGAAAGTCTGAGGAATTGTCACAGCCCAAAGGAGCCTAATTGGACTATGGTATTCTGAATAGACTCCTGCAAGAAAGAGAGAAAAGAGAGAAAAAAGTCACTAAGAAAAGATGAAGGCAAGGGCACAGGAGGGAGGGGGGAAAGGGGAGGGAGGGGAAAAAAAAAGAGGACCTGATGCAGGGGGCTTAAGTGGAGAGCAAATGCCTTGAGAATGATTGGGGCAGGGAATATATGGATGTGCTTTATACAATTGATGTATGTATATGTATGGATTGTGATAAGAGTTGTATGAATCCCTAATAAAATGTAAAAAAAGAAAAAAAAGAAAAGATGAAGGATATGACAAAATAACGATGTATAAATTACCAAGGGCACATGAGGAAGGGGGGAGCGGGGAGGGAGGGGGAAAAAAAGAGGACCTGATGCAAAGGGCTTAAGTGGAGAGCAAATGCTTTGAGAATGATTGGGGCAGGGAATGTATGGATGTGCTTTATACAATTGATGTATGTATATGTATGGATTGTGATAAGAGTTGTATGAGTCCCTAATAAAATGTAAAAGAAGAAAAGAGAAAAAAATGATTAGGGCAAAGACTGTACAGATGTGCTTTATACAATCGATGTATGTATATGTATGAACTGTGAAAAGAATTGTATGAGCCCCAATAAATTGTTAAAAAAAAAAGAGTTGTATGAGCCCCTAATAAAACATTAAAAAAAAAAAAAGAAAAGATGAAGGAAATCTGAAATTACAAACCTGAGTTAATGCTAATATATCAGTAATGATCTGTTCATTGTAACAATTACACAGTATTAGTGTAAGATGCTAAGAATAGGGGAACTGGGGAGAGTGGAGATATATGTATGATATTCTCAATTTCTCTGTCAACCTAAAATGATTCCAAAGCATTCCATCTATTAGTAAGAAAACAAAATTGACTACCATTTCCTTCCAAAATTAGGTGACCTGCTGGCGCAAGTCACACCTGTGTGGTCTGGACATGCTCAAAATGAGTATATTATGCATTCACACAGGAGCCCAGGTGTCACAAGCCTTAGCTGAGAGGTGGGGGCTGTGAACTCACCCAGCAGCTGTGCAGGAAAAGGCCCGAAGAGCTGCCTTCATAAGTTCATGTCCAAGAAAGCCCTGTGGGGCAGCCCTACTCGGCCATCGGGTCGCCGGGTCAAACTCAGCCGGAAGGCGCCTAACAGCAACAAGAGCAACACCGCGATCACATTCTTATAGATTAAACTTGGGGGGGGGGGCATATGCCACCAATCGTTTGTCATGTCAACATTCTTCCCGAGTACAATCCGGTGGCATCAGTCGTGTTGATCATGTTCACCCAGTATCCATTGACGAGCTGCTTTTAAACTAGCGGTTTTCCAAGTCCACAGACAGCTATGTCTTTATGGGAAATGGCAAGCTCCCCAGGAGCACACGTCGGAGTCCTGAGCACAATTTAAAGCGCATGCAGCCACTCTGATGGATGGGAAATCAAGGGACAGGTCCTCGGGCTCCTTCTCGAAAACACTCCGGTCTCGAAGAAAGAGGAAAAACGTCACACCTTCACACAGAATACTTTAAAGCGTCTCAGTCGCCTCTGCTCTCCCTCTCCTCTACCCCCTCCCCAAGTCATTGTGTGAGCAACTGTTTGAAGCCCAGGCTGCAGTTGTCTTTGTCCTGCATTCGCCTGTCAAGTCCAGGACGCTTTGGCTGTGAGAAGGGCAGAAGGCTGGTATTAAGTGGGGCAACAGATGGCTGCGACATGTCTTCTTTAGGCTCAGCTGCCTTGTTCAGCCTGCCAAACTGTGTACATTTCAAACATTTGAGATTCAACCCAAAGAGACAAGTAATGATTTTAAATCACTTGCTGAAACACATGGCTAATCCTTGGGTAGCCAGAGAAAAGTGCTTGAAACCCCGACTTAACCCAGTGAGGGAACAGGGAAACTCTGTGTGCTTTCTCCACTTTGAACATAGATCAGGCCATCCTGGGCCTGGATGTCCATCCTACTTTCTATACTTTGGGGAAGGATAAGGTGTTCGGGTATGCGTATTTATTTGGCAAAAGTAAGGAGAAGAAAGGCTATTTAGCAGGTAGGCTTGGGTCCCGAGAAAAGATGTATTCTGGAATTTACCTCCTGATTTTGAACTGGAAGACCTTTTACGTTAGCTGATTTCATTAATTCAATCAATTCTACTTGCCTGTCCTGGTGGAGGTTCTTCTTATTTCTTGCCTAAACTATGCCAGCCATCTTGTTGCATTAGTCCCTCCCACTATCTAGGCTCCCCTCGATTATTATAAACATCTCCCATGTAGAATCCACTCTTTCCTTATCCTCACATTCCTCTCTCCAGTTCCTGTCCTCGTGTCTCCTCTTCACTGCAAAACTTTTAGAAATCGTAGTCTGTCTCTTCACTTCTTTTCAATATTCTACAGAAATTTCTCATATCGAG
This sequence comes from Tenrec ecaudatus, assembly GCF_050624435.1. Taxonomy (NCBI): domain Eukaryota; kingdom Metazoa; phylum Chordata; class Mammalia; order Afrosoricida; family Tenrecidae; genus Tenrec; species Tenrec ecaudatus. Next base: position 30,688,037 of record NC_134543.1, on the reverse strand, counting down.
ATTCCTGACGACTCCTGCGTTGCATGGTCATCAGCCTTGACCAGCATCGGACGCATCTCCTTCTTAGTTACACATCCTTCTTTCATGGCTTTACTGATGACACACTGTTCTGGGTCTATTTCCTCAACCGCCTCTTCACAGTCTCCTTGGCAAATTCTAATCTCGGTCTACAAGGGCCAAGATGATCGCCTCTAATCCCAGCACTCTACATACCACCTGGGCATGGTTGGTTCCCAATGTTACAGCTCCATCCCTGAGCCTAGACTCATCCATCCAACTGCCTTGGTTGTCTAGAAGGCACATCACATCGCATATTTCCAAAATGGAGCTTCTGATTCTCTTTACCCGCAAAATGTCGTCCTCTTCTTATGCCTCCCCCAACTCTTAGTAAATAACATATTTACCCATCTGTTCGTTCAGGCTGCTGTTGTTGTTCGAGGCCGTTGAGTCGGTTCTGACTCACAGCGACCCCATGCACAACAGAACAGCACACCGCCTGGTCCTGCACCTACCAGCTTCACGATTGTTATCTTTGAGCCCATTGTTGCAGCTACTGTGTTGATCCATCTCATCAAGAGTCTCCCTCTTCTTTTGCTGCCCTCTTACTGTCCCAAGCTTGATGTCCTTTTCCAGGGACTGATAGTTCCTGCTAACACGACAAGTGCTTAGGAGGAGCATTCTAGCTATACTATTCCCAACAAAGGTGTTTGTTCTTCTGGTATTTTCAGTATTTTCTTCTTCTTTTTTTGGCCAGGATCCTAATTCAAATGCATCCATTCTTCGTCTGTTTTCCTTATTCAGTGTCCAATTTTCACATGCATATAAGGTGGTTGAAAATACCCTGGCTTGGCTCAGGCACACATTAATCCTCAAAGTAACATCCTTGATTTTCAACACTTTAAAGAGATCGTATGCAGCAGGTTGATCCAACACAACGAGTCGTTTGAGCACTTGATTGGTGCTTCATGAGCATCTATTGTGGATCCAGGCAAGAGGAAATCCTTGACAACTTCAATTTTTTCCCTCCATTGATCGTGATGTTTCCTATTGGTCCAGTAGTGAGGAGCTGGGTCTTCTTTACCTTGAGTTATAATCCATACTCAGCAAGTGCTTCAAGTTCTCCTCACTTTCAGCAAGCAACGTTGCATCTCACAGGCTGTTACTAACCCTTCCTCCAATCCCAATGCCACAGTCTTCTCCGTGTAGCCCAACTTCTCTGATGAGTTGCTCAGCATCCAACGGAATAAGAATGATGAGAGGACACAGCTCTGACGCGTGCAGTATCCCTCAACCATGCAGCCTTCCCTGGTGTGCTCCCACAGTTGCCTCTTGATCCATGTACAGGTTCTGCATGTGCACAGTATCGTGTTCTTGGATTCCCATTCTTCTCAAGGGTATCCATTGTTTCTTGTAATCCACACACTCAAATGTTTTTTTACATATAATAAAACACAAGTAAATATCTTTCTGGTGTTCTCTGCTTTCAACCAAGGCCCAGCTGACATCAGCAATGGTATCCTGTGCTCAGGATCAAAGTATTGTTTCATAATTTGAGCATTCTGCTGGGTCCCCTTTCTTTGGAATGGGCACAAATATGGATCTCTTCCAGTCACTTGGCCAAGTAGCTGTCTTCCAACTTTCCTGGCATAGACGAGTGAGTACTTCCAGTACTTCATCAGCTTGTTGAAACATTTCAATTGGTGTTCTATCAATTCCTGGAACCTTGTTTTTGGCTAATGCTGGCAGTGCGACTTGAACTTGTTCCTTCTGTACCATTGATTTTTGCTCATCTGCTGCCTCTTGAAGTGGTGGAATGTCAACTAGTTCCTTTTGGTACAGTGACTCTGTGCATTCATTCCATCTTCTTGTGATGCATTCTGCATCTTTCAATATTTTGCCCAGAGAAACTTTCAGTCTTGCAACTGGAGCTTTAAATTTTTTTCTTGAGTTCCTTCAGCTAAAGGTATGTTGAATGTGCTCTTCCTTTTAGGCCTTCGCACATTTCGTTATACTATTTGACTTTGTCTTCTTGAGCTGTCCTTTGAAATCTTCGATTCAGCTCCTTGACTTCGTCATTTCTTCCATGTGCCTTAGCTGCTCTATGATTAAGAACAAATTTCAGTCTCTTCTTTCTGACATCCACTTTGATCTTTTCTCTCTTTTCTCTCTTGTTAATGACCTTTGCTTTCTTCATGAGTGATGGTCTGGACGTCCTCCCACAGCGCATTGGGTCTTCTCTCACTAGTGCTTAATGCATCAGATCTGTTCTCGAACTGGTCCTGAAATTCTTCAGGTTAGGATTATAAAGGTTATCTTTTTAAAAAACATAAATCATTCATTTTGGGGCTCTTACAGCTCTTATAACAATCCATACATCAATTTTATCAAGCACATATGCTGCCATCATCATTTTCAAAATGTTTTATTTCTACTTGAGCCCTTGGTATCAGCTCCTCTTTTTTGCCTCCCTCCCCCACCCTCCTACTCTCATGACCCCTTGATAAATTATAAATTATTGTTATTTTCATATCTTACACCGTCTGCTGTCTCCCTTCACCCTCGTTTCTGTTGTCCATCCCCCTGGTGGGGGGTGCGTGTTATATATGGATCATTGTGATTGATTCCGCCTTTCTCCCCTTCTCCCCTCACCTTCCCCCTACCCTTATGGTATTGCTACTCCCATTATTGTTCCTGAGGGGGTTATCTGTCTTGGATTCCGTATGTTGAGAGTTCTAATCTGTACGAGTGTACATGCTCTTGTCTAGCCGGATTTGTAAGGTAGAATTGGAGTCGTGATAATGTGTGTGTGTGTGTGTGTGTGTGTGTGTGTGTGTGTGTGTGTCAGGGGGGAGCATTAAAGAACTAGCGGGGGGGGGGGAAAATTAGAGGAATGTTGTGAGTTTTGTCGGTGCTATACTGTAACTTTGTCGGCACATCCCTTCCTTGTGACCCTTCGGTAAGGGGATGTCCAATTCTCTGCAGATGGCTTTTGGGTCTCCCCTCTGACCCCCCCTCATTGGCATTAATATGATTGTATGATTGTTTGTTTTGGGTCTTCTGATGTCTGATACCTGATCCCATCAACGCTTCATGATCACGCAGGCTGCTGTGCTTCATCCATGTGGGCTTTGTTGCTTCCCTGTTAGATGGCCGCTTATTTAACTTCAAGCCTTTAAGACCCCAGATGCTTTATATTCTAATAGCCAAGCACCATCAGCTTTCTTCACCACATTTGCTTATGCACCCATTTTGACTTTTGTGATCATGTCAGGAAGGTGAGCATCACAGAAGGCCAGGTTATTAGAACAAAGTGTTCTTCCGTTGAAGAAGGACTTGAGTAGAGGCCCAATGTTTATCTGTTACCTCAATACTTAACATATAAATATATGTACATAGACCTATAGCCCTCTTGTTATGTATTAATATATGCATGCCTATATTTATACCTCTATAAATGGCTTTTGCCTCCTAGTTCTTTCCACTATTTCCTTTTACTTTCCTCCTGTCCCACTATCATGTTCCACCTTCATTTGTAGCCCAGTAATTCCGCTGGGCTACATTGATCAAACCCCACCAGGCATTCTACACCCTCCTCACCATCAATTTTAGATCTCCTGTTATTCCCTTGTCCCTGGGTTTGTTGGCTCCCCACTCCCTTCTCCCCTGTCCCTCTCCCCTGTTTCCACGGAACCATCAATCCTATTGCTTTCTCCTCAGGATTGTTTAGCTTGCCTATCTTATATAGATAGACATGAAAAAGGGGGAAGAAGAAAGAAAGCAGAAAAAAGAGCCTATAAATAGTTCCATGTCTGTCTGCTGACCTTAAGCATGTTTTCTGATGGAGTGTGATGAGCCAAGACCTGCTCCCCAAGTCAGAAGTCTGTTTTGGGGATTCCTCAGGGACTTTGTTGCTTTGCTCCCCTTGCCACTCTGTTGTGCCCCCTTTGTGTATCTATTCAGTGGGGGGTAGGGGGGAGTCAGACTGGACACAATTCCTGCATTGTGTCTCCAATGCTGTCCCCTGCAGTGCTGTGTCTCAGGGGGGCCAGCCTCCAGTTAAAGGTGACCTTTCCTTCCAACATGGGGTCTGTGATAGCTAAGGTTTATTGTGCCAACATGGCCAATGAACACATGTGGGGTTATTTGAAGGGTGGAGAGGTAAATGGCTAGGTGACCCTCGCCTTTCTGTTCTCTTGCTTTCTGATGATCAGACCAGGGTTTGGCTCCCTTAGCCAGTTCCCTGCTTCAGCTGGCAAGGCTCACTTCCTGCGAGACATCCCTGAGGAGAAGCCACATGGACCTACCCCGATGCAGCCCTGGGTGCTGGAGCAGCCGCATGGAGACCCCTGCCAGCGCTGAGATGCTTACACATTCACTGATTCGGCTTTCCTCCTACAGTCGGAGTTATTGCATGTGTTTTGTGACTTTGAGGAGGACTTTGTAGATCAATGTTGGACATATGGGCTAATGTTGGACTTAGGGGCTTAGACTGGACTGGGTTGGGATGATTTCTTAATGTACATTTACTCTTATATAAAACCCTCTCTTATAAAATAGGAGTGCCTATGAATTTTGTTTCTCTAGTCTACCCAGACTAGCACAGGGTCCTCCATTCTTCCCTCTTCCCCATCCCCTCCATCTAATCCACCACTATGTTCCATCAGTCTATCGCCAATATAACTGGTCTCTACTCCACTTTTCTCTCCATCTCCTCTGACACTGTCCTTGTCCAAGTCGCCATTACCTTCCACCTCCACAATGAAAATGGTCGCTTCCCTGGTTATTAAATAACGCAGAATCACAGAATTGTCTCACGAAACCCTAAAATTCACCTTTGTAATTTCCACAACACATGATAGAGACACATTTAGACTTAGAGACAAGGGACTGTCCGTCCACGGTGGCAGAAGCACTGAAGTCGCTTTCCCAGACATCCTGAGACGTTTCCCTCCCCGAATGGAAAGTCCAGCCCGCTTCTGTTCTCACTGGCAACGTCCACTTTGCGTGAGTCCCTGCGGCGGGAGTGTCTTTGACATGCGATGAGAGCTGCAATGTGGTTCCCATCGCAATTATTAGACAGTGACGTTAGCAGGAGGATTCTGGCCAAATCACATTTAGAGAAGGCACTCAAGTTATGCGTTGGTTAGCATAACTGCCTTTCAAGAGTCTCACCCTGGCGCTGGTTAGCATAACTGCCTTTCAAGAGTCTCACCCTGGCGCTGGTTAGCATAACTGCCTTTCAAGAGTCTCACCCTGGCGTTGGTTAGCATAACTGCCTTTCAAGAGTCTCACCCTGGCGTTGGTTAGCATAACTGCCTTTCAAGAGTCTCACCCTGGCGTTGGTTAGCATAACTGCCTTTCAAGAGTCTCACCCTGGCGTTGGTTAGCATAACTGCCTTTCAAGAGTCTCACCCTGGCGTTGGTTAGCATAACTGCCTTTCAAGAGCCTCACCCTGGCGTTGGTTAGCATAACTGCCTTTCAAGAGTCTCACCCTGGCGCTGGTTAGCATAACTGCCTTTCAAGAGTCTCACCCTGGCGTTGGTTAGCATAACTGCCTTTCAAGAGTCTCACCCTGGCGTTGGTTAGCATAACTGCCTTTCAAGAGTCTCACCCTGGCGTTGGTTAGCATAACTGCCTTTCAAGAGTCTCACCCTGGCGTTGGTTAGCATAACTGCCTTTCAAGAGCCTCACCCTGGCGTTGGTTAGCATAACTGCCTTTCAAGAGCCTCACCCTGGCGCTGGTTAGCATAACTGCCTTTCAAGAGTCTCACCCTGGCGTTGGTTAGCATAACTGCCTTTCAAGAGTCTCACCCTGGCGCTGGTTAGCATAACTGCCTTTCAAGAGTCTCACCCTGGCGTTGGTTAGCATAACTGCCTTTCAAGAGTCTCACCCTGGCGTTGGTTAGCATAACTGCCTTTCAAGAGTCTCACCCTGGCGTTGGTTAGCATAACTGCCTTTCAAGAGTCTCACCCTGGCGTTGGTTAGCATAACTGCCTTTCAAGAGTCTCACCCTGGCGTTGGTTAGCATAACTGCCTTTCAAGAGTCTCACCCTGGCGTTGGTTAGCATAACTGCCTTTCAAGAGTCTCACCTGGAAAGCGTTAGCTGCTGGAAGGTTCTGAGCCCTTCACCAGATGCTGCTTCCTTGCCAGAGAGAGAACATAAGGAATGAAAGGTCTTGCTCCTTTTTCTAGGAGAAAACACAGGCAAAGGAAACAACGGAAGAAAGGCGATGGGGTGAGAACTTGAATTAAAAGGGTTTCCGTCTATGAGCATGATGTAATAAGACAGCTTTGATATCTGAATAAATTCCACATCATCGCCTCATGAGCTGTGAACTTGCTGATATTAATTATTTTAAAGTGTCACACACACACACACCACAAGGCTTTAGGGGACAAGGGTTTAATCTCCCCCTCCCCACCCCAGCTAAACATATACCTTATTCCTCAGCCATGACTGACTAGGAATGATACAAAAATTCATTACTACCTGCCTTGAAAGATGCAGGCTTGATACCCCTGGAGATCTGCTCTTGGCTGGGTAGTTATTGCCCAGCCAGGGGGTCTGGGAAAGTGGCTCCACCCTAGAGGCTCAGGGAGAGACCAGAGGCCATGACTGGCCAGCTGGTGTACAGTGGGCTTTGTTGGATAAATGGATGAAAAGGGCTATCATGTTGATATGAAGCCCAAGTTTCCATTTACTCCATTTCAGGTAGGGCTTGGAAGGGTGTTTCCAGGTGCTTCACTCAGAAGCTGAGCCCTCTCCACCAGGGCAAGAGTTGTTAACAGGGAACGCCAGCCCTAAGGCTCAGCCCTGGGCGCCTGCTGCTGTTAGAAGCTCCAAGTTGGTTCCAACTCATGGGGACCCCCTGCGGGTAGAGCAAAATTCCTCCAGGGCTGAGTCCTTTCAGAAACAAGTTAGAATGATCCTAGTCCAGGATTCGAACTGATGCCCGTCATCACAGTCCCCTTCTCAGGATGGAAGTCTCTCCTCGTGGAAGCATGGAGGGGCTGGCTCAGGAGAGGTGCTGGCTGGGGACCAGGGTCACAGACACTAGTCCAGCCTCTAACCTAGATTACCCGAAAGGGTTTCGCCGGTCTCCCTAGTCCACAGCTCCTGGCAGCATTTGCTCACAGGCACAGCTTCCTCTGTAGCCTCTCCTCCTCCAGAAAGCCCTCCTTGACCACCCAGCCTGACTCACCCTTGCGCTCTGCTGCTACCTATTTCTACCCTAGCCTGGTATGGAATAATTTCGTTTCTTTGTTCCTGGCTGCAAGCTCCTGGCTCTGACTTTTCTTCGTATTGCCAAGAGCAAGCACCTAACATGCACACATGCTTACTGACGCATTTTGGGTGCGCCACCTTGAAAACCACACACACCTGGTTCTCTAAAATAGGGAGTGGCCCTAATCTTAAACAATGAGCCCCTGTGACACAGTGGTTCAATGCTTGACTGCTAACCAAGATGTTGGCAGTTTGCACCCATCGGCACTCCGTAGGAGACAGATGTGTCCATGTGCATAAATAAGGATTGAGAACCTTATGGGGCAATTCACTCTGTCTGATCGGGTCACTGTGAATCAGAAAGGACTCTAATAGATTTGGTTTGGGATGCTCTTCAACTCAACGAAAGCCTGACTCCTCCTCCATCCTGCCAATCTGATTTGCTCATTCCGGTTGCCTTGGGATTTGCCCTCTACCCAGATTTTCCACTGGAAAGTGACACCTTGATGGGTGCGGTTGCAATTTCTGCCCTGCATATCTTCTCTAGGATCATCCCCTACTCCTCCTCTGGCAGCTTAAGTAGCCAGGTCTGGTCACCCCAGCCTGGTCAGTGTTTAGCACCCCAGACTACTGCTCTTCTGGGAGAGAGGATCATGCTGTCTTCAACCTTACTCCATTGTGTGTGTATGTGAAATCCTTCCTAATTTATCTATTTTAGTAACTGTAATGATATGTAACTCACATACAGAATTCACTCTTCTAAGCTGACACTCCAATGTTTTGTAGGATAGTCACTGAGTTGTGCAAATATGACTACTATTTCATTTTAGAACATTTTTTATGACCCAGAAAAGAAACTCAGTACCCATTAGCAGTCACGACCCATTCCTTCCTTCTTCCAGTGCTAGGCAACCAGTCACCTGTGTTCTGTGTTTCGTGGTCTCTTCATAGACTGTGAAGAAGGACTCAGAGGAAGTAGCCACTGAAAACTGTCTGCCTCGCCTTGAAACATTGACAGATCCTGAAGGCCTCGCAGATGGAGCCGAAGGACGGGCCCCTCGGGTGAGAAAGCACTTGCCATGTAACTGAGGAGGACTTGCTTCCTCCAAGAAGAGTCAATGGGGTGAGAAGTGAGCCAGAAGGAGGGGAGACTGCAGGATTTCCATTTGCTGATGGGGCATGACTCAAGATGAGAAGAGAAGGCTGCAAACATCTACTAATAGGAACTTGGAATGCATGAACCATAAACCTAGGAGAGTTGGCAGTCATAAAAATGAAATTGAAAAAAGAAGACCTGATGCAAAGGGCTTAAGTGGAGAGCAAATGCTTTGAAAATGATGAGGAAAAAGAATGTACGGATGTGCTTTATACAACTGATGTATGTATATGTATGGATTGTGATAAGAGTTGTATGAGCCCCTAATAAAATGCTTAAAAAAAAGAATAGCTGTAAAGGATGATAAAGTTGCCCAAATTAAATAAACTATAAAATGTTTAAAAAAATGAAGTCGAATCCATAAAGAAAGATTGGTATCCTAGGCATGAGTGAGCTGCAGTGGGTGGGTATTGGCCATTTTGAATCAGAAAACCACATGGTTTACTATGCTGGGAATGGCATAATCAAGAGGAATGGCAGTGAATTCACAGTCAAAATGGACATTTCAAGATCTATTTTGAAATACAGTGCAGTCTGTGATAGGATTATATCTATCCGACTTCAAGGAGATCCAGTCAATAAAACTATTATTCAGGTTTATGCACCAACAATGAAAACTAGTGACAAAGAAATGAAAGATTCTACCAATGTCTTTAGTCTGCAACTGATCAAATATGCAATGAAAATGTACTGATAATGATCGCCGACTGGAATGCAAAAGTTGGGAACAAATAGGAAGGAACAGTAGTTGGAAAACATGGTCTTGGGGATAGAAATGAAGCTGAGAAATGAAGCATGATGGAATTTTCTGAGATCTACGATTTGTTCATAACAAATTCAACAGCACAAATGGTGACTCTACACATCAGCTTCCCCAGATGGAATACACTGAAATCAAATGGACTATGCCTATGGGAAGAGACATGGAGAAGCTCAAAATCAGCAGCTAAAACCAGGCCAGAGTCTGATTGTGACCATCAATCACTCTTAAGTAAGTTCAGGCTGAAACTGAAGAAAATTGAAACAAGTCCACAAAAGGCTAAATATAACCTTGAGTTTATCCCACCTGAATTTTGAGAACATCTCAAGAACATATTTGATGCATTGAACACTTAATGACAGAAGATCTGTGAGGAGACATCAAGAACATCATTGATGAAGAAAGCCAAAGGTCATTAAAAAATGAAGAAAGAAAAGATAAAAGTGGATGTCAGAAGAAATTCTGAAACTTGCTCTTAATTGTAGAGAAGTAACGAGGGAGTCAAAGAGCTGAACAGAAAATTTCAAAGAACAACTCCAGAATACAAAATAAAATATTATAATGAAATGTACACAGCCCTACAGTTAGAAAACCAAAAAGGAAGCACACATTCAGTATACTTTAAGCTGAAAGGACTCAAGAAAAAACTCAAGCCTCAAGTTGCAGTATTGAAAGATTCTAGAGCAAAATACAGGAGCTCTGGTGGTATAGTGGCTGTGCTTTGGGCTGCGATCTGAAAGGTTAGTAGTTTGAAACTACCAGCCATTCCATGGAAGAAAGCCAGGGCTTTCTACTCCCTTAAAGAATTACAGTCTCAGAAACTCACAGGGGAAGTTCAACCCTGTCCTACAGGGTCTCTATGAGTCAGCATCGACTCGATGGCAGTGAGTTTGGTGTTTGTTGCATTTTAATTCAGTTTTGTTTTGCTTTTAAAAAAATGATAGGTGAAATATTGAATGATGCAAGAAGCATCAAAAGGAGGGAAATAATAGTCTCTGTACCAAAAATAACTGTTCCACATTCCATCGTTTCAGGAGGTAGCATATGAGCAAGAACTAATGGGTACTGAAGGAAGAGGTTCAAGCTGCACTGAAAACAAGTCAAGCTCCCGGAATTGATAGCTTACCAATTAAGATGTTTCAACAAGCTGATAAAGCACTGGAAACACTGACTCATCTATGCCGCCGTATTTAGACAATAGCTACTTGGCCAACTGACTGGAAGAGATCCTTATTTGTAACCATTCCAAAGATAGGTGAATGCTTCCAAAAGAATGCTCAGATTATAGAACACTATCATTGATATCACATGCAAGTAAAATTTGGCTGAAGATCATCCAACAGTGGTTGCAGCACTATATTGACTGGGACTGCCAGAGGCTCAGGCTGGATGCAGAGAGGAAGTGGAACAAGGCGTATTCTTGCTGATGTCAGGTGGATCCTGGTATTGCGTTATTGTATTACTTGTATTTTATCGACTATGCTAAGGTGTTCAACTGTGTAGATCCTAACAAGCTATTGAAAGCCTTGAGAAGAGTAAGAACATTACATTGTGCTCGTGCGGAGCTTGCACATGGATCAAGTGGCAGATGTGCAAAGAGAACAAGGGGACTAAATCCTTCGTGGTTTAAAAATCAGGAAAGGCCTGGGACAGGGTTTTAGCCTCTCACTGTACTTATTTAATCTGGATGCCGAGCAAATAATCAGAGAAATTAGATTATATGAAGAAGAAGATGCCATCCGCATTGGAGGAAGATTTATTAACAAGTGGTGCCAAGCAGATGACGCATCTAGCTTGCTGAAAGTGAGGACGACTTGAGGCACTTGCTGGTGACAATCAAGGACGTGAGCCTTCAAGAGGGATTGCAGTTCAATGTAAAGAAGGCCAAACGCTTCACAACTGGGCCAATAGCGTGGCATTATGATCAGTGGAGAGAAGTTTGAAGTTATCAAGGATTTTGTTTTCCTTATATGCGCAATCCATGCTCATGGAAGCAGCGGTCAAGAGATCGAAAGAGGCACCGCATTAGTAAATCTGCTGCTCAAGACCCTTTGAAAAGCAAGGAGGTGACTTGGAGAACTGAGGTGCGCCTGACCCAAGCCATGGTGTGTTCCAGTGCCTCATGGACACGTGACAGTTGGACAATGAGGAAAACCAAAGAAGCGTCAGTGTACTTGAATTGTGGTTCTGGAAAAGAATACTGGAAATGCCATGGACTGCTTAAAGGACAAATAAATCTGTCTTGGAAAAAGCAGAGCCAGAGTGCTGCTCTCTACAGGCAAGAATGGTGAGACTGAGTTGTACATACTGCATACATGTTGTCAGGAGACCAGTCCCTGAGAAGGACGTCATGCTTGGTCAAGTGGAGGGCAGTGACAGAGAGGAAGGTCTCAATGAGCTCGATTGACTGGCTGCAACAATGGGCTCAAGCCCAGGAATGAGGACGAGGCTGGAGCAGGACCGGGCACCCATGGAAGCAGTATTCAGGAAATCAGACTACGTACTACATTGGGCAAAGCTGCTGCACAAACCTCTTTAAAGCGACTAAGAGGAAAGATGTCACTCTGAGGACTTAGGTCAAGCTGACCCGAGCCATGGCATGTTCAGTTGCCTGATGTGAAAGCATGTGAGAGCCAGGTCATGCATAAAGGAGGCGGGAGAGGAGCGGGTGTGTTAGGATTGGGTGCTGGTGAAGAAGATCGGCTAACCATGGACTGCCAGAGAATGAAGACTAAGTCCGTTTGGGAAGAAGTCTGGTCTCATGGATTTGGGACATGTTCACATTCAAGATCAGTTTCTGGAGAAGAGCATCATGCGTGGTGCGGTGGAGGGTCACCGAAAAAGAGCAAGATGCCCACATGATGACCACCGTGAGGCTGGCACAGGACTGGGCAGTGATTCACGCTGCTGTACACGAGGCTGCTGTGTGCTGGAAAAATCTCAGCAGCTTCTAACAAGAACAACAGACTTGATTCCTGGCCAATGCTTCTCAAGCACAGCCACCAACGCTCTGTTCCTAGAGGCTTGCTTGTTGCAAGAATGCTGAACAGATTCTAGTAGTGCTCCGGGATTGAGACAGACTAGGAACAAAGCTCGGTGATCTCGTCCAAAAGCTAGCCCATGCAAGCCCCACGTATCACGTCGTCTGTCTCATCCCTCCGCTAAGCAGATGGTGTCGGTCTGGGCAGGGTTGCTTTCCCCATGCCTGGGATCTGGACGAGGCAAGGTTGCCTTGACAGCGGCAGCAACGAAGAAAGCAGGAGCTATAGCAGACTGTCTCTTGTTGTAAGGCACTTGGGTGTGCTTTCAAGGGTCGGAAAAATAGATGCTTACGCTTCCCCCTCCCCCATCCCCAAATAATAAAACTACAGGTTTTTCCAGAAAAAAATGTTTTTGGTAATGAATATATCTTACTTCCAAACTAAAATAAAGTAAGCAGATCTTCTGAGAAAAAAAATCATATCTTCACCCTCGACTCAAATGCATATAAAGAATTTTTTTAATGCAGCCAAGAGCACATATTTGATTTAATGACTGCTTAAAACCAAAACCAGCAACACAAACTCACTGCCGTCAAGTCAATTCTGACTCTTAACAACCCTACAGGACAAGGTCCGACGGCCCCTCTGGGTTTCTGAGACGGTAAAGCTTTGTTTTCCGTTTTATTTATTTATTACTTATTTATTTTTAACAGTTTTATGAGCATGTCATCCACATACCATAAAATTCAATAGTTCAGCCCTATCGAGAACAGTTGTACAGTCTTTTTTTTTAACTCATTTTATTGGGGGCTCGTACAGATCTTATCACAATCCACACATAAATCCACTGCACCAAGCACATTTGTACATTTACTGCCATCATTTTCAAAACATTTTCTTTCTACTTGAACCCTTGGTATCAGCTCAGGTCCCCCCCTCCCCACTCTCCCTCCCTCATGAACCCTTTATAATTTGTTTTTCATGTCTTACACCAACCACTGTTTCCCTTCACCCATTTTTCTGTTGTCCATTTCCCTGGGAATGGGTATATATTGATCACTGTGATCGGTTTCACCTTTTTCCCCCCATCCTCCCCTTCCCCTCCTGGTATCCTACTCTCAATATTGGTCCTGAGGAGTTTATCTGTCCTGGATTCCCTGTGTTTCCAGCTCTTATCTGTACCTGGCTACATGCTCTGGTGTAGCCAGATTTGTAAGGTAGAATTAGGGTCACAATAGTGAGGGGGAGGAACCATTAAAGAACTAGAGGAAAGTTGTATGTTTCAACAGTGCTATACTGCACCCTGACTGGCTCGTCTCCTCCCCGTGACCCTTCTGTAAGGGGATGTCCAGTTGCCTACAGATGGGCTTTGGGTCTCCACTCCACACTCCCCCTCATTCACAATGATATGATTTTTTGTTTTGGGTCTTTCTTTGATGCCTGATACCTGATCTTATCGACACTTCAAGATCACACAGGCTGATGTGATTCTTCCATGTGGGCTTTGTTGCTTCTCAGCTAGATGGCTGCTTGTTTATCTTCAAGTCTTTAAGATCCCAGATGCTATATATTTTGATAGCCAGGCATCATCAGCTTTCTTCACCACATTTGCTTGTGCACCCGTTTTATCATCAGTGATCATGTCAGGAAGGTGAACATCAAGGAATGCCAGGTTATTAGAACACAGTGTTCTTGTATTGAGGGAGTACTTGAGTAGAAGCCTAATGTTCATCTGCTTCATTAATACTTAACATATAAATATATGTACATAGATCTATTTCCCTTTTGTCATATATAAATATATTTACATATGTACATGCTTGTATTTAGACCTCTATAAATGCCCTTCACCTCAAAGTTCTTTCCTCTATTTCCTTTTACTTTCCTCTTGTCCCACTATAATGTTCAGCCTTCATTTGTGTTCCAGTAACTTCCTCCCTGTTACGTTGCCCTTGAACAAGCCCTACCAGGCCTTCTACACCCTCCTCACCATCGATTTTAGATCACTTGTTGTTCCCTTGTCCCTGGGTTTGTTAACACCCACTTCCTCCCCCCGCCCCCAGCTTCCCCTTCTCCTATGTCCCCAGAACCGTCAGTCCCATTGTTTTGTCCTCTGGAATGCTTATATCGCCTATCTTATCTAGATAGACAAGCAGAGACAATAATAAGCACAAAAAACAAGACAAAGCAAAAGAAAACAAAAGTACATCAACAACAATAAAACCAACAACAAAAAAAGAAAAGCCTATAAATAGTTCAAGGTCTGTTTGTTGACCTTTAGGAGTGTTTTCCGGTTGAGTCTGATGGGGTGCCACGCCTGGCCCCACAGTCTATCTTTGGTATTCCCCTGGACTTCATAGCTCTACTACCCTTGTTGTTCTGTTGCACGCACTCACTGTTTCAACTCGGTGTGGTGGGGTCAGATCAGGCAGTTTTACAATCTTTACCTCAATCAGTTTTTGAACATTTTTTCCCTCATACTCATTGTTTTTCATGTAATTAAAAAATTTTAACCAAAATATACGCAACAAAACATTCACTAATTCAACGATTTCTACATGTATGATTCAGTGCCATTGAGTATATTTTTCATGTTGCACAATCACGATTGCTTACTTCTCCAAATTGTTCCACCACCCTTAAAATAAACTCAATGCCCCCTAAGCAAGAACTCATCCTCCTTCACCCATGGTAACCATAGGTCAAATTTGGCTTCTTTTTTCTTTTTTCAGTAGTTTTCTTAATATACTATTCACATATCATACACTTCCATAGTTAAACCACTTCTAAAAGGGATTGTATACACATCATCATAATCAGTTATAATGTTCCTTCCCCTCCTGCATCCACTGATTGCTCCTCAATTTCCTTTTCCCTCTTCCCTCCCTCCTTCCCAGTCCCCATAAACCATTGCATCAGTTATCTCTCCACGCATGCATTCCTTCTGTGCTTCCTAAACTGGGAGACCTAGCAAAAACAATAAAATACAACAAAAATGAAACAGAAAGACGAAAGCAATAATAATACAAAGATAAAAATAAGGACAAAGAAAGAAAAAAAAAACACCAACAATATTTTAAAAGCCAGAAAGAAGTCTCTTTCTTAGAATAATCAAAAAATATCTGAACCTAGAGCAAATTCAGGTTGGGTCAGGAGAGAAGTCAACTGACCAAGTATTATATTATACCATGGAGCAATTCCCCAAAATCAAGTTTATAATATTTTTTTCTGTCTGATAATAAAGCTGTTTTAGTTCCTCCCCTGTGACTAGGGGCATCTGCCAGAAGCCCAATCAGATCACTCTGCACATGGATTTTGGGCTCCCCTTCCTCCACAGCCTTCTACAAATGGTGTTCAAAATAAAGCTCTGATACTTTTCCCTTGGTCATATTTGGATTTTGCGATTGTCATCTTTGGATCACACAGGTTGGTGTTCTTCCTCCATGTGGACTTAGTTGATACCTCGCTTTAATGGCTGCTTGTTTGAAGACAAGCCTTTCAGACCCAGACACTGTTCCGATGGACAACTTCGTGAAGGCAGGGACTGAACAAAGCCATGTTATAAGAACTGCTCTTCTTGCTTTAGGGCTATAATTCTGTGGGAGTCCAGAATCCATCTGCTTGACCCAGAGTGATGAAGGATTCTGGTTTACTTTGGCTGTCATATCACGAGAAAATAAATAAACAAAATGAGAATCAGCAAGATCAACAACAACAAAAGAAAACAAAAACAAATAAAACATTTTTTGCAAAATCCCCAGAACAAAAGAAACAGGAAAAACATTGTCAACCATCCCCTTAGCAGCGGTTCTCAACCTGTGGGTCGAGACCCCTTTGGGGGTGAAATGACCCTTTCACAGGGGTTACCCAATTCATAACAGTAGCAAAATTACAGTTATGAAGTAGCAAGGAATATAATTTTATGGTGGGGGGGGTGTCACCATGAGGAACCGTATTAAAAGGTCACCGCATAGGAAGGTTGAGAACCACTGCCTTAGGGTATAAGGCAATTGCATTGATAACATCAAGAATTTAGCCAATGGCATAGAATTGAAGGTTCCATAGCGATGAGGAGTTTATGGGAATATGGTCCAACTGTGGGCTGCAGTCCATGAGTTGTTGCTTTGTACAGATTGATTTCTTAATTGATTGAGCTCTGTTTACACTGAGCATGGGGATTGGTGCTAGAGGCGAATTTCCCACATCATCTCTTACAAGGGCAGATCCTTGCCTCTCAGACCAAAACCTGTCATATTAACGCAAGGGGAGCATCGAGACACCACATATATGGTCCAAAGAAAGGACACCCACTAAGTCAGGGGTCCCACCCCAGGTCCAACGGCTGCCATTTCCACGATCTTGGGGTGGCCATTCCTTGCATCCTCTCATCAGCCTGTTTTAGCTCTAAATCCAAGGGTACAGGTTCTTTTGAGATAGGGCCCAGTTTGTTCAAGACTGTAGATCTTCACTGCAGTAAATCCGGCGGAGTGACGGGTTCGAACTGTGTGGTTGGCAGCGCAATTCACACCCCGCTAAGCCAGCAGCTTTTAGTGGCAGAGAAATGGCAGGCCAAATATCTGCCACTCCTGCAGGCGAGGCCCAGCCCAAAATTCCTGGTCCCAGGGCAGTTTGCCAGGGGAGTTGACTAATGGTGAGTCTGCCCTCTCCTGGGCTGCTCGGGAAAGTGCAGGCTCTGGTCCAAGGACTTTAGGGATGGAAGAAGGCCTGTTCAGAGGGGAATGTTTAGAAACGGGCAATGACCTTATCGTCATTGAAGACTCTTCTGGAAGGTCTTCCCATGGGGCACATAGTCAGGGAGCAATGCTCACGTGTTCGTTCCCTTTTGGGGCACATGCCTTTATTTCAGAGATTTCCCAGATTCCATTCCGGACACTTATTTACATGTGCATAAAAAATAGATGTGTTTTTGTACACCCCGCCCATTTTTAAGCATACATGGTATATCGTAGTCATTGTTCTTCAACTTGCTTTTTTCCCCTATCAAAGTATGCTGCCAGAGTCAGGACAAGAGTCGTGCAAGTAAGACCTGTCGCCCTGGGAATGATCTTCTTACATGTGAGCCGTGGTGGTGCGGCGGTTACCCACTGGGTGAACCCCAAGATCAGCAGTTAGAAACCATGAGCTGCTCCGCAGCAGAAAGACAAGACTTTCTTCTCCTGTAAAGAGTGACCGTCTCAGAAGCCCGCAAGCGACAGTTCTACCCTGTTCCACAGGCTCGCTATGAGGGGGCATCCACGTGATGACTGAATTCGGTTTTGAGTTTGGGGTTTTCCGTATATGCAGAGTGCCTGGTGGTAGAAACAGTAAACTCACTCAGCTGCTAATATAAGCGGTGGCTGTGAAAGGTCACCCGGAGGTGCAACAGGAGAAAGGACTGGCAATCTACTTCTAAAAAAGATTTATTATTATTATTTTAATCAGCCACTGAAAACCCCATGGACAATAACCAAGACTTCAAGGAGGAGGATGGCAGCAACAAACCACCTCAAATACAAGAAACACAAAATGGGAACCCTGCTTAGCTTGGCGGGGCTCGGCATCCCAGAGGGGATGCAGAGCAAAGCAGCTAGGAACCACAGACAGGCAAGAATCATCTTCAAATCCACAACAGTAGCAAAGTCACTTCTTCCATTGCCCCTGCCTCTGTCTCTGCCCCTGCCCCTGCCTCTGCCTCTGCCCCTACCCCTGCCTCTGCCTCTGCCCCTGCCTCTGTTTCTGCCTCTACCCCTACCCCAGCCTCTGCCTCTGCCCCTGCCTCTGCTTCTGACTCTACCCCTACCCCTACCCCTGCCCCAGCCTCTGCCTCTGCCTCTGCCCCTGCCCCTGCCTCTACCCCTGTCCCTGCCCTTGCCCCTGCCTCTGCCCTTACCCCTGCCTCTGCCCCTACCTCTGCCCCTGCCCCTGCCTCTGCCCTTACCCCTGCCTCTGCTCCTGCCCCTGCCTCTGCCTCTACCCCTACACCTGCCTCTGCCCTTACCCCTGCCTCTGCCTCTGCCTCTGCCCCTGCCTGCCCTTGTCTCTGCCCTGCCTCTGCCCCTGCCCCTTCCCCTGCCTCTGTCCCTGCCCCTGCATCTGCCCCTGTCCCTGCCCCTGCCCTTACCCTTGCCTCTACCCCTGCCCCTGCCTCTACCCTTATCCCTGTCTCTGCCCTTACCCCTGCCTCTGCCTCTGCCTCTGCCCCTACCCTTGCCTCTGCCTCTGCCTCTGCCCCTACCCCTGCCTCTGCCTCTGCCCCTACCCTTGCCTCTGCCTCTGCCTCTGCCCCTACCCTTGCCTCTGCCCTTACCCCTGCCTCTGCCTCTGCCCCTGTCCCTGCCTCTGCCCCTGTCCCTGCCTCTGCCCTTACCCCTGCCTCTGCCCCTGCCTTTGCCCTTACTCCTGCCCCTGCCCCTACTCCTGCCCCTGCCCTTACTCCTGCCCCTGCCCCT
Source organism: Tenrec ecaudatus (assembly GCF_050624435.1). Lineage (NCBI taxonomy): Eukaryota > Metazoa > Chordata > Mammalia > Afrosoricida > Tenrecidae > Tenrec > Tenrec ecaudatus. The sequence goes on along the minus strand of NC_134543.1, from coordinate 30,669,463 downwards.
GCCCTTACCCCTACCTCTGCCCCTGCCTCTGCCCAGGCCCCTGCCTCTGCCCCAACCTCGTGGGCGGGCCACTGGGACAGTGAACTGGGAAGTGGCCCCAGAAAAAGAACCCTTACTCCCACCACCCTGCCTGCACAGAGACGGGATACCAGGTGTCTGCCCCAAAAACCACCCAGGCTGACCTCCTCCACCCAGGCACGGCTGGCTGCACAGGCCTAGAGAAAACTGCCAGCGGACGTCCATCCAGAGGCGCCGGCTCTCCCAGTCACCCCTCGGACTCCCTGCTGCTCCCAGGGCTGGGGGGGAGGGGGGTTGGGGGGGAGTGGGGGGGGCCGTAAACGTGA